>NC_091463.1:48227397-49427397 GCF_027789765.1 Dendropsophus ebraccatus
ATATATATATATATATATATATATATGGGATGCACAGCACTAGGGGCTGTATATATATATATATATATATATATATATAATATGGGGGATGCACAGCACTAGGGGCTGTACATATATATATATATATATATATATATTATATATATGTATTATATATATATATATATATATATATATATATATATACACATATATATATATGGGATGCACAGCACTAGGGGCTATATATATATATATATATATATATATATATATATATATATATATATATACACAGCCCCTAGTGCTGTGCATCCTCCATATATATACGGCCCCCATTGTTCCCCTCTGATAAAAATAAAAAGACTCACAACTCACCTAACCACACGATCCCCCGTCGGTTGCAGGTCTCTTCTTCTCTCTTCATCTGCACCCGACAGATCAGCAGCTTCCAGGCGAAATCCCGGGCAGCGCCACCACTGAGCTCAGTGTGCGCGGCGGCGGCTGGGACTTCCGGTACAGGGTGCGCGTCACTTCCTGTACCGGAAGTCCCAGCCGCCGCGACGCACACTGACCTCAGTGATGTCGCTGCCCGGGACTTCGCCTGGAAGCTGCTGATCTGTCGGGGGTGGGGGCAACACTCTTGTGATCGCAAGCAAATGCTGCTTGCGGTCACAAGAGTGATTGACAGGGTGGGAAGCCTATGGCTTCTCGCGCTGTCAATCAGAACACTGAACACCCGGGAGGCCCGCTTGGCCACCGGGTGTTGTAGGCAGTAAGCTCCGGGGGCCCAGGCCACGGGCCCCCCGATGCTAGGGGCCCCGTAGCAGCCGCTACGGCTGCTACGGCGGTAGTTCCGCCCCTGGAAAGAGATACAAGAAAGAGGGTGGTTAAGGCCCTGCTTTGGATGGGTACACTGTGGTATATGTTGGAGTATATTTTTGCCAGTATTCAGAGCAATGAAACGTGATGTGTATCTACCTAGAATCCACCTCTTAATGACAAGGATGCTCTGGGCAGTCAGTCATGCATATATAACCGGCATGTGCTTCTTGCCAAGGATCTCAGTTTTTACTATATTGCCGAGGATCCTTACTGTTTTATTTTGTGTCAGTATATTACCTGGACTTGTATTATTCAGCTGGGTGTGATAAATATTAGCTGACTAATAGAGATGAGCGAACCGCGAGCATGCTCGAGTCGATCCGTACCCGAACTTTCGGCATTTGATTAGCGGTGGCTGCCGAAGTTGGATAAAGCCCTCAGGCTATGTGGAAATCATGGATATAGTCATTGGCTGTATCCCTGTTTTCCAGACAATCTTAGAGCTTTATCCAAGTTCAGCAGCCCCAGCTAATAAAATGCCAATCGTTCAGGTTCGGATCGACTCGAACCTGAACCCGGTTCGCTCATCTCTACTGAATAACACATCTCTGTTAAAGTGTACCTGTTTAATTTTTTTTTTTTTGCAGAAATCAATAGTACAGGCGATTTTAAGAAACTTTGTAATTCGGTTTATTAGCCGAAAAATGCATTTTTTGTCACGAGAAAGCAGTTTGAAGCTCTCCCCCCTCTCTTCATTGCTCTCTATGGAGAGGGGAGGGGTGGAGGGAGATGAGGCACCAAAACAGGACAACAAAGAGTTAATTTACAGCAACATCACTGGGCTATCTCCTTTGACAGTAAGCACTGATCTCTCTGACCTCTGAATAGAGGCTTTCACATAGCTCCCACTGTGTTATCCTTTGTTCTCTGCTCTCTGCTGTCAACTAATCTCCCTCCTTTCTCCTCCCCCCTCCCCTCTCCATAGTACAGACAGGGGAATGTCTGATGCAACAAGACATAATTTCCTGATAATGAGCAGTAAATGGAAAAGCGGAGGGGGGGACTTGGAAAAGTCTTTTTGAATGCAGATAATGCCATATTGACTGTACTATTGATTTCTGCAAAAAAATAAAAATAAATAAAAATACGACTTATTGCA
The DNA here is from genome assembly GCF_027789765.1 of Dendropsophus ebraccatus. Taxonomy (NCBI): domain Eukaryota; kingdom Metazoa; phylum Chordata; class Amphibia; order Anura; family Hylidae; genus Dendropsophus; species Dendropsophus ebraccatus. The sequence goes on from NC_091463.1 coordinate 48,229,361, forward strand.
CATTGTTTATGCAATGTATTTGCTGACATGGAAAGTGAAAACATCAGGTCTCTCTTATTGTCTTTTCAGTTTCCCTTTGATGTTCCATACAGCTGAAACCAACAGAAGAAAATGCCATTGGTCAAAAGAAATATTGAACCGCGGCACTTATGCCGTGGGACTGTGCCAGATGGAGTCACCAGTGAGTTGGAGTGTGTCACCAACAGTACCCTAGCTGCCATCATTAAACAGCTGGGTAGCCTGAGTAAGTGCACATCTGTTACTAAGCCTGAGAAATGGAGAATTTATCTATATTTAACAATTATAAGCAAAACCAGATAACCCACAATACTAAAATCTGTAGGATAATGGGTCTCAAGCTCCTGCCAGATTTCACATACACACACTGCAAATCCCCTAACAGGCCTAATTTTCAACACCATATGACCAATATGAAGCTGATTAGATAAATTCCCTGCTTATCTGGGTATCAAATATGCTTACTTCTCTGGCTGTTAATATGTATTTGATAAAATTACACAAAGCAGCTTTTTGTGACATGCAACTAGAGAATTCCTATTTGTAAATCACAGTTACTCAAAGAGGTCCGTCAAAAGATGACATGCTGTGCCTGGTGTACCTGGTGTACCTGGTGTATGCTCCTGACAAAGGGGCCTATTACACCAACAGATTATCTGACAGATTTTTTGAGTCAAAGCCAGGAATGGACTATAAACAGAGAACATGTAACAAAGGATAGACTGAGATTTCTCCTCTTTTTAAATCCATTCCTGGCTGTGGCTTAAAAAAAATCTGTCAGATAATCTGTTGGTGTAATAGGGCCCTAACCACAGGAGGCTGGACAAAAATTTAGGTTTTGATCTACACTTCTAAAATAAAGAGAAATTTTGTGGGTCTGCAGAAAATAAAAGTTCTCAAAGACTATGGACACTTTTGATATGGAAAAAAATGTAAACATGTTATTGGGTAAATTGAGTAAGTTTTGTGCTACAGTCTTTATTCATTTTCAGGCCGCTTTGTATGCAGTATACAGTCTGCTCCTAGCTTCAGATTTATGCAGGCTCGGACTGGCACACAGGGGACCAGGGAATTCCACGGTGGGCCCTACACCTTGGTGGGCCTCCCTGTTTAGCAGCTCCAGGACAACATATAATCCCTCAGCATTGCTGCACATGCCTGTTACTTGCTGCTTCTATATAGTAACCTGGGGTTAAATCTTATTTTATAGAGGCAGGGAGTGTGCAGAATCAGCTCCTCTCCCAGTAATTCTCCCCACCTCCTGTTCTCAGGCTGCCTCAATCTGCTCTATGTGCTGCTGCTGGCAGTTGGAAAACAGAAGGAGAGGAGGGAGAGGAGCTGCAGGCTGCACCTAGGAGCAGCAGATTGTCCAGCATGTGAGCTGTACCTGGTGCTTTCCTGTACCTGAAGTAAATATGTGTGTGGACATGAAGTATGTATGTGTGTCTGTGTGTATGGTTCATGTGTGCGTGTATTACCTATGCATATATGCAATGTGCATTTGTTTATAGATGTACATGATGTGTATGTACGTATCTTGCGGGTGTGTGTACTATGAATGCATCTAGGTAATGTGCATTTCTTTATATCTGTGTATGGTATGTATATGTATTGTGCATATTTGTAGGTAATATGTATGTATAGGTTATGAGCACTCATTTGTATCTCCCCCTCTCATACTTAAACCTGCTGGTACTCAGCTTCTAGGGTCAATTAAGCAATTCCATGCCCCCATAGCAGCGCTCTCGGGTATCTGCCACAGCTGGCAGAAGTAATTTTTGTCAGGGTTCCATGTACGTCACAGCCCCGGCTTCTCCAGCTGCAATGTCACAGACTGGCTGATGGATTGCCCGCTCAGCTAGTCAGACACTGCAACGTTGTCCCGCTCCAGTCTCTGATTGTCTAAGTGGGCAAGCCATCTGCTGAGTATATGACATTGCAGCTGGAGTGGCTGCAGGAGGAGGGCGACTTTCACATATCGTTAAGAAAGGGCTACGGGAAAACAGGGACTGGTATGTATACTTTGTTTATCATGTCCTGGCACCCCCCTGCCAGTCTGAGGTTTGTTAAGTTTCTGGAAAGGAGAAGTCCCATGAAATTAAGTGGCACGTTATGCTGTTTGCATAGAGTGACAGACAAGGTACTAGCAGTGAGCTAGCATTGCTGATCACATACACAGCTCTGTGCAAATTTGCTATAGGAATGTTAAAGGTTTGCCATTGGTTATATCTGGTGTATGTAGGGTGAGTGGGCCCCTAGAATCAAATTCCATGGTGGGCTAAAGGCAGGCTCGGACTGGGCCACCGGGGGGCCGGGGAAACCCCCGGTGGGCCCCGAGCTGGAGTGGGCCCCCCCGCTCCTAGGGGGGCCAGGGGCCGCACCTCCCTTTTTAACTGGAAGCGATCGCAACAATCGCTTCCAGTTAAATGTAAGGAAGTGTTCTGATTGACAAAGCGGGAAGCCGTAGGCTTCCCGCCCTGTCAATCACTCTTGTGACCGCAAGCAGAGATTTGCTTGCGATCACAAGAGTGTCGCAAGCTCTGTTGCGAAGTCCCGGCAGCGTCATCACTGACTTCAGTGTGCGCCGCGGCGGCTAGGACTTCCGGTTCATGGAGCGAATACCGGAAGTCCCAGCCACCGCGGCGCACACTGAGGTCAGTGATGGCGCTGGCGGCACTTCGCAACGGAGCTGCTCACCTGTCAGGAGAAGAGAGAAGAGGAGGCTGGCGACCGACGGGGGATCGTGTGGTTAGGTGAGTAGTCTTGTGTTTTTTGTTTTTTTTTTATCAGAGGGGGTAAGATAAGGGGGGGGGGCTGTATACAGGGGGAGGACAACATAGGGGGGGTATATACAGGGGGAGGACAACAGAAGGGGGGCTGTATACAGGGTGGAGGACAACATAAGGGGGGCTATATACAGGGTGGAGGACAACATAAGGGGGGCTGTATACAGGGTGGAGGACAACATAAGGGGGGCTGTATACAGGGGAGGACAACATAAGGGGGGCTGTATACAGGGTGGAGGACAACATAAGGGGGGCTGTATACAGGGGAGGACAACATAAGGGGGGCTGTATACAGGGGGAGGACAACATAAGGGGGGCTGTATACAGGGAAGGACAACATAAGGGGGCTGTATACAGGGGAGGACAACATAAGGGGGCTGTATACAGGGGAGGACAACATAAGGGGGGCTGTATACAGGGGGGAGGACAACATAAGGGGGACTATATACAGGGGGAGGACAACATAAGGGGGCTGTATACAGGGGAGGACAACATAAGGGGGGCTATATACAGGGGGAGGACAACATAAGGGGGGCTATATACAGGGGGAGGACAACATAAGGGGGTCTGTATACAGGGGGAGGACAACATAAGGGGGGGCTGTATACAGGGGGAGGACAACATAAGGGGGGCTATATACAGGGGGAGGACAACAGAAGGGGGTCTGTATACAGGGGGAGGACAACAGAAGGGGGGCTATATACAGGGGGAGGACAACATAAGGGGGCTGTATACAGGGGAGGACAACATAAGGGGGGCTATATACAGGGGGAGGACAACATAAGGGGGGCTATATACAGGGGGAGGACAACATAAGGGGGGCTGTATACAGGGGGAGGACAACATAAGGGGGGGCTGTATACAGGGGGAGGACAACATAAGGGGGGCTATATACAGGGGGAGGACAACAGAAGGGGGTCTGTATACAGGGGGAGGACAACAGAAGGGGGGCTATATACAGGGGGAGGACAACATAAGGGGGGCTGTATACAGGGGAAGGACAACATAAGGGGGGTATATACAGGGGAAGGACAACATAAGGGGGCTATATACAGGGGAAGGAAAACATAAGGGGCTATATACAGGAAAGGACAACATAAGGGGGGCTGTATACAGGGGGGGAGGACAACAGAAGGGGGGCTATATACAGGGGGAGGACAACATAAGGGGGGCTGTATACAGGGGAAGGACAACATAAGGGGGCTATATACAGGGGAAGAACAACATAAGGGGGCTATATACAGGGGAAGGACAACATAAGGGGCTATATACAGGGGAAGGAAAACATAAGGGGCTATATACAGGGGAAGGAAAACATAAGGGGCTATATGGGGCAAGGACAACCTAAGGGGGCTATACGGGGGAATAGACAACATAAGGAGCTATATGGGGGGTAGGGATGGACAACATAAGGGGGCTATCTATATGGGGGGATGGATAACACAAGCGGGCCAGTTATAAGGGGGATAACACAGGGAGCCATCTATAAGGGACACTGGTTGGGGGCAATTTATAAGGAGGACAACACTGAGGAGGCATCTATAAAGGGCACTACACAGAGGGGGACAACAATGTATAAGGGTAACTATACTGGGTGCGGTGTGTATACAATAGGGCATGCACAGAGAGGGGCATCTACTTTAGTGGACTACACAGAGGGGTCATCTATAAGGGGACTACACAGAGGGGGCTATATACTATAGGGCAGGAATAGGGAACCTTGGTTCTCCAGCTGTTGCAAAACTACAGCTTTAGCTGTGGCTGTCCAGGCATGATGGGAGTTGTAGTTTTGCAACAGCTGGAGAAGTTCCCTACCCCTGATATAGGGAATGCACAAAGGTTGTCATCTACTGTAAGGGGATTACACAGAGGGGGATCTCTACTATAGTAGAGGCACACAGGGCCATCTATATGGAGAACTGAACAAGGGGCCATCTACAAGGTGTGTACACTATATATATATATATATATATATATATATATATATATATATATATATATATACACATACACACACACACACATACACACGCTACAAATAGTCAGGGCTAATCACTGAGTGAAGGTGTAAAGGGGCCAGTACAGATGTGCAGTGTGTAGAGAGATGAGGATGGTGACAGAGTGAGGAGCCTAATATATTTCTCTGGCAGATTCTGTGGATTCGTGGCTCGGAGAAGTTCTCATAAGGGCCCAGGGCAAATGGAGAAGAAGATGAAAAGGGAAGAACTCCGATCAGAGAAGACGTCCCCCTGTGAGTCACTAAATCTATGTGCACTGTAACGTATATAGTGTAGAGCTGGGGCTACCTCTATATGACTGTATGAGGGGATATTGATCTTTTGTTCAGAGGATTTTATTCAGTAGCAGCGGTGGTGTTAGTCAGTATGTGGTGGTGTTAGTCAGTATTTGGTGGTGTTAGTCAGTATGTGGGGGTATTATTTGTTACTTGTAATCTGGTGTGGTGTTCATTGGTCTTAGTATACCAGATTTGGTCAGTAACAATATGGTAGCAATGGTTGTGGTGTTGCGGTAATATTTCCCCCTTGTATACTGGTAATATTGGTCTCAGTATACAGGATTTGGTCAGGAACAGTATAGCGGTAATATGTATGGTGATACTATTTCCCTCCTGTATACTGGTTTATTGGTAATATCGGTCTTGATAGACAGGATTTGGTCAGTTACTATATAGCGGTAATATGTGTGGGGATATTTGCTCTTTGTATACTGGTGTTATTGGTAGCTGTATGACTTGTATCTAAGCATACAGTGCTATCATGCAAAAAAAATTGTCTTATAGCCCAATTACACTGGCCAATAATTGGTAACAAGTGCTCCTAGGAAGTCTATTCAGCCGATGATCGGCCCATGTAAAAGTGCCAGAGATCTGCTGACATGCAAGCAAATGTCCCATAGTCGACTGATTTGATCTTTTGTGCGGCTAAGATCATTGCTGTCGGCTGCACATCACCTGCCCTGCTGATTAGCAATCATTTGCAGCCCTATGCTGCCCCATATCACGCCGTGTTAATGGACCCTTATTAATGTTAGCATAGATAAGTGCGGTGGCAGAAGGGTGGGCCCCAAGAATGATTTCCCCTGGTGGGCCAAGGCACTCCAGTCCGACACTGGCTAAAGGTACCCCAGTCCGACATTGGATCTATTTGTTGTTTCTCTCTTGGTGGCTAAACGAGCATTTTGCCGACAGCTATTGAAAGTCAATGAGCGAATGAAGAAAAAAAAGCCAGGAGCAGTGATAGGAAACGATTATTTAGAAAGTTGTGTAAAGTGCAAGTTCAGAGTTCATCAAATTAACTGGAAAACTACCAAGGCCTGGGGTACAAAATGTCACAGAAAATCCAGTTTCCTGCTGGACTTTTCCCCCCTAAGGCCAGTTTCCCACGTAACAGATCTGCAGCGGATTTCGTGCTGCAAATTTGCAGTGAAATCTGCTGTGGATCCTGTGGAAATTGATGCCTGTCAATTTCACTGAGAAGACATCCCGCTGCAAGTATGTAAGTGACAACCCCCTTAACCCCCTGCCGGCCGAAGCATACATTACCTGCTCTGCGTTCTGCTTGCTTCGGGGGTTACCAGGTGGACGTCCCGCTCAGCCAATCAGTGCACTGCTGGCTCATTCATGCTGCCACCAAACCCCCCTACACACAGCTGATGGCCTGCCGCACTACCATCTCCCTCCATGCCGCGAACGTCCCCCTCACACACACAGCTGATGGCCTCTGGCACCTTGTGTGTGTGTGTGGGGGGGACACAAAATGCCTTGGGGGATGGTGACAGTCTCAACAGACAGTTTCCCCCTTCTGCAGCGCCCCCCCCCCCCCCAACCCCACCACGGGCTCCCTCTCTTCCCTCCTCCCCTCTCTCCTCTTTCTCTCCCCTTTTCCCCCTTCCCCCACATGGTCCTGAAGCTAACAACACCATCATCCATTACTCCCTCCGTCTCCGTATTGCCAAGTTTTGCAAAGGGATTGTCAGGAGGTGTTGCAGGAGTAATGCTAGGAAGTGCTGCAGGAGTTATGCCAGGAGGTGTTGCAGGAGTAATGCTAGGAAGTGTTGCAGGAGTTATGCCAGGAGGTGTTGCAGGAGTAATGCTAGGAAGTGTTGCAGGAGTAATGCTAGGAAGTGTTGCAGGAGTTATGCCAGGAGGTGTTGCAGGAGTAATGCTAGGAAGTGTTGCAGGAGTTATGCCAGGAGGTGTTGCAGGAGTAATGCCAGGAGGTGCTGCAGGAGTTATGCCAGGAGGTGTTTCAGAGCTTTTATGGTATATAATATTATATTTTATAATGCTTTCAATAATTTTTTTGGTCAGGGATTGGTCTACTTTGTAAGGGCTGCTCTTTCAGTTGCATGTAGTAATGGCGAGCAGTGGGCAGGTAAGAAAGCTAAGGGGGCGGGTATGCGAACTGACCAATCAGGCAGAAGCATGATGGGAAATGTAGTTTACAGGCCGGCACCATCTTCGATATAGAACAGCTTTTAGAAAAACTTTTAACTCAGGAACGGTGGCTAAGGGAGACTTGTTGAGTAAGACCAGCTAGATTTGGGAGCAGTTCATTTTTTTGCTCTTGGGTGGAATACCCATTTAACCCCTATTCATACACTTGAATGGGCCAAATATAATTCTCACACAATATAAACAAAAATATAAAGTCTCACACAAAAAAGGTGGTAGTGTCGCTTTCTCTTTGAAACCAGAATGACAGATTATATTACATGCACTTTACATAGCTCTGGGCCTGGGCCACCACTGAAACTCCCATCTCATAATCCACCACTACAAATGAGTGACTTGGACCTGCACAAGGTCCTCTTCTCCATTGGTTTTAATTAGAGGTAAGAGGAACCAGCCAGGGGGTGAATGCACTCTATTTCTGTAATAAGGATTCTCCTGTCCTAGGATGAGGGAATGGAGGCATAAACTAATGGTCAGAGTCTTTTCTTGTGTTGTACACATAAAGAGAGATACAATTATTAATTGAAGCTGAAATTACCAAATTCATTAAAAACCTTCACTGTTCCTCTATGACTAAGGTGATAAAATGGAATGTTATAGTTGTCAGCGCTGTCTTCATTTGTAATAATTGTATTTGTTCTGCTATATTTATGTGTTTGCATTGCCCATGATGCAGGCCGACATGCGGAGGACATCTTTGGAGAGCTGTTTAATGAAGCAAACAGTTTCTACATGCGGATGAATTCACTGCAGGAGAGAGTGGACTTACTTGTCATCAAAGTAACTCAGTTAGACTCCACCGTGGAAGAAGGTAATCATTCGCAAAATATCCTGACATTTATAATAATGTCGTAATTATATGACCAGTGAGCTATATTTATGTTATTTTTATGCATATGTGGAAATGTCTGTAACTTGTAGCATATAGCAGTGTGCACTGAGTTAAATGGGGATTTACATTTCCCTAGGTGGATAGTGGGGGTCTAGCTCCTACCCTTAACAATGTTCAAAAGCTCTATAGAGAATGAAAGGAGCTTTAGCGGCATATACTGCATATATGCATATAGTTGGTGTTAGGGATGGTCCGAACCTGCCGAGGTTCGGGTTCGTATGAACCCGAACGCTCGCCAGCAGATTCCCGCTGTCTGCCCGCTCCGTGGAGCGGATCCAGCGGGAGTAACGCCTGGAAAACTGGGATACAGCCCATGGCTATGGCTGTATCCCATTTTTCCAGGCGGTCCTCCCGCTGGATCCGCCCGCTCCACGGAGCGGGCAGACAGCGGGAATCATTACCGAGGGTTCGAGTTCGTACGAACCCGAACCGAACTCGGTTCGGACCATCCCTAATTGGTGTGCTTCTTTCATTCTGAGACACAATTCTCAACAGGGGTCCCAGCGGTCAGACCCCCACAAATTCGCTAGTTATCTTCTAGTTATCTTGTGGATAGTAGATACATTTATGAAAGAAAGATACTCATTTAATGAGGAGCTTACAGTGTACCTGCCATTATAACTTTCAAAATCTAAATCAACAGTATATGTGATATAAAGCAAGTTTGTACTATATATTCACTGACTGTGTCAGTGATGAAGGTTTAGCCTTCTTAAAAAACACTTTGCTACATGAAGCTGTAAGGGATTATTTTAGTTTAGTTTAATACCTTGTATCACTGCATCTACTGGTGAGACACAATACATGATGCCCACCAAGTGCAACTTTACATATTGTACGAATCTGAATTATTTCAATATATTCATGATTTATAACCCCTTGCTGACCAACAGCCTTGAGCATCAATGCACTGATCTGGGGCTAAATATGTGGTCTCAGATCATGTGATTGCGTTGATGAACTATAACAGTGATCACAGTAACTGTTTACATTTTTTTTTTTTTTTTTTGCAAAAATCAATAGTCCAGGCGATTTTAAGAAACTTTGCAATTGGGTTAATTAGCCGAAAAATGCATTTTTATCATGAAAAAGCAGTTTGAAGCTCTCCCCCCTGTCTTCATTGTTCTTTATGGAGAGGGGAGGGGTGGAGGGAGATGAGGCACCAAAACAGGACAACAAAGAGTTAATGTACAGCTACATCACCGGCTATCTCCTCTGACAGTCAGCACTGACCTCTCTGACCTCTGAATACCGGCTTTCATGCAGCTCCCACTGTGTAATCCTTTGTTCTCTGCTCTCTGTTGGCGAATAATCTCCCTCCTTCCTCCTCCCCTGTTCATAGGTTACATAGGGTATGTCTGATGTAAAAGAGTCGATATTTCCTGATAATGAGCAGTGAATGAGAGAGAGGAGGGGGGGTGGCCTGGGGAAAGTGTTTTTGAATGCAGATAATGGCATATTGCCATCATCCTCTCTAGCAGCCACAGCCTGCACAGCTCTAGGAGTTGGGTTGTGACATCACCATGTTATGCAGGAAGTGAAGCCTTGATGTGGTAGTAAGTGTAGGGAGAAAAAGCACTTTATGTGCATTTCCCGTAATAAGTCTATATTGGTGATTTGTATAACTTTTTGAGGAAATAATATACTGTACTAAAAATGTTCACTGGACTTCTCCTTTAATATGCCCATATGACTTGTGTTGTGTGACGATCCCCCATGGGTATCTCACACGTTTATTGCTTTTATTTTAATATGGTTATGTAATGTTTTCATGACAACTGTGGAGTCTTGATTTGCCCCTGAGATCACACTGACATTAGTATTAGCTGTAAGAAATGATTGCTGAGAAAGAAGTACCATCCATGCATCTCCAAAGCCTGGCAGTAATTACGCAGATCAGAATTTCAATTAATTGAGTCACTTTTGCTCTTTCGGCACAGAAACTGTGGTCAGACCCAGGCGACCTACTTGTATCATGCATTTGTTTCCTAAGTGCTACTTTTCTTTGCTATGCGTCTCATTACTTTGTTAATCAGGCCGTGTGTTCATTAATTTGGAGATGAGTAAACTGCAGCCCAGGCCATGCTGTTATAATGTAATGGCACCTTGTAAGGCTTCCCATATTGAAGAGATCAACATTAGAAGGGATTCGTCATTGGCACATTACAGATCTTAATAACATTCTTTACATAAATTACTTCCTGACTTTTGGCAGTGCAGAACAGGAAATAGCAGGGCCCAATAAAATAAAAAAGCATTACTACTACACTAGAGTAGCTTTTCCTAGAGTATCAAGCTTTGTGGGGGTAATTGGCAAACATATTATAGACAAAAAACAGTTTATACCCCAATGATAGTGGAGACCTTTTACACACTTATTGATAATTGTGTGAAAAACCTAGCGGTCAGATGATGAAAGAGCAGTGGCTTATTCTTTGGCTATTTAATGGGATTGTGCGACACTACATCTGATTGTTGGTCAGCCACACATCTCTTTTTTATAGTGAGACAAGATGTAAGTAAGGGGCCGCATGAACAGCCCTGGCCACACAATCACTGAGTCTTGTAACAGGCTGATTAATGGAGTGCTGATCTGCTAGATTGGTACTTATATTGGGCATGGGCCTGCCCGTCTAAAACTCACTGTCATTAACTTGACTATGTCCTGTTTATTTTCATTAAAGAAGAAGTCCGGCAAAATTTTTTATTAAAGTATTGTATTGCCCCCCAAAACTTTTTCTCTTACATATCACATTTTATTGTGCACTTTGCTATAATATTCATAAATAATGAAAAAAATCTTTGATTAAAATGCTGGATCAGATGTAAACATAAAAAAATGACAACAAAAAGGGGTGAAAGGGAACAACAACAGTTTAATAAAGCAATGTCTAAGTATAATAGATCACACAGATACATGATCACTTTCTACTATGGACACATTCAAAACAAGAGTCCGTGGAGCCTCGGTTGCGAGTCTCAAAACACGGGATAGCCAGATATCTCTAGCCTGTTGCCACGGGGGCCTCCATGATGGGGAGAGCACCATGATGGGAGATAGCCCCTTCAGCCCCACTCGGTTGCGAGTATTGGAACATAAATTGGGAAATACCAGGGTGGCCCCTTTTTGTCAACGTCTAACTCAAGGTGCTAGTATTGCGATCATGACAAGGGCTTGCCAAGGCAGGCATCCATCCACAGACAGCTGTTTCGGGGTATTTGCCCCTTGTCAGTGTGTAGCTGGATTCTGGCTGGTTGGGGCAATGACAAATCAACCAACAAAACACAGTAATCACTGAACTCAAGGAGATCACTGAAAAAACTCCAATGAAGTACTCAATCAAGAGCCTCCACTGATCACCGCAAAAATTTAAATATGCAAAACAAGAGTCCGTGATGCCTCGGTTGCGAGTCTGAAAACACGGGATAGCCAGATATCTCTAGCCTGTTGCCACGGGGTGCCTCCATGATGTGGAGATGGTGTGGTGCTCTCTCCATCATGGAGGCACCACGTGGCAACAGGCTAGAGATATCTGGCTATCCCGTGTTTTCAGACTCGCAAACCGAGGCTCCACGGACTCTTGTTTTGCATATTTAAATTTTTGCGGGCATCAGTGGAGACTCTTGATTGAGTACTTCATTGGAGTTTTTTCACTGATCTCCTTGAGTTCAGTGATTACTGTGTTTTGTTGGCTACTATAGACACAGTAACCCAAATATTTTTTTTTGTAAATGTTATTCATATTATATATTTTTTAAAAATATATGCACAGATGCACAGAACATTACAACCTAAAGGAGAAGTCCGGCGAAAATTTTTATTAAAGTACTGTATTGCCCCCCAAATTTTATAGAAATCACCAATATACACTTATTACGGGAAATGCACATAAAGTGCTTTTTCCCTGAACTTACTACTACATCAAGGCTTCACTTCCTGGATAACATGGTGATGTCACAGGCTGTGGCTGTGGCTGCTGGAGAGGATGATGGCAGGGAGACACTGAGGGACACAGGGCACTGGGGGGACACTGAGCATCCCTCTGCCATAATCCTCTCCAGCAGCCACAGCCCGCACAGCCCTAGGAGTCGGGTCGTGACATCACCATTTTATCCAGGAAGTGACATCACATTTCCCGTAATAAGTGTATATTGGTGATTTCTATAACATTTTGGGGGCAATACAGTACTTGAATAAAAATTTCCGCTGGACTTCTCCTTTAAGTTGTAATGTTTTGTGCTTCTTAACAGAATTTTTAAAAAATATATAATATGAATAACATTTACAAAAAAAAAAAAATACTTGGGTTACTGTGTCCATAGTAGAAAGTGATCATGTATCTGTGTGGTCTATTATACTTAGACATTGCTTTTTAAACTGTTGTTGTTCCCTTTCACCCCTTTTTGTTGTATTTTTTTTTTATTTACATCTGATCCAGCATTTTAATCAAAGATTTTTTTCATTATGCATGAATATTATAGCAAAGTGCACAATAAAATGTGATATGTAAGAGAAAAAGTTCACAATTCTAGCTAGTACATATAGCACATTGCACTTTTATGTCACATAAGGCAGATGTTACATATGACAAAATACTATTTTTGTATTTTTGACTCCTCTGATGTCCATATAACCAACAATATTACTTAATTCTTTAGGGGAGCTCAGCTCAGCTCACGTCTCAGCTGTGGTAAAATGAAGACTAAGCTCTGGTTGTTATGGACAACACAGACAATCCTAGTACAGCTTGATAAATCTACTTTTTGTCAGTGAATATTTACTGTACATGATTGTCATAGACAAGTGATGGTGAACCTTTTAGAGACAGAGGGCCCAAACTTAATGTACAAAGCAGGGACTTCCATTATTATGACAGGAGTCCAAGTTTCTTCACAGTACACAGCTCTATACTCTATGCACCATTGTATACTGCTTGACCCAAGGATGCCAGGCATCACCACTGACTTCTTTAGGCATGAAAAACATACATACCTACACTCCCGCAAAGAGCAGCCAGGCGACCTCCTTCTTTCTTCACAGTGCAGGCACTGATGAATAACGTTGTTCTGTCAGTGTAAGCCATGGTCCTGTGGCCTACACTGACAGTTTTCCAGTGTATGTGCAATTTTAGCTTTTAGATTAAAATTGCGCCCCATTCCTGCTCAACACCTGGTTGAGTTCTCATCTCCCTGCAGCAGGTTGGTCCCTGTGAGCAGAAGAGGTGGAGCTCAGAGAGGGAGGAGGCAGTCCCCACTGCTCCACAGGTTACTTACAGAGTCAGGCTATGTTCACACGGCGTAAAAGTATGGCCGTTGTTGCCAACAACGGCCATACTTTGTACGCCAAAACACTTTGCATGTTCTTTTATGGGATCCCGGCCGGAGCGTATACATGTCGTATACACTCCGTCCGGGATCCCAAGCGGCGCCGCAAAGAGCTGACTGAACTGGCTACAATTCAGTGAATTGCAGCTGTAGGAAACCCTGTCAGTTCACACAATGAAGTGAGCGGCTCCGGCCGCTTGCTTCATTGTGTGCTATGAGGAGTTCTGATGCGGGCGCGCGCTGATGCGCCCGCATTAGAACACTGCGGCCGGAAAGATCATCCGGCCGGTACTGCAGTACCGTCCGGGATGATCTTTGCAAAGAACGGCCGGTCTCATACGCCATATGAACATGGCCTCACTGTGCTCAGCTCACTGTGTGCCTATTATGCAGAATGAAAATAACTGAGCAGCAGGAATTCTGACACCTGAGGCGGAGAAGGGCCCAGTTTCAGCTCAGGGGACCCTGCAGTCTGCTGCCTGAGGAAATTAATGGTGCACATGCCCACAGAGAGGGCTCTGAGTGCCTTCTTCTCTTGTGCTTACCATAATTTCACCACTACGGTCATTATGGACTTGGTGTTTGATAGAACTGAACTGTGCAGAACTTCCACAGAAAATGTCATACATATGCTATGCTATCTATAGTGTCATAATTCAATGGATCTTAAATGCTAAACTGAAATGCTAAGCTGAAGAAGGGACATGTCCATGGGAGTCTATGGGAGGCTCGCATGCCTCCTCTCTCCGTGCTGAAGAAAGGACTTGTCTATTCTTCACCGCGGAGAAACGCGAAGGCGCGCGAGCCTCCCATAGACTGTCATTATGACCGGGAGGCTGAGGAGATTCTGCGGTGGAGAATTCTGCCGCTGAATTCCGTCAGTTTTCCTCTGAGTGAATGGAGCTTTACACAGGTCAGTTCACCAGGCACACTCAGGACACCCACCTCCACACTCAACAAGTTGCCAGCACTGATCTTCTCTGCAATGACCATTTCCACCAGGTTTGCTAGGTCTAGATCCCAACATCCCAGCTTTGGTACCTCTACAGCATGACCCCTTCGGAACTGAAACTTGAAAAAGCTAACAATGCATTTAACCCATCTCACAAACTGTAATTTTCCTGCCCTAAACCAAAAGTAGCCCATATAAGTGGTCAATCCCTTAAAGTACACCTTACTACACTAAATCTCCAGTTCTTTAGTTTTGATGACATTTGTGGAGATCTAAGGCAGACTACATCTGATAGTTTACAATTACAGCATGTGGGCTACCATGGTGGCTATTTGTCCCATTTAATCCAATTGTTATTACAATATATATAATACTTATTACAGCCAGCTAGGTTGCCTTTGTTTTATAGCACCAGTCAAGGTAATATCTATCAAGCATTCATGGTTTAAAAGTTGCAGAGGGGCATGGGGGCAAAGCCGAAAGATCTAGTGTTATATTTCACCCCCTATTAATCAAAAGTACTCAGTACTGCTTTTTAATGTCCTCCATGCTGCTGCGTGTGTGTGTTTGTGTACCGCAAGACAGATATTACCAATAACACCAGCATATAGGAAGAGAAAATATTACCATCATACATATTACCGCCATACTGTTACTGACCAAATCCTGTATACTGAGACCAATATTACCAACGATATCAGTATACAAGGGGAAAATATAACTGCCACACCACCATATTGTCACTGACCAAATCCAGTATTCTAAGACCAATAAAACACAGTACCAGATAAAACTAACAAATACTACCACCACATACTGACTTACACCGCCACATACTAAGGCTATATTCACACATCCTGTTCCTGTCCGCAATTGCGGATCCGCAGAAAAATAGGACCAATGTATTTCAATGGACCCATACACACATCCGTGTTGTGTACTGGGCTGCAATCCGTTCCGCAAAAAAAAAAGGACAGACCCTAGTACGGACAGTAACTGACACATCCAATACAACTCTATGGGGTCCGTATTTTACGGATGCAATACGGATGCAATACGGATGCAATACGGATGCAATACGGATGAAAATTTGCGGATTGCTTACGGATTCAAAATTGCGGATTGGAAAATATACTGACGTGTGAATAGACCCTTACACCACCGCTGCTACTGAATAATCCACTGTAAACACATCACTATCACCTCATTCATATAGAGGTTGATGCAACCCTACACAGGTTCTGTATACCATATAAATTACAGTGCAGATATATTTAGTGACTCACAGGGGACGTCTTCTCTGATCGGAGTTCTTCCTTTTTCATTTTCTTCTCCATCTGTCCTGGGCCATTAGAACTTCTGCGAGCCTCAAATCCACAGAATCTGCCAGACAGACATATTAGGCTCCTCACTCTGACACCATACTTATCTCCCTACAAACTGTACATCTGTATTGGCCCCTTAACACCCTCATTTAGTGGGTAGGCTGACTCTATGTAACAACCCTTATAGTATATGCCCCCCTTTCTCCCCCCCCCTATAGATGGCACCCACTGCATGTTGCCCCACCTTATAGATGGCCTCCTCTTCCACCACCCGTTATAGATGAGCCCCTCTTCCCCTATGTTGTCCCCCTTATAGATGGCCCCCTCTCCAACCCTCTCTTATAGATGGCCCCTTCTTCCTCCACCTTATAGATGGTCCCTTCTCCCCCCCTTATAGATGGCCTCCACTGCATGTTGCCCTCCCTTATAGATGGCTACCTCTCCCCCCTTATAGATGTCCCCTTCTCCTCTTCCCCCACCCCTTATAGATGGCCCCCTTTCCCCCCCTTATAGATGGCCCACTCTTCCCCCCCTTATAGATGGCCCACTCTTCCCCCCCCTTATAGATGGCCCTCACTGCATGTTGCCCCCCCTCCTCCCTTATAGATGGCGCCCTCTTACCTCTATGCAAAGCAGATTAAAAAAAACAACTCACCTGAAAACCCGCTCCCCCGGCAATCCTCTCACCTCCTGGTCTATCCCTGGCTGATGCGCGGCTGCCGGGGGTGTCCCGTCCTATACCCGGCAGCGGGTGAGCTCCTTATGCGCCGGGGCTGTGACTTCCGGAACAGGAAGTCAACATGTGTTTCTAACATGCGCTTCCTGTATCGGAAGTCAGGGCCCTGGGCGCATAGGGAGCTCACTGAAGCGCGCCGCTGCACATCAGCCGGGGGCCCAGATGAGCCTGCTCTTGAGACCGCCCGCAAAACAATGCTTGGGGTCCCAAGAGCGATTAACGGGGGGAGGGGGCGAAGTGTGGTGGCAAGGGAGGGCCCGTGAGGCGGGCGAACCGGTTCGCAGCGGTGACCGCTGCGACCTTGGTAGCTGCGGCACTGGTTCAGAGATTCTCTGAAGTTATATAGTCAAACTGGATTGCACATACAAGTTATAAAATGGCCAGAAACTCATGTTCAAACAAAGTGGCAACTCCTCATGTACACACACTTGGTAGCTACTAGTGATGAGCGAATACTGTTCGATCGAATAGATATTCGATCGAATAGTGAGATATTCGAATATTCGATATTCGTACGAATATCCCGCGAATATTCGATAACTATTCGATAAGCGTTCACATCCCCCAGCTTCCGGTTTCACCCTCCAAATGGTCAAATAGATGTTTTTCACTAATCGAATACTTGTTCCCATAGACTTTAATGGGATCGAATATTCGATCGAATATTTGCGGGATATCCGTACGAATATCGAATATTCGAATATCTCACTATTCGCTCATCACTAGTAGCTACCTGAACCATACAGTCTCTTTTACCTACAGAGGGGAAAAAAGAAAGCAAGCATTGACTTACCCATCTGCCGGTTTAGAGGAGTACTACATAGTGCTGATGTCAAGTCATATTAAACTTTGTTGAAGCTTATTAACAGCAATAGACTGATTTAGTTATTTTACCAACTGTGTATATGTAGATTTTTATGTATTACTGTACAGGATCATGCATAACATCTCTTTTCTCTTTGCTTGTCTTTTGTTGTTACAGTATCATTGCAGGATATAAATATGAGGAAAGCATTTAAAAGCTCCACAATACAGAATCAGCAGGTGGTGTCTCGGAATTCCATACCGAACCCAGTAATTGAGATGTACCAGCGCTGTGACAAACCTCCACCTCTCAACATCCTGACCCCATACAGGTAATACAGAGAATATGAAGCCATGGGGCGTTTCCTTCTCCCTTTAATTCTCGAACAAATTAGAACACAGCATATGCCATGACATAGTGCTTGTAAGAGTGCACTGGGTAGTCTGGTGCTGTGCTGGGAGATTGTTTATACAATAAGGGGTTACTGATGCACTAGGTTTGCAAGGTATTATGCGAGCATAAAAGAAAGAAACAGCAGCAGCAGCAGAACAAGGATGGGGTTACACTAAGTGAGGACTGCTGTTGCTGTTCCTGAAGAAAAGCTGATAAAGAGAGAGAGGGAGTATTGCTGCAGCAATAGGTAAACTGGTCTTAACAAAAGGGACAACTGCCCTGACCTTTGTGGGTGGTAAGAGATGAGAGGAGGGCCTTTTAGGAACAGTATATATCATATGGAGCCGACAGCTTGCATGTACCCAGCCTAGCCTTCCTCTTACTTTCCTGTACTTAGCACTAGCTGAGCCCCACCTTCATATATAATTAGTCTTGATCTAGCAATTACAAGAGGCATACAGTAATTCCCCTGAGAACAGGCAGTGAAAAGAAGATTGCAGGGATGGGAAACATCTAGTGGCCCAGAGTTTTAAAGCTTTCTTTAGAGGTAAGGAGTAATTTTGGTAATACTGTAGTTGGGTTGCCATGCTTTTTCTATATCCTTAGACTGCCTAAATGGTTTATCCAGCATTAGAAAAACAACACGACTCCAGTTAAGATGGGGTTTGCAATTAAGCTCCATTCACTTCAATGGAACAGAGTTGCAAAACCCCACTCCAACTGGAGAGAAGAGTTGTGCTGTCTCTGTAAGAAAGTGGCCATGTTTTTCTAACACTGGATAACCCCTTTAACATAAGCTGAAGGTTCATTCAGCTCCAACTGTGCACAAAAACATCCAACATCTGCTATTTCTATCATTTATTTATAAAGCACAGACATACTCAGCCTTACAGTAGGATTAGAGAAATTCTGCTACAATGCACTTTACAAAAAAACTGAACAGGGAAATAATCATAGTGAGATTCCTTCTAATGAGAGGAAAATGGGCACTCAGAGCTGCAGAGATTCTCAGCCCTTTCATCCTTCACATAAAGAGCCGGTATTCCGTTTGATATGTCATTTCTGTGAAGTCAGGCATCATGGTAGCTTCTGCCTTGTTGTCTATAGTACAGGCATCCATGCTGCATCTTAGAACAGTTAAATGTAGATACTATATGAAATCTGTGATGACTCTGCAGATAATGTGAAACATAGATTGTGCTGCAGATTTAACCCCTTCTACATCGATCGGGGCAAAATCTGCAGTGAAAATTCACTACAGAAAATGCAGGTGAGCCGGATGTCGCTGCGAGGGGTAAGACTGCGTTCCTGACAGTGTCCCGGCCAAAGATTACACCGACTAAGGCCCCATTCACACGTCCGTGTCAGTTTTTACTGTCAGGAAATCCTGATCAGGAGACCTTAAATGTCATCAGGATAGTATCAGGATTTCCTAACAGTAATCCGTTTTTACCATCAGGAAACCATCAGGAAAAACCTTCAGGATTTCCTGATGAGAAAAAAAATAGGACATGTATTTCTGCAAACTGGATGGTCATAGCTTGCAGAATTACAACTCCCATCATGCTTGGCTGACAGGTCATGATGGAAGTTGTACTTCTGCAGTCTGTGGTCACCCAGGTTGCAGTACATGATGGGAGTTGTAGTTCTGCAGCCTGTGGCCATCCAGGTTGCAGAAGTACAACTCCCATCATGACCTGTCAGCAAGGCATGGTGGGAGTTGTACTTCTGCCACCTGGATGGCCACAGGCTGCAGAAGTACAACTCCCATCATGACCTGTCAGCAGTGGCATGGTGGGAGTTGTACTTCTGCAACCTGGATGGCCACAGGCTGCAGAACTACAACTCCCATCATGGCCTGTCAGCAAGGCATGGTGGGAGTTGTACTTCTGCAACCTGGATGGCCACAGGCTGCAGAAGTACAACTCCCATCATGGCCTGTCAGCAGGGCATGATGGGAGTTTTAATCTCACCTGCCCTGGTCTCCTGGCCGCCGGGGGGGTGCCGCGAGTGGCCGCGGGGGGGTGCGGGGGTGCCGCGAGTGGCCGCGGGGGGGTGCGGGGGTGCCGCGAGTGGCCGCGGGGGGGTGCGGGGGTGCCGCGAGTGGCCGCAGGGTGGGTGCCGCGAGTGGCCGCGGGGGGGGGTTGCGTGGGTACCGCGAGCGGCTGCCGGGGGTACCTGCGGATGAAGAGGCAGCAGGAGCAGAGGCGGAAGGTGAGTGGAACTCCGGACGCTTTCCTGATGTGCATCAGGAAAGTGTCCGGGGCCCGGGCGCTCCCATAGACTCCTATGGGGGCGTCCGGGCCGGATTTCCGGACGAAAATAGGACCGGTTCTAAAAAATCCGGTCCTATTTTCCGGAACGGACAGCCCTCCGGAAAATTCCGGAAGGGTGTCCGTGTCCAATGAAAGTCTATGCGTCCGGAAATCCGTCCGGATTTCCTGATAGGAAATCCGGGTGGTTTTTCCGGACGTGTGAAGGGGGCCTAACAGCACTGGATACTCAGCCTCCCAGGCCCTATAGGGGACTTTTAGCAGGTTAGATTATTTTAACCTGCTGATAGTTTCCCTTTAAGAACTAGAAGGCTTCAATTTTTTTAAATAGAGGTAATTTACATAATTTAAATATATGTAATTTTAATATGTATAACCTTCTGGTACAAGTTCTTTTTCCTTTAAAATACTCCTTGAACTCTTAGCCACATCAAGATGTACTGTATGATAACATTTCGGTGCGGCACTGCTGGTATACCGGAAGGCCCTCTGTTACTATGTGTAGCAGAGTGCTGCCGCTTTTGTCGGCATGTCCCCATTGCCACATCAGCATGAGTTAACCCCTTAGATCCCATTTTCAAGTTTGAGAACAGACTCTAAGGGGCTTTAAACGTGTCAACTGGTGGTCTAGTGGTACTCGACGGTATCTGGTGGGGTCCTGGTGTCCGATCCTCTTCTTATCCCTAGCTCCCAAGTCTCACACGTCCATGTCCATGTGTCACATAGAAAGTTATGATCAGTATAAGGAATCAAAGGATTCCATATAATAGTCTAACAAAACTAACAATAAAGTTTAGTTGAATAATAAGAGAGAGAGAGAGAGAGAGAGAGAGAGAGAGACTGAAGTAGTACTGATTTAAAGTACAGACCATGGCATAAAAAAATTAGCCCTCATATAGCTCCATAGGTGGAAAAAGAAAAAAGAAAAAAGGGTCTGAATAGGGGGCTTTTAAGTCAATTCTTTTTTTTTTTTTTTTTTCGTTTTGTTTTAGGCTAAAAAAAAAATCTACATAAATTGGCTATCATTGTAATAGTAACAACCCAGAGAATGAAGATAATGTGTCAGTTTAACCGTAAATTGTACTGCGTAAAAATGAAAGCCCAGAAAATAACCAAAAATGCATATTTTTATATTTTTAAAAGTTTTACCTCACAAAGAATTTTTTTACATCTCATACATTTTATGGTAAAATAAAAGGTGTCATTACAAAGTAAATTTAGTTTTACAAAAAAAAATAAGAATAGATAAATAAAAGTCAATTTTTGTAATGGAAAAATGAAAGAGTTTTACATTTTACAATGTGAGGAGCAAAAAATGAAAATGCCAAAATGAAAGATCGCTGGGTCCCCTAAGTGGTAAGGCTAATATGCGCACTCCTTGTTCCCTTTCAGCCACATGGTGTCTTACTTACTTGATTTTGCGGCTCAGTCTTTTTTTAGTAAAAGAGACACCAATACAAACTGCAGGTAGTCAAGTGTTGGCCAATGCTTCCCTTAGGCTGCTTCTGTCAGCTCATATATACAGTGCTGCAACTTTCCTCAGTGCCTCAAATCCAAGCCACAAGATCTCTGCTCCTGATTCTTCAAGGAACATGCTTAGTTTTATGACTGATTTCATTACTGTTCTTGTGGTCAAGAGGAAATTTCTGCAAGTGAAAAGCCAGTACAACACATACACTCTTCTGTAGGCTATATCATAGGCTTGTCAACTGCCTGTTGGACGTGGGGGAGGGGCTTAGCATGTGCTCTGTGAAGAAAAGAGAAAGAGACAGAGAGCCTGGGCTGTGAACCTGCAAGCTGATCAAATCTGTCTGCTGATCATGATCCCCAATGTTCCTGGAAGGTAAATCAAGGCTTCCTTCTTATCTCTCACTACCAATAAACCTAATGCCCCTCATGTAAATACCAGTGTACCTGTTGCTGTATAGCCATAGTGCTAAAACAGGTACAAAATGTGAAATGAATGAACAGAACAGAAAGTTATGATGATGGCAATAGCAAACTTTTCACACAGAATCGGACTGGAGTACCTTGCATTTAAACAGTAGCTCCACACATCATTGGTTGTAAAGGGCCTGTGATCAGCTTTTACAGTCTTCCAACTTTTTAAACTCTCCTCTATTTAATTTTTTAAAAATAAAGTAAAGAAGAATAAAAATAAACATATTTGGTATCACCACTTGCAGAATGTAAACCAATGCCAAAACTGCTGATTGTTAGTCACAGCATATATCAGATAAAGGTTAATAAGGTTAATAAGCGATCAAAAAGTTCCATCTACTCCAAAATGATAAAAATGCATTTCACGGTGAAAAGAATTAGCCCTTCTACAGCCCCATAATCTCCCTGCCTAGGTCCAGTGCTGTTTTTTACGCTTCCCCTGTGATGAGGCAGGGAGAGGGGGTTCAGCAGATGCTAGGGCCCGCCTTAGTGACACTGTCTGTAGCTGATGCTGCCAATAACAGGACACAGGATAACTGGGGTGACAGTATCACTTTAGGAGTGAAAGGGTTAATGACATTGGCTGAATATTTGGGGTCATTGTCCTGGTGCAGAATAAAACTGAGAATCTTACTTTGCAGCATTTTTTCCTGCCTAAAACTTCTGCACAGTAACCTGTGCTGCCTGCAAAAATGTATACTTGGAATAAAACTCCAGCAGATGGCTATTTGTATTTGTACCACCAGAACCTCAGAACCTCTATCTCCACAGGCACAAGAAAAGTTTTTACCAGATTCATTTTCAAATAACCAGATTCAAATAACTTTTTTTTTTTAGGGATGACAAGAAAGATGGCCTGCGATTCTACACAGATCCTTCATATTTCTTTAATTTATGGAAGGAAAAGATGTTGCAAGCTACTGAAGACAAGAGGAAGGAGAAGAGGAGACAAAAAGTAGGTGTTAAAAAATCTGCACCATTCCTCCTATCCCATTTCGATAGACATCAGTTTAAGGGAAACTGACAGCATGGATATTCATATATCTGTGCTGCCAATTTTCAGTTACCTATGTGAGCATGGTGTACATACGTTTATCTTCTCTGTATGGTCTGGCTTGGTGGGAAAACATATTCTTTATTTGAAAACGGACAGTACAGATATATGCATATCCCTGCTGTCAGTTTTCCTTTAAAGGATCGCTGCAATGTTATGGTTATAGTCTAATATCATTTTATATATTTTATATGAAGAAACTGTTCTGCTGCTTGGTTAAGCTTTTTACTATTTTTAGACTATTTTAGACAGTTTTTAATAAAAGGTTATTACCTTTTGGTTCTTTACCCAGGTGTATTCCGAAAAAATAAACTTATTTTTTGCATTACTTTTTTAAAAATTATATAACTTTCAAAGGGGTTATCCAGCGCTAAAAAAACATGGCCACTTTTTCCCCTCTCTTGTCTCCAGATTGGGTGGGGTTTGGAGTTCCATTGAAGTAAATGGAGCTTAATTGCAAACCACACCTGAACTGGAGACAAGAGAGGGGGAAAAGTAGCCATGTTTTTGTAGCTCTGGATAACCCCTTTAAAAAAAAATCTTTATACATTTTTGTGTTGTCTTACAGCAATACACAGCCCCTCTGCTGCCACCAGTGGCTGTGTCAGGAACTGCAGGGCTTCAGAAGCCCTGCTCCCAGCACACATAAATATAGATTACTTCAGCAGCATTAACGATACTGATGCTCCCCTAATGTCTATTCTGATGTATATTAGCGATATCTAACTGTGTCAGGACCTTTTTAGAGCATTACAGACCAAAAAAGACCTCCTGCTTTTGGTTACAGTAAACTCTTCTCTGTCAGCCCAAAGTCTAATAATGTGATGGAATCTGACATGAACAATGAAAACAAGATTAGGGATGTAATTTCCCCAAAATTTACCTGGGCTAAATATATACTAATCTTCTGGCCACCTTCACTCAGTGTTTACAATGTTCGGTGGAGAGTGAATGTAGTGCTGGCTGAGCAAGCATTGTGCCGCCATTAATTCTGTGGACAATTATGTTTCCCTTCTTGGGGTCACTTTGGATCCCACCGGTCAGACCCCCAATGATAAGCTTATTATACTCTATCTGCAAAGAAGGGGATAACTTGATGAGATGGGAAATAGTCACATTGCATCTTTCTGATCATACAGGAGGTTTTGGCTGACAAATGACAGCAGCCCTGTTATTTTACTACTACTCATGTAAAGGGAACTGGGCAGAAATAGTCACTTCTATGTGAGCTTAAAATTTGTATTAGAAAGGAAATGTGAGGAACTATAGATTGACAACCCTATTCTCTATCTTCTTCTAATGATACAGGAACATTGACACTTTTGGGTGGGATAATAACCAACCATGAAATAAACAGTACGGATCTGTGTGATAGAAAGTGTAGTGCGCTTCTCACTGATGATTATATGTTATGACGTGTTAACGTCTTGTCACCCAGACATGTCACGCGATGGCATAGTAATTTTAATTTAGTCCCAGCGGGAACATTGTCTCCAGCGTGTGTGAGTGCAGGAAGGAAGCAGTGTGTCTTTTAGCTTTGGGCTCTTATCTGTGTTGTGTTTTTATATCAGGCAACTCGTACATTTAAATTTAGAAATAGATCTGATGAAGTTCCATCCAGACTTTTATTTGACATCATTCAAGCTGCCAGATCCACTATCACACTAATAGTCTAACTATGCATCATTCTGCTCTGTACCGCACACTCTAAAAATTATCCATTTTTTTATTTCACATATACTGAATTGTTATCTGCTTCTCATACCTAACAATTGTAACGCATCAAGCGAAATCTCAAGTGAAATACTGTATCATAGGGCAAAATGTACATTTTGTCATTACATGTTTAACCCTATTAAAAATATTACTATTGTGCCTTTATAGCACTTTATAGCCGCAGATGTCCTGTTTCTAACTCTCTTTTTATTTTGCTGCCATTGGTTGACTGCGCTTTTCCGAGAGAAGTCAGACGGACATGAACTTAATTCAGAGAACGTATGCAAATGTTATGCTAAGGGGAAGTTAATATGAGGTTGAGGGAGTGTGAATCAGGCTCAAGGGTTTGTGAATATGAGTCTTAGGGGGCTTGAATCATGCTCACACTCTCCTGAGCCAAATTCACACTCCTTCAGCTGTATTATTTATACCCCCTCAGCCTTATATTCACACCCCCTGAGCATCATATCCCCCCCCCCAGCCTGTTTCATGCACCATTGCCTCATATTCGCACCCCTTTGAGCTTGGCTCCCGCTCCCTCAGCCTAACATTCACCCCCTGAAGCTGACTCACACCCCCTAAGTCTAGTTTCTGTCTATCTGACTAGTCAGAAAAAGTGCAGAAAAGAAAATAGTATAATCACTATATCGAAGGAGAATCCTATCCTTTCCTTATAAGGATGATAAACAGCATCTAAGACCCAGCAGTTATCTCACAGACAATGTATAACAGTCTAACAGGTCAGCTCATTTCTTCTAGCCAGTAACCATCTTGTTCCTCTTCAAATTCTGCCATATGAGTACAGTGCTATTTGTATCATTGAACACATTGAGGCCACTGTTTAGCATACAGAACAGCTTAGAAAGTATTAGTTTAGTGGTCTTTAGTGATCTTATGTGGGCTTTTCATCTAAGAACCACACATTTTCATCCCTATGGACCAAACTTCACTGTGATACAATGTCGATATAATGTCACTGTGACCTATTGCCATTGGATAATAATACTGTCATGTGATATCTCTGTTGATACAACATCACTCTGACCTGGTCATAACACTGAAGCTCCGGAGTCTGTAATTAGGTTAAAGCCTTTTTTGATATTTTGTAGGTTGGCAGTGTTTTTTAGCTGTGCCATATATATGGTGTGAAGGGGAGTTAGATGGAGATCATTGCATATCCAGGTTAGGAAATGTTGCTTTAGCTTGTGTTTCCTCCCCATATTATAGTGCTCAGGAGTAGGTAAGCAGAGGGATACATGACGGCAGGTTCAGGCTACATACAGGGGTTTTGTTTGCAGTCTGTAACTCTGTGCAGGGGTATCAGTTCATGCACTTACGTTCTGCAAAGGAACTTTAATACTTAATACGTAAGTTTCTTGTATATTTCCAGGAGCAGAGGCAGGTAGAAGATCCAACCCGGGAAGTGAAGAAGGTTCGGAAAGCTCGGAACCGAAGGCTGGAATGGAACATGATGGCATATGATAAGGAGCTCAGGCCAGATAACAGGTTCTCACCATCTCCATATCATGTGACTTCATCCGAGGGATCACTGTCCCCTGACAATAGGCAGGTTCCACGCACAATATGTCCACACTGAAAATATATCTTTACTATAGTAAACAGATGGAATTCTTATTCTGAATTGGTTAAAGTGAATTATTTATTTTAATATGTTGTGTTTTTCTTAATAATCTCTCTGTAAGCAATATGTTTGTATTGTAGTCTTATATCTCTGTAAATTATCAGTTTTGCTTTGTCTCTTGCTAATATTCTAGACAGCATGAGTTTCTAAATTATCTTTTTCTGTATTCAGAAAGTATCACATTGATTTAACCCCTCTCAGCCTGGGTGGGATGACCGCACCTTTAGCTGTAAGAGTTCATATGTACTTCCATTTATGACAGCATTTTATTTTTACATTTTTAACTGCAGGTCATATGCCTCAGACCTTGATCACTCGTACCCTGCTAGCCCCAATCACCCTACTCAGCAGATTCTGGCTGCTATCCCTCACTTGACTGCTGAGAACAAAGAGATCATACTAATGGCCACTCAAGCGCAAGAACATGGCTACCGCTCATCTGCTCCGGGTAGCCGACAGAACAGTCTGAACAGAGCCCAGCAGGCTCATCCACCACCACCACCAGAGGCCATCCTGAATGGCCCGCGTCCTCAAGTCATGAAGGATTATGGGTAAGTGACACATTGGATCATGTCTAAAGAGGGGAAAGAGACAACATTTTGTTAACTCTCTAAGCGGTTTTGCAGTAGTTCAACTAGCTTGAATAAATATTTTTCATTTATTGTTAATAAATATTGTATGTTTCAAGTATTCCAAAGATGACATGTAATCTGCAAACTGTGACGTGTAATTATTAGGGATTTTTTATTTAGATGTTTAAGATATAGGGGGAGATTTATCAAACTGGTGTAAAGTAGAATAGGCCTAGTTGCCCCTAGCAACCAATCAGATCCCACCTTTCATTTTTCAAAGAATCTGTGAGGAATGAAAAGTGAAATCTGATTGGTTGCTAGGGGCAACTGAGCCAGTTTCACTTTACACCAGTTTGATAAAATGATCAGTAAATCTATTTGATAAACA
Source organism: Dendropsophus ebraccatus (assembly GCF_027789765.1). Lineage (NCBI taxonomy): Eukaryota > Metazoa > Chordata > Amphibia > Anura > Hylidae > Dendropsophus > Dendropsophus ebraccatus. The sequence continues at coordinate 48,256,653 of NC_091463.1, forward strand.
TTATGCTGTCAGTAATCCCAGCCGAGAGACTACTCTAAACCTTACATGTGACGCCATACATAACTCCCCGTGTTTTTCTCAGCCAGGAATCAGACTACTGTTTTATTACAGCTTCTGTCTGCCAAATGTGTTCACAGAATACACATCACTACAAACAGCAGCTTTCTATCTGCTAAAGGGCTCTCTCATGCCACATCTCTTGTTAGACTCTTTTGCTAGAGGTCCCAGACACTTCAATCCACTTAGAGGGAATTAGGCATCAGAAAATGAACTATTGGTTTCAAAAAGTTTTTAAAGAAGTTTCAGTGATTATTTTCTAATTTTACATTTTTAATATCTATATTTTAAAATAACCCTGAAATCTTGTACCACTAGGCCTAAAATTAGGCTGAGACTTCCTGTTTGGTCTATGATAAGGAGGGGACTGCTGGAAAATGAACATCATTACACTAATACAAGTTAGTTGACACAAGTAGATAAAGAAGACAATAAGTTATATTCAAAGTTCAGCCTCCCCCTTTCTTTGAAATGAACTCTTCAAAAACCACAGGGCATACCCAGACACCTTTCCTATTCATGTCAATGGGAGAGCACCTGTTTATTCTTGCCTATATTCATGGTGTTTGTTGTAAATCATATCTCTAGATGCTGTCAAAAAACTGCTCAGAAAAGATAGATGACCCATAAAAATGTACAGAAAATGAACTTTATTCAGAAAATCATCAGAAAACAGAAATTGATAAGAAAAAAAGAAGGTGTTTCAGTATTTGACTTTAAACAGTGCAAGTCTAGGCAATAAATTCCCTTTAATGTTAAATTGCTACCTTCTGGAAGGAGGAGGGGAGGATAGGTAGGTGCTAAGAGAGTGCTTAGAATACTGTACAGTATGTCTATGCTTTAAGGTGTGGTACTGTGCTCCTCTCCTTCAGTGTAGTCGCTAGAAACGATTGACAAAATTGTAGCACAGATTAATACATATTGCACTGCTACTGTTAAATTCATATGTGTGTATTGACCTGTCTAAAAGTGGACCACAAAGTTAGGAAAAAAGGACATGGCCACATATCCACAGGCTATACAGTACATTGAGCTACTGAGTTACACTTTTTTAAATGATTAAATTGCCTTGCAAAATGCTATCAAACCAAGTTACTTGTAATCCAAGGTTTCACTGTAGAAATAGGTAAAAAGCCTTCAGCACCTTGGAGAGTTCACAACATCTTCCTTGGTAAACTAGTGACACCAGCAAGTGTTAAAGGGGTTATCCAGCGCTACAAAAATATGGCCACTTTCCCCCTACTGTTGTCTCCAGTTTGGGTGGGGTTTTGAAACTCAGTTCCATTGAAGTAAATAGAGCTTAATTGCAAACTGCACTTGAACTGGAGACAACAGTAGGGGGAAAAGTGGCCATGTTTTTGTAGCGCTAGATAATCCCTTTAAATCTCGTACCTAGTGCCAGATGCATTTCCACTGGTTGCCAAGAAGCATTTAGCTAACGTCTGTGACAGATGTAGAAATATCAGCATGATTAAGCTATGGACCGTAGGAGACGACTAGCACACAACACTTGGACTGCATCCATATTGTTCATTATATATTTTATAGGATATCGATAGCTTTAACAAACTCTGCCTCTTACTTGTATAAAATGGTTACAACAAACAATATCATGTAAGCCAACAGTCTGGACCATATCTAGGGTGTGGCATATGCAAATGTAATGTTCCAAAGTGAAGTGGTTTCAGCGTGCAAAACTAGAACCATAATGTTAGGGAAATGCAATATTCTGATACTATCAAGAGAATTGAAGGATCTGTTTACTACAGTAACTTTAGTCCAGTTATATTGCTGAGGCCATATTGTGATATGATTAAAGATGACCTATCTGTATAAAGCTGTTTCATATCACACTAATCTAAAAGGAGGAGGCCACACAGAGTTTACACTGAAATATTTACTTACGTAAAAATAACTAAAAATTTCCCAATGTGATGATTTATTTATTAGTTGTTTTTCTGGTTCTCATCAATAATTTGTGACTGACTAGACAGACATTTTAGTCAACTCTTTGGACTATCTGCAGTTTACAGTATGGCACTAAAAGTAGACTTTGTAAATGCACATTAGTGACTTCATACATGAAAACTGTTGTACTGTATATCATCAAACTGTCTAAAGCAGGGATGGGGAATCTTTGGCCCTCCAGATGTTGCAAAACTACAATTCTCATCATGCCTGGACAGCCAAAGCTTTAGCTAAAGCTTTGGCTGTTCAGGCACGATGGGTATTGTAGTTTTTCAACAGTTGAAGGGCCAAAGGTTCTCACTTCTGGTCTAAAGTATAGACCTATGATTGAATGCTAAATTAGTCACTTACATGAACTGCAATGTCTTTATTCTTTTTCAGTGGCCAGCAAGGTCAGATGCCTGAATATTTTGTGCCTCCTGCCCCTCCACCGCCTCCTCCTGTAATTCCTTCCGCACAGACAGCTTTTGACAGCCCAATCTCAGCTCCTACTCCCGTAGCTCCCAATATAGTTGCTGCCATGTCTTCATATATCCCTGCCCCGCCTCCAGCTCCCCCCTGCCCATACTCTGCTTCTCCTCCTCAAATCGGTTCTTTGGGACCACCTGTAGCGCCTCCACCGCCCCCTCCTGGCCCCCTAACTCTTACAGCTTCACCTATTCATTCAGCATCCCCACCCACTGTCACTGTGGAACCAAGGAAACCTCAGATTCCCATCATTCCCATGAGTGATGCTAGGAGTGATCTCCTAGCCGCAATCCGCAGAGGTAAGTGGTCTTTTCTCTATCATTGTAGTTGTTGTTATTATTTTTATATTCTGTCCTCTGTATAGAACAGAACACACACTAAAGCAAGGCAGAATGAAGTTATTAATGGTATATTTATTTATGGAAATACTTGAGATTCATTGTTGCCTGGTTACTTGTCACCAAAGTGTTTTCTGTAGATACATTAGAGAGATGTGAATCTGTCTAGTGGTCGTATATTAACATAGTGGCCTTTAGCTAATACATCTGCTAGGGTTAGTACAAGGACAGGTTGGCAAGCACACAAGATAAGAGCAATAGGTTTAGCCTCTTGGGGTATCTCATGCCAAGCTCATATGGCCCATAAGGCCAATAGCTCGATGGATGTTATTATATAACCTCTGTACAAATTACTTCACATTACGTTCAGCTTCCGAGCGAATGCTGCTATAACTTCCTGCTGAGTTATGATCCTGTTTAATTCCTGTGGAGATGTCCATAAAGTAGTTACAAGACATTAAATAAACAGATGAAAGTAATGCATATTCATTTATCTTTCAATCAATCGTTTAATGCCAATGATTTTCCTACACAGGAACTATATTATGTATTGTGTATATTATGTATTAGTATATTATTACTACTTTGATACCAGGACATTAGGGTAACCAATACTTGTTCACAATAAATCTTCCAAATCTTTTCATTATATGTTGGATCCACTTCTGGTTTTGTTAAACATATTGACCAAACAGACCCAAGTGAGTTCCAAATGCTGAGCTTAAATGTTTAAATGTTGTTGGCGGGTTTTATTTGCATATACTATATATACTATATATCATTTATAGAGATAAGTGCAGCTTGAGCATGCACAAGTCTGTCCAGACCCAGGAGTCTCAGCATTTGATCACCAGTGGCTGAAGAAGTTGGATGCAGCCCTAGGGCTACCTGGAAAACACAGATACGGCGATAAGCTATGTTTCCATCGTGTAATTATATCGGGGAAGGTGGCCATCTTGTTAAATAGACGTCCGTGAATAATGGTCATGATCATTATTAGCAGCTGTCTATGTTACATGATGGCTACCTTCCCCGATATTTTCCTGAAGTGGGAACATAGCCAGAGGCTGTTTTCCAGGACTCCCTAAAGCTGCATCAAACTTCTTCAGCCACTGGTAATCAAATGCTGAGACTTCCAGGTTCGGACTGGTTGTTTTGTACTGGTATTGTCATGATCTCGCCTGAAAAGGCATCAGTGCCACCCTCTGCTGCGAAGATTAGACCTCTGCGCCAAAGACTGCGATTTTGGCCATAATCTTCCATTTATTCTGTGTTTTGTTTGCCTTGTTTTTGCCCTGTCTGAACTGTGTCTTATTTCTTCTGGTCTGCTAATTGTTTTCCCGGCCCCACCCGTGTCTGTGCTTCTAAGCTTCCCTGGTCATGTAACGGTTAATCTGCCTTTGCCTCAGTGATTGACAGCTGGTCCCTCCTATCATCTTCTGGACTTGGTTCCTGGTGTCCTATTTAAGATTTCAGCTTCTGCCTGTGCCTTGCCGGTTATTGACTTGTCTCTGCCTGCTTGTGTGTTCTGTTTTCTGGTTTTCTCCTGACTCCTGCTTAGTATTTTTGACCTCCCTTGTTTGCCGCCTGCCCCTGACCTCATTGCCTGTTTTCTGACTACGCTTTTGGATCCGATTTTGTACTTTTGCTGCCAGATTGTTGTGACCCGGACTGTCGACCATTCTTTATTGTGTTTTGTCTGTCTGTCTTGTCTTTTTGTCCCACCAAGCCAGTACAGGGACCGCCGCCCAGTTGCTGCCCTAGGGTTTAGCCTAGGGGGGCAAGTAGGTAGAGTCAGTGGGCGGGGCTGAGCTCAGGGCTCACTGTCTCTGTGTGTCTGGTGTCACCGGTTCCTGACATAATAACCGGCCCTACAATATTTTTTTTTTACTCCTTACCTGTGGCCAGTAATGGACTCAGCACAGGAGTTATCTGTCCGTTTTGAGGGTCTTGCTAACCTCGTTTTTGAGCTGGCCAAACAGGTCCAGCTATTGGCCCAGCAGCTACCAGCTACCACTCCTGCCACCCCAGTGGTCACACTCAAGGAGCCTGACAAGTGTTCTGGGGACCTGAACACATATGTGACGTTCAGAGATGCTTGGGTCAGTCACACCACCCCTAGCTCACTTGAAGAGGCCATTTCCCTGGCGATTACCATTGATCGTATTCTAAGACCACGCCTAGACCACCCCTGTGTCATTAATGTTCCTACTTCTGTCCCCTCCAAACCTCTGCCTACTATGTCTCGTCCTCTGGTCACCATAGAGAAACCTTCAGAACTGGGCAAAATTAAAAGATCCCTGGCCCGTAAAGAACACAGAAGACTGAACGGACTATGTTTTTATTGCGGTGAAAGTGGACACTTCATCAACTTTTGTGCCAAGCGTACTTCAAGGCCAGATCATCAGCGTCCAGATGACTACCAGGAGGGTCATCTGGGCGCCCAGGTGGGTGTAGTTGTTGTGCATTGTCCCGCTGATAACAAGTCAGTAAGTTCGGGCAATGTGGAAGTTGGCTCTGTGTGTCCCGCCGAGGATACCATGTCTGCTAATTTGTGTAAGGTGGAAATTGGCTCTGTATGTCCTGGTGATGGTACTAGGTCTGTATCCTCATGTAAGGCAGAATTTGGATCTGTGTCTGGTATTGATTTGAGTAGTTATGGGAGATCTGTCAGACCGGTTACATATCTCTTGGAGTCTGATTCTGATGAGTGGGAGACGGACGATGACATTTCCAGTGACATCGAGACATGCATTGTAAGAGGTCCTTTCCCTCCTAGGTCTGGTGAGGGTCCAGAGGCCCCTCATAAAAGGGGGGGTAATGTCATGATCTCGCCTGAAAAGGCATCAGTGCCACCCTCTGCTGCGAAGATTAGACCTCTGCGCCAAAGACTGCGATTTTGGCCATAATCTTCCATTTATTCTGTGTTTTGTTTGCCTTGTTTTTGCCCTGTCTGAACTGTGTCTTATTTCTTCTGGTCTGCTAATTGTTTTCCCGGCCCCACCCGTGTCTGTGCTTCTAAGCTTCCCTGGTCATGTAACGGTTAATCTGCCTTTGCCTCAGTGATTGACAGCTGGTCCCTCCTATCATCTTCTGGACTTGGTTCCTGGTGTCCTATTTAAGATTTCAGCTTCTGCCTGTGCCTTGCCGGTTATTGACTTGTCTCTGCCTGCTTGTGTGTTCTGTTTTCTGGTTTTCTCCTGACTCCTGCTTAGTATTTTTGACCTCCCTTGTTTGCCGCCTGCCCCTGACCTCATTGCCTGTTTTCTGACTACGCTTTTGGATCCGATTTTGTACTTTTGCTGCCAGATTGTTGTGACCCGGACTGTCGACCATTCTTTATTGTGTTTTGTCTGTCTGTCTTGTCTTTTTGTCCCACCAAGCCAGTACAGGGACCGCCGCCCAGTTGCTGCCCTAGGGTTTAGCCTAGGGGGGCAAGTAGGTAGAGTCAGTGGGCGGGGCTGAGCTCAGGGCTCACTGTCTCTGTGTGTCTGGTGTCACCGGTTCCTGACAGGTATAATGAGGGACGATTTTTCCAGAACGACATATTGCAATTCTCTTTTTTCAGAGGTCCTTAGTAAAATTAAAGCATGGCTCCACTGGTGTGTGATTCAGTGAAACCTATCGAAAGAAATCTGAATCTTCCAGCACATCCTACATATAATATTAATATCTGCTTGTTGTTTAGGTATCCAGCTTCGGAAAGTTCAAGAGCAGAGAGAACAAGAGGCAAAGAAGGAGCCGGTCGGGAATGATGTGGCTACAATCCTGTCCCGCAGGATTGCTGTGGAATACAGTGAGTCTGATGACGACTCGGAATTGGAGGAGAATGAGTGGTCTGATTAAGGAATTGGAGTCTCCGAGTTTCTGCAATGGATACAAAATGGACACAAAAATGCGTAATACACTGTAACTCACTGGTGCAGCTACCAATATCACTGAGCTCTGTCTGGTAATGTTTGTGTATATCTACATGGCTGAAAATCTTCACTTGTAGATGAGTCAAATTTAATATATGTAAGAATAGTCACCTGCTGTGTTCTGTTGTTGTTACTATGTGCCATAGTAATAAATTACAGTATACAGAAACATGTTGCATTCAGACAAGGGATACTTAAGCTGCACAATTTTGTCCTTAGTCTGTATTCTTTTGCTGTATGTGGCAATATAAGAGACAGGCAACAGCGTCATGTTATATTAAAAGCACAACTCTGCGTGCCGTAATATTGTATCTGACAGGACTAAATTAGCTAAAGGGTTCATGGCTTAAAGAGAACGCTACTATATAAAGACATGGAATCTTTCAAGAGGGTCTGATGAATGGCATTGCTTAATACACAGTGCCATCAAAATCTTAGTCACTCTAAGGCTGGGTTCACACATTTTTTTATTCATTTTTTGCGAGAAAAAAAAACTTGCATTTGTGTGCATCTGTTTTGATCCATTTATCCATTGACTTCCATTATAAAAAAAAGCAAAAAAAAAAAAAAAACGGATCCGTTTTTTTTTTACGGACAAAATAATGAGGTTGACTATGTTTTTGTGTATGTTAAAAAAATGGATCCGTTTTGATCAGCTTTTTTATATAATGGATGTCAATGAAAAAACAGATCAAAATGGATTCACACAAATGCATCTGGGTTTTTTTCATCCGTTTTTTGCAAAAAAAAAGCTGATGGAAAAAACGGATTGCAAAAATCTAGTGTGAACCCAGCCTTGCATCTGCCAAGCACATACAACTTGGAATATTGGGGCTGCTTTTATCTTTTATTTAGGATATCATTTACAGTAATATATTTATTTTAAAAATATCTATATTTATTATGGATATGTTTTCCCAGTGTAAACTAATACTATCTTACCTAATGTGTGATAAAATTATAAGACTCATCCAAGAGTTTCAGTGCTATAGTACTGTATATGGAAATCTTTTGTTCTACAGAAAAAAACTTTCCTTTTTCTTGGACTGAAAGGAGACCTGTCACTAGTTCTTTGGATTAAGGTGTTTACTTTTTAGTGTCCTGTTTAAGCTGAAGTTGACTTAGTTGACATTTGTGCCTATAAAATAACAAAGTGCTGATCAGGAAGCTTCAAACCAGCATGAAGCACATGCCTTTACCCTTGAGTCCTGCAGAACCAATCATAACCATGCACATGGTTGTCATACAAATTTGTGTTCTATGGAGTTATAATAGGGCACCTATAGAAGTGTATGAAGCCCCACTGAACCTTTTTTTCTGTAGGATTCTGTATGAAACCCCTAAAAACAAGTTTTTTTTAAAAAAATACTTTTTTTTAAATAATGCAATATGCTGTATTCTTGTAAATGTGTTTAAGGCGTTATTCTCATTATAAAAAACTTTTGGCAAGTCACATGAGACCCTAACTGATCTCTAGATATAGCCGGGAGAAGTTTGTGGCACGGCGCTTCACCTCGCTGCTTCCCATTCCACTTGCTCTGACACATTGCAGAAGACAGGCTCCATTATAAGTCTATGGAGCCCTGAAATGAGACAGATGGGTGTATATATTGGGCTACATTGAGGCATTGCCTGATTAAAACTTAGCATCTTTCTGACACGTCAAAAGTTTTTTTTAAATGACAGTAATGCTTTAAATTATAAGGAGGTTTCTTTCACTGGTATCTACTGTGTTACAGCTTCTTTTGGCCTAAAACTGCAAATTCAAGTCAACTTAAATACTTAAAAAAAAACTAAAGCTAATGCTTCAAGACCTCCACTACTCAACTTGATCTAACTTCCTGGAATTGTCCTGTTGTTAGGGATTCACAGTGCTGGGGCTTTACACTGGTGTACTACAGAGTTTTTAAATACTGTATAAAGAGAACTTGTAGGGTGGCAGAAACTTTGCAGAACTGACTTTAATATTTGTTACCCCTTGTGGATCTTTAAATCTCAGTTTTAGGACCCATACACAAGAGGCATCATGAGACGGTTCTTAAACCAAATATTTAGAGCCGGTGATGGAATTCATTCCCATCCTGTGAGATCAGGAAAGTTGTTCCCAAAAGCCTACTCCGTCGAGTACTAAAGTCCTAGTCATAATTTGCCTTTAATTATTTGCTTGTATTTCATGTCCAATGTATATGGTTTATACATGCTGTATATTTGTGAACCTAGCCATATGTGAATCCTTATATATTCAAAACAACTAAATTTGCATATGAGATCATTGTGTGACGCTACATCACAAACATTGTTTTTTCCTATATGACAACTGGACAATGAAGTGATCTATATATGATGACTAGGAGTTATATTATAGTAAGGTATAATAAGTATTCCAGCTCAATTTACCTTTATTCATTACCATTATTACTATTCACTTTCTTCTGTCACAAACATGCTCTTTAAGTATTACTTGACTCCATAGTGGTCTAGAGAAGTGGATTAAATTAATATAAGGTAGTATGGGGTTAAAGGGGTCATCCCAGAGATACTAACTTTAGGAAATATTACAAAACAGAAAAACAAATAATAAATGCATAAAAGTATACCCAGCGCAATACTGAAAGGCAGTATGTATTGCAAAGGATAGCCCTATACACACTTGTCAATCATATAGGTTTATATCTTATATATCTGGACAGTGTAACCTTCACACTAATACACACTAGTGTAGATAAGAACCTGTTCACACAGTATTACTGTGGCGCGGACTCCTCCGTCCCCCAGATAGAGTGTCCCAGCGGTATATTTTGGTTTGGTTGATGATAATAAAAGTATATGGGATTAGATTTTATGTACTGTAGCTTACTGAATATGGCCCTATAGCAACGGTGAGGCCCCGGCCAGAGGCATCGCTCCATAAAAAGCAGTTGTACTACAGTACTTTTACTACGTAAACCAGTATTTATCTACATTACTGCGTATTAGTGCGAAGGTTACACTGCCCATATATATATATATGATTGACAAGTGTATATAGGGCTATTCTTTGCAATACGTACTGCCTATTATTGTTGTGCTGAGTATACTTTTATGAATTTAGTATTTGGACTTGTAATAGGGGGTATACCGCTAGTGACGTCGATCACTGAAAACTGTCTCTGAAGTGACCCACTGTGGAAACATATAAGAAAAAGAAATGTTTGTTAAATTTCCCTGGACTCCAACAACAAAGCTTTAGTCTTGCTGTATGTTTCTGGGGTCGGGACATGCTGTATGTACATCCACATGACTGCTGCAGCCACTTATTGGCCTCTCTGGTGATACCAGCATGTACACTATAACAAGTGATCATTGAGGTCAGTGTCATGTGAATGTACTACACGTCATTGTTCCAGGAAAGACTGGTGTTGTAGTGTTAGAACAGCGGGAGGTTTACAGGTGAGTTTCACTACTTGTCACCAGTCTTCTCTCATACATATTAGTGCAGGTTGGGGATGCGGAGGACTGGGGGCTCTGTCTCATCACTAAGGGGTTTGCACCTCTCTTCTGTTTAAAGGACTACAACCCTTCACCTTCAAATGGGCAAAATGTAAGAATATATGTAGCAACAAATTGGCTCCAATCTCTTCATATAGTGAGAGATCACATTAAAAGGAAGGGTATTGTAGTTTACCTATATATTCTTTCTGAAGGTAGGATATGTGTGTATATATGCATGTATCTATAGAAGACCAGTAGTGGATTATAATAGGTCCTTTTCGGGCGGTAGCCCGGGGCCCTGAGCTACTGGGGGGCACATGGTCACCCAAACAGACTTATACTTTCAGTGGAGTATTGTCCCTGGATACAGTTCTGGCATGATTTGCAAAAAAATTATGCTTTTTTTACCACTTTTTTGCACAGATCAGGGCAGCATGACATTATCTATCCTGTACTATGAGCACCACGCTAGCACTGCCATATGTACAGTAGGGTAGGGGGGCCCAGGATTGGTCAACAGCCTGGGGCCTATGGTAAAGTTAATCCACCCCTGTGAAGACATAAAGAAATACTACCTCTCTTTTCCCACAGACATCCTATTATATACAGAAATGACTATGTCTATTGCTCAGTAAATTTAGATATACATTCAGCAGATCCCTAACTAATAAACATCAGATGAAAATAGCAAGTGTCATGTTGTATTACAATGCCCAGATCACTAATCCCGCTCCCCGTTCATGCACTGGAATGTGAGTGGTGGGAGGCGCAGGCTGGCTGTGGTCCTGTGCTCCGCGTGTGCTGTATAAGTGCTGCCTCTATTAGTGATCAGACACTCCAGATATTTCCTATATCATCCACTTCAGAGACAGCATGGACCGACTCCTCCTTCTCAAACAAGTCAGTTCATCCAGTCTCCTAGGAAACGATATTTCAGCTGCAACATCAAAGCTTTTCTTTTGATTTCCCCTTTGCATCTTGTTGCCGAATCATACAGAACAAGCCGAAAATAGCAAGCACCCTGCCAGTTATTTTTATTTTCCTCATTCACATTAAATCCTCATTTCCTGTATTCACGGCGCTGGTATCTCTCTAAGAAAGATGAGCAGCTGCTATCTTTTCTAACTACTGGGGAAATATTCTCCTCTTCTGTATATTATTGATATAGTGTATATTAATGGAATCCTCTGGTTTGCAACAAGTTGGCATCAATACAAACTGAAAGGGGGATTTTCCGACTGACTGACATAGATGAAGACATCAGTAGATCATTGAAAAAAAGTAACAGAAATTTTCCCACTGGACTTGCTTGTACTTGAGAATTGTCGGCTATAGAACCCTATGGGTCTTGCTTTTATGCATTACAGAAATTATAGCAAACCCCTTTAAAATATGTAAATAGATTCTGCATTGTTACAGTCTTGTATGAGCTCCCACCAGTGTCCCAAGGCTATGCTCACATCACAGTTTACCTCTCTTTTGCATGGATACATTCTTCTTCTGCCAAACATATCTGTGCGAGGTAGAGGCATGGCCCTATTGACTTTAATGGCCCAGCCAGTGACCACATTCGTCTAATTTTCCAAATGTATACCTGTTTCTGCGGAAAACTGTGATTTATGCCAGGAAAGTGACCTGGGAAATATGTATACAGTCTACATCCAACTTCCGCAGCCACGCTATTTAAATGCTGCACGCTTTGGTTCGGAAAGACCTGAGCAAGCTTGAGTTGCGTTCATCTCTATTACCTATCATTAAAGAGTAGCTAGAGCCAGCAGTAGTCAAACATAAAGTACTTTCAATCTTCCATATAGATAAGCAAATCCTCAGAGATACCCAGCTCACACAGTTTCGGATTCCAAAAGAACAACGATAAACATGAAGTTTTGCAGAATTTGCGCCTTTATTCTAAATGCTTGCCTTATTGTCTTGTTAATAACTAAATCATTTTTCACAACACATCTCAGAAATTGGAAGACAGAAAACCAAAGAAATAATTTTTCTCCGCTAGCAAATAGAAACCTAGACGCAGTTATTTTTGTCTATTAAAAAAGATTTAAAAGAAAATGTAGAGGTATGTATTTATATATAGAGTCCCCTAGAATGTAATGGATGCCAGGGACCATAGAGCGGTGTAAACCACTGGTTACAGGGGCTTTCTGATAATAGAAAAATAAGATCACATGGCCCATCTGGCCTGCCCTTATATTGTATTCTGATCAGGTGATCATTATGAAATTCTGAAAATTAAGACTCGACAAGTTTTTTTTTTTTTTTTTACAATATGCCTTCATCTTTCAACCTGATAGTAAAAGGCATGAACTGTGTATGACATGATGTAGAATCAGTTCAGCTTGATATTAATGTAAGCCATACCTTTTCGCAAAATTTCAGCTCTATGCTATGTTTACATAATGTTCCTCTTGTGAGGTTAGCTTTAGCATGTCTAATGACTCTATAATAAGGTATATTACTAGAGATGAGCGAACCTCGAGCATGCTCAAGTTCATCCAAACCCAATCGTTCGTCATTTGATTAGCGGGGGCTGCTGAAGTTGGATAAAGCCCTAAGGCTATGTGGAAAATATGGATATAGTCATTGGCTGTATCTATGTTTTCCAGACAACCTTAGAGCTTTATCCAACTTCAGCAGCCCAAACTAATCAAATGCCGAAAGATCGGGTTCGGATGGACTCGAGTATGCTTGAGGTTTGCTCATCTCTCTATATTACGGTACAGCCAATGGTTCGGGCCAGGACCTTCCCTATGTTGTACTACACGATACGGGTGCACTCACTTTTCTGTGTTACAGTGCACAATGCTGGTATAAATATGTACCTGGTAAACTAATACTTTGAAAGTGTAAAGACTTGTGATTAAATTTAATATAAGGAAAGAGAACTTTGCATATAAACAGGAGAGTTTTATAGAGTAGTAGAGTAGAGGCAGTATACTGTAGCTATATTACTTCTGGATATGGTCAGATGTATTTCTTGCTTAGATCCTTACAAAGCATTTTGTCATATTACAATGAATATATTTATATAAAGTCAGTGATATAATGAACATAGCCATAGTCATACAGCTTCAACTTTTTGGTGGCCATTAGGCAAGTGCCTCATTTTTCCCTATGGAAATTCTAAATCATGAGCATTTCTAAAAGTAAAAAAAAATAAAAATAAAAATCATCTGTAAATATAAGTCATGTAATATAAGACTTGTAATATTGCTCGGATGTTAAAAATTCTATTCAGACATTTCTTACTTATATTATGAATTGCTGGTTTCCAGTCCAAATACTAGCTCAAATAGAGGCAATGAATGGCATAAATGCAGTACAGACATAGAGGGAGATTTATCAAACTGGTATAAAGTAGAATTGTCTTAGTTGCCCCTAGCAACCATTCAGATTCCACCTTTAAAAATCGGAGGAATGAAAGGTGAAATCTGATTGGTTGTTAGCGGCAACTAAGACAATTCTACTTTACACCAGTTTGATAAATCTCCCTCATAGTGTTTGTCATTGCATAAGTAGTCATATCTATAGTTTATGTGTCTGAGAAAGCTGCATACCAACCTTCTGTGGGCAACTTAACAAGAGCCAAACTGATTGTCACCTAGCACTCAAAGACACCAATATAGAAAATAGCCATGTTTGAATGGAATTTGTGAATTAGTAGAGAACTTACAGGCAACGTGTTGGCTTTATTTTCGGTGTACATACTTTGCAATGTGTTTGGGTATTTTGTGGCTAGATACAAATGTACAGGGTGGACCTTTTTGTATAAGAATAGAATTTGCTGTCACAAAAAGTTTTATAGTCCAGCATTGTGGGGATTGTAAGATGTCTGTAAAAATGGAATCATTCCTTATAACATCAGATTTTACCTAAAGAGATTTTCCCACCATTGACAAGCTTAATTGAGGTGTCTTACCTCTGACTTGACTCAGCTATTGTCATACATGAACTTAAAAGAGCTGTCCTGACACTGTCTGTGTCCCCATGTACTCTACTTCCTGTCCCTGTCTCGACACACAAGAAATATTCACTGACCTGCATTAGCCAATGACTGTCTGAGCAGCCATTTCCTTTGTCGAGACTTGGTACTAGGTTGCGGTAATCAGCAAGGGTATCAGTGTTGCAATGACAATGGTTGGGGAAGTGGACTTTTTTTTTTTTCAGCCAATTTGCACCTTTGAGACTCCAGACAACCCCTTTAAATGTAGTATTTTAAACCATAACTCCTTTTAATCTGTATCATACAACAGCCACCATCTGACCTGGTGCAGTGGGTTCAGGGGACCATCATTCTCCTGAAAAGTAAAAAGCCCAAAGGAGGGAAATAATCCTATCATTTATAGCACTGGTGAATATGTCATAAATATATTTGCTGGAAAAGTACTTTTAAAAAGAATACTTCCACTGCACTGGGGACGATCCTAACCTAAGGCAGGGTTTACATGCTGTGATTCTGCATGGTTATATGCAGCAATTGTTCTATAAGATGCGAAGGATTTTTGAAGATTCACTAGATGTGATCTAAATGATGGCATGTAGAGCCACCGCATAATGTGTATGACCAGCAGGTCTGTACTGCTTCACTTTCAGCCCATCAGCACACTACACATCAGATAGTTTATAGTCTGTTTTATAGCAGTATGACACTCAGATGCCGACAGAATCTTGGGGCAAGTGCTGCAAATTTTTATGAGCCAGGCTTTTTATGGTCTTCATTCTTACCTGCTGCTTAGGGGGGGATATCATTAATTGCTGCTTGTGTCATAATTGGGTTTATTTTAAATTTATGTTAAGTGGATCTGTCATCAGAGTATACTGGCCTGTGTAAGGGCACCATAGTATGGTGGCAGGTATAGTCTTCTATAGTCACTGAAGCGCTTGTTTAGCGAATGATGATTTTTCTTTAAACGATAGGCACTTGGACATAAATGGCTACCAAAAACGGTCATAAATACGATTGTAATTGCATTCGAATATAAACTGTTAACTATCGTAATTGAGTTTGTATCTATATACTGTGACTGACAAGTGTTTACATTCAAGGACTTCAGAATGATTAACAATGATTTTGAGGTCAGCTTAAGGCTGGGTTCACACACAGTATATTTCAGGCAGTATTTGGTCCTCATGTCAGGTCCTCATAGCAACCAAAACCAGGAGTGAATTGAAAGCACAGAAAGGCTCTGTTCACACAATGTTGTAATTGAGTGGATGGCTGCCATTTAATGGCAAATATTTGCTGTTATCTTGTTGTATGTATTGAAATAATGGCAGTTATTTACCGTTATATGGCAGCCATCCACTCAATTTCAACATTGTGTGAACATAGCCTTTCTGTGCTTTCAATCCACTCCTGGTTTTGGTTGCTATGAGGACCTGACATGAGGACCAAATACTGACTGAAATATATGTAGTGTGAACCCAGCCTCAAAGATGTGATCATACAAACAAATTTTCATTCGTTGGTTGTTCATTGCCGTCTTTATTCCAGAAGATTATTTTTTGCACTATAATTGGCCCGTTTCAAAAGGCTCTTAAGTGTTTTCATGAAGGAAGCCCCCACCCTTTCCCTCTACTCTCCCCACCCTTCTCACAGTGAATGATGGGCTATAGTATATTCAGATACACAGCAGCCATCAGTCACTAACCAGTGAGAGGAAAGGGAAGATGCAGGGGAGAGTGCTCTCATCATGAATACTCTGGACTCGTGTCTTGTATATTCTATGATCACTCTGATCAGCCATACAACACAATACTTGCTGTGGCCTTTGACTAACATGACAGCGAACCTGTTCTTATTCTATGGCCGTCTTACAGCATAGTCTGCTGACCACATGTAGGTTGTGTTGTGCTCCATACAGCACCATATTACAGAATTATTTATCAGATGCCATATTATTGATAATATATCATCTAATGAAACATACCACAATTTATTTTGTGGGATTCTTATGGAATTCATAAGATAAATAAAAACTTCATAACCTCCCCATAAAGTCAGAGGCATACAAAGACGACTCAATGCACCTATATGGGTGCTGTGTAACAGCTCTATACAGCCTTACTAAGGCTGGGTTCACACTACGTATGTTTCAGTCAGTATTTTGGTCTTGATATTGCAACCAAAACCAGGAGTGGATTAAAAACACAGAAAGGATCTGTTCACACAATGTTGAAATTGAGTGGATGGCCGCCATATAACAGTAAATAACTGCCATTATTTCAGTATAACAGCCGTTGTTTTAAAATAACAGCAAATATTTGCCATTAAATGACGGCCATCCACTCAATTTCAACATTGTGTGAGCAGATCCTTTCTGTGTTTTTAATCCACTCCTGGTTTTGGTTGCAATATGAGGACCACAATACTGACTGAAATATACGTAGTGTGAACCCAGCCCATAAGAGGATGTACCACCAGGTACATCCTCTTTAAGCTGAACCCACGGATCGAATGGCGCCGTCACGGGGAAGCCGTACTATGCACCGGGACCGGCAGGTGCTCAAGCACTGGAGGCGGACCGGGCCGCCCCCAGTGGGAGGGAATTCCCTCCCCTGTGTGACACGGCTTCATTCATTCTAAGGGAGCCACGTCATACAGGGGAGGAAATTCCCTCCCACTGGGGGCGGGCCAGCCTACCTCCAGTGCTTGAGCACCGGCCGGTGCATCCTCTTTAAGGTTGTACAGACCCATAATACACATGTTTACATGTGCAGTTTACTCACTAAGATGCACCTGCAATAGTGCAATCTGTCATATAGAAGCTAAGCATTACATACAAAGTCAACCATCTACACTGTTGACCCCTGTTTTATTACATTTAGATACAATTTTAGACAGCTGCTAACTAGAAAGCATCATGGATGATGTAGTTGAACACTGTATTATGAACCATGTACCAATTCTAGAATAGAGTTACCTCAAGAGACCAAGTGGACAAAGCCAAAGTGAGAGCCGTATCCTCCATCAGTGAAGGAGGAAACACATTCACTCTCTGGTGGATCTTTCACAATGTGATTTTGGTATATATGTTGCTGCCTGTATTTATATCTTACTGTACACAGCTAATAACTGTAAGTAAGTGCTCTGTATAGTGGACTATGTAGTGTATGTGCACACTAGCCCAGGACACGTAAGGTATCAGTATAAGCTTTATTGCTGTATTATTGTCCATAGGACCCCAAATGCTGCTTGTTATTCTAGTATTTAAAGAGATTGATGTATTTGTTTTAATAACACAGAGACAATGCCATTAACTGCATGTGTTATTTCATGACAATAAATATATTAAGATGGTGTGTGTGGTTTCATATAACAGGTCGATAAGTCGCGGGGTGGACCGCAGTCATTCTTTAGGAAGAATAAGTAAAAATTTCAGTTCAGTACATGAACTGCTGTTGTAACATAATCAAATAAATTAAGTTTGTTTAATGGGTATTACAGCAAGCGCTGAATTGCAATACACACTTACCAGCAAATACAGAAGATTTAAAACATTATATTACGACCAAGCATTACAGAGACATTAACTCCAGAAGGCTTGGTGGCAAAGGGGGCTCTTCCATGGGTGGTTTACAAACAGCAGAAATTACAATAACATTAACCCTTAGAGGACCCGGCCAATTTCAATTTTTGCATTTTCGTTTTTTCCTCCTTGTGTTTAAAAGGCCTTAGCACTTGCATTTTTTCACCTAGAAACCCACATGAGCACTTATTTTTTGCGCCACTAATTGTACTTTGCAATGACAGGCTGAATTTTTGCATAAAGTACACTGCGAAACCAGAAAAAAATTCAAATGAATCAATTGAAATTGAAAAAAAAAACCGCATTTCTTTTATTTGGGGGTTTTTAGTTTTTACGCCGTTCAAGTCGTTACGATTAAAACAATATATAACATGTATAACTTTTATTGTATCTGATGGCCTGTAAAAAATTCAAACCATTGTTAACAAATATAGGTCACCTAAAATCACTCCATTCCCAGGCTTATAGCGTTTTTATCCTTTGGTCTATGGGGCTGTTTCAGGTGTCATTTTTTGCGCCATGATGTGTTCTTTCTATCGGTACCTTGATTGCGCATATTCAACTTTTTGATCGCTTTTTATTACAATTTTTCTGGATTTGATGCAACCAAAAATGCGCAGTTTTGCATTTTGGGTTTTTTTGGCGCTTACGCCATTTACCGTGCGAGATCAGGAATGTGATAAATTAATAGTTCGGGCGATTACGGACGCGGCGATAGCAAACATGTTTATTTATTTGTTTATTTTTATTTATAACATGGAAAAAGGGGGGTGATTCTGACTTTTATTAGGGGAGGGGGCTTTTTACTTATAACATCACTTTTATTTTTACTTTTACACATATACTAGAAGCCCCCCTGGGGGACTTCTAGTATATGCACTCAGATCTCTCATTGAGATCTTTGCTGTATAGTTATACAGCAAAGATCAATGCAGCCGGAAACAAACGAGTGCCAAGCCGGGGACGGCGCCATCTTGGAGCGGTCCCCGGCCGGCAGCAGGTACGGAGATCGCTCCCCTGGGACAATGTCCCGGAGGAGCGACCTCACCCACTAGACACCAGGGAAGTGCTGCAGCCGGTTAATTAGAGGCAGCTGTCATCTTTGACAGCTGCCTCCGATTACCTGATTAGCGGGCACGACGATCACACCGCGCGCGCGGACCCGCTCTGAACGCGGGGAGGGGCCCTGGACGTACGGGTACATCCAGGGTCGCCTAAGGGTTAAAAGTATACCCACATCGTTCTAAGGTGGAACTTGCAAGTCTTATGTGGGTTATCAAATAGGTTGATGTTGTGATTAGTGATGAGCGAGTACTAAAATGCTCGGGTACTCGTTACTCGAGACGAGTATTTCCCGATACGCGAGTGCTCGTTTCGAGTAATGAACCCCATTGAAGTGAATGGGAGACTCAAGCTTTTCTGCAGGAGACTCAAGTTCTATAGAGAGAAGGTAGTGTGAAAACCTGTCAACCTCAGAAATTGATGGAAACACAACGGAAATGGACAGGAAACAGCAGGGGCAGCATGTATGCATGCCTCTGAGGCTGCCTAATGGCACCATTATGCCTAATTCTGTGCAACAGCCTGGTTAAAACAGAGGTAAGCATATGGACCACCCAAAAACTCCTGACACAGCATGGCAGTGAGAACACAGGGAACCATTAAAACAGAGGTAGCATATGATGAAACACCCCAAAATTTAGCCAGACACAGCATGGCATTAAGCACACAAAGAACCATTAAAAAAAGAGTGAGGAAGCAAGTGAGCCTCCCAAAAATTAGGCCAGACACAGCATGGCATTAAGCACACAGAGAACCATTAAAAGTGAGTGAGGAAGTAAGTGAGCCTCCCCAAAATTAGGCAAGACACTGCATGGCATTGAGCACACAGGGAACTCCTGGGAGCAGCAGTGGCAAACATGGAGGCAAGGGCAGGCACAGCAGTAGTCAACATGGATGCCAGTAAAGGCCCAGCAGTAATCAACATAGATGCCAGTTAAGGCCCAGCAGTAGCCAACATGGAGGCAAGGGCAGGCATAGCAGTAGTCAACATAGATGCCAGTTAAGGCCCAGCAGTAGCCAACATGGAGGCAAGGGCAGGTACAGCAGTAGTCAGCAGTAGTCAACATGGATGCCAGTTAAGGCCCAGCAGTAGCCAACATGGAGGCAAGGGCAGGCACAGCAGTAGTCAGCAGTAGTCAACATGGATGCCAGTTAAGGCCCAGCAGTAGCCTACATGGAGGCAAGGGCAAGCACAGCAGTAGCCAACATGGATGGTAGTAAAGGCCCAGCAGTAGTCAACATGGATGCCAGTAAAGGCCCAGCAGTAGTCAACATGGATATCCATTACTGCTCTGGTCAATCCTGCCTTAGAAACGGCTACAACATCGAAAAAAGGTAGAAGGTAGTGGTGAAAGAATGGCAGAAGACACCCGTAAGATAAGATGACATCCACAGATAATATGGTTCGAAATGGAGAAGACAAGGAAGGTAAATTGAATGTGACTATGAATTTGACTGTAGCAGTTGGGGTAACATTTCCTGCATCATGTGACTCCCCACTTCTCCCCCCCACCGTTGTTTTGAGTTTGACTTTGAATGTGACTGTAGCAGTTGGGATTAGTTTAACTGGTTGACTTGCGGAAATGCGCACAGATGCGGTGCATTTAAGGAAGCGCAGCAAAACTAGGTTGAAGACGTGGGCCAGGCATGGTACATGTGTGAGGCTGCCAAGTTGCAGAGCCACCACCAGGTTCCCTTGTCACACACAAACAAGCTCACTGCTAATCACACACGAACCTGGGTGCTGACAGCTAACTTGCTAGGCCAGCTGTCAGTCACCATCAAGGGTAAACCTGATGCCTCTCGACTGGGGTTGGTGAGGCCCCGGCCACGGCTAGACCAAAAAAATAAATAAATTAGAATAAAACAGCTGGCTGGTTGGCGGGGACGCGATCAGCGGGCCCCCAGCAACCAGTCACGCTCCTCCGCAGACGTAGTGTGAAGTCAGAGCATGGCAGTGAGCACACAGAGAACCATTAAAAGTGAGTGAGGAAGCAAGTGCGCCTCCCAAAAATAGGCCAGACACTGCATGGCATTGAGCACACATAGAACCATTAAAAGTGAGTGAGGAAGTGTCACGGCCGCGGCGGCGTCCCGTGCTCCGGACCGCCGCCACGACCTCTCCATGCAGCTGCCGGGGTCCATGTACAAGGACCCGGCGCTGCTACTAGTTCGGCCCCGAGGGGCGTCTTACCTCGCCCCGCTCCTGTCACCCGCTGTGCCGGCCGGCGCGCGCGTCCCCGCCTCCTAGGGCGCGCGCGCCGGCTGTCTCAGATTTAAAGGGCCAGTCCGCCCCTTATTGGAAGGTACACTAATCACTTCCTATAAATTCCAGCCCTGCCCCACTACAGGTGTTGGAGCCTCTACATGCTTCCCATAGCGTTTGGCCCAGCTCCCTGTTGTTCCTGATTCCTGTCCGCTACCTGGTCCCTAGTCCTCGTTCCTGGTTCCTGCTCCTCTGTTACACTATTGCTCCTGTGTTCAGCCTGTCACCTGCGGTTACACCTACAGACCTCTGCCAGCACCATCTCCTGCCTACTGCTCCTGCCACGCCTCGCCTGCCGCAGCAAGTCCATCCCGCCTTGCGGCGGGCTCTGGTGAAAACCAGCGGCCCCTTAGACTCCGCTCCCTGGTGAGGTTAGTGCCATCGCTAGTGACGGTCCAGTGGATCCACTACTCCAGGTGTTACAGTAGGCTCCAACCATGGATCCCGGCGAGGTGCCTGATATCCGCGACATAGCCCGAGTGGTCGCCCAACAGGCTCTACAAATCCAGCAATAGTCGCAGCAGATCCAGCAACTTACTGCCGCCTTACAGCAGCATACTGCAGCCCAGCGCACACCACCTCCTGCTGCTTCTTCGACACTTCGACTGGCTCTCCCAAGCAAATACGCTGGTGACTCCAAGTTGTGCAGAGGATTCCTGACTCAATGCACCATGCATATTGAACTCTTAAGTAGTCAGTTTCCCACAGAGCGCTCTAAAGTGGCTTTTATCATCAGCCTATTGGAGGGTAGAGCTCTGGCTTAGGCCACGCCGCTGTGGACCGAGATGACCCTGCTGCTGTCAATCTCCGTACCTTCCCGGCCGAGTTTCGCTTCGTCTTTGAGGAACCTGCCCGTGCCTCTTCAGATGAGACTGCTCTCCTCAACCTCTCTCAAGGGAGCTCCTCTGTTGGTGACTACGCCATCCAGTTCCGCACCCTGGCGGCAGAATTAGACTGGAATGAGGCCGCTCTAATAGCCACCTTCAAGAAGGGCCTGTCCAGTCGGGTGAGAGACGTGCTTTCCACCCGAGACCTACCTACCTCCCTGAACAAACTCATCCTACTGGCTTCCAGGGTCGATACTCGTTTTTCTGAGAGAGAGGAGGAGGTCTGGCATGAACGGCGACTAAGCCTGTCCCGTCGCCATCACCAGCTGGCGCTGGTCTTCCAGAATCCTGACGTTCCGGTGTCCCAGTCGACTCCTGAGATTCCTATGCAGGTGGAACGGGCTCACCTGACGCCTGATGAAAGAATTCGTCGTCTGGAGCTGAATCTCTGCCTCTACTGCGGTGGTTCGGATCACTTTCGGCTGAGATGTCCCCAACGTCCTCAAGCGTCCGGGAAACGCCAGCACCTAGGTCCGGTGGGAGAGGTCTCCCTAAGTGTGAATGCCACCTCTCCAAGGTTGTCTGTGTGAGTCTCCATCCAGACCCCCTTAGGACAAACTCACCAGACTACTGCCCTTCTCGATTCTGGTTCAGCAGGCAGTTTTATTGCCGCTACATTGGTCCAAAGATGGCGGCTACCCGTGACCCAACTAGCCAGACCCCTGACTATCTCCTCGGTCACGGGCGAGATTCTTACCGACCATGTGCATTACCAGACTGCACCTCTAGTCCTCCAGGTGGGCACTTCACATCAGGAAAAGATCTCCTTCTACGTCCTGCCCCATTCTTCTTCCACCATCCTCCTGGGACTCCCTTGGCTGCGATTACATGCCCCTAAGCTGGACTGGAGAACTGGGGAGATTCTTAGTTGGGGTCAGGACTGTTCCAACCAGTGTCTGAGGTCACCTCAGCCCAAGTACTCTATGTTGTCACCCGACCCCGCCAAGCCTCTATCCGGCCTATCGGCGGAATACCAAGACTTGCCTGATGCCTTCTCTGCCACGGAGGCGGACTCTCTACCACCTCATCGGGCATACGATTATCCCATAGACCTCCTTCCTGGAACTTCTCCTCCACAAGGTCGGGTGTACCCTCTCTCCGTACCCGAGACTGAGGCCATGTCCTCTTACATCCGGGAGAACTTACAGAAGGGTTTCATCCGCAAATCCACATCCCCTCGCCACATAGGGATGGACTTCATCACTGATTTGCCTCCATCTGCAGGCAAGAAAGAGGGGGATGCCAAAGGGGGGGGAGTACTGTCACGGCCGCGGCGGCGTCCCGTTCTCCGGACCGCCGCCGCGACCTCTCCATGCAGCTGCCGGGGTCCATGTACAGGGACCCGGCGCTGCTACTAGTTCGGCCCCGAGGGGCGCCTTACCTCGCCCCGCTCCTGTCACCCGCTGTGCCGGCCGGCGCGCGCGTCCCCGCCTCCTAGGGCGTGCGCGCGCCGGCTGTCTCAGATTTAAAGGGCCAGTCCTCCCCTTATTGGAAGGTGCACTAATCACTTCCTAGAAATTCCAGCCCTGCCCCACTACAGGTGTTGGAGCTTCTACATGCTTCCCATAGCGTTTGGCCCAGCTCCCTGTTGTTCCTGATTCCTGTCCGCTACCTGGTCCCTAGTCCTCGTTCCTGGTTCCTGCTCCTCTGTTACACTATTGCTCCTGTGTTCAGCCTGTCACCTGCGGTTACGCCTACAGACCTCTGCCAGCACCATCTCCTGCCTACTGCTCCTGCCACGCCTCGCCTGCCGTCACTAGCAACCAAGCCAGGGGTAGTGACCTGGGGGTCGCCTGCCGCAGCAAGTCCATCCCACCTTGCGGCGGGCTCTGGTGAAAACCAGCTGCCCCTTAGACTCCGCTCCCTGGTGAGGTTAGTGCCATCGCTAGTGACGGTCCAGTGGATCCACTACTCCAGGTGTTACAGGAAGCTAGTGAGCCTCCCAAAAATTAGGCCAGACACTGCATGGCATTGAGCACACATAGAACCATTAAAAGTGACTGAGGAAGCTAGTGAGCCTCCCAAAAATTAGGCCAGACACAGCATGGCATTGAGCACACAGAGAACCATTAAAAGTGAGTGAGGAAGCAAGTGAGCCTTCAAAAAATTATACCAGACATAGCATGGCATTGAGCATACAGAGAACCATTAAAAGTGAGTGAGGAAGCAATTGAGCCTCCCAAAAACTAGGCCAGACACTGCATGGCATTGAGCACACATAGAACCATTAAAAGTGAGGGAGGAAGCAAGTGAGCCCACCCAAAAATTGGAGTGAGTCCAGGGGCTGGGATATTTAGTGGGCATGAACCCGGGTGCTGACAGCTAACTGGCTAGGCCAGCTGTCAGTCACCAATCAAGGGTACACCTGATGCCTCTCGACCGGGCGTGGTGAGGCCACGGTTAGACAAAAACAAAAACAAAAAAAAACAGCTGGCTGGTTGGCAGGGGCGCGATCAGCGGGCCCCCGGCAACCAGTCCCGCTCCTCCGCAGACGTAGTGTGACATCAGAGCATGGCAGTGAGGACACAGAGAACCATTAGAAGTGAGTGAGGAAACAATTGAGCCTCCCAATAATTAGGCCAGACCCTGCATGGCGGAAGAATACTTGGCAGTTGGCTGAGAATTGAAGGTAGAGGAGGAACAGGAGGAGAGGAGATACCAAGAATCTTCATGTTTAGCCGCTTTCCCCGGGTAGACAGTTGAATTCAGGTGAAATCCAGGCTTTGTTAATTTTCATAGAAATATGTAGAAGACGGCACTTCCGTGGCGGTGGTGCTCGAGGTAAGAAAAATGTTCAGCTATTGTACACCCCTAAGCTGATGAAGGCCATGCTTGGCCGAAACGTGTCCTTGTACCATATGTTTGCTACACTACAATAAAGAAGCATAATTTACTTGGTGAGTGCCGGGCTCTTCCTAATATTTGTTCATTTTTATAAACGTCAGCCTGTCAGCGCTGTCAGTTGACAGGCGGGTGTGCTTATCAGTGATGATGGCACCAGCTGCACTGAAGACCCGCTCTGACAACAAGCTAGCGGCAGGGCAGGCAAGCACCTCCAAGGCGTAAAGCCCCAGTTCAGGCCACGTATTCAGCTTTGAAACCCAGTAGTTGTAGGTAGCAGAGTGATTGGGAAGGACGCTGGTATGGTCAGCAAGGTACTCCCTCACCATCTTCCTGAAGGCTTCCCCCCCTACTCTGTCTAGACTGGGGGCGGTTGACATAGTCTTGCTGGGGTGCCATGAAACTGTCAAAGGCCTTGGACAGTGTTCCCCTGCCCCTTGACAAGCTGCCTCCTCCACCGCTCCTCTCCCCCTGTTCTTAGGCCCACAGAACTATGTCCTCTGGCACTAGTGGTGTCAGATGGGAAGTACATTTTTAGCTTCTGCACTAGGGCCTGTTGATAGTGATTCACTCTCATACTGCGTTCCTCGGCAGGAATGAGAGTGGACAAGTTCTGTTTGTACCGAGGGTCCAGGACGGTGAACACCCAGTAATCTGTGTTGTCAAAAAAATTTTTAACCCGAGGGTCACGGGAAAGACAGCCTAACATAAAGTCAGCCATGTGCGCCAGGGTCCCAACACGCAAGAACTCCCTCTCCTGACTAGCCTCAATTTCCTCCTCCTCCACCAATTCATCCTCTTCAGGCCATATACTCTCAACAACTAAGGATTGAGCATGGGTACCCTCTTCAGTGGCTGCACCAGTCTGCTCCTTTTACTCCTCTTCTTCATTCTCCTCATCCTCTACTTCGTGGTGAGAAACTGACATCAGGGTGGTCTGGCTATCTAGCAGCGGCTCTTCTTCACCCGTCTCCTGAGACGAAGGCAAAGTGGCAGACTTCAGGCTGAGCAGGGAGGTTTGAAGCAGACACAGCAGCGGGATGTTGATGTTGATGATGGCGGCATCTCCGCTGACCATCTGTGTTGACTCCTCAAAGGGGCCCAGTACCTGACAGATAGCAGACATTCACGTCCACTCCTCATTGTAGATTTGAGGTAGCTGATTGACCTGACTACCACTTCGCACCAAGGTTGACATCTGGCATTCCACAATGGCTTTACGTTGCTGGTAAACCCTGGCGACCATCTGGAAGGTGGAATTCCACCTTGTGGGCACGTCGCACAGCAGTCTGTGAGCCAGCAGTTGCAAGCGCCTTTGCACTGCCCTGAGGGTGGCAGCATCCGTAGTTGACTTGCAGAAAGGAAGGAGGCTGAGCAAATGGAGCAAGGGTTCCACTCCCTTGGGTAGCATGGGTGGACTGCGTTGAAGACTGGGTGGTGGATAAGTTACTTATCCACGTGATCACCTATTCACACTGCTGCGGTTTCAATAACGGTCTACCTTGAGACCCCGTAAGTTGGTCAAAGAAGCTAGGGAGTGGACATCTGCGGTGTGCCACTGCTACCTCCTCAACAGTTGCTGCTGTGTCACCCTGCCCTGAACCACGACCTCCGGCAACCACATGACTTGGAAACCCACGCCCACGCCCTCGTCCTCGACCCTTACCCCTGGGGTTCACCATTTTATGGACACTGCACAGTATGGAACTTAGATAGGCCTTGCGTATGAAATACAGATTTCTGGAAAAATACTTGTAGTACCCACTGGTTTGGTGGGGCTGTACGGTACAATCTGGTACTGGCTGGACCTAGATACACGCTGTGATACCCCCTTACAATGAGCAATGAAGTTCTATGCAGGATGTACTACAAATCCCAGCAATACAGTGTAGTCACCACGAGTTTGGGGGGGGGGGGCTGTACGGTACAATCTGGGACTGGCTGGACCTATATACGCTGTGATACCCCTTTACAATTAGCAGTGAAGTTCTATGCAGGATGTACTACAAATCCCAACAATACAGTGTAGTCCCCACAAGTTTAGGGGGGGGCTGTACGGTACAATCTGGTAGTGGCTGGACCTAGATACACGCTGTGATACCCCCTTACAATGAGCAGTGAAGTTCTATGCAGAATGTACTACAAATCCCAGCAATACAATGTAGTACAGCAGGACCAACAGCCCCAAAATTTAAAAAAAAAGAGTACACTGAGCACTTCTTAGGGGTCTGTATGCAACACCAAATGCCCCCTTTCTGCCAGCAGGTGATCACCACAGTGTGCTGGTGAAATCGTGGTAGCAGCACTGCAAGTCCCAGCCAGCAGTCTCTAGTAATAGTATTAAAAACCGCTTTTAAGCCCTGAAAAGGGCTGTTTGTTTGTATTTCTAGTATTCCCTGCCTACTGGAACGCTAAATCCTACACTGACACTCTCCCTGAGAAGCAGCAGCTCTGTCCCTTATCTCTTCCAGCACACGTCTGAAGCGAGTACTACCGGCGCCGAGTTTTATATGGCAGGGTCATCTGATCTGGCCAACCAATCGCTGCTATCGACATGTATGGGTCCCACATGATCGCAGGATGTACCAAAGAGTCTCCTGCATGTTTATTGGCTGAGAAATAGCGCCCAAACTTACAGGAAACGGATGATGAGATTTTCTCGAGTATCGCGAGATGCTCGTCCGAGTAACGAGTACCATCGTGTACCCTAATACTCGATCGAGTTCCAAGCTCAAACTAAATGAAAACTGCATTTCCATCTTTTACTGTTAGGTTCAGGTTGAGACTGTATAGCAGCACACTCAGCCACCCATTGTATAGGGAACTGCAGCCCAGTTCCATTCAAGGGAAAATGAAGAACAGGCTGCAGTGCGTAAAGGAGAAGTTCCACAAAATTGAAAACAGGCAGGGGGTGGGGAACTTAATAAACAAGGTAAACTCACCAGTCCTTGCGCCTCCGTAGCGCAACTTCTGGGTCCCACTGACGGACATCAGCTGTCATTTTCATCTGGAAACCGGGTACGTACCCAACTCTTCCAGCTGCAACGTCCAATTGATTGACTAAACTGGCATTTGCTCAGCTGGGTATGTGACGGAGGAGCACTGTCAGCTACACCAGGGAGTGGAGCTACAGGGCACTAGGACAGGTAAATATACATAAACAATATATATATATATTTTTTTTTTTTTCCGCACACCCCTGCCTTTTTTTTTTTATTTCACATGACTTCTGCTTTAGGGTAGCTTTATACACACCGTATCGCAGCGGATGTTCTGCTGCGGAACCGCAGCAGATCCGCAGCTGACTTAATCTAAATAAGTAAACACAGCATCAAATCTGCACCATCAAATCTGCTGCAGATCTGCTGGGGATCTAGTGTGTGTGAAGGCACTCTTAAAGGGGTTCTCCAGAGAACTCCACTTATCAGCTGCTGTTGTATTCTTTCCAGGGAGGTGCTCTCTGCTTCCACTGCTGTCCTTGTCAGAAACTGTCATGAGCAGGAGAGAGATATTGCTTTAGGCATGTGCCACTGTTCTGGACAGTTCCTGACATGTAAAAGGCTCTTAAGTGTGTTCATGAAGGAAGCCTCCACCCTTTTTCTTTTCTCTCCCCACCCTCCTCACTGTGAATGATGGGCTATAGTATATGCAGATACACAGCAGCCATCAGTCACTAACCAGTGAGAGGAGAGGGAAGATGCAGGGGAGAGTGCTCTCATCATGAATACTCTGGACTCGTGTCTTGTATATTCTATGATCAGTCTGATTAGCCATACAGCAAAATACTTGCTGTGCCCTTTGACTAACATGATAGCGGACCTGTTCTTATTCTATGGCCATCTTACAGCATAGTCTGCTGACCACATGTAGGTGGCAGCAGAGAGCACCCTGTTTGACTGGAAAGAATACACCAGCTGATAAATACTTAAAGCCTAAAATGGACACCGTTGTTATGATTATCAAAGACTAAATCATCAGAGAATGTGAAATAAAGCATGTTTGTAAATGACATTAATTTTTTTTTAGTTATCATGCTTTAAAACAAAGCTTACTTGTATCCAGGTCCAATCTGCTGAAGGCAGCTTTTTAGGGCCCTATTCCACCGGACGATTATCGTTTGCATAATCGTTAACGATTAACGATCTCAAACGACCGCTATTGCGAAAGACCTGAAAAAGTTCACTCATTTCCATGGAACGATAATCGTTACTTATGATCGTAATTGCGATAGTTTTTCTTTGCTATTTATTCGCTATTGCGTTCGTATCTTTTGCGAACGACCGAACAATGTCTTATTTAATGCGAACGTGTTGCGAACGAGCAACGATAAAAATAGGTCCAGGTCTTATAAAGCGATCAACGATTTCTCGTTCGGTCGTTAATCGTTAACTGCATTTCAACCGAATGATTATCGTTTAGATTTGAATGATTTAACGATAATCTGAACGATAATCGTCCGGTGGAATAGGGCCCTTGGTCTTGTGCTGGTTATAAAAAAGAGACTAAACCCAGGAAGCCCCGGCCAGTACAGAGAGTCACGGCTCAGTGTCTTCCTCAATCAAATAATTGCCTTCTCAGTCACAGATGATCGGGATTTCCTTTGTTTGTTTGTTTTTCATATTTTCTGGTTTGGTGACATATCTTAGCAATATGCCATTACTTTTTATGGGGGAAACCTCTTGAAATAAATACATACCTTCCAAAAACATAAAGACCTGTATTAGTTTAATTAATACATAGGTTTGTTTTTTATAAAAAAAAATTTTTTTGATAGGAACGCAAAGCTCTCTACACTGTCTACTCTGTCCAGCTTAAGGCTATGTTCACACACTGTATTAACGGCCGCTGTTAGACATGTTCCTGCCGCTGATACTGCCATATCAGCCGCAGGGACATCATTTTATTTTATTTAGATTGTGGGCACATTTGGGTGTGCCTGCAATCAAATTATTTATTGATTGATCATTGCAGTCCATGCAACGTACGGCTGTCAGAATGGCCATACATGTTGTGGACAGAGCGGGAATAACAGCCGTTGTCGGTACAGTGTGCACACGAAACAGGTGGCATTGCATTGATTTCAATGCAATGCCACCCTGGCTGAAAAAAACATTGAAAATAGCGGCCATTCTTTTACCTGTATGTGCCTGCATTCCGATTTAAAAAAAATTAAGTTCACCCAACCGATACTGCAGTACGGGCCGGGATGAACTTGACACTGGCAGCGGCCGTTTTGTGACACGGCCACGTCACAGAACAGCCGCTGTCATACATAGTGTGAACCTGGCCTAAAACGGTATACAGTATGTCACTTTATGTTTGAATCCTACAAAAATGCATTCTAAGCGTATGTTCACACACAGTTTTTTTTGTGTGTAGAATTTTTTTTAACACAGGATATAGTATATACAACAGTGTATCCCTGCCTAATACAGTCCTGCAGTAACATCACTGTACAAGTGCACAAGCCAAAAAGACAGAAATGGCTGCACATCGCACCCATGGCTGACACGAAAGCTTATTCAGCTACATTTAAAACCAACATCAGAAGTTAGTATATAATTTGGCCAAACCATATTGCCTCATGTACCACGTGCAGGTCTTCTGATACACATGAGTCCCTAACCAAAAA
The DNA here is from genome assembly GCF_027789765.1 of Dendropsophus ebraccatus. Taxonomy (NCBI): domain Eukaryota; kingdom Metazoa; phylum Chordata; class Amphibia; order Anura; family Hylidae; genus Dendropsophus; species Dendropsophus ebraccatus. Next base: position 48,287,107 of record NC_091463.1, read on the forward strand.
ACATCACTGTGCCGATCAGTGACCACAATCCCCGAAAAACGTGTGCAAGCAGAGAAGGGGGGCCACGGAATGGTCCTGCAACCCCGTTGTCACAGGATCGGGCCCTAAAGGGCCCCCCCGGACCCCACAGGCGCCACCGGCGGAATAAGTGGACGCCAAGCAAAACAAGTGTGATCAAGCTCTTACCTCTCTCTCCATTCCTCTGCAGGTAGAATGGGAGAATACTAGGAGATCCTCCCCTTATGTACACAGGTGCTTCCTGCTAATTTGGATCACATGGGTCTTACAAAGCACGAGTGCTAGCCACAATGAAAAAAGGGACAGAATACATAAAATATGCACAAGCCAAAAAGACAGAAATGGCTGCACATCGCACCCATGGCTGACACGAAAGCTTATTCAGCTACATTTAAAACCAACATCAGAAGTTAGTATATAATTTGGCCAAACCATATTGCCTCATGTACCACATGCAGGTCTTCTGATACACATGAGTCCCTAACCAAAAAACATCACTGTGCAGGTAAGTGACCACAATCGCCGCAAAAGTCCATGGTGTGGACTTAGTGTAGGGACCCACGTGTATCAGATACCAGCATGCGGTACATGGGGCAGTGTGGCTTGATCAATTCATACACAAATTCTGATGTTTTTTATGCAGCCGAGAGGCACTAGTGTCAGCCATAGGTGTGAGGTGCAGCGCTCTTTTCTCTCCTGTATTGCATCACTGTACAAGTATCACATTGATCCCCCCCACACCATGACCACATACAGTATATATCCTCTGCACAGACCAATATAACCAGTATTCCCCAGATATAGTGACCATCCAGTTGCATTCAACGCCTCACTGGTGATGTCTTCTCTTATTATCAGTATTTTTTTTTGTTTCTTTCTTCTTTATCTGACTCATCTGACATCTGACATTCTTCCAACTGCTACACATCTATTCCAAGTATAGTGAACCCATTACCGTACCATAAGGTTAAAATATCCACCCAACTACTATTATTGTCCTTACTATGATACCATTGACATATAATGCCCCAGCATTTTTTGGGTCCCCTGCTGAATAATCCTGCCACCATGACATGTCCTGTCAGTGAGAGCCAGCTCAGCCAATCACTGACTAGGACCGAGGGATCGTTCAGCGGGGGACTCAAACAGGAAGACCCCAGGGAGTGCGGCAAGGTAAGCATCTTATCTTATATTATTTTTTATTTAACTGTAGCAATATACAAAATGTTTGTCCAGCAAAAATCTTTTTCTTTCAAGTTATATAGATTTGTAATTTAAAATCTTAAGTCTTCCCATACTTATTAGCTAGTATATGACCTGCAGGAAATGTTGTTTTCTTTTCAGTCTGACACAGTGCTCTCTGTTTCTCTGTTGACATCTCTGGCCGAGACAGGAACTCAGTCTCGGTTTTCTATAAATCCCCATAGAAAACCTCTCCTGCTCTGGACAGTTCCTGTCTCGGCCAGAGATGTCAGCAGAGAGGACTGTGTCAGACAGAACAAAAACAACATTTCCTGTATGACATTTAGTAGCTGATAAGTCTGAAAGACTTAAGATAGAAGTAAATTAGATAGAAGTAAATTACAAATCTATATTACAAATCTATATAACTTTCTGACACCACTTGGTTTGAAAGAAAAAGATTTTCGCTGGACAACCCCTTTAAACACACAAAACAAACAAACCTTCCATTCAACTTCTCCTAAACTAGACTAATTCCAGCATGAGTCTGGCCGCTAAAACCCCTGTCCAGCAGCTGAAATCATGGGGGGGGGGGGGGGGGGGGTCTAAGATGCCTTAAAAGGGTTACCCAGCACTTTTTATATGTTGCTGCCATTTTAGAAAACATAACAAACCTTTTACCTTTACCTCTCTACTTACCTCTCCACACTCCACTGGGATCTTCCTGCGGCATGTCTAGGTCCTTCACTGACCCCAGCAGCAGCCACTTCTGCAGATGAACTCGTCTTGGCAGTGACAGCCCGCTCAGCCAATCATTGATTAAGATGAAACAGCATAGTGATTGGCTAAGTGGGCTGTCACTTCCGAGATGAGATAATCTGCAGAAGTGGCAGCAGCTGTGGTCAGAGGGGGACCCAAAGACACATAGGAGGACAATGGGGGAGCATGGATAAGTAAACATAGGATGCAGCAACATATAAAAAGTTTTTAAGTGCTGGATAACCCCTTAAAGGGAACCAATCAGCCCGTTTGAGCTGATATGGTTCCCATGAGCATTATATAAAGCACCTGGAGCAGCCCCGCAACGTACCGGCCGCGGCCGCAGCAGGTGCTTTGTAACGGAGAAAATTACTTTTATTCCCCGGCTTGTGACTGAGTTACGAGCGGGGAAGTAGTCATGGTGGGCGGCTCCCCGCTTGTATCTAGTCACTGCGCTTTGCCTGTCAGCGCTCAGAGGGGATGATTGACAGGCAGAGAGGTCCGTTACTGGCCGCTCTGCCTGTCAATCATCCCGCCGAGCGCAGTGACTAGATGCGAGCGGGGAGCCGCCCACCATGACTACTTCCCCGCTCGTAACTCAGTCACGAGCCGGGGAATAAAAGTCATTTTCTCCGTTATAAAGCACCTGCTGCGTCCGCGGCCGGTACGTGCCGGGGCCGCTCCAGGTGCTTTATACAATGCTCAAGGGAACCATATCAGCTCAAACGGGCTGATTGGTTCCCTTTAACGTATTTTTCAGCGTATAAGGCAATTGGGTGTATAAGACGACCCCTGACTTTTAAAAAGATTGTCAGGGGTTCGCCTTATACGCCGGTAAATTTTAACCCCTGCTGCGCTCAGGCAGGAATTAATGGCCTCCGTGCGCCTCATGTTTCGTTCCCGGCGCAGGCAGTGTGACATACACTGACTGCGTCGGGGATCCCGAAGCTCTCTAGAGCAGCGGAGCGTCTCATCGGAGAAGCACAGAGACGTTCGGCTGCCAGGAGAGCTTCGGAAGAATGACAGAGGCTTTGAGTACTTCTGGAGCCTTTGTCGTTCTTCTGAAGCTCTCCCGGCAGCCGAGCGTCTCCGAGCTTCCCTGAGCTGCTCGAGAGAGCTTCGGGGATCCCAGGCGCAGTCAGTGTATGTCACACTGCCTGCACTGGGAACGGGACAGGAGGCAAGCGAAGGCCGGGAACGGGACAGGAGGTGCGCGAAACGGGCCCCAGGTGAGTTAACTGTTTGTGTTTTTTTGTAGTAGTCGCCCCTTACAGTGGGGATGGGGCCAGTTTTGATCTCCCCCACCATATGGGGCGACCATACCCGGCGTATAAGACGAGATTTTTTTGGGTTAAAAAGTTGTCTTACACGCTGGAAAATACGGTAAGTGGTAGATTCAAATGGAATGCATGAACTGGTAAAACTAAATTTTCAAGCAGACCTCATTGCTATTATAACAGGCATTAAAGGGTCAATCATCTAGCCTAAATAGGCTTCAAGTGACAAGGGGACATACTTTAAAGGGAAAGTTGGAGGGCTTTACAGGTCTATTTACTGAGTGATATTATACACACATGTAACACTAGAACAACAGTACAAGAAGATTTTGATTTGGAAAGCTACATTTTATTGAAGGTACAAAATGAGCTGCCAAAAGTATCACACATTTGCATTTGACACAACCTTATATAAAAAAAATAATAATGTAAAACTCTTGTGTAGTTTCTGTTCATTTCTCATAAAGACAAGACAGGTAAATAAATAAATCTGAACATGATAAAAAAATAGACTACAGTTTGTACATGCTTTGAGTCGAAACATCCAGGAAAAAATATGGATTTATCTGAAGCCAGTAAATATCCAGTTCATGCAATGGGATGTCCATCCAACTCTGTTCTGGGCAGAGGGGAACTATTAGAAGTCATCAACTGGCTCCCAAAACTGAAGACTTCTGCACAAAACGTGATGTATGGAATGTCAGAAAATCATTGATACAGATCAAGTTTTACAAAGGCAAATACTTCACAACCCGGTCAGCAAATAAATCTCATTGATAGGAACCGTTTAAAATGAGATAGTGAATACCCAATTGACATAACATTGTTAATATCCAAAGACAGGAAGATGGGATAGACGACTGTTCTATTCTGGGGAGAAATGGACAATACCTAAATAATCTCTGACATTTTGGATAATACCAGAAGTCGGATATTAGCAGCAACTCATGAGGTTTGCCAGCTATTAAGCCTAATGTTACCGGCTAAGGCTCGGTTTGTTGCACTGACAACATTAGGCTATGTTCACATTTTTCAGCTGTATTTTTGAAGTACTGTCATTTTGAAGCTACAATACAGCAGTATTTTGATAATTACGGCCGTAATTTAGTCTCAAAATGACGTCCAGTGCAAAAATATGGCTGATAAATGACATTGCGTGAACAAAGCCTGGTAAATACATATTGCTCCCAATTTTTAAACTGAAATCTTATGCTTTTTTCTTGGTGCCCAAGTGAGAGGAATTTCCAACAAGTCTGTGCAGCAATGAGAGACGGTCTATTGTATAGTCATGTGACCTGTTTATAGTTGTTACTTAGAAAGGAAGTCAAATGGTTGCTAAGCAACCTGAGTTACAACAGCAGAAATACACTCAGGTGGGCCGCGAGAAGCGAAACAAACATATTGGAGGTAATCAAAACTTAGCAACCAATCGGAGCTCAGCTTTGATTTCAAATATTGATTGAAAGAAACATAAAAGCTGAGCTGTGATTGGTTGCTATGGGCTATAGTTTTGGTGATCTCCTGACCTTTAGTTGTATAATTCTAGGTGGGTCATTTAGTGTGAATTATACCATATACATACAGCCAGTGCAGTAGAATTAGGCTTTCATGTCGGTGGTGTCAGAGAACCTACAAAATACCTGCTGAACACTTGACTGATATAATAAGGCCTAGATGAAAAAGCAGCCAACAATAGGAAATACATGACGTAACCATTGGCAACCAAGAGACTCACAATCATGTGTGAATAAAGCTCTATTCACAGCAAGGCTTGTATATTGCCCTAAGGCAAGTGGCCTGTTTCTTATCACAGAGCGTCGTAGGAACAAAAAGGCATGAGGTTATCTATTAATAACACAAATCATGAAGACACAATACAGACCCCTTCAGTGCCATGAGTTTTGTGTTATAGAAAGCAAAGTATAGCTATGGAAGAACCTTTACATTACATTTCTGATATCACAAGCCTTTCCGCTGAGATGGTGAATTGTTTTTGGAATAAATAATTTATCTTGCTGTGCTTTTGGTGATTGCTGTGCAGATTCAGTAATGTGCATCTTTAAAACAGGCCAAGTACATGTTTCATGACAACACTTTGCCTCCATCATTGCCACTTTCCATCAAATCATTGCATATAAAAATAGTGCAGCGTTACGGAGGATGCCAGCCCTGCACTCACTTCTTCAGAATATGCTGGTCTAAGGGCACAGTCAGTTTGCCTGGTATCTTTGGCACTAGACGCAGATCATCCACATTAGCGTGGTTATGTTTTCTTTACTATTGTCAGGATTTTGGATCTGTTTTCAGTCTGTTTTGCGTTTGGATATAAAAGCATATTCACCAGCTGCCTATTAAACACAACTGCTCTTATGTTACTGCTGTACTCTCCACTAGGCAGCAGGAATCAGAAAGGATCTTATCTCCTCTACAAGCAACCCTTCATGTGCAATATGGCTGCAGCAGCCTTTATTTGATGTTCTGCAGTGCTGTAGGAGACATCATTATTGACATCGTAATTGCTTCTTCTCTGCAAGCTAGCCTTGTTGGGTTCTCTATTTTCTTTTTTATATATATATATATATATATATATATATATATATATATATATAAGAAAACACATCTAAAAATTGAACATAGACATTCAATTTTTGCAAAAATACAAGATTTTTAATCAGTTTGTTACCAAACCTCTATTTAAACATTGAATTATCTTAGCCTGGGTTCACTGACTGATAAGCAATTACAGTGTTTTTACTGAAACTCCATTTAGATGTTTGGGCAGCACTATTGCCACTAGTAAAGATGATGCCGCCAATTAAACTATACAAAACCACAGATAAATCAACCAACAAACAAAGCAATGGATTTTGATGCAAACTGAACATCCGGGCTATATATCCCATGAAAAAAGAGCTAATTGTCCCAGCCCCCAGCTTCAGATATTTAAGTAAAGCTTAGTTCTTTATCACATCAGTTGAAAAAATATTTTTAGTGCACACTTTCATCAGATTTATCAAAGGGTGTAAAATTTAGACTGGTGCAAACTGTCACAGCAACCAATCACAGCTCAGCTTCCAGCTCTGGTAAAATGAAAGCTGAGCTGTGATTGGTTTTTGTGGGCAGTTTGCACCAGTCTAAATGTTACACCCTTTTATAAATCACCCCTTAATGTTCCTTTTCATGTTTTTTTCTGACATAATAAAAATAAACTAAGTTTTACCTAAAGTGTCTTTGTCACTTGATATGCAGATATGCAAAAAAGTCCGCTTAGGCTCAGTTACCAGTCTCAAAACATGGGACTAGTCAGATATCTGTCTAGGGAAGGACCTTGCAAAGGGATGGCCCCTGTAAGGAAACCACCATATTAAGTGGCCCCTTCAGTCAATATCCAACTCAATTACTAGTCTGATGATATGACCAGGGAGATACCAAGGCCAAATATTCATTCACATACAGCTGTTTCGGCGTGTTACCTCTCATCAGTGTGGATCAGGATTCTGGCTAGGCAGGAGCAATGCCTAGTAGACCAATATGGCAAACAGACTTGATATATCACACAGACACTTTTTCTTCCAGGGCCAGTTCACACTAAGGAATCAGTGCTGAATTTCCCTGCTGATTCCTCACTGAAAATCCTGCCTGAAAATATAGTGCAGAGACAAATTCCATTAAGTTCAATGGAATTTGCGCTCTGCAGTTCACACTGTGGAATTTTTGGAAAAAATGAGTAAATTTGATTAAATGAAAAATGAATTTGGGTGGAATTCTGCCAGAGGTGGAACACTTTCCTCGCTGATTCAGTGCTGATTCCTCAGTGTGAACTGGCCCTTACATTGGAAATGGGTTTCTGCAGCCAAAGTTCATTTAAGGGACAAGTAACCTGCAGCTCTCCAGCTCTTATGAAACTACTATTTCCATCATGCCTGGGCAGCCAAAGCTTTGGTTGGCCAGGCATGATGGGAATTGTAGTTTTGCAAAAACTGAAGGACAGCATGATCCATGTCCTTGCTCCAAAAGGATAAACCACTATGATAGCTTCCAACATGATTTGTAAGACAACATAATATTCTCCATCAAGATCTCCAGCATAAGATTTGCCATAGCAAATAGTTTCATAATGCTACTAATTAAATTGGCTACTATAGGAAGAACACTAATCTGCACTATAAATACTTTCAGTTTGGTAGAAGTTACTGATCCTTATTGTAAATGATTGAGGGACAATGCTTTCTAACTCCTTTCAATAGTGATTGGTCCAAGTTAATTATAGAATTTTTGACACTACTGCCCCTAAATAGAAACCAGTAAATATATGGTCACAAAGATGGATATGCTGGGAATTTACAGCTTAGATTTGCAGGCGGAAAAGCCTCAGCATTTCTGCAGTTAAATCTGCAGCAGATCTGCATCAGACCTTGCAGAATTTATTGCAGATTGTTTGCAGATTTTCCCCTGAAGATTCTGATAAAAGTCCTCATGTGATATACAGCAAAATCTACAGCAATACATTTAATTGCAGATTTACTGCAGTTTTTGATTTTACAATGGGAGTCAACAAGGAAATAATTCTAAAAATTGGCAGTAGATATGCAACATAAAATTTCTTGTTGCCGAATTAAAATCTGTCTGTAAATGAGAGCTGATCTTAGTGATCACAGGGGATCTCAGTGATCGGTTGTGATCGCAATGATCATCACTCATTTACAGGGCCTTCACAAGGCTCAATCAGTTGTGCAGTTTTTTCCTCAAATCAGCTGTCAGCCACACATTCCCTATTAGACGTTGTTTGCTTGTTTAATCACTAGCCCTATTACATAGGGCGATATTGGCCTCTTTGGTTAATAATTCCCTGTGCTATAGGGACCTAAAATTTATTTGGCACTTTACTGGCACTGAAATATGCTGAGGATTTTCCCCCTATAAATAAACAGTGTAAATTGTGCATTGTATTTTCCCTCGTGTGAACATACCCTTACACTGCTGAAGCATGCACCATAGTTGCTAATTCTGAAATTTGAGGAAAATTCCCTTTGATGATACCCTACCTAGGTCCAACATCAGGTAATACACATAACATGCTTAAGCTGGGATCACTACATGGTTGGGGATCAAGTATTACTGTATACAATTTTGACAATGATGGCAAAATATGGGTAAAGTCTATGGGTACATTAAACATTTATCCCCAAACATGTTCTGAGCCTAGCCTTAGATGTACCGTAGCATGGATGATAACATAAGCATTTTTTTTTAAATTGCAACTATGTTACTGAACACAACAGGGGATGTCAGTGCAAAAACAATAGGTATTCTGCTGTTTCCATTTTGACCACCACTGACAACCTGCATTTACATGACCATGACCCATTTTTCTGAAGAACAATTTTGCTATACTGTTTATAGTCTTATAACACTGATATGATGTTTACCATTGCAACCAAACCAACCTTCTTAGCATTATACACACAGCATATCAGAAATACAGTCTGCACTGATACATCAGCTTATGGAAATCCAAAATGTGCTTATAGAACTGTGATTTCCAGACTAGTGGACTGGCTAGGCTGGCACTAGAGGGTAAAGGCTGTGGGCATCCTTCGGTTTGAAAAGCCAAAACAAAAAGACAAAACATGGATATATTCTATAGTCCTCTGTTAACTGAACAGTCTGGACAGTAAGGCCTCTTTTACGCACATACACATGTTTTCAAAGAGTTATTTTTTTTCCCTTGTAAAAAGTGCTAGAATTTCAAAGGTTTTTCATTGTGCGCTTTAGTGTTTTTCGTGGAGTTTTTTTTGGGTTTCCATGCATTTGTAACATGCTTTTTTTCTGACGTTTTTCAAGTCCATCGAAGTCTATGTGAATAACGCCAGAGAGAGGGCACCTTACAGAAAGCATGCTGTGTTTAAAAAAAAATCTTTATGGACCCAAAAAACTCATTGGTTTTAGTGCATTTAATACAAACTCTATTATAACATCTCTTCAATGAGTTTTTGGGTGCAAATTGTCAATGAGGCCTATAAAGGGGAAGATCTCATAAGTATGTTTTAACTTTGATCCAGACTACTCAGTTGAGATGGTATTATGGATGTTATATACAATAATAAACTAAAAAAACAAGAAGGGTATGCCAAGTTATCTACCATGTCAACAGTGCCAGCTGATGAACCTGTTGGAACAGAACCTGCTAAACGCATCCTTGCATGTCTTAAAGCAATACATTGGGTATCAATTGGAAAAATAAAGCAATATTTGACATCTTTTTATCTTCTTCCCCAGTTTGGCACAGTCTGTTTTCAAATATATCACTTCAAGTCCCTATACATCACTGGAAGTTCTAGGTCCGGATAAGAAACTGGGTGGCATACAACCACAGCAAGCAAGCCATAATGACTTTTGGATGTCTGGATTTCTGAAAGCGTAAATAATAGGGTTTATAACAGAATTACAGGCAGCTGGCAGGACCAGCGAGTAGGTGTATATCATTGGGTAACTGGAGTCAGCAACCAAGGAGTACACAGCGAAGGGAATCCAGCATAGTGCAAAGGTGCCCAGTATGAGAGATAAGGTTGATACCCCCTTCCTTGTGCTGGAGGCTTGAGATGTGGCCATGAATTGGTGCTGAACTGCAATCTGCTGGGCATGGCGGAATGCAATCCTGCAAATCTGCAGATACAGCTGCATCATCAAGGCAAAGAGCAGGAGGAAGGACACCGCCAATACAGCTGCATTGTTTTTGGTCACTGGCCTCAGGACACTGCAGGAGGACTGTTCCCTAACACAGTTCCACCCCATGATGGGTAATAAGCCAATACAGATGCAAAGGGCCCATACCAGGATTATCATCAAGTAAGTGAAAGTTAGAGTTCTTTCTGTGTGATATGTAAGGGCATTGTAGAGAGACAAGTACCTGTCCACTGTGATAGCTAAAAGGCTACAGACAGAGGCAGAGAAAGAGGCTAAGAGCAGCCCGGCAGAACTTAGCGTAGCCATTTCATTATTAAATACATAAATAACTATGAAATTCACAATGAGTCCCACACCAGCCAGGAGATCAGCCAGCGCCAGGCTGCCGATGAGTATAAACATGGGGGAACGAAGGGTGGGCGTATAGAACAGTATAGCTATCACTATTGCATTTTCACACGCCATGATTGTTCCTGTTACACAAAGGATAATGTCCCACGGGTTGACAGAATCATCTGGGGAGAGATCAGACGTGGTGACGGTGGAGGTGTTGGTATCCCATGGGTCGTAGTTGTGGAGTGACATCCTGCTGGAGGAAGAGTTGTGGAGATACAGGAGGTGGTCCATAGTTGCGGATGCAGGCTGGTGAAGCATTGCTGCATGTCAGAGAAAACATAAAGAGACAGAAAATATAAAAAATAATGATAAAATAGAAACACAGAGTTAAAATCATCAATGTCATGATGAGGCATTCCCATAGATAGCTTTGTATGCTAATGACAGGATAACAAGCAAACATTGTGCTAGGAGGGTAACAAAGCCTCATGTTTTACATAGAAACCAGCTACAATCCTATCATAGGTAATATATACCATGGCAATCCATTGTGATACCAAAGCAGTTATTATCAAGCCTTTCACATAGGCACTTTTTCTTTCATTCTTTCACATACGAGATACCTAACCATTCATGAATGGGCAATGAATTCTCCTTTCTTCTGTAGGTTCGGATGCCCTTGTTCATGCAGTCTCCTTCCTCATCAGCCAAGGTGAGCTGTGAGAAGCTGCCTTTTCCTTAAGCATGTGTACGCCTGTTCCTACAGAGATGATTACACAGTTTATGCTTTGGCTTCGGCTGCTCATGGAAGCTGAAAATTATAGGATATATTATCGTAATAACAATAGATCCCACGATAAGCTACGCTACAACCCTCTCTGCTGAAATATCACATCCCTGGATATATGTGTTTACCCAGAGCTAACAATGGATACTATCTATATTTCCTCTGGATCAAACAGATCACAAAGGATTTCGCTAAGGTAAGGCTATAATAGATCCCTATTCACTGGAGGCAGATCATTAACATGTTGTCTATTCAGGATATTAGAATGCGAGATATCCCTCTGCTTCCAAGATGCTCCTGACAGTAGCTGCAGGCCATTTCTTCCTACCCGTATGAGACATGCGGTGTGACCGCAGCATAAATTTCATGCCACCTGCACACACAAATCCAATATCTAATTATCATTGATCATCCTTTCCTTCCTTGCACCAGATTAGTGATCCCTGTGCACAATAGACTTTTCGCTGCATGTGAGATGTCTCTATCAAGTGACCCAGCAGCCCTAGAGGGGCCTATACTGCAGCTCACAAAGTGCCGGATCAATGTACTTATAGCCGACAGCATGCACAGCCTTCCTGAATATCACACTGCTAAAGCAAGGGCTACCCACGTCATAAGCTGTGCCAGCCTGCACGTTATGTGTGGCATATACACTTTATTTATCCATAGCTACAATAGGATAGGGAAACGGACAGGTACATTTATACAAATACATTTATTTTTAACTACATCCATATATGCATTTTTTATAAATATTCTTGGGGATATATATATATATATATATATATATTTATATATACATAAAGTAGATAGATGACAGATAGATAGATAGATAGATAGATAGATAGATAGATAGATACATGCATAAATAAGTCATAGAGACATAGACCTATAAATAGAAGACTAGATAGACAGAAGTAGTTATAAATATCTACAATTGTGTGTCGGGCACATGTACACTATTGAGCTTATAGGAATCATCTTACCTGCTCAACATTTTTCAATAGCTTCTATTCTTAGAATAACATTGTATAGTATAATCTTACATGTATTTAATTTACAGATATAATGCAAGTAACCAATAGACATAGATAACTAAAGAATTACATAGATAGATAGATAGATAGATAGATAGATAGATAGATAGATAGATAGATAGATAGATGCTCCTATAAGGCACCACTTCTAGCAGGGTCATATGCATACACCCATACACTTGTAGAAATGCAGTCTTCCTACCTTCCTTCTATGATCTCCAGCTCTGTCCCTTTGTGCTAGTCCTTGCAGTGCTTGTTAAGGCTCAATCCTTGGTTAACATTGCTAATACTGCTCCCAGATAGCAGTGGCTTTGACTTGCACTTAATATTCTTGCCCCATTGGGTCTGCTGAGAAATCTCAGCTCTGACGTCAAAGTGTTCGCTTATATTCATGATCAGCTCCCAAGTCTGTGAATCAGAAGGGGCTGTGAGCAGAATAATAATAGGCACACACTCATACACACTCACACACACACATACAGGGGCACACACACCACACCTCTGGAATTTCATTCATAAGATTTCTTCCCTGTATAGGGACACACCTCCATTGGGTCAGCTCCTACAAGCTAGCAGCATTTCTTCTACATTCACTGGGGGATTCACACTGTCCCTACCCTCTATCATTAGTGCTTGCCACCATGGCTAATAGAGCAATATTACATAGTGAATCCCAATATGTATCTGTCTGCAAAATCTACCTTGGCTGCATTTAGGTCATACAGTCCTGTGTATGCACTTAATTTATTTGTTCCTATAAAGCATATAAATATTGCATTTATGTATTATTATGTATTATTTTCCAATATATTTTGTGCACATATTGCATGATAAAACAGCATACTGTACTATTATTATTATCATAGTTGCTATTATTATTTATAGTGATAGTATTTTCACCATCCTTATACCTATATCATCATTGTGCCCATTGATCCGTGTGCTTCCCTTTAAACGGTGTACTTTGGAATGGATAGGGTTAAAAATGTACAGTTCCGCAGTTACGCCATCATTTGCACCGGGTGGACTTTGCATTAGAATGTCCATTTAACTCCTTCTTTCCCAGACTCCACATGACAGAGGATCCAGTCTGCCTTTTCCCTGCACATTAATGCATTTGTAAGAAAATGGCAGCTCCCATCAGTCAGGGATTGGGCTGAGCCCATGTGCCTCATGCCTTACCCCTTCCTAGTGACGTCTTCCCCAGATGTTAATGATGTCATCGGTGCAGGCAGGCTTGAGCTGTTCATTAACCCTAACCCACCAGACGCACGCAGCCCAGACACCTATTGTGAGGCAGCCTGTCATTGACAGGGTTAAAGCAGCAACCTTTCCTGCGTCATTAAACAATCTTTTGTCCTTTATTTTGCTGCAGAGTACAATTTTTTTTCTCTATCTTGCAGTCAATACAGTTTCCTCTTTGACAACAGTTTCCATAGAAATAATAAGAGCGAGGAATCCCTGACCCTCAGAGGTCTGTCTATTTAATGCCTATGTTAAATACCAAATACCAAAAGACATGCAGAGCTAACAATAATGTTCTTATATCTGCATAGGGTCATTGAACTACTAGTATATTTAGCATCAAATTAGCCAAATAAAGAAATGTCTGCATTCCACCCCAAAAAAAAAAATGCATTAAAAACAGCTAAAGATGGGAGAATCCTAGAATACTGAGACTTTTCAGGGAAACAATATACTGAAAGGGTTAATTCATCAACATACATCTACAGCATCATCAATGCTTTATATAAGGGATTGCCTTTATAATAAACCTGCAGCAGTTTAATGGTTAATCCCGTCAGTAGACAGGGAAGCTGCTGCCGTGGACAACATTGGGTACTCTGTACTAGCTAATGAGGTCTACGTATCAGGCCGCCACTGATCTGTCTTGACGCAATGCACCAGTTTTGGTTCATGGTTTACAAGCTCCTTACATGTGGAGCAGTTTGTTGAAAGCAAGGGTCATATATTTTTTTCAATGTATTTATATACACTGTGTCTGACATCACATAAGATTCCATAGCTTCATGTCATGTATAGAAATGAGATGATACGAGTAGGTCATATTAATATACTTCTTATGTTCATACAGTCCCCAGTTCTATTACAGTTCACCATCATACCATAAATATCAAACATGACCATATAAAAGCCCCTTTAAGGATTCTTTACGCAGTGCCTTTTCTGGCAGTTTAAAATACAGTATAGTAGACACCTAATGCTGCCGCACAGGCAGGTAAGTCAGGCTCAATGGTACCCTGATGGGGTTTACTTAAGACCAGTGTATGAAATGTCATTCTTAGTAAATCCCCCCGGTATGAAACTGGTTTAATCTAGAAAAAGATTGATGTTGTCATAAGGAGAATTCCAAACCTCAAAATTAACATAACAAGCACTACTAAAATAAACATGCAGGGGTTATTCCATGAAGAATGTTATGTTAATCTAAATAAAACTCCAACTAGAGATGAGTGAACTTCGTGAGCTTCATGAGCTCCAACTAGAGATGAGGGAACCTCATGAGCTTAGAGTTGATGTTCACTCATCTCTAACTCCAACCTATAAACAAATTACATAGTATGGTGCCACCTGGTGTTCATGATGCATATCACACCCACCTAAGGAGCTGAGTCTGGTGGACACACATGCTCAGTCACCTTCCTCCTTACTAGTTCTTTGTATAGTCACTGTTTACAGCAGAGCATCCAACAGAAATAGTGTTCTGTCTGTATAAAAATTACCAGAGCATCTGCTGTAACTTAACTCTTTCTTCTTAGCTTTTAGAGTCCACCCCTAGCAGCACAGAAAGGCATCACCAAAGGGGACACAGGGAAGATAAAGATATAAAAAAGGTTAAAGTAGCACGTGAAGTCACTCTATAGTTACATTCAGGGGCTAACAAGTGACAACCCTGATTGAAATCATTCATCATTCATTTCCATTTTCCAGCCACATTGGCTACTTTCAACTAATTTCTGTACAATTTGCCAGACAAATGTCATATACTACACAATTATTCTACTCAAACAGTGCCCCAAACAGTAATAATACCTTCAGGGTGCCCCAAACAGTAACAGTGCCCCCTCTTGTACCCTACACAGTTCACGCTTGGCCAGTCAGCCTTTGAAGCAGGGTCCCGCCTTTACCACTGACTGGCTGAGCGGGCCTGAAACATCACATCTCAAGCCCAGTCTTAGACCAGGAAGCGGACGTGGAATCGGGGACCAGAGCAGCTGGATGACGGCCTGGAGCTGGATGAGCTAGAGCTGGGGAGGTAAGTGGATGTCATTGTTTTTATCCAGCCCTCCCCCCCATAGTTAAAAAAAGTCTCCTTCCCAGAGTACCCCTTTAATTAAAATAATGATAATTATTTGCCAATAAATGACAGCCATGCACTAAATTTCAACAGTGTGTGAACAGAGCCTTTCTGTGTTTTTAATCCACTGCTGGCTTTGGTTGCAAAATACTGACCAATTACTGAGCAAAATAGTGTGTGGGAACAAAGCCTAAAGGTTACAGGGTGCAACCTTAGCTTATGGCATTAGAGGGTGGGAAGGACAGTGATAGGATGTCATTAATCATATTAAAAGGTTTATCTACCTGTGAAGTGAAAAAATCAAAATCAAAATCTAGCTGGTCTTACTCACCAAGCCCTCCTGAGTAATTTGAGCCGCCTGTCTTTCTAGCTGCTGCCATTCCCGAGTTACAAGTTTTTGTAAAAAAGATCTATAACCAAGATAGGAAGCTACATTTCCCATCATGCATTTCCCTGATTCATCCGTTTGTGTACTCATCCCCTTAGTTCTCTTTCCTGCCCACTGCTGTCACTATTGCACAGTAAACACAGTAAACACTGTTTTTTCACTGATTTTGCATTACATCACCCCAATATGTATTCCATACTAGCTGATGATGTAGCAAAGCTGACGCACGCATGGTGTAGCTATATGCTGCATAACAGGCATCTGTTTACTGGGGGTGTAGTGTAGGTTTAGATCTCTGCTTGATGACTGTGAATGAAAACATGCTAGTTCCATCCACACTCTAAAAACACCCGTAATACTTACAATATGCAGAGCTGTGACACAAAGACAGGTACATATGCCTGCAATCACTGACAGCAAGCTGAGATAGAACTGTAACTTTTTTGATATTACAAAAACTCAGGGCTCAGGGACACATGTAAGTCTATGGAAGCAGCACAGGTGCATTGAGATTATGCAGATAATGTCTCCTTGGGGCTGGGTTACCAAGTCAATAGACAGCTAACCTGGCCCCTAGACAGGACATCACATGTCCTGTGACTACAAGGGGGGAGAGGGAACTGAGTGTGGTCTGAGTGGACCTAGAGTAGAGGCTTTTACACTTTCAAAGCGGATAAGAATGAGAAAAAAACAGGGAAAGGGTGCAAGATAGGTTATACACGTAACACGTATATTAGGCATAGGGTGGTATTGGGAAAGGGGATTATTAAGAATATTGTTTTTATTACGCATAGATGATGATGTATAGATGATGTATAGATGATCAGGAAAAGCAATGGTCTGCCACTTCCAGTTGGAGTTCCCTAAATGTGTGCTCTGAAAAGACTACACAAATGATTAAACTCTACAGCAGGGGTGTGGAAACTTGCCTCTCCAGTAGGGATGGTCCGAACTGAGTTCGGTTTGGGTTCGTACGAACCCGAACTCTCAGTAATGATTCCCGCTGTCTGCCCGCTCCTAGGAGCGGGCGGATCCAGCGGGAGGACCGCCTGGAAAACTAGGATAGAGCCATATCCATAGGCTGTATTCCAGTTTTCCTGGCGGTCCTCCCGCTGTATCCGCCCGCTCCACGGAGGTGGAAGACAGCGGGAATCTGATGCCGAGCATTCGGGTTCATACGAACCCGAACTTCGGAGGGTTCTGACCATCCCTACTCTCCAACTGTTGACAAACTACAACTCCCAGTATGCCTGGACAGCTAAAGCTTGTCTGGACATGATGGGAGTTGTAGTTTTGCAACAGTTGGAGAGCCAAGATTCCCTATCTCTGTTCTACAGTCTGGTGTATGGCTGCTTCACATGATGTTCTTGCCCAGATTGTTAGTGTCTAGAACACCACAACTGCTCAGTTACTAGGCTAGAGGGAAATTAGAGGAGACCAAATTCATTTAACCATATTCCTGTTGGTTCCTGTTGTGATGGCACTATTATTCATCCTTTTCTCTTTTCCTTTTGATCCTGTCTATTACTGTGTGAGTCCTTTGTCTTTTGGCCACAGCAGCTACCAATGTCTATCCATGAGTTGGGTTCATCCCTCATACTGTAATTACTGACACTTGTGGAGGCAATATCTATGCAGTGTTTTTAATTTATTACAGGCTAAGAAGGGTTTTTATACTTTTATTAACTAGAAATGAAGAGACAGACACGTGGCATTTTATTGTGATGAGAGAAAACTTTCTCTGTGGCATCCATGCATAAGGGCCCAATTCAGAAGAGACAAGTCAGATTAATGTATTTATAGTATCAGGAATACTTAGACTAAGGCCACAATGTGTATTCTGTGATTTCTTACAGGGCTATATTTACTGGGCTTCATTTGTATAACGATAGTGATCCTTCAGACGTTCTATGGTTTGACTTGCAATATTAGGCTATGTTCACACTCTGTAAGAGAGCAGCCGTTCCGTGACCCCGGCCGGGTCACAGAACAGCCGGTCTCTGCACAGATCATCCCGGCCGATACTGCATACCGGCCGGATGATCTTTATGGCCGTAGTGTTCTGATGCAGGCGCATCAGCGCACGCCCGCATCAGAACACTCCACAGCACACAATGAAGCAAGCGGCCGGAGTGTATACGCTCCGGTCGGGATCCCATAGCAGATAGGGCAGTGTTCACAGGCGCATAAAGTACGTCCGTTGTTGCCGATGGCAACAACGGACGTACTTTTACGTAGTGCGAACATAGCCTAAAAGGGGTTTCCTAGATTACAAAAAGATGGAATTTAAAAAAAAACTTGACCACACCTGGATTGTGGAGTATGGTATTGCAACTCAACTCCAGTAAGGTGAGCTGCAATAGCACATGCAGTTTGTAGACACTGCGCCACACTGTTTTTGGAAGAAAGCAGCCACATTCTTTCTGCAAAACAATGCCTTTAACATTTCTATAGCAGAATTTTTCAGAGCGTCTAATTTATTCTTAAATTACTCTCTGGTTAGAAGGAATCCAGCATAACAATTAAATAATTGCAGTTACTACTGGCAAAGGGGGAATTATTGGATTAAATTGGTATATTAAGAGATGTTATTATGATGAAAAGATTGAATATGTGTGCATAAGCAGAAAAGAAATGAACCTTGTGTTATATTTTCAAGGAGAATGGCAGCAACATTTGGAGAAAATAATGCCTCAGTCCTTACATGTCAGTAAAGTAACCTTATTTCCCAGAAAGGCCCATAAGCCGGGACACACACATACACACATACACACTCACATATATATATATATATATATATATATATATATATACACACACAGAGTGTGCAGCTGCTACTTCAATGCTCACAATTATATGTAATTTATTGGTGGCAGTTCTAAAATACAAAATTCTATTAGTAAAGGGGTGTGGCTTGAACTTTTCACTATTGTTGGAAATATCTGCTGCCATTCCTTCCACTGCACAATGGCAAATAAACGATAACCACATAATACATAGAGGTACACAGGTAAGACCTAACTGGGCATTATTCCTCCCTATAAGCCATATTAAACAGCATTATATTAAGGGGGGGAAGCGAGCGCAGACCTGTCAGGTCAGTGTTCGCTTCCCTATTGTTTCCTGCTCAGTGTCTGTACTATTACACGCACATACAGTGAGTAAAGAACAGCGGCAGGGGCCATGGGGAGCAGCGGGAGGGGTGGATGATCTTTAGATCATCCGGGCTGCCCATTGAAGTCATCGACAGCAGAATATTGTGTGGAGCAACTAGCAGCAGACCATTACTGACATGATCTGCATATTTCAACATGATCAGCCAACATTGTGTATGTCGGCTGATCGTGGTCTTTTACCATGCACAATCACATTAAACGATTATTGTCCGGAATGGCCAGTAGTCAGCCAAGTACGTCCGATAATTGTTTAGTGTAATAGAGCCTTAGGGTGCCTTCACACCTACCGGATCCGCAGCAGATCTCACTTCTGCTGATTCGCAGCGAGATCAGCTGCGGATCCAGTATCAATTCACCCCTATGATAGCACATATTCGCAGGGGGATTGACATCCCGCTGTGAATATGTGCTTTAACCCCCCCCCCCGCGCTGTCCACAGCCCCGCCGCATCCCCCATCCCCGGCCGCATCAGCCCATCCCGGCCGCATCCAGCAGCCCGCATCCCCCATCCCCAGCCGCATCCCCCCATCCTCGGCCGCATCCCCCCATCCTCCCATCCCCGCCTGCATCCCCCCATCCCCGGCCGCATCCCCCCATCCTCCCATCCCCGGCCACATCCTGCAGCCCGCCGCCGAGAACATACAGTACCTGCCGCCGAGCAGGTACTGTATGCTCTCGGAGGCGGGCTGCAGGATGCGGCCGGGGATGGGGGGATGCGGGGATGTGGGATGCGGGATGCGGCCAGGGATGGGGGGATGCGTGCGGCGGCAGGCTGCAGGATGCGGCCGGGGATGGGGGGATGCGCCGGGAATGGGCTGATGTGGTCGGGGATGGGGGATGCGGCGGCGGGGCTGCGGACAGCAGGGGTTAAAGCACATATTCACAGCGGGATGTCAATCCCTCTGCGAGTATGTGCTATCATAGGGGTGAATGGTACCGGATCCGCAGCGGTTCTTGCTACGAATCCGCAGAAGTGAGACCCGCTGCGGATCCGGTAGGTGTGAAGGCACCCTTAAGGTTAAAGCTAGTGTATCCCCTGGATTTGTTTTTAGTGATTAGAGCCAGATACTGAAACATGTTCATTCTTTTTAATCTGTTTCTATTTTCTGACTGTATTTATTTTCATTTAAGTACATTACTATGGAGGCAGCCATCTTGCCTACACTGTTTTTAACAGCATTTGGTGACATGTTTTACAGCAAGCCTCATGGACACGGATCTCCAGAACTTGATTTAAAAACTAGGTCTTCTGATGACACCTTCCCTTAAAGTATATACAAAATGCATGGCATGTATGGTTTCCCATATACCTGCATATTTTATAAGTCTTTTATAAAGCCTTCAATATATGGTAAATTCACAGCAATTATCTTTTCAGTTGATACTGCAGGAGGGAATCAGACGGCAATTACAAAATTTAACAGCTGTTTAGAGCTGTAAATTGGATATTACAGATAGCAGCAATCCAGGTTTCCTGCTAGCTGTAGGAAGAGAACCTTGGAAGGCATAAAATGATTAACGTATCCAATGCTGGAAATAAGAGCTTGTTTTCATATTTTGCCAGGAGGCGTAAGTTCCACCACAACATTCTATATGCAATGAAACTGGCTCACTACACAAGCCCTGTCCACAATGTGAGTCGCTGGATGCCATAAAGGGGGTTACATACTAAGATTGAGAAAAGACATATGTCCAGCAATTATTTTCTTGTGTCTTTTACAGATTGGTTTTGTATATTAACTCAGCACCTCCACAGTGTTCGCGCTCCATGCTTGTGCCCAGTGTACTGCTAAGGAGGAGGCACAGTGATGTGTATTGTCACATGCTCTGTCTGATTGGCAGTCATGTATGGATGGCTGCATACAAAGACTGGCACCAAGCGGAGCCTGAGCTGTATCATCAGAGTGAATAGGGTATGAAGAGAAAGCTCCCTCGGCTAGTTCACACGTTTTTCCCCTCTCTGTTTTTAAAACAAAAAATGACATCCATCATTTTGAGTTTAAAATTACGTCCATCGTTTTGTTTGGCCGCCCTTTAGCACAGTTGGTACATATTCTAGTTTAGGTGGTCTAAATGGCCTTTGGGTTTTTAATTGTAAAGTCTACTGTTTACAAAAGACATCTGAAATAACTGACATGATCATTATTTTGACGTCCACGTAGTTAACGTCTGTGATTTTATACATTGTATGCATTGGACATCCGTCATTCCATTGACTTCAATGCAATGCATTGAAGTCAATTACATTATGGCAATAACGGACATCTTTTTAAATAGAAAAGGCGGCGGCCTTTTCTATTTTTTTTGACAATGTGTGAACAGGCAAAAGCCTGTACTCTAAGTGAAGTGGTAATGAAGTCATACCTAAGTTTTACCACTAGATGTCGCTATTATTTGTATATGCACTTGTATATTGCACAGTGGTAGTGTCACGATCGGCAGGTGAAGACAACACACTCGACAGTGGGCCCTAAATCTGACCCCACCCACTGTCACCTGCCTACTTGCCTCAGTCGACCCTAGGCGGTCGCGGACAACCACGAAGACAATCCCTATACTGTATACGTGCAGAACATAAAACGCAGACAGACAGACAAACAAAATGCGGAAAGTCAACTAGCCGAGTCAGGAACCAAACGAGCAACGCAGTACAAAATCAGAACCGAGCGGAGAGTCAGGGGACAGGCAAAAGGTCAGAATCCAGGCAAGACAAAATGGAAAAGGATAGGACAGAATACAAGGGACTGGGGAGCTGGGATCAGAACAAACTAATAGCCAGCGATTAGAGGCTGACACTGCAAACACTTTATACTGGATCAGGAGCCCGGACCAAAGACTGATTGGTCCGGCCTCCTGAATCCAGACACATAGCAGCTGGTGCGCTGCAGGCTGAGTGGCAGAGCGATCCGTCACTCAGCCTGAGCTCAACAGCACTCAGCTGCTTGGCCGGGCGACGTACACTAACGCGAGACCCGCGGCTTCCCTGGTTACTAGGGACGCCGTCGGGTCTCCGTGACGTCACCCGGCTCGGCCGAGGAGGACGGCGCTGCGCTCCAGCCGGACCAGACGACGCTGGAGCGCGGTCAGGTAAGTTACTGACATTACCCCCCCCTTCAGGAGGGGCCTCCGGACCTCTACCTAAGGGACCAGGCTTAGATGGATTTTGCAGATGAAACTGTCTAACTAGACGTGATGCATGCAAATCTCTACTAGCTACCCAAGTGCGCTCCTCTGGTCCAAATCCTTTCCAATGAACTAAATATTGTAAAGAACTCTGAACCCGACGAGAATCCAGAATTCTCTCCACCTCATATTCCAGTTCACCTTGAATGATCACCGGAGCGGGAGGAGCAGACGGAATCACTGGATTAACAAATTTTTTCAATAGAGATTTATGAAAAACATCGTGAATTCTAAGACTCCTAGGCAACAGCAGCTTAAATGAAACTGGATTTATGATTTCTACTATAGGATAAGGACCAATGTATTTTGGAGACAATTTACCAGATGGTGTCTTTAATTTCAAATTTCTAGTGGAGAGCCACACCTTGTCACCTACCCTGTACTCAGGGCCAGATATGCGTCTTTTATTAGATTGTTTTTTACAATTCTCTTGGGCTTTAACCAGGTTCTGCAGAGCCTGGGCCCAAACTGTGCACAGTTTTCTGTAAATTCTTTCGGCGGATGGATTAGTGGATTCGGACGCATGTACAGAAGAACAACGAGGATTAAACCCAAAATTACAAAAGAACGGCGACATTTTTAGAGACTGACTTTCACGATTGTTCAGGGCAAATTCAGCCAATGGTAAGTATTCTCTCCATTTCTCCTGTGAGCCTGCAACAAAACACCTTAAGAATTGCTCCAGTGACTGATTTACCCTCTCCGTTTGTCCATTGGATTGTGGATGAAAGGCTGAAGAAAATGACAAAGATATACCTAGGCGACCACAAAACTCTTTCCAGAATCTAGATATAAACTGTACCCCCCGGTCCGACACGATATTCTCTGGTACCCCATGCAACCGTAAGACATGACTAATAAAAAGAGAGGCCAAAGTACGAGCATTGGGCAGTTTGCCGAGAGGAATTAAATGACACATCTTCGAGAACCTGTCAACAACCACCCAAATCACCGTTTTACCCTTAGAGGGTGGTAAATCAGTTATAAAATCCATGGAGATGTGGGTCCAAGGTCTAGCAGGCAGAGGCAGGGGTTGAAGAAGTCCCTCCGGTAACCTGCGAGGAACCTTGGACCTGGCGCAAATCTCACAAGCTTCTACAAACAGTTTAGTGTCCGTAGCCCAGGATGGCCACCAGTAATGACGAGACAGTAGGTACTTGGTACCAGCAATACCTGGATGACCTGCCAGTACTGAACAATGTGTTTCTTCCAACACTTTCAACCGAAGATTAGGGGGAACAAATAGTTTATTTTCCGGGGTGTTTCTAGGTGCCATGGACTGAGACTGAACCACCTGAGCAGCCAGATCGGGCTGCAGAATTGCCACCACCACCCCAGGAGATAAGATGGTTTCGGATTCTCTTACAGGGACCTCTTTAACACTGAAACTACGAGATAACGCATCTGCCTTTACATTCTTGGACCCTGGTCTGAAGGTGATTTCAAAATCAAACCGTGCAAAAAACAATGCCCATCTGGCTTGCCGTGGAGTAAGGCGCTTGGCTTTATCTAAATAAACGAGGTTTTTATGATCGGTAAGAACTTTAATTTTATGTTTAGCCCCTTCTAAAAAATGTCTCCACTCATCAAATGCCCACTTAATGGCAAGGAGCTCTCTATTGCCAATATCATAGTTGCATTCGGTCTTGGAGAACTTTCTAGAGAAGTAGGCAACGGGTCGGAGGTTAGTGAGTGTTACGGGACCTTGAGAGAGGACAGCCCCTACACCCACCTCTGATGCGTCTACCTCGACAATAAAAGGTAATTCAAAGTTAGGTTGAATCAACACTGGAGCGACAGAAAAACATGTTTTGAGTTTGTCGAAGGCCAGAATGGCTTCAGGAGTCCAGTTATCCATATCGGAACCCCTTCTGGTGAGATCAGTTAAGGGTTTAGCAATTACTGAGAAGCCTTTAATAAATTTTCTGTAGTAGTTGGCGAAACCCAGAAATCTTTGAAGAGCTTTAAGATTCCTGGGGCGTTCCCACTTTTCAATGGCTGCCACCTTAAGGGGATCCATACCAAAAGAACTAGGGGTGATTTTATATCCCAGGAAAGAGACCTCCTGAACACCAAACTGGCACTTCGACAACTTCGCAAATAACTGATTGTGTCTTAACAGTTCCATAACTCTGCGAACATGATTGACATGTGAAGACCAATCTGGAGAAAAAACCAAGATATCGTCCAAGTACACCACCACAAAACGACCCAGGTACTCACGAAACACATCATTGACGAAGCGTTGGAAAACTGCAGGCGCATTACACAACCCGAAGGGCATGACTAGGTATTCAAAGTGTCCCTCGGGGGTATTGAATGCAGTTTTCCACTCGTCACCCTCCCTTATTCGAATCAAATTATAGGCCCCCCGGAGGTCGATCTTAGAAAACCACCGGGCCCCCCCAATCTGATTAAATAAATCTGGAATCAAAGGGAGCGGGTGTTGATTCTTAATGGTGATTTTATTTAGCTCCCGATAATCAATGCAGGGACGTAATCCACCATCTTTTTTACCTACGAAGAAAAATCCGGCCCCAAGGGGAGAACAGGAGGGACGGATGTGACCCTTATGTAAACTTTCCTTAATATAATCCCGCATAGCTTCCCTTTCTGGTCTAGACAAATTAAAGATACGCCCTTTCGGGTATTTAGCTTCAGGAACCAAATCGATAGCACAATCGTATGGACGATGAGGGGGTAGTTCATCCACCGATTTTTCATCAAAAACATCACCAAAATCAGACAGAAACTCGGGGATCTCCCCTTCTAATGAAGAACATCCTGTTAAATTTAAAGAAAGACAGTGAGCAGCACACCCGGGCCCCCATTGGACGAGCTCTCTGCTTGCCCAATCAAAAACAGGGTTATGCTGGGTCAACCAGGGCAAACCTAAAATAACATTGGAAGACAAATTGTCCATAACCAAAAAATCAAGACACTCCGAATGGATCGACCCCACTTTTACTTCTAGAGGAGGAGTGATATATTTCACTCTACCTTGAGCCAGTGGTGTAAAGTCCGCCCCAGTAATACTCAGCGGGCATTTAAGCTGAAGTGGACATACCTCCAAACTGGACCAAAACCCGGAATTAATAAAATTAGCGGATGCCCCTGAATCCACATGGGCCATTCCCGAAATACACTTCTCACCCAAACATAGTGAGATGGGGACCATTAATTTATTCTTATCGAGTGGTACCTGTGCGCCTGAGTGACCCCCTCGATAGTCACTCAGGCGCTGGAGTTTTCCGGCGATGATCCAGGCTTGGAAGTACATTCCCGAACACGATGTCCAGCTTTGCCACAGTACAGACACAGATTATGTTGCATACGATGGGCCCGTCTAGTTTTCGCATCGGTAGCCCCGATCTGCATGGGTTCCTCCGGAGGTGGTAACGGGGAAGGAGGAGGTTTAGAAGGAGACAGAAAAGAGGTAGGGGTTTTACAGAGTTCAACGATTCCTTTCTCCCTACGTCTGTCCCGCGTACGACGGTCCACCCTGATGGCTAACGTCATGGTCTCTTCTAACGTTTCAGGGGGAGGATAAGCTACCAACCAGTCCTTTAGCTGCTCAGATAGGCCCACCCGAAACTGATAGCGCAGAGCAGAGTCGTTCCAACCGGATGGGATACACCACTGGCGGAACTCTGCGCAATAGTCCTCAACTGGCCTTTTACCTTGTTTTAAGGATGTCAACTGTCGCTCGGCTACAGCAGTCCTGTCAGGGTCGTCATACAATAACCCCAAAGCTGAAAAGAAATAATCAACCGAGGTTAACTCTATGGCGTTGGGAGGAAGAGAAAATGCCCACTCCTGTGGTGGCCCCTGCAACAGTGACATGATAATCCCCACTCTTTGGGACTCGTCCCCTGAGGAGCGGGGACGTAGTCGAAAGAACAGTCTGCACCCCTCTCTGAAGGTCCGGAAATTCCTTCTATCACCCTTAAATTTTTCTGGGAGTTGTACCGGTGGTTCAGGGGGGGAAGGGGTGGTCATAGTAACTTGTCGGGGGGCAGCCTCCTGCTCCTGAACCCGCTCAGCAAGGCTCTGTACCATAGAATTTAGGTTCTGCATTTGCTCCAACAATGCTTTCATAGGATCCATAATAGAAATCCTGGTGCACGTCACGAAACTGTACAGGCTGGCTATTCTGTCACGATCGGCAGGTGAAGACAACACACTCGACAGTGGGCCCTAAATCTGACCCCACCCACTGTCACCTGCCTACTTGCCTCAGTCGACCCTAGGCGGTCGCGGACAACCACGAAGACAATCCCTATACTGTATACGTGCAGAACATAAAACGCAGACAGACAGACAAACAAAATGCGGAAAGTCAACTAGCCGAGTCAGGAACCAAACGAGCAACGCAGTACAAAATCAGAACCGAGCGGAGAGTCAGGGGACAGGCAAAAGGTCAGAATCCAGGCAAGACAAAATGGAAAAGGATAGGACAGAATACAAGGGACTGGGGAGCTGGGATCAGAACAAACTAATAGCCAGCGATTAGAGGCTGACACTGCAAACACTTTATACTGGATCAGGAGCCCGGACCAAAGACTGATTGGTCCGGCCTCCTGAATCCAGACACATAGCAGCTGGTGCGCTGCAGGCTGAGTGGCAGAGCGATCCGTCACTCAGCCTGAGCTCAACAGCACTCAGCTGCTTGGCCGGGCGACGTACACTAACGCGAGACCCGCGGCTTCCCTGGTTACTAGGGACGCCGTCGGGTCTCCGTGACGTCACCCGGCTCGGCCGAGGAGGACGGCGCTGCGCTCCAGCCGGACCAGACGACGCTGGAGCGCGGTCAGGTAAGTTACTGACAGGTAGTGAACAAGGGGTCTCTATTCTCCTTTCATCCTTTGCACTTTCTTCTCCACCACTCACAAGAGGTATTACACACACAACTCTTACTCTAGTTATGCAGTGTTAAACTACTCAGGAGAAAGTCAGAGATTACCCCAACCCACGCTGTGAACATTTCTAACAGTGAAGGACAGTATCCTGAAATAAGAGGAACTGATCCAGATAGAGCAAAGTTGCTACAAGCCTATGTACTCTATCTCGCACTCAGGTAACAAAGTCTGGGGCTTGTATTCTACAGTAGTCTACATCTTCTTCTTCTTCTTCTTCTTCTTCTAAAGTTCCAGAAGAGCACATTTCTACCCTGGGTTGGGATTCTCAGCAGAAACTCCTCTCTACTACTCTAAACTCACTCTAAACTCACTAAACATAATTACAATATCATCTAACATATAATAATATGCATATAACAACATCTTACAGCATTAATTCCTTAATAAATACCTAAAACACTGTATGCATTAATTGAATGTGCCCAGTCCCACTACTGAGCCACTTGCTGCTTCCAAGTGCCAGTCTACTGTCTTCAATCAGCAAAAATGGACAAACACAAATGTTCTATCATCACAATGGGGCACAATCTTTAAATAAATATAGTTAGTATTGTGACAGCATCACAAACACACAGTACACCACAGTAACGCAAAACAACAATTAAAGACACCTACATCATAATACTACATTGCCAAGAGACAAAGACAAACTAAAGGATGACATTATCTCAATTTTAAAGGCCTTTGAATAGATAATTAGATTATTGTGATATCATAACAATGGAACATAGACTAGGAATAAAGATATACACTATTATGACATCATCACATTAGAATACAGCAAAGCAATAAAGTAAACCTATTTGATATCATCACAATAGATGTCTGCTGAAAGTTGGAGACAGAATTGTGACAAGATCACAACTGAACACATAAATGATTACAGAAACTGTTGTGACATCATTACCATCAAATAATGTCTAGAAAAAAAATGATTGTGTTGTCACCATAATAGAACAAAACCAAGGGATACATAAGCAACAGAACATCATCAAAACAGAATAACGTCTTTATATACACACAACCACAACTCCAGGCAGGGCGATGTTTTGTAAAAGTGCCGGAGAGGGGGAGGCTGATAGAAATAACGTACTCTCACCTCACCGGCTCCAGCACTGATGTTGATTACCACTGCTCCAGTCCTGGGACTGCTCCGGTCCTTTCTGGGAACACTTGCGTAATGTAAGTTAACCCCTTAATGACGGAGCCAATTTTCGTTTTTGCATTTTCGCTTCTTCCTCCTTGTGTTTAAAAAGCCATAGCAGTTTTTCCCCTACAGACCCACATGAGCCCTAAATTTTTGCACCACTAATTTTACTTTGCATTGGTAGGCTTAATTTTTACATAAAATAAGCTTCAAAACGAGAATTTTTTTAAAAATTTTTTATTGGGGGGGGGGGGGGGGGATCGTTTTTACGCCGTTTGTCCTATGGTAAAACTGACATGTTATCTATGTTCCTCAAGTCAGTACGATTACAACGATAGGCAGCTTGCATAACTTTTATATTATTTGATGGCTTTTAAAGAAAATAAATGTTCCTTATAATTGCTCTATGAACATGCTTATAATGCTTTTCATCCTTTGGTCTATGGTGTCATCTTTTGCGCCATGATCTATACGTTCTATCGGTACCTTGATTTTGTATATGCGATTTTTTTAATCCCTTTTTATTACAATTTTTCTGGATTTGATGTGACCAAAAATGCTAAATTTTTCACTTTGGCGGTTTTTTGCGCTTATGCCATTTACCGAGATCAGGAATGGGATAATTTAATAGTTTGGGAAATTACGCACGTGGCGTTACCAAATATGTTTATTTATTTATTTTTATTTATAAAATGGGAAAAGGGGGGGTGATTCAGACTTTTATTAAGGGAGGGGTTTTTTTTTATTAATAAAAACACTTTTTTTTTAACTAATACATTAACTAGAAGTCTCATAGAGATCACTGTAGTATATTTAATACAGCACCGATCCATTAGATCGGTGCTTTACTGGTCTGGTCTGCTGCAGACCAGATCAATAGAATAACGAGCTGGGATCAGCATTATTCCGAAACTGAGGCCCGGGCCGGTAAGCAGAAGGGATCCCACCTCTGTGATCGCATTGCGCGGGTGGTCCCACCACTAGACCCCATGGAAAGGGCCATAGAGGACTTTTAAATGCAGCTGGCCCCAATCTGAACTCCCCTAGTGACGAGATGGTGTAATTATATGTCATCCGTTGTTAAGGGGTTAATGTCTTTACAGCATCACTGCTTACTACCATACAGCGATACAATGTATGCCTTTCTGCTTAGTAAGTACAGGAGAAGGGTTCCTACTCCTGTAACAGTTTGCTCAAATTACAGAAAACAATCATCAGGCAGCATGGTGGTTCAGTGGTTAGCACTGTTGCCTTGCAGGACAAGATCTGCTAAGAGTTTGTATGTTTTGTTAGTGTTAGCGTGGGTTTCCTCCGGGTACACCAGTATCCTCTTACATAGAGATAGTTTAAGGGGTACTCCAGGCATAATCTGTTTCTTTCAAAACAGCTGGTTTCAGAATGTGAAATAGATTTGTAGTCAGGGGCGAATTAACTTTACCATAGGCTGTTCACCAAGCCTGCCCCCCCCCCCCAGCCCACTGTAACTATGGCAGCACTATGGTAGTGTTAATAGTACAGGATAGATAATGTCATGATGCCCTGATGTGTGCAAAATTGCCGTAAAAAAGCAGCAATTTTTTTAGCAAATCATGGCAGAACTGTAGTTCGGAGACAAGACACCACTAAAGTATATGTCTTTTTGGGTGCCCATGGGCCCCCCAGGAGCTCAGGGCCCCAGGCTACTGCCCAAAACGGACCTATTATAATCCGCTACTGTTTGTAGTTTACTTCTATTTAAAAATCTTAAATCTTCCAGTACTTATCATCTGCTGTATATCCTGCAGGAAGTGGTGTATTTTTTCCAGTCTGACACTGTGCTATCTGCTGCCACCTCTGTCCAAAACAGAAACTGTCCGGAGCAGGAAAGGTTTTCTATGGGAATTTGCTGCTGCTCTGGTCAGTTCCTGTCCCGGACAGAGATGGTGGCAGAGAGAGACTAAAAAGAAAACAAAATTTCCTGCAGGACATACAGCAGCTGATAAGTATGGGAAGACTTGAGATTTTTAACTAGAAGTAAATTACAAAACTATATAACTTTCTGAAACTAGTTGATTTGAAAGAAAAAGATCTTCGCTGGGAAGCACCTTTAAAATTTAGATCAAGGGCCAAATTGAAAGATGTAAAACACTGCAGGATAAGTTAGTGCTATATAAATTACACAGCTGCCCAGGGCACAACCATATAGATACCGGGGTATTCCTGTGGATAACTGACTGGCCAAGCAGACATTTCATGCATGCTGGACCAGAAAAGAGGAGCTTCTGATAACTGGGACTAACACTGGTGGAACAGCCCATGCCAGGGTTTGCCAAATTCTAGATGTTGTCACAAAAAAAACATAAGAAAGGTCTAAAATAGACTCACTTTGATTAGTTTGGGATTTCAAATTAGAAGATTAATAAAACATGTTTATATTTAACCAGTGACATTGGGTAATAGTTTTTTGTTTTATTATTTTAGAATTTGCTGACTACACACTGCGCATGTTAAGTTTGAAGTTTTAAGTCGGTCTAAAATTAGAGACAGAATTATGAGTAATACAAATAAACAGCAATGCAGGCAGTTCATGTAGGAACCGTGATGAGTCACACTTTTGAATATGCCATACAGAATTCCTTACATATAGTTCTTGAAGCAAAATGAAAACTTATTTCTGTGACTTAAGATCAACCCCAAAACAGCTTGTACCGTCGGATAGCTGCTTTTAATCCAAGATCTGTTCTGGGGTCCGTTCGGCGGGTGATGCAGTTATTGTCCTAAAAAACAACTTTTAAACCTGCAGCCCTGTGTCAAATTGACATGGCCTAGACTGTGTGCCCTAGGATTGTGACGTCCCCTCCGTCCCTCTTCCCCACCCTCCTCATCATTAGGAACGGCAGGATTTTTTCCTATTCATCACTTTTCTGAACACTGAACAGATGCTTTACCAATCCAGCACATGTGCAGTGTTCAGACAAGTTATGGATAGGAGAAATTCTTCTAGGGGCATTCCAAATGGTGAAGAAGGTGGGGTGGAGGGATGGAAAAGTGTCACAATCCTAGGGCATGGGTGCTCTAGGCCACCCCATTTCGACACAGGGCTGCAAGTTTAAAAGTAGAATTTTAGGACAGAGTCACTTTAAACATATCTATCTATCTATCTATCTATCTATCTATCTATCTATCTATCTATCTCCTATCTATCTCCTATCTATCTCTCTCTCTCTCTATCTATCTATCTATCTATCATTTATGTGGGATTATATACAACTGTAAAAAATTATGAATTGCCATTAAGAAATTCTTAGATGTACAAAACCCAATTCAGTCAGAAAACTGTTGACTTTGATAGCAATACTGATAAAATACTGAGTACTGAGAACATTTATATCACTGTGTGGTATTGTCTTGCTGTGGAGGCTCACTCTGACTCCTGAACTCAGCTTCCTCTTGTATTTGAGTCCAGAAAGTAAATAAGTTAAATGGGTACTCAGGAGACTCAGACTTTTTTATACAGTAATACCTCGGTTTTTGAACGCTTTGGAACTCGAACTGCTTGGTTTTCGAACGAAAATTTACCCAGAAGTAGTGTTTGGAATTCGAACTTTGCTCGGTTTTTTAACGTTTTTCGAACGTTTTTGCGAGCATGGATGGTGGGTTGTATCTGGTGAGTTAAGCAGTGGTGAGGCTTCACATACAGTACAGTGCTGTATAAGACTGCTGGAGTGCATATACAGTGCAGTAGTAGTACAGGCAGTGCACCACCATCTCCCATACATTACAGTGTTTGGATGGGGGGGAAGCTATACAGTAAAGGATGGGTGAGGAGTTGGTGACTACTGTACTATAATTGCTGGTTCTGATGAACATTTCTTATGTTTAATGTCCTGTACAGTATATAGTGCTGTTCTGTATTGTACTGTAGTGATTATACTGAGCACTTATCAATGTAATAAATGAGTATTGTAGGTAATTATTGGTGGCTGCTGGAACCAATTAATCACATTTACATTATTTCCTATGGGAAGACACTGCTCGGTTTTCAAACTGCCTTCCGGAACCAATTAAGTTTGAGAACCGAGGTACCACTATACATATATATATATATATATATATATATATATATATATATATATATATCACAGCAGCCTCTTCACAGCGAGCGGTGATAGCAGCCTAACCACATACTTTATATAAGAATATATAGTACACAGGGGTGGGGGTCAGGCAGGTGAACCCTGCCCTTTATAGCTGAGGGGCCCATGTTATAGCTGAGGGGCCCAATAAAGTATAACTTTATTAAAGCAATGCATCAGCAATAAAAAGACTAATTATAGACTAAGAAATGATCTGGAAAAAAATAATGTATTCTCCAGAAAACATAAATAGGTAAAAAATTTTGCAAAAAAAAAGTTAGATAATTTTTTACCAAATCCTGCACAAAAACCATTTATAAATTCTCCCCAATATTTTTATTTAGCTTTGTGAAATGACACCTCAACATGAAGTTTTCCACCTGACCATACGCTTTACAAATTTACAAAGAAGTAATATATTTAATAAAGTACATAAAGTGCAACGTACAATAACATGGGAAATAAAGTAATTGTAGAGGAAAAAACAGAATAGAACGCTGGGTCCAAACTTTTTTTCCAGTTTCAAGTTTACTATCTGCTTTGTCTTTGGAGCATAACAACAATACAATGGCACCAGTGGATATGCTACATGTTGTACACAAATGGTCTCGACAGACATCTGCAACATGAAATCCTCAGGATAAAATCTGTCACATCATTTCCGCAGTGTGAAATCTGTACCCTTAGGATTATATTTTTTATCACTCGTTATTGCAGTCTTTTACTTTCTCCTCATTGCTAGTGCAAATATTCAGTGAGAGTAGAGTCTAGGTAAGGGGGAGTAGTAGCAAAGATTTTATAAGCTAGTAGGCTTCTACAAACAGTGACCAGTAACGGGTGTGCACAATTTGGTGCAAAATGTCAGCTTGGGTCCCCCCTCAATCCAATGCAGCCAGAGGCAGAATAAGTATAATAATTTGTATTCCACTGACTCAGAAATGACATCATGAGTGGTTTCTTTTTGCTTTCTCCTTAATTCTCGGCCCAGGCTGCCAGGCTTCCGGTCACATCTCTTCTATGCAGAGTTTGTTGCCCATGTACCTTGGGATCCTCACTCTCCATACTCTATGTCCTACTATTGTGACACATTGACACACATTTAATCCCTGATCTGAGTAATTATGCCACTATGACTGTTAAAGGGATTATCTGAATTATCTAAAAAAAAAAGTACAGTCTGTTAGTTGTCAGAAAATAAAAAAAATATGCTATCCTGACTTGTTTTATCTCTATTGTGTCCAGTGCTGCTGCTGTGCTCCTCCCCACCACCTTTGCTTACTTCCCTGCAGAGATGATGTGCATGTATACCCTGTAGTCAATCATTGACCTCAGCAGTGGATGGCACAAAACCCAGAAACCAGTGTCTGGACAGGTCATATGTATCTGCAGGCAAGTTAACAAAGGCAGCATGAAGGACTAGAAAAGCAGCACTGGACATGGCGAGGACAAGAAGAATAACCAGTGTCACTGTGCCCCTCGCATCACCTGATTGTGCCACTATATGTCCTGTCCTGACATTATTTAATGATGTCACTGGCCTTCTACTGCGCCACCGTTTACTAATGATCTATGCCACCATGCCCAAACTGTGCCACTTACCTCTCTAATGTACTTGCCACTGTTCTCTCTTATGTATTGTACTACTGCCCCCTCTAATGTACTGTACCACTGTCTCCTCTAATGTACTGTGCCACAATTCTCTCTTATGTACTGTACTACTGCCCCCTCTCATGTACTGTGTTCACTAATTATTGTTTCCCAATCTGTGGCTCTCCGGCTATTGCAAAACTACAACTCCTATAATAAACTGTCAGCAGGAACCAATGGGTGTTGTAGTTTTGCAACCTGGAGAGCCATGGGTTGCAGAACTACAATCCCTATCTTATCCTGTTGACAGTTCATGATGGGGGTTGTAGTAGTGTAACCTGATGAGTCACAGGTTGCAGAACATAGCCCATAGCCCTTAAGGCCCTATTCCACGGAACTTTTTCGAACGATTATCGTTCATAAAATCGTTCAAACAACCACTCGTTAATGATATTCGTTCCGTGGAATAGCTGTAAACGAGCGAACGACAACAGCGAAATCGTCGTTGAGTCGTTCACTATTTTTTTTCAACATGTCGAAAAAAAATCGTTGGTCTTTCAACAATAATTCGCTAATCTTTTCGTTGAATAAAAAATCTTTCAGTCGTTCTTGAAATGTCTACCTACATTTCCCCACGTTTTAAATGACCATGTAACGACCGCAAAAAAATAGTTACACTACAGATATCGTTCACGTTCCCACACGTATTATGTGTTATCGTTCGCTAAAAAAATCGTTAAGTGCTCGTTAACGAGCGGCCGTTGGAGCGAGTCTATGAACGATAATCGTTCCGTGAAATAGGGCTATTAGTCTCCCCCCTGGTAATGCTCACCTCTCCTGGCTTCTGCTGTGCTCTGATCTCTTCTAGTCAGATCTGACTGCTGAGTAATGTAGGAGGAGCTAATCAGCCGGCACAGAAGTGCTGAGTGGCAGAATATAGGCTCAGCTACTAGATGTGCAGCTTCACTATATCTGTAACATTACAGACACTGGTAGTGCACAGCACATATTTATTTTAATCTGGAGGTAGGCATTACATATTAATGTGAAAGTAAGGTAGCCATTAAGCTTGTTTCCTATCTATAATCCCTCCCTATCCTTGCCCCAGGCTGCAGTGACTCCATTTATACACATATAGACATTAATACAGTCACCATTCTAGTTGTTTTTTTAAAAAGAAAAAAAAAAGGCGTAAGCAACCCTTATCTCTTAATATCTTCAATGTAATAAAATGAAGATCAAAGATAAAAGCAGATTTAGGGAAATGAATAGTTTTCCACATAAAAAAAAAATGAGAACATTCCACCTGTAAGAGGAAGTTCTATTTCTGTCACTTATAGTCTAGCTCTAATTTATCTTCCATTTTATTGTAATTACAATCTGTGTTTAGTCATCCTGGTTCCAGAAAGGGCAAGCACCTTATACCTAGACTATATCACATAAATCTTATGTTCTATACTAAGTCTTCTGTCCAAATAATAACTTTTAATTAGAGCTGATCGAACATCAGGATTTTGCAGGTTCGATCGAACTTGAGCATTCTTGAACCTAGAGCATTTGATTCCCGATGCCTTCCCGGTCTGTGGGAAATGAGAAGACAGCCCGGGTACCGCCTGGAATTCCGGGATTCAGCTTAGGTAATAGGCTGTACCCCGGAATTCCAGGCAGTACCCGGGTGTCTCCTCCTTCCCCAGAGATCGGGAAGGCATCAGGAATCAAATGCTCTAGGTTCGAGAATGTTCAAGTTCGATCGAACCTGCAAAATCCTGATGTTCGATCAGCTCTACTTTTAATTATCTTGAAATGAACATTTCAGAATTTGTCCTTTTATGTTTTGCGTTCATGGCCTCTTTTCATTTTCTCATTTTATATCAATTTCGGTTGCATGAAAAGGATTGTTTGTGAACGTCTTTACATTTACAAATGCTTATCCTGGGATAAAAAAAAAATAAAATATATATATATATATATATATATATACTTATCTACTGTGATCCCCATTGTCAGTAACAACAGCACCTGGTCCTGCAGGTCAGCTCTTTCTGGTCTCACTTTTAAAATTTTTAAGTGTCTACTCTGGCTGAACCAAGATCAAAACCTTGATTTTTTAATCATCTGTCCTGGTGCCCAGTAACTAGGCATGAGGGCGGCACTGCAGCAGCATGTTGTAACGCTGCCTCTGCCCTTTTCCCAACCACTCACACTTGATTGGTAGCCTGAGTGCAGTGCTCAGGCTGCCAATCAAGCGTGAGTGGCTGCAAAGAGGGCAGAGACAGGGTGACTACATGCCGCTGTAGCTCTGCCTTCATGCCTAGTTACCAGACCTGGGACCTCATAGCCCATCCTGTTCCCCATTACTGTACCTAATTGTCACCCGTTACTGCACCTGATAGTTGTCCCTGTTCATGTACCTGATCTTAACTCCTGTTAATGTATCAAATCGTCACTCCTGTTAGTGCACCTGATTGTTGCCGCTGTTAATGTACGTAATTGTCTCTGCTGTGACTGTACCTAATCATCACTCTTGTTAGTGTACCTGATTGTCGCCGCTGTTAGTGTACGTGATTGTCGCCGCTGTTACTTTACCCAATTGTACCTGATTGTCGCTGCTACTTTGCCTAATTGTTGCTCCGGTAAGTGTACCTATTTGTCGCTGCTGTTACTGTATGTAAACTTTGATAGAATGTGCTGCAAAACTCAAAATCACCTGGATAAGTTAAAGTTTCACAAGGTTGTTATTGCATAAAGCAAGACAATCACATTTAAAAATATGGCTTGTTCTTGACTTCATAAATGGCTGTGGGGTAAAGGGGTTAAACAACATCAGTTCTTCTAGGTACTTATACATAGTTTTTGAAGGAACTCGCCAGGGAGGTTGTTTTAAACATCTTGGGGAACCACAGACCTTTTGTTGATGTAGGCTAGGGATCATATTGTCACTTCAATGGCTCCTCTTCTTTACCTTGAAAATCCTAATGACATTGGTTATATCACTGAAGGCGGAGCCTTCTCATACTGGGAGTTGGGTATCTGAATGGCCTAAATCAGAGGTGTGACTTATTGTACCAATATCAGAGTTGCATTGGAACAAATTTCTTGTTGCCAATGTTAACTGTATAATATGTCTTTATATTTTATGGACAGTCTGTGTGGTTTTAAAAACTTCATATCTGTATGTACAAATAAGCTTGAGATAGATAGCTGATGCTGGTTGCTCAGTGTGTAGAAAGAAGTAGTATATAACAATTGTTTCTAGCACTTTGTGGCAGAATATAACGAAGAACATTTTGTGAAACGTATCAGTTATCTGTATACTGTTGATGGTTTTTCTCGCTAGCATTATAAAATAAAAGTGTTTTATGTCGACTTTCAATGGTGCTAGACCTCTGTGCAAGTTTCTTGGTATAGAAACTACTGATCTGGGTATACTGGACTTGGTCAATAACAATATGGTGGTAACACAGGGTGATGATATTTATTTCTTGTACACTGGTATTATTGGTTATATAGATCTCGATATGCTGGGTTTGGTACGCGTTCGAGTATTAGCGTACTCAATGGTGCTCATTACTCAGATGAGCATCTCGCGATACTCGAGACAATGGCATCTTCCTCTTCCTGAATGTTTGGCGACTTTTTTCAGCCAATCATCATGCAGGAGAGTCTTTGGGAGCGCGTAGCATCATGTGGAAACCCTACATGTTGATAGCAGTGATTTGCTGGCCAAATTAGATGACTCTGGCATGTAGAAATTAGGCCCCGCGATGCTCGCTTCAGACGCAGGCTGGAAGAGATTAGATAGAGAGCTGCTGTCGGTCAGGGAGAGTGTTAGGCAGGGAATTAGTGTGCGGTTAGGCATACGACACGAACAACCCAACAGTCCTTCTAAGGGCTTCTTTTTTTTTCTACTCTTGGCTGCTGGCTTGGACTTTTAGTGCAGCTAATAGTCAGTTTTGTCCTGTTGCTGACATTCTCTTGGCTGGCAGCACCAGTTACACACATACCCTATACGAGTACCCCCCAAATCTGCTGTCAGTAGTCAATTTGTCCTGTTGCTGACATTCTCTTCGCTGGCTGGGATCTGTAGTTCAGCTACACCTATCCTCACTGTGCATGTTTCCATCATTTTCTGAGGTTTCCAGGTTTTCACGCGACCTTCTCTGTGCAGAGCTTTGGTCCCCTGCAAAAATGCTCATGTTTCCCATTGACTTCAATGGGGTTCGTTACTCGAAATGAGCGCCTGAGCATCTGGAAATATTCGCCTTGAGTATCGAGCACCTGAGCATTTTAGTACTCGTTCATCTCTATTCCTTACTCCATCTCTATTTGTGGACTGTGAGGTTAGCCTATGTTTAGAATATGGAACTTAATCTAAGAATAATTTCCAAAACCATAAAAAGCTTGGAATGATTATGCTTTTGCATGGAAAAAAAAGACTAATGTTTTGTTCAAGTAGGGCTGTTAGATGCAGATATAGCACTTGCTTTATCTTTTTTGCTATTTGCCCTTGAGGAAGGTGATTTCTATGTGAGGGAATAGAATGGATATTTAACTGGCTCATAGGTTAAGGCTATGTTCACACTACGTATGAATCCGTCTGTAGTGCGAACCGCGAATATACGCACGTAGTTTTGAGGTTGATGCGTTTGCTTGAAAGTATACGATATACGCCCGCACAGTGCACACTACGTATGAGCTTACGGCCGGATCGTATACGGCGCTGTGAAAAATGAACAAGACCATTGTTTGAGGACGTAAATGTTGAAACTCACGGCCGTGGATTTCCATGCGGTCCTGTACAAAGTACTTATTTCAGCCAAATTGAACTTGATTTTTCGATCCAAAAGGTTCTGTGTGGTTTACGGGGCTGGGCGAAGATTTCCAAGTAAATGACCTGCCTCAGAACGCTTCGAAACAAGCTAGGCAAGCATAACTGTACTACAGGCGTATGTTCACTGTGCG
The DNA here is from genome assembly GCF_027789765.1 of Dendropsophus ebraccatus. NCBI lineage: Eukaryota > Metazoa > Chordata > Amphibia > Anura > Hylidae > Dendropsophus > Dendropsophus ebraccatus. The sequence continues at coordinate 48,325,986 of NC_091463.1, forward strand.
TACGCATCCGGCCACGTGTACGGCAGCGTAAGACCTGCGTACGGATTCGTACGCAGTGTGAACATAGCCTAAAAAGGTTTGCAATCCCTTTTGTTTTTGCATAGTGTCTTCCACCCATTCATGGATGGGCTTGGGATTCTATCTACTGTATTTTTGCAGGGTGTTTTTCCTAGATGCTACATTCATGTGTGACAATTTCCTGGACCCTATGTCATATATTTTTATGTCCACCCACCCAATGAGTCCCCACTGGGCATCACAGAAAACGTAATTCAGACAATTTTTTGTGAAATCTTGAGCTTGTCTCCATAAGGGTTGTAAGATACTGCATGGTCAATGCTCCTGCAGAGTATGAAAGCGGGTGTCAGTGGGGTAGATGCCCATCTTAAGAACTCCGATTAGGGAGATTTAAGTTCGATGAAGCGTCCTGAGTGTCAGTATACTTAGTGAAAGGTTTGGTTTAATATTGAGCGAGCACACACATGGTTTCTAGTGATGGAAACATAGGGAGCCTCACTAAAGACCTGGTTGTTTTGTAGTCGAGGACAGTGTGCAAATATTTGTAAAATAATGTTATTTAGCCATTGCACATAAATGTTTTGTTTTTTTTTTAGGTGAAGACAGGTTTTAATTGCCATCCCTCTTGTGATATAACTGTTAAGAACTCACCTGCCAGGGCTCCTGCGGCGTCATCTGCTCTCCTGGCTCCGTCGGTCGGCGCTAGGACTCAGCGCCGACGCGGCCGCGCCAGCCGGGTGACGTCACGGAAACCCAACGGCGTCCTTGGTTACCAGGGACGCCGCGGCTCCGAGTCACTCGCGGCGGCCGCCCAGACGCTACAGCTGAACGGCATCATGCTCGGGCTGAGGGGCGGATCGCTTCCCCACTCAGTCCGTAGCATGACAGCTGCTGTGTGTTTGGGATCAGGGGGTCGGGCCAATGATGTGCTGGTCCGGCCCCCTGACCCAGTATAAGTATGATTCACTGACCAGCTCACTTTGCTGGCTATTAGTTGTTTCTGATCCCAGCTCCCCAGTTCCCTGCATTCTGCCCTATCCTTTCTCTATTGTATTGCCTGGATTCTGACCTTTTGCCTGTCCCCTGACTCTCCGTTTGTTTCTGATTTTGTACTGCGTTGCTCGTTCGGTTTCTGACTCGGCTAGTTGACTTTCCGCATTGTGTTTGTCTGTCTGTCTGCGTTTTATGTTGTGCACGTATACAGTATAGGGATTGTCTTCGTGGTTGTCCGCGACCGCTTAGGGTCGACCGAGGCAAGTAGGCAGGTGACAGTGGGTGGGGTCAGATTCAGGGCCCACTGTCTGGTGTCTTATCCCCACCTGCTATTCTTGACAGAATAGCCAGCCACATAATTTTTATACGTCTTCCGAGGATCACCATGGATCCCATTAAGACATTGGTGGAGCAGATGCAAAACCTGAACACGTTGGTACAGGGTCTTGCGGAACGTGTTCAGGAACAGGAGGCTGCTCCACGCCAGGTGACTATGACGACTCCTTCCCCGCCCGAACCACCAGTACAGCTCCCGGAGAAATTTAAGGGAGATAGAAAGGATTTTCGGGCTTTCAAGGAGGGGTGTAAATTATTATTTCGGTTGCATCCACGCTCTTCTGGGGACGAAAGTCAAAAGGTGGGAATTATAATGTCCCTTCTGCAAGGTCCCCCACAAGAATGGGCATTTTCCCTACCTCCCAACGCCATTGAGTTAAGTTCTGTGGACTATTGTTTTTCAGCTCTTGGCCTGTTGTATGACGATCCTGATAGGACCGCAGTGGCTGAGCGCCAATTGACCTCGTTACAACAGGGAAAGAGACCAGTAGAGGACTATTGCGCTGAATTTCGCCAGTGGTGTATTCCATCCGGTTGGAATGACTCTGCACTACGGTATCAGTTCCGTGTAGGTCTTTCCGATCAATTAAAAGATTTATTAGTGGCTTACCCGCCTCCTGAATCTCTAGAAGAGATTATGACCTTAGCGATAAGGGTAGACAGACGCATGCAGGAGAGACGGAGAGAGAGAGAGCAACCACTGGTCCTTATAAGTCCTCACCCTCTGTTTTCCCTCCTCCTAAACCTTCTTCTTCTCTGTCATTACCACAAGAAGAACCTATGCAGATTGGAGCCACGGATGCTAAGACAAGACGCGCCTATCGATTGCAACATAATCTGTGTCTATACTGTGGCAAATCGGGACATCGTATTCGGGAGTGTACCTCCAGAATTGGATCACCGCCGGAAAACTCCAGCGCCTGAGTGACTATCGAGGGGGCCACTCAGGCGCACAGGTACCGCTCGATAAAAAGAATAAATTGATGGTGCCTATTGCACTTTCTTTAGGGGAAAAAAGTATTTCAGGATCAGCCCATATTGATTCTGGGGCATTAGCTAATTTTATTAATTCTGGTTTCTGGTCCAGTCTGGGGGTATGCCCACTTCAGCTTAAGTGCCCGCTGAGTATCACTGGGGCGGATTTTACGCCACTGGCGCAAGGTAAGGTGAGGTATATTACTCCTCACCTCAAGGTAAACATAGGCTCTATTCATTCTGAGTCTCTTGATTTTTTGATTATGGATAATTTGTCATCCGACATTATTTTGGGGTTGCCCTGGTTGGCCCAGCATAACCCAGTGTTTGATTGGCCAAACAGGGAACTCATTCAATGGGGACCGGGATGTGCTTCTCATTGTATTTCTTTGCATCTTACTGAATGTTCTTCCTTGGAAGAGGAGGTCCCAGAATTCTTATGGGATTTTGTTGAATGTATTTGACGAAAAATCAGTGGACGAGTTACCTCCTCATCATCCATACGATTGTGCCATTGATTGCCATTTAATTCCGGAGTCTAAATATCCTAAAGGTCGGATATTCAATTTGTCTAGGCCGGAAAGGGAGGCTATGCGTGAATATATCAAAGATAGTTTACGCAAAGGTCACATTCATCCTTCCTGCTCTCCACTAGGGGCAGGGTTTTTCTTTGTTGGTAAAAAAGATGGTGGTCTACGTCCGTGCATAGACTATCGAGAATTAAATAAAATCACTATAAAGAACCAACATCCTCTTCCGTTAATTCCAGATTTATTTAATCAGATTGTAGGGGCTCAATGGTTCTCTAAGATTGATCTGCGTGGAGCCTATAATCTGATCAGGATAAAGGAAGGGGATGAGTGGAAGACCACCTTTAATACCCCTGAGGGACACTTCGAATATCTTGTGATGCCCTTTGGGCTATGCAACGCGCCTGCAGTATTCCAACATTTTGTCAATGATATTTTTCGTGAATATCTGGGTCGTTTCTTGGTGGTATACTTGGATGATATATTAATTTTCTCCCCTGATTGGTCCTCACACGTATACCATGTTCGTAAGGTTATGGAACTGTTGCGGTTGAATCGATTGTTTGCTAAGTTGTCGAAGTGCCAGTTCGGTGTTCAGGAGGTTTCATTTTTGGGATACAAAGTCACCTCCAATTCTTTTGAGATGGATCCTCTTAAAATATCGGCCATTGAAAAATGGGAGCGCCCCAACAGTCTTAAAGCATTACAAAGATTTTTGGGGTTCGCTAATTATTATAGAAAGTTTATTAAAGGTTTTTCCGTAATTGCCAAACCTCTTACTGACATGACCAGGCAAGGAGCTGATTTGGTAAACTGGACTCCTGAAGCTGTTCTGGCATTCGACAAACTTAAAAAATGTTTTTCTGTCGCTCCGGTGTTGACTCAACCAGATTTCGAACAACCGTTCATTGTTGTGGTGGATGCCTCAGAGGTGGGAGTGGGAGCTGTTCTCTCACAGGGATCGCAGACGCTCACTAATCTCAAACCCATAGCCTATTTTTCTCGGAAGTTCTCTAGAGCTGAATGTAACTATGATATAGGCAATAGAGAACTTCTCGCCATAAAATGGGCTTTTGACGAATGGAGGCATTTTTTAGAAGGAGCTAGACACAAGATTAAGGTTTTGACTGATCACAAGAATCTTGTTTATCTAGATAAAGCTAAACGTCTTACTCCCCGGCAAGCCAGATGGGCTCTCTTTTTCACACAATTTGATTTTGAGATAACCTTCAGGCCTGGCTCCAAGAATGTAAAAGCAGACGCTTTATCACGTAGTTTTGACATCAATAGCACTCACACAAAGAATACTGAAACCATCTTATCCCCCAGGGTGGTGGTAGCCATATTGCAGCCCCATCTGGCTGCCCAAGTAGTAAACTCACAAGCTATGGCTCCTAGGGACACCCCAGAAAACAAACTCTTCGTTCCCCCCAATCTTCGTCTTAAAGTTCTGGAAGAGATTCATTGCTCTGTGTTAGCGGGTCATCCAGGCATTGCTGGAACTAAGTATCTTTTAGCTCGTCATTATTGGTGGCCATCTTGGGCCAGAGATACTAAATTATTTGTGGAAGCATGTGAGACTTGTGCTAGGTCGAAGGTGTCTCGTAGATTGCCAGAGGGACTCCTTCGACCTTTGCCAGTGCCTACTCGACCCTGGACCCATATCTCTATGGACTTCATTAATGACCTACCACTCTCCAAGGGTAAGACAGTGATTTGGGTGGTCATCGATAGATTTTCTAAAATGTGTCACCTTACTCCTCTTAGTAAACTCCCTACTGCACGTAGCTTGGCTTTCCTGTTTATTAATCATATTCTGCGCCTGCATGGGGTTCCCGAATATATTGTTTCTGATAGGGGGGTACAGTTTGTATCTAAATTCTGGAGAGAATTCTGTAGTCGTCTAGGTATATCTTTGTCTTTTTCTTCCGCTTTTCATCCTCAGTCTAACGGACAAACTGAGAGAGTAAACCAGTCATTGGAACAATTTTTGAGATGTTTTGTTGCAGGTTCTCAAGACAGATGGAAGGAATATTTACCTTTAGCTGAGTTCGCCCTAAATAATCGAGAGAATCAATCTCTCAAGATGTCGCCTTTTTTTTGCAACTTCGGATTTAATCCTAGGTACTCCATTCCATTCATGCCGCTGAGTCAATTAACCCATCCGCCGAAAGGATTTACAAAAGACTGTGCACAGTCTGGGCCCAGGCTCTGCAGAACCTGGTTAAAGCCCAAGAAAATTCAAAAAAACAATCAGACAAAAGACGCATATCTGGCCCAGAATACAAGGTGGGGGATAAGGTATGGCTCTCTACCAGAAATCTAAAATTAAGAACCCCATCTAGTAAACTGTCGCCGAAATTCATCGGTCCCTATGTAATTCTTAAGATCATTAATCCTGTCTCTTTTAAGTTACAATTGCCTAAGAGTATGAAGATCCATGATGTGTTCCATAAATCACTGTTAAAAAGATATGTTAATCCGGTGTTGCCATCTGTTCTCCCTGCTCCCTTGGTCATCCAGGGGGAGCTGAAGTACGAGGTGGAGAGAATTCTGGATTCACGTTGGGTCCAGAGGTCTTTGCAGTATCTGGTTCATTGGAGAGGTTTTGGCCCTGAAGAACGCACTTGGGTCGCAAGTAGGGACATGCATGCGCCTTGCCTTGTTCAGCAATATCATTCATGTAACCCTTCCAAGCCGGGTCCTTTTGATAAGGGTCCTGAGGCCCCTCATAAAGGGAGGGGTAATGTTAAGAACTCACCTGCCAGGGCTCCTGCGGCGTCATCTGCTCTCCCGGCTCCGTCGGACGGCGCTAGGACTCAGCGCCAACGCGGCCGCGCCAGCCGGGTGACGTCACGGAAAACCCGACGGCGTCCTTGGTTACCAGGGACGCCGGGGCTCCGAGTCACTCGCGGCGGCCGCCCAGACGCTACAGCTGAACGGCATCATGCTCGGGCTGAGGGGCGGATCGCTTCCCCACTCAGTCCGTAGCATGACAGCTGCTGTGTGTTTGGGATCAGGGGGTCGGGCCAATGATGTGCTGGTCCGGCCCCCTGACCCAGTATAAGTATGATTCACTGACCAGCTCACTTCGCTGGCTATTAGTTGTTTCTGATCCCAGCTCCCCAGTTCCCTGCATTCTGCCCTATCCTTTCTCTATTGTATTGCCTGGATTCTGACCTTTTGCCTGTCCCCTGACTCTCCGTTTGTTTCTGATTTTGTACTGCGTTGCTCGTTCGGTTTCTGACTCGGCTAGTTGACTTTCCGCATTGTGTTTGTCTGTCTGTCTGCGTTTTATGTTGTGCACGTATACAGTATAGGGATTGTCTTTGTGGTTGTCCGCGACCGCTTAGGGTCGACCGAGGCAAGTAGGCAGGTGACAGTGGGTGGGGTCAGATTCAGGGCCCACTGTCTGGTGTCTTATCCCCACCTGCTATTCTTGACAATAACATTTGGAGCATCCATCTAAAATCATGGTTTTAAATAAAGATTCGGTTCAGGGAAGAAAAAGAGTGCTGCACCTCACACCTATGGCTCATACTAGTACCTCTCAGCTGCATAAAAAACATCAGAATTCTGTATGTGAATTGATCAAGCCACACTGCCCCATGTACCGCATGCAGGTATCTGATACACATGGGTCCCTACACTAAGTCCACACTGTGCCAGTCAGCGACCACCACCCCCGCAGGCATGCACAGTCAGTGAAGGGAGGCCAAGGAACGACACTGCAACCCCCATGCTACAGGACCAGACCCAAAAATGCCACACCAAAACCCAGCCAGCACCACCGGCGGGGGAAGCTGCCCCCAAACAGCACAAGTCTGGATAAGGTATTGCACTCACCATAGCTATCAAAGACAGAATGGGACAGACAGGAGGGATTAAAACCATGAACACTCAGGTGTCTCCTGCTAATTGCAGTCATGTGGGTCTCACCAGGAGGAGTGCAAAACACGGAGAAAAGAGAGAAACAAAATACGGTTCAGAGAAGAAAAAGAGTGCTGCACCTCACACCTATGGCTGATACTAGTACCTCTCGGCTGCATAAAAAACATCAGAATTCTGTATGTGAATTGATCAAGCCACACTGCCCCATGTACCGCGTGCAGGTATCTGATACACATGGGTCCCTACACTAAGTCCACACTGTGCCAGTCAGCGACCACCACCCCTGCAGGCGTGCACAGTCAGGGAATAAAGATTACTGTGACCATTACAGAATGTACTGACTTGGTGGTCAGATATCCTGCATGGACTTGCTGTGACTTTTGGTAATTAATAAAGGTATATATCCTATTATATTATGCTTTAATATGATTTGGTTATCTGTGGGTGATATATGGTTGCCCAGCACTTTTTATTTTGTATGCTTATATTTGGATGTACTAAGGCACAAGTGTCAAACCCAGGCACTCCAGATGTTACAAAACTACAATTCTCATCATGCCTGAAAAGCCAAAGCTAAAGCTTTGGCTGTCCAGGCTTGATGGGAATTGTAGTTTTGCAACAGCTGTAGGGCCTGAGTTTGACACCCCTGTACTAAGGGAACACTTGTATGAGCAACACCTCCAAGCATGTTCACAGGAAGAACGGGCAATATGGGTTTCCCCTTTCCTTTACTGAATCCAGTAAAGTTTTGTGATCATTACTTTCTATTATATATATATATATTTATATTTATAATATTTTTTTACAAAATTATTAACTAGTAGAGATGAGAAAAGCAGGCTTTATTAAAGGGGTACAGCGGTGAAAATCGTTTTCTTTCAAATCAGCTGGTTTCAGAAAGTTATATAGATTTGTAATTGACGTCTATTTAAAAATCTCAAGTCTTCCCATACTTATCAGCTGCTGTATGTCTTGCAGTAAGTGATGTGTTCTTTCCAGTCTGACTCTCTACTGACATTTCTGTCCGAGACCGCAACTGTCCAGAGCAGGAGAGGCAGCAGAGAGCACTGTGTCAGACTAGAAAGAACACATCACTTACTGCAAGACATACAGCAGCTGATAAGTATGGGAAGACTTAAGATTCTTAAATAGAAGTCAATTACAAATCTACATAACCTTCTGAAACCAGTTGATCTGAAAGAAAAAGATTTCCGCCGGAGTACCACTTTAAGGTTCATATGAAGCCATACACCATAAGCTGTATTTTTGTTTTCAATGGCGGTATTTTCTCAGGATGTATCCACCCTCTCCACGGAATGGGCAGGCAGAGGGATTCGAAAGCCGATGGTTCGACTTCATACGAACCTTAATGAAGCCCGCTTTGCTTATCTCTATTTACTAAAATTCAATACTGTATCAAAACATACTGTATGCAATATTTAACTTTATATGGAGGCTTCAATGAACAATAGAGACTGTATTCAGTCGCTTGACCATGCTGAATAGGTTAAAGTGAAAGGCTTTCTCTGTCCATCAATAGAATGGGAAAAACTTTGTAGTCGTCATAGCAACAGGCGCGTTGGTTATTGTGAGTCACAGGGGAGCGGAGTATTAACGGGAGAAGATTATCCATGACAAATCTCTATATAGAGAAAGAGCCTGCTGCTTAATATCTGCTGCAGAATTCTCTGGATGACGGAGACGTACAGACTGACAGAACGTCTCCATGCTTTTTGCTGCAGCACCTAATAATCAATCATGGGTGTCCACAAAACACTCTACATAGCAGTATACACGTGTACGTATGTCACAGACCACCAAAGAATCATCCCTCTACTAGGTGTTCCTAATGTCTTGGGAGGCAATAACAAAAATGTCTGTGTGCAAACAATGGAGTGTTTCCAGTATGTGGGAGGCAGCCATGCTATCTGCCTAAAAAATGCTAGTCTATTAAAAGTAGTTTTAATAAATGGTGGTGGTTTGTGCCGACCATTTTCCCAGTAATATCTGAATGTGTGTTTCACTTCTGTAAAAGATATTAGAAAGACATGCCAAAGTAAAACAAGACACAGCGAGGGGGATAGACCCATGTCTGTGAAGCGCATACTTGCCAACAGTCCTGAAAGTTACATTTAGTAAATTTGTAAAATATGTAAATTTTTTAAATTTCCACCCCCAAGTGGCTACTGCTTTTATTCCTGGACAATGTGCAAGGGACTGGGGAGTCCAGTGGAAAGAATTGAGGTCCAAAATGAAACATGCCATATATCTAAGTGTATTCCTCCCTATAAAATAGACTATTTTGATTTTATCATAGTTATAATAATTATTATTGTTATTGGTATTATTAATAAGGAATGCAAAGGATGTCTTTCTTCGCTATGCTCTATTTATTGGTCGTTTCGCTGCTAGAGTTTCTCCCGGAAGAAGCTCTAGCAGCGAAATGTACATTGGGTTGTGGACCCGAGACCCTCCATTTACAGTTTACAGGTCTGTGGCAGGTGGAGTGTGACAGGTTCACTCAGTCTTACAGTCAGCTCTCCTGCCTCTAGTTTGGTTCCATGTCCTTTTCTTCTCCCTTTCGAGTATATTTTACGGGTCTGTCATCTGTTGTAGCACTTGCACTTTATTTGAATTTACCAGTGTTACTGTCTTAACAGGGGGGAATACTGTACTGTGGCAACATCACTATATTGCAGTTACTTGTTTGGAGTTGTGTCTCGGTGTCCTGTTTTTCTGCATTTGTGTGATCATCAATGTCCTGTCCATAACCAAACCTTTATGTCTCACCACACAGACCCTGGTTCAGGTGCCTGTATTGGAGTATGTTTTTGTTATACTTTTTATGTATTAAATTAAGACTTTTCCTACTTTTAAATAGGTAAAACTTATGTTTTATAAATAAACAGGCTTAAGACTCTATTCCGGACCTTTCTTTCCATCTACAAGGCTCAATGTTGGCGTGTGGCTGGGGAACCAATGGAGAGAAGCTACCATCTGTGGGATTACGACTTGGATTAATCCTCCATAAATGTGATGATACTGCGTGGGTCTGATGATACTGCCTGGGTGGTCGGAAACAAGTAATACACTTACAAGTCTCCATCTAACTGCTATCATGGCAGATCTGAGCATGTGTGAGGATTCATTCTGACCTGAATATAACTGCAGTGATACAGGTAGGCTAACTCAGGTCCTGTTTTCAAGCTCTCCATTCCCCCTCCCTCCTTGCTCCTTTGTCATCTCACTCATCTCACGGTATAGAAAATAATTCAACAATTTATTCTGAATATCATAACAGAATGTAAAATCCCTTCACCAGCTCAGGGAATAATATAAGCTGGTCTCAGATGTCAGTGGCGCTGGCACTGCCTGCAGGAGCCGCTATAAATACTCAGAACAGGGCGGCTGGCTGGTCAAGGGATTTCACGGCTGTCAGCCTGATGCTTGTCATGCAGCTTCCTATCAGACAGGGAAAAACACGGAGGCTCAGGAGAGCGTGCCTTGTCTCATACAATGACGTCACAAGACAGCTCTGCAGCAAAAGCCAGCTCCACCATACACTGTGCCACCCTGCAAACACACACCCCTTCTCTGCTCAGTATTTTGGAGAGCATTCGGTACATTCGCATGGAGATCTGTGTATAATTTCACATGTCTCTTATAGGCAGAAAGAAGGCAGGATTACAAGAGCTATACCTGTCTAGTTTTGAAATCTTCCACATTTTTCTGCATAGGTAAAAAATATGTATATTTGCAGCACAGATGTAATGTAAAATATTTAATGATGCTTTATTTACGCCTATGTAATACCGCTACAATAATAAAAATAAACTTAGCTTGTCTATATCATACGGTAGATATTATATTACATGTATAATAAACGTCTCATCCAAAATCATATCAAACCCTTTTGTGCAGGCTGGTACATACCATAGAGGTACAATATACATAAGTTATGCAGGCTCTTGGAGTAAGGGAGTCCAGTCCCCTTAGACACTGGGTGGTAAGAACATCTGCAAGGCTTCCCTTTTTGGAGGAGCTGCATTATTAACAAACAAGGATGATTGCCCCAGGGGTCATAAACCTCTGCCAAATCATGAATATTGAGGCAGCGCTCTAAAGTAGTGTCAATCTGCCGCTCTTCACTCCAGAGTGACCGATGTGGACGGGAAGGCAGGTGGATCGGTGCACTGAGAGCTGTGGTACCGCCTCCAGTGCACCAAACCACCTAATTTACATTAAAACAGGGCATTTAACAGCAACGGTGCTGAGGATGAAAGTAAGTAAATTACCTTCATTGGCATTGTTGTGGTTCTAATTGGCACCAACCCGAGCAGTGTCTTCCCATAGGAAGTAATGTAAATGTGGTTAATTGGCTCCAGCACCCACCAATAATTAATTATAGTACCCATATATTACATTGAAAAGTGCCAAGTTCATCCTTTACTGCATAGTGCACCCCCACCCCAGCACTGTAATGAATGGGAGATGGTGCAATGACTGTACTACTATGTAGTGTATTGTACTGGATCTGCACTCAAGCAGTCTTATACAGTACCGTACTGTATGTGAAGCCTTACTAGTGCTAAACTCACCAGGTATTACCCATGTTCCACGCTCGCAAAAACCTTCCGAACAGTTCGAAATCACATGGGTTTGAACACTCTTACTGTACAAGATTGGGTGCCAAAAAAGTGTTTAAGAACCAAGCAAGAGTTTGAGAACTGAAGCAAACTTTCCTTGAGAATACAGTTTGAGAACTGACCAGTTTGAGTTCCAAGCAGTTTGAGAACCAAAGTACCACTGTACTTTAATTTAATTTTTTTTTTTTTAATAATATTGCCATAACAAACATATAATAATAATATTTATTTCATATTGCCAACAGATTCTGCAGCGCAACATGTTTAAAAAGATTTGTCAAAGAGTCAGAAAGAGCATCAAATCTGCACCATCAAATCTGCTTCAAATCTGCTGCGTTTTTGCTGCGTATCTGCTGTGTATACGGTGTGTGGGTTTGTACCCTTAAAATGTAACTTGAGGGTACAAACCCACACACCGTATACGCAGCTTATTTACTGCTGCGATACGCAGAAAATACGCAGCAAATACGCAACAAATACGCAGCAGATTAGATCTAAATAACTGAACACAGCATCAAATCTGCACCACCAAATCTGCTGCAGATCTGCTGCGTTTTTGCTGCGTATCTGCTGTGTATATGGTGTGTGGGTTTGTACCCTGAAGAAACATTTGACATGTCTCATAGACATGCCCACCATTGTGCATGTTCCTCACTAATCATTAGAAGGAGCCAGGAGAAGCATGTGGCTGAGCATTTTACTAACTGGCTCACTGCTCTCCCTATCTGAGTGCAGGAGACAGCTCCAAATGATAGTGATGCTTTAAAATGCCATTAGTATAGCGAGGTATAAATATAACACTAATATAATTAGGAGGTTCCACAGCAAAGATGTCAACTTACTCTTATTAAATTAGCCTTCTGGGAAGTAGAACGGTAATTAGCCAAATGAATTTTGCATTAAAAGTGTTTTTTCATCTTATAAAATGATGGCATATCGCCGGGATAAGCCATCATTTTATAATCAGTAGGGGTCTGCTTCTGGAATTCCCACCAACTGAGAATAAAGGGGCTGCAATGCTGTCTCCTGGGTGTTACCTGCACAGTGGTGCCCCCTGCTACCTGTTGTGCCAGAAACTGCAGTGACTATTGCATGTATCACTGGTGGATCTTGTGTGATCGTGGGGTCTGACACTTGGCAGCCCTGCTGATCAGCTGTTTGCCAGAGATTAAATGTGTTTGCTGGGTCTGACTGGGTAATCACCACAGCTGTAGAGCTATCTAGCCACAGTGTTAGGGCATATCTCGGGTACAGCTCCTGTGCCCAATCCAACCATATCACCAACCATACATCAGTTCACATTAACCGCAATGTTCCCACAATGTAAAAGTGCAGCCCAGAGCAAGATGCATTTAAAGAGTGACTGACCATAATACAAGCAAATATATGTAACTTTGGAATACATTGCTTCTTTCTACACTAATCGTGCTTCATTCCTCCTCTACTTTCCCTCCCAAAAGTCTCTTGATGGTTCCTTTGTGCAATACATGGGATACATTAAAGAGGCTAGACTCCATCTACTAGCTCAAGGACAACCTAAATTTAGAGATGGTTCCTGCAGAGGAAAAAACTGGTAAATATGCATACATACATATAATGGCCAGAAATAGTGCTACTCCTAAGGTCTACATGGCAGCCCATCCTAAACATTGTCCATAAAAGTTAGTGACAATTTTAGTGTTCCCAGTGTTTTTTTTTAAATATGGTTCAGGATGCCAATGATATTTAATAATGACACCTCTTATTATCATATGGTTACGATTTGAGTACTGCCCTCTTTTAGGCTATGTTCACACACAGTAACATAAAAGCAAAAAAAAAATAAAGAAAAATTAGAATAGAACAGGGACATATTTTAAATCTAATTACATGCAACATTTCAGTTGGTGTACATTTTATAAAAAAAATAAAAAAATCATACAGCCATCCATAAATTGTCTCCCTAAAGAAGAGCATGCCATGTATACATCACTCTGCCTCCTCCATAGTGTAACATTGTGCACTAGCAAGAAGCTCAGGGAGTGGAGAAGGCAAAGTGATGTCGCCATATAACCCATCCAGCCAACACACAGGCCTGCAGGATTGGGGTTGGCGAGCTACCTAATTTAAGGGGGGCGTCAGTCAGGATACTGTATATAAGTGCACATTTTACTGAACAATACAGCTTACAAAAAAGTTAACTTAGAATGGTCAACAACAAACAATATTTCATTTCAAACTAAGGCCTGTATTAGACGGCCCGATCACTTTAGTAAACGAGTGCTGATCTGCTACTTTTTTACTGAGCCTAGTACATGGTTCGATTATAGTGCAGCAAGGGCTGCATGGACATCAATAACAATGTCCGTGCAGCCCTTGCTTTAAAGGTGAAGTTCATACATTACCTCTCCACGCTTCTCTGATGTGACAGGCCACTCAGCCAATCACTGGCCATGGTGGTCCTGTCACAGCCAGTGATTGGCTGAGCAGCGTGTCACTTCAGAGACCAGCTCTGAAGATGTACAGACAGCTGTGGGAAGCAGGGAGAAGCCAGGAAGACACCAGGGAGTGCGGAAAGGTAATGTATGAACTTAATTATTTTATTCACAGATTCATAAACTGTTGGCCGCACATCGCTTATACACCTAGAAATGCATTGTCGGCCGCCAATGATTTCAGGTCAGGACCAGAAGACATGATTAGCCGATGATCGTTATCAGCTGATCTTGTCTTTATTACACAGAGCGTATTAAGTAATAAGGCCCTTAATCTTGCGTTCCCAAAACCATTTTCATGTGTACTTTTGTGGAAATCTTCAAACAGCTTTTGAAGAAGAAAATATTGGAATTTAAAAATGATCAGAATAAACTGTAATTGTTAGGTTTGTTTCGCAGTATGCTCACACATTTTCAAGCTTACTCTTATTATTGCTTAATTGTGCTTCAAATTCAAATGACTCTTAATTTGTATGACTATTTCACATGCAGGTCTGTAACCTATCATCTCACTTGTAGTGACAGCTCTTATGCTGACGGATCACAAGGGATTTTACATGTGTATAAACTCATATTTAAGCCCTGGGGAAACAGAAAATTTGGAATTTTTTTGCAAAATGATTTGGTTTTTAATGTGTTTAATGTTTATCTTTTACAAAATTACAGAAAAAAAAATATAACGAAATTCTAAAACTATATAAGATAATTAGAGCATGACATTCTTTACAGTTAGAGCAGTTACGGTCTAGATTACTTTATAGCCGGCAGCTCTGACCCAGGACTGGCATCAGGGTGATAACATAATCGGTCACATGGTCCTAGGGAAGCATAATCTCTAACAATTCCCTGGTTTTGATCTGAATTGTTCCAGTAACTAATTCACTCTTTTTACAGTTTACACTAGTTTTCGTGAAGAGGCCCCTCTGTGTCCTCATGCTGATATATACTCTACACCACACAGCCAGATGATAGAAGAAGGCATGTTCTGGCTCTACAATATAGTATCTCATGCTAATCTTTTCACCCTTCCTACACCTCAATGAAAACTTCACAAAACTGCAAAATGATCTTCAAGATTCACAGAAAGTGAAATTCTGCTAAGAATAATTACTGCACAATTGCACGTTATTTTTATCTCTGCCTCCTCCACTTTATTATGACAAATATCCCATTACCTCAAGCAAGTGCAATAATGTAACCTATTAACTAGATGTGTGCCAGTTGCTTCAGTGAACATCAAACCCTTTATAAAATATGCATAATGCTAACTTTTTGGTACTACATATAAAACACCCTCCAGGTAAAACCCCCTCAAGAGAGAGAAAGGTTCAGTCTCCGGATGCAATAAGCCTTCTTTACCATGAGAACAGGGAATCTGTGAAACAGTCTACCCCAGGATCTGGTCACAGCAAGAACAGTGGAGGCTTCAAAACTGGCCTTGACAAGTTCTTAGACCAAAATAAAATAAATGCATATGCATAGAATCTATCATCATTCGCCCCTCTACCCTGTATCCATCCCCTCCTTGGTTGAACTTGATGGACATGTCTTTTTTCAGCCATACTTTGTAACTTTGTAAGACAGCACCTTCAGGCTATGTTCACACAATGTTTTTTCAGCTCCGGTTAAAATGCTGTCCGTCATTTTGACTCTAAAATAATGGACATCATTTAGCTGTCTGGTCTCCCCTCAGTGCAATGACGGCTGCTGGTGCATTATTCTAGTTTAGTTACTAATTGGGCTTTGGATGCGGCTTAATTGAAAAATCCATTGAATTTAATAGTAAAAACAGAAATAATAGTGACAATAGAAAAACTGTGTGTGAATAACTAATAAAAAATGTCCGCTGTTTGCAAAATGATGATGGGTGATTTCTTATCCCATCTGACTCTCATTCTGTGCATATGCTATTTTTCTTTTGAGAGGACGCTGTTTGCAAAAGACGTCTAAAAAAGTCTGTTATTCAATACACTGTGTGCCTTGGACGTCTGTCTTTCCATTGGCTTCAATGCATTGCCATTGCAGTCAGTTAAAT
The DNA here is from genome assembly GCF_027789765.1 of Dendropsophus ebraccatus. Taxonomy (NCBI): domain Eukaryota; kingdom Metazoa; phylum Chordata; class Amphibia; order Anura; family Hylidae; genus Dendropsophus; species Dendropsophus ebraccatus. The sequence continues at coordinate 48,341,884 of NC_091463.1, forward strand.
CGCGGCAAAATGGACATTTTTTAAAATATTGAAAACGGCTGCCTTTTCTCTATTTTTGACGTTGTGTGAACATAGCCTCAATCAGAGGCTGTATATAACAGCCCAAACATATCTGGCCCAATGCTTGGCAAAAAGGTATGAACAACAAATTACAGTGGAGGACCCCTGTATGATCACCTGGATGTTCTGGTGATCATAGGATTTTTTACAATGTATCTAAACAGTTACAAAATAGCTTTATTCTGCTTTTGTAGACACTATAAAAAAGCAAACATGTGACAACATGAACATTTGTGTACAGAAATCTCAGCACTCCGAAAATGATGGCAAAACGTGTTTTTTTTCCTCTTTGCAAACTTCCTGGACCTTTCTCAAGCTATAACTAGTAAGTGAGTAATTCTATAGATAAGGAGAAGTCTATGGCTTGAGAAAGGTCTGGGAGGACCAAAACATTGCCACCTTATGGGCCCTATTCCACCGGACGATTATCGTTCAGATTATCGTTAAATCGTTCGGATCTAAACGATAATCGTTCGCTTGAAACGCAGTTAACGATTAACGGCCGAACAAGAAATCGTTGATCGCTTGGACCTATTTTTTTCATTGCTCGTTCGCAAAACATTCGCAAATCGTTCGCATTGAATAAGACGTCGTTCAGTCGTTCGCAGTAGATATGAACGCAATAGCGAAGAAAAAACGATCGCAAATACGATCATAAGTAACGATTATCGTTCCATGGAAATGAGTGAACGTCTTCAGGTCTTTCGCAATAGCGGTCGTTAGAGATCGTTAACGATTATGCAAACAATAATCGTCTGGTGGAATAGGGCCCTAACTCAATACTGTAGATGGAAAGTTACGGCATTTAATCTGGTTGGCCTTCATAGAGAAATAAATATCACCTTTTGCCTTTAACTGTTTTCGGAGTGCTTTGATTTTTAAACACATTTGAGATGTGGGCCGAGAAGCCCCTTACATTATAGAGGAGTGCAGTACCAAATAACCAGGAGCAGTAGTGGATTATAACAGGGGCGTTTTGGGCGGCAGCCCGGGGCCCTGAGCTCCAGAGGGGCCCATGACCACCCAAAAAGATTTATACTTTCAGTGGTGTACTGTCTCCTGGCTACACTTCTGCCATGATTTGCAAAAAATCACTGTTTTTTTATGGCACGTTTGCACAAATCAAGACATCATGACATTATCTATCCTGTACTATGAACGCCAGGCTAGTGCTTCCATAGTTACAGTGGGGAGGGGGGGCCCAGGCTTGGTGAACAGCCCGGGGCCTATGGTAAAGTTAATCCGCCCCTGACCAGGAGATAATATAAACATTTATCACCAGCTACAATAATACACTGTATGCATTGACAGTACACATTCGTCTGGACCTTAAGAAACATCACTTTGGGGGGTAAAATAATGAAAAAGTAAAGCTATGATTGCTGGTAATGACTATTTTTCGAATGACATAGTATATCTTTAGTAATGATTAGAAATGTAAAAAAACTAATATTAGAGATATACTGTAACTTTCTGTTTTTCTATTTTACAGATGAAAAGTGTAGATCAGAAGACCAAATACACAGATTACAGATAACATGGAAGACCAGCACCTTCTCTAGGGGGAAAAAATAGATAATAGCTTCTTCTTAAGGAATTAAAGTACTAATAAATGTGCCTAGTCAACTGTTCTCCTTCTGAGATTCTCAGAGTAGAGTTCTAAAGTAGGTGCATGACGTTTTATTGATTATAAGTCTAGTTTCTGTGTTTGTTCGCCACTTCTTGCAGGACATACAGTAGCTGATAGGTACTGGAAGACACAAGATTTTTTTAATAGAAGAAAATGGCACTTTCTGGGGCCAGTTGATTTGAAAGATTTTTTTTTTTTGTGAACTAGCCCTTTACGTTTTCCATATAAAAGGAAAATGAAAGAAACAGGAGCTGGGTATAAATGTGCCTAGTCAACTGTTCTCCTTCTGAGATTCTCAGAGTAGAGTTCTAAAGTAGGTGCCTGACGTTTTGCTGATTATAAGTCTAGTTTATGTGTGTTTTCACCACTTCTTGCAGGACATACAGCAGCTGATAAGTACAGGAAGACACAAGATTTTTTTTTAATAGAAGAAAATAGCACTTTCTGGGGCCAGTTGATTTGAAAGATTTTTGTTTTGGTGAACTAGCCCTTTACGTTTTTCATATAAAAGGAAAATGAAAGAAACAGGAGCTGGGTATGTTTGGTGTCATCAAGTTGAGTTGATCCTACTATTTGAGAGACAGCCATAGTTCAAAAGTTTCTCTATTAGACTATAAAAATTAAGTTCACTTAAGTTTTACTGCAAAATATGTGAACTGCGAAAACCAGACTTTAACAAATCTATACTTACCTGTCCGAACTCCCCACGTGGGACAGGGAAGGAAAGGGATTGGTTGAGCAGACTGTCAGGCTTGTGTCTCAAGGGTGACAGCCCGCTTAGCCAATCACTGACTGCGGTGCTGTCCCTTCTCATCAGCCAATGGGCTGTCACTTCAGCTCAGCCAATCACTGACTGACTGAGAAGAGACAGCATTAACTAGTCAACTTTGCAAATTTTTGCTAAATTCATGCACATCCAGCCTTGCTCATCTCTACTGAAGATGCTTGATGGGAGACATCATACTTAGCAGTATTTTTCCACATCCGCCTAAAACCTTTGTAATAATAATAATAATGTATCTTCTCCTAAAATAGCTCAATAGTAAATTTACTTATTCCAAGCTCCTCTAAATTCCATAGGATCCCTAAGGCAAGATTAGCACCCAAAATACTTCATATGATATGCTGGTCCATATCAATTATTACCACACTAAAACTACTTTTAGCAGAAAGTATAATTATATTTATTATATTATATTATATATTATATTATATTAAGTGTTATTTATATGTATCAAGGTCTATCACTATCTATTTTTTAATTCTGTTGAATATTTGCAAGTCTCAAATAAAAATGGAAGACTGGGTGTCTCTCCTGAAACAATGGAAGGTTTCAATCAGTCAAACTCCTGCTCCAAATCTCCAAACCCTATCTCACAGGAATGGACCATCGTTGGTATGGACATGTAGGGATGCATTCACATGCACTAGTTGTGAAGTTGTGAAGACACAACAACTCACCATAGCCTGGGATGTATATAAAGGGTACAGCAAAGAGTGGCATCATGGTTGGTGCAATCACTCCACAGGAAATAGATTGTTGTCTGTGTTGTACTCCAATAAAGAGACAATAATTGTAACAGAAATCTCCATACTAGAGCTGATTATATTGTGTATCGTGGACATTTTACCATACATACGCTTATACCATATTATACTATGCCAAATCTCACATTTTCCTGTAATTTAAGTATACCTAATGTGCTATATTCTCAAGTGTTCTATTATAAACCTGTCATTTACTCATGAAACGAGAGTCAGTTACTTACTGTAATTGTAGCTTTTTACTAGTCTTCCTTATAAGACATATTAGTAACATTAAGTACAAATGTTATTATGACTAGTACAATATTAGCTATTATTAAGTGCAAGATATAGAAGATATACCCAGGCTTCAGTGTGCAAGAGATTTCCATAGAGCAACCCCCTGAGGCATTAGGGACTTCTGCATGTCTGTCTATATATACAGTGGTGCCTTGGATTACGAGCATAATTTGTTCTGGGACCATGCTTGTAATCCAAATCCACTCTTATATACCAAAGCAAATTTTCCCATAAGAAATCATAATAATGCAGACAATTGGTTCCACACCCCAAACATAATAATTTATTATTCTGAATAACATGTAAAACAGATGAAACAAACATTCAGAAACAGCAGAATATGTGATATTATAAGTTACTGTAGAGTAATAGAGAGGATGGGAAACACAAGGGCTGACAGAGACTGCAGGGAGTATGAAGGAATGAGCAGGGCAGATGTGGGCACAGTATAGCAGCACTCTCTGTCTGGGGAGAGAGGGGTTACAGCTATGAAGAGATTACCCCCCACAGTCCTGTCTCCTGATGTAAGCCCCAGCCTGAAGTGGATCTGCTATGATTTGAAAGGTGAGGGAGACTTTCTGAGTCATAGTACAGTGCTGTAGACCTCACTATGCAGACCATGCCCCTCCTCCACTCGTGCTCCCACCCAGTACAGGAAGCTCTTAAACCAAAGCAATGCTCTTAAACCAAGTCATAATTTTTAAAAACTGTGAGCTCTTAAACCAAAACACTCTTAAACCAAGTTACTCTTAAACCAAGGTACCACTGTATATATTTTTTTTATTTTTGCTAAGCTCAGAGAGAACAGTACACGGATTTATTGGAAATGTCACATACTTTGTATTAATTCATACACTGCACACTTGGTATTCTGAGGAAATGATCTGGTACAATGCTCACCTGAGCCACAGAGGGGTCTCAGCACCTGTACAACCACAAATCTAATAAACATTTCCTCCATTTGCCACAAAGACTTGCCATTATTCTAAGCTAGTAAAATTACTTTCCTAGATAAGGAAGCAGAAAAATGTTCTTTATTATTCCTTTCAGATAGTAATCAATTACCTGCTAAAAGAATTGACTATTGACAAAATTCTAAAATTAAAGGGGTTTTCCAATTCCACATATCGATGGCCTATCTTCAGGATCTTTAGCAGAACAGCTAACCAGGGGAGGAGGGTGCCAGCTGTCAGATATTGATGGCCTATCTTCAAGGTGGGCCATCAATAGGTGAAATTGGAAAACCTAAAGAGAACCTGTTATCATTTTATGGTGCCTGATCCACAGGGTCAGGCTTCCTTTTTACAGCAGTGATTGAGAGGATTCATAGATTTAAAAACTGTCCAGAAACTTGGATCTGAGAAATCAGGGCTCAAAAAGAACTGCTCGACACTGGACCTAAAAGCTCTCTAAGCCCTCCTTTACATTTTGTGGCTTAAAAAAAAAAGACTAAAAAAATACCAGGATTTTAGCTTGTGCTTTATGTCTTTTTAAACATGTACAACGCTTAATCGGTGGCCAAAGATGAGAGGGAAGCCTTGATTTACCTTTCAGAAACTGTTTGCATCATCTTTAGCAGACAGACTAGAGAGGCTTGCAAGTTCACTTCCCCCAAACTCATACATATACACACAATTTTTGTAATTTGTCCTGAACTAGCTGTTACTGGAGATAGATTTCCCCTAATAACAGGACGTGGACAGCAAATAACAGAGAAGTGACTGAGGGTAAGGAGTTGCTTTTGGTTAATAGGGTGATTTACAAATATGTTAAGAATGACTTTGGTTATCTAAAAACCTCTTTAGAACTTTGTTTCTTTTGCTTATTTCTCCTGTTTGTCATAGAACAGTGTTGCCCATCATCTCAGTTGATGGGGTGGGCAGAAGCTGATCACCGTTGATGGGGTGGGCAGAAGGTGATCACCGTTGATGGGGTGGGCAGAAGCTGATCACCGTTGATGGGGTGGGCAGAAGCTGATCACCGTTGATGGGGTGGGCAGAAGGTGATCACCGTTGATGGGGTGGGCAGAAGCTGATCACCGTTGATGGGGTGGGCAGAAGCTGATCAAGGTTGATGGGGTGGGCAGAAGCTGATCACCGTTGATGGGGTGGGCAGAAGCTGATCACTGTTGATGAGGTGGGCAGAAGCTGATCACAGTTGATGGGGTGGGCAGAAGCTGATCACCGTTGATGGGGTGGGCAGAAGTTGGAATCTTCCTGATGGCCCATTTCCAACCAATTTTTGACAACTATGATTCCTCCAGAATGCTGCAGAGCTCATTGTACATTATTGTAATATTAAAGGCTGTTCCCTGTTTCATGCTGTTCATTGATCAGGCAGCATAAAATTGGTGACAGGTTCCCTTTAAAAAGGCATCTCAGCTACAGACAGATGAGTAGCAAGTGACTAATCTTACTGCAGTTCCATTATTTAAACACTAAAGTTTGTTCCCACCTTTACAATCCTCCTGTAGAGATAGAAAACTGGATACTGCAGATCTTTTCTGATGTTCGATATTGATAAAACATAATACATGTTGTACTAAAATTCTTTATCCAAGACCAATGGTATGATTGGCAAATGTTGGTCTTAGGTTGAGGTTAATATTTATTATTACAATTTTATTGAATAATAATACATTCTTGCGGTACTGTTTTAGACCATTGCTTTGGCAGCTCAGACAGTGAATAGAGTTAACTGGATAAAGCAACAAATGAAAGGGAATTCCCAGGGCTATAATTGGGTAACATAACTGGCTCCGAGTCAAAGAAGAGGAAAAATAAACTCCCACTCGTTATTTCAGTCGTAGAGTTCGCTATACGGAGCTCTCTGTAGCATAAAAAGAAGTTCTTTTCCTGGCTCACTGCCAATCCCAGCACTGAGAAGCATCTTCAGGAGGTCAGAAGAAGAGACGCATCAGCAATTATGGGAGACGAGATTCAGTGCAATCTCCGTATGAAGCGCAAGCAGGCACATTGAACGTGTCATTCAAACTGTAGCCACTGAGAACCCGTCACCATTAACCCATTACTGTAGTGCCGAAGAGGCTGGAAACTTTTATTACTAAGTGCTACAAAAAAAAGAATCTTAGTATATACACCAATGTGTGCAATCAGACTAAATCAGAAAAAATAGGTGCTATCCACTTAATAAGCATGCAAAACAGTACACTAATCTATTCAAAGGGTAGCTGCCATTTGGATTGTGCAGCAGGATACGGTTTCAAACTCCCAGCAGGTCTGTAGTTCACTTCTAATGCACACAGTATACGAAACTGTCGGAAACCCTATAGACTTGCATTGTAGGTGAATTACAATACAAGTCTATGGGGCTTTTGTATATTGTTCACTTTAGAAGCAGACTACAAACCTGCTGGGAGTTTGAAACAGTATCCTGCCACACAACCCAAACTGTGGACCCCTTTTTATGTAAAAGATCTGCAAACATGGCCCAGTGATATTAAAGAATATTAAAGAAATGCTCAAGTTCTTATCTAAATATTAAGAAATAACATCCTGCTGCCAATTCTAAATAGTAACCTCTTGGGAACATGTATCATAGTTCTCTCTATATAAGGGAACCAAACACACACCATTGATCAGCATCTGTGCTCATTTTTTGGTGGAGGTTTTTTTTTTGTACATTCACCAACCTGCTTTGCTGCATCTGAGTGCTGATCAGTGACGCATATCAACGATCAGAACCTGTGCTCGTATTTGGTGCAGGACTTTGTGGATTGCAGATAGGAAATACTTCCTATTAAACCCTTTCCTCTCTGCACTGTAAACAGCAGGGAGATTGTTAAAACTCAGTCCTGTGCATGTTTGATGTTGACATTCTGTGGGCTCAGGTTCCTCGCAATCTGCACCAGGAGACAATTCCCATTCCCCAGTAAAAAAGGTCCAACTCCCTAATAAAGTTCTTTATTGGAAAGAAATTTTAAAAATAAAAAAATATATATAAACCTATTGTCACGTCAGAGGAGGACCGGAGAGAGCCCTAACTGAGCTCGGCCCTCTGTCCCTACCTATTTGGCATACTGCTCTAGGTGGCACACTCTGGGGCAACCAGGGAAGAATAGTCAATAGAGATGAGCGAACCGGGTTCGGCATTTGATTAGCAGTGGCTGCTGAACTTGGATTAAGCTCTAAGGTTGTCTGGAAAACATGGATAAAGCCAATGACTATATCCATGTTTTCCAGATAGCCTTAGGGCTTTATCCAACTTCAGCAGCCACCGCTAATCAAATGCCGAACGATCAGGTTCGGATGGACTCGAACCCGAACCCGGTTCGCTCATCTCTAATAGTCAAGAGTCTGCGTCAAAACCACCGGGAACAAATAAGCCACAAACAAACCAGAGAAGAGTCAGATAACAAGTCAAGGGATCAAAAACAAGAGTATAATAAACAGGACACAATCAGAACCAAAAAGAACCAGAATAACAAGCCGAAGACACAGACAGGAGCAAGGTGCAAAATCGGAGTCAAAGCCGAGGGCAGAAAATACAAGCAAAGGTCAGGTACGGGGAAATCACAAGGGAAACAACGCTGGTATAAAAAGGATAGGCCACAACCCTACTGCAAACTTTACATCAGATGTTTTAATAAAGAGGGGATCAAAACAGAATAGGGAAGGGACATATACATATAAACCCAAACTATAAGTACGTTTCAAAGCAATCTATAGAGACATGCTATAGCTGTAAACACCAACCACTCACCAACCTATGCATACATAGTAATGCTGAAAGGGAGGGGTATTCAAAAGAAAGAGCTACAGAAAGAATCGAGCTTAGAGTCAAGGATCATAGTGATGTTTATTGCTAGGCAGAGCTACAGACTGGACCATAGTGACCCCTGAATTATCCACTTTCCTAGAGGAAGCAATCTGCCTTTACTCTATAGGGCTACAGGGAGGCATCAGCAGAATACTCTCTATCCTAGATTTTAACAATACATAACATGCCTCTCATGCTTTTGCTAGAAGTAACATGTAAACAAGGGAGTCTATGATGCACCTTCATGACGTATAGAGCAATCCTAAGAGGATACACAATCATGTGAATCAGCCATGTCTATAATTCCATGTTCTTGGTTTTGTTCCTCCACCTACAGCACCTTCCTCTTGTTCCCTCCTAAGCATCCACCTCCCTGACAAGCCTTGGACATAGCACCTATCACACTCATGGAACAGCAGTTCCTCCCACTAAATTGCTGCCTTCTGTCACAATAGAGTGACATCATCCACATTAGCTGAGAAGGGGATGGAGATAAGGCCACTGATTTCAGAGATGAGCTCCATTTCTACAGACAAGGAAACCTACTCACTGACTATTACTCTACCATCCTACAGCCTATAGTGCGTCAACCTGTGTCATATTCATAAGGCGGCAAGAAACAATAGGATGTCTGCAGCTGCATTAACCCCTTTGTAACTGTAGTGTTCCTTGTTCAGAGCAATTTCATGCCCCAGAACGTTAGACCACAGTCACGTGTGAGAAATTAATCATTGACCAGATACACTAATACTAGTAAAAAGCACTAAAAGATAGCATAGGACACCCCAAGATTAAATGACAGAATGATAGATGGAGAATAACTTATGCACATACCATATGTAAAGATGGGAAATTTAAAGTAATTTTCAGTCTTTTCTGATTCACACAATGTTACAGGAATAAAACCCTGCATTGGCAGATGATAACTATATGTCATGAATAGTAGGAATCATCTTGATATTGTATCTTCTCATATCGGTTTGTTTAGGGGAACCTGCTATTCAGCTGTATCTCTTTTGATCCATTACTCTGGATAAGCTGGACATGGCTGGACTAGATCAAGGCTAGTTTACAGTTCTAGTTCCCCATTGGTTAGCCTCTCTAAAATTCTAGACTTGGTCTGTGATTTTCTTTCCAGCGTTTTTTGTGAGTTTTCTAGTGTCTTGTTATATTCTAGATTGTTAAATTGTCACTGTCGTTTACATTTTTTTTTTTTTGCTGAAATAAATAGTACAGGCGATTTTAAGAAACTTTGTTATTGGGTTTATTAGCAGAAAATGCAGTATGCAAAAAATCAGAGCGGCACTCTGTGGTAAATGGGTGGTGCACGAGGAAAGGAGCGTAGTCCCAGCAAAATCAAAAAAGTAGAAATCCCGGAAACTCACCACTAGATTATCATATAGTATAGATTTATTTTGGTTCCATAAACCAAGTGTGAACAGTGCAACAGCAGAACGCGTTTCGGCAATGTGCCTTTGTCAACTGCCTAATACATAGTGAGAGCTATCTAGCTTAAATAACAAAAAAGTCCAGGTATGCTTGCGGCTGAGGTGTGTCCTGGTGACGTCCTGCTCACACCAGGATCAATCAAGGTTCCTTAACCATTTCATAGAAAGTCCAATCTCAAAGACGCAGCAACATCATCCAAAATGTGAATAAACACTAAAATGGACATAGATATATAATATATAATACAATTAAAATCAATAGACCACCTAGTTATAAATATAAGAATAGATGAATGAATACATATATATATATAAATACATAAATATACTACAAATGTATACAAATTACAAGTTACAAAAATACAAAACATTCTATATACATATGCACATGAAGACTCCAAATATATAAATGTCAAGATGACTACAAAATACATGGGATTGCCTACCGTTATCATAGAGAAAGGGTCAGACTGAAAACTGTTGGTTATTGAGGCTGGGAGGACTACAAAACATGAAATGGAATTAGAAACAGAAGGGAGTAAAGATTACAAAATATTATAAAGACATTATAAGAAGCTACTATAGGGCCTTCCCGTCTGTGGATGAAATACCTGGTGTCCTTTACATACGTTATTACATTGAGAAGACTGTAGGCAAGGGAAAGTTCCTTTCCTAGGGGTGCTCAATGTCTGTTGCCGTGTAACACACACATCACTTTTACAAACTGCTCTTACCAATGAATTGTACAAATTAGGAGGTTTCTTATTACAAATTAAAGGAGGATTTCGAAATTCCACGATATTGGGGTAAGCTCTCTTCAAAATATACCAATGTTTTCTAATTGTCGTATCAATTTTATATGTCAATGGATGATACTGTCTTACAAAAGGAATCCTTTTATTCTCTCCGTCCCCTTCTCTCCCAGCTCGATGGCCATGCTGACCCACCTCTTCCTTAGCCTTAGTTAAAATCTTTTCGGGGTAACCTCGGTCTCTGAACCTCTCCACCATCTCATCCAATCTTTTCTCTTTTACATGCGGGTCACTGACTATCCGATCAACTCGTTTTAGTTGTGATTTTGGTATAGCTTTTTTTAGTGCTGAGTGGATGTGCACTTGTGAAGTGTAATAAACTATTTCTATCAGTTTTTTTTCGAAATAAATCAGTTGAAAGAGACCCATCCGAGTTTTTCTCCACTCTAGTATCCAGAAAATCAACTGTATGTTGGTCACATGTCATGGTAAATTTTAATTCAACCCAGATAGAGTTGAGGTGCTCCAGGAACAAGTCTAGTGTATAACGTGGCCCCTCCCATATGCAAAAGACATCATCAATAAATCATTTCCATAACTTTACATGTCTAAACAGTTCATGATTGTAAATATGATGATGTTCAAAACAAGCCATATAGGCATTTGCATATGGGGGGGCCACGTTAGCACCCATCGCCGAACCTTGTTTCTGCTGGTAATACTGTCCCTGGAACATAAAATAATTTTCATGCAACACCACTTCCAATAGATCAATAAAAAAGTTTTGCTGTTTTTCAGTATACTCACTATCCCGCAGAATCCATCTAACTGCTACTGGATTACCTCTCAGTAATTCATATGTTGTGGAATCGGCGAGCTGACGTTTATATATCTGAAATTAAACGTCAGCTCGCCGATTCCACAACATATGAATTACTGAGAGGTAATGCAGTAGCCAGAATAACATCTAGGATTACAGACGTTTTAAAAAAGCATACTGATGAAGGGGTGATAGACAGTAAGGTAATTAAATTTTTGCAGAAGGATAACCCAATTACCCCAGTAATATACATACTCCCGAAAGTACATAAAACGCTGGTAAATCCGCCTGGCAGGCCGATCGTGGCTTCGATCGACTCTGTGACTAGCCCGTTATCTATATTGTTAGAAAAAGCCCTCACCCCACTCATCAGACAGACACCATCTTTTTTACTGGACACTTCACACTTCCTTAGAGAGATCAGAAATTTGACGAACTTAAGCAGTGAATCTTGGTTGCTGACCATTGATGTGGTCAGCTTATATACCTCTATTGCCCATACCAAGGGTATTACAGCAGTTAGATGGATTCTGCGGGATAGTGAGTATACTGAAAAAAAGCAAAACTTTTTTATTGATCTATTGGAATTGGTGTTGCATGAAAATTATTTTATGTTCCAGGGACAGTATTACCAGCAGAAACAAGGTTCGGCGATGGGTGCTAATGTGGCCCCCCCATATGTAAATGCCTATATGGCTTGTTTTGAACATCATCATATTTACAATCATGAACTGTTTAGACATGTAAAGTTATGGAAATGATTTATTGATGATGTCTTTTGCATATGGGAGGGGGCCACGTGATACACTAGACTTGTTCCTGGAGCACCTCAACTCTATCTGGGTTGAATTAAAATTTACCATGACATGTGACCAACATATAGTTGATTTTCTGGATACTAGAGTGGAGAAAAACTCGGATGGGTCTCTTTCAACTGATTTATTTCGAAAAAAAACTGATAGAAATAGTTTATTACACTTCACAAGTGCACATCCACTCAGCACTAAAAAAGATATTCCAAAATCACAACTAAAACGAGCTGATCGGATAGTCAGTGACCCGCATGTAAAAGAGAAAAGATTGGATGAGATGGTGGAGAGGTTCAGAGACCGAGGTTACCCCGAAAAGATTTTAACTAAGGCTAAGGAAGAGGTGGGTCAGCATGGCCATCGAGCTGGGAGAGAAGGGGACGGAGAGAATAAAAGGATTCCTTTTGTAAGACAGTATCATCCATTGACATATAAAATTGATACGACAATTAGAAAACATTGGTATATTTTGAAGAGAGCTTACCCCAATATCGTGGAATTTCGAAAATCCTCCTTTACTTTGTAATAAGAAACCTCCTAATTTGTACAATTCATTGGTAAGAGCAGTTTGTAAAAGTGAAGTGTGTGTTACACGGCAACAGACATTGAGCACCCCTAGGAAAGGAACTTTCCCTTGCCTACAGTCTTCTCAATGTAATAACGTATGTAAAGGACACCAGGTATTTCATCCACGGACTGGAAGGCCCTATAATATAAAAGGTTATTATACCTGTGGTACTAAGAATGTGGTCTATTGTATAAAGTGCCCGTGTGGTATGTTATATATAGGTGAGACTACCCAGGCAGTAAGGGACAGAATATGTAAACATAAGTCCACGATCCGTTGTAAGAATTTACTTTTACCGATTCCACACCATTTTGCACAAAAAAATCATTCCATCTCTCAGTTGAAATTCCAGGTGTTAGAGCAAATTAAGATTCCGGAGAGAGGTGGCGATATAAAAAAACTATTACATAGGCGTGAGGCTTTTTGGATACACACCCTTCAAACTTTACATCCAAGAGGTCTCAACCGCGATTATGAATTGGGTAGCTTCTTATAATGTCTTTATAATATTTTGTAATCTTTACTCCCTTCTGTTTCTAATTCCATTTCATGTTTTGTAGTCCTCCCAGCCTCAATAACCAACAGTTTTCAGTCTGACCCTTTCTCTATGATAACGGTAGGCAATCCCATGTATTTTGTAGTCATCTTGACATTTATATATTTGGAGTCTTCATGTGCATATGTATATAGAATGTTTTGTATTTTTGTAACTTGTAATTTGTATACATTTGTAGTATATTTATGTATTTATATATATATGTATTCATTCATCTATTCTTATATTTATAACTAGGTGGTCTATTGATTTTAATTGTATTATATATTATATATCTATGTCCATTTTAGTGTTTATTCACATTTTGGATGATGTTGCTGCGGCTTTGAGATTGGACTTTCTATGAAATGGTTAAGGAACCTTGATTGATCCTGGTGTGAGCAGGACGTCACCAGGACACACCTCAGCCGCAAGCATACCTGGACTTTTTTGTTATTTAAGCTAGATAGCTCTCACTATGTATTAGGCAGTTGACAAAGGCACATTGCCGAAACGCGTTCTGCTGTTACACTGTTCACACTTGGTTTATGGAACCGAAATAAATCTATACTATATGATGATCTAGTGGTGAGTTGCCGGGATTTCTATTAGCAGAAAATGGCATATTTCCCTAATAAACCCTATTACAAAGTTTCTTAAAACCGCATGTACTAATGATTTCTGCAAAAAAAAAAAAAAAATAATTAAACGACAGTAACACTTTAAACATTTTTTATTCACTCCTTGTCTATTTTGAAGTTTGTGCTTTGTGATGCATTATACTTGTTGCTTAGTTCAGTATATGTTCAGCTTGGTGCTTGTCTTTTGGTCCTAGCACTTGCTTGCTTCTTTACTAGTGATAATTCTTAGATCAGGATTATTATAGGAATATTTGTAGGGATTGTGAAGCTTGGTGGTGTCCTGTGTTAGTTTACTGCAGCAGTGATAGCATCAAGAAAGGCTTAAAGTGACTGTACCACCAGGCCCAGGCTGAAGCACTGGAGGGGGCCGACCCACCCTTAGTGGGAAGAAACTCCAGCCCCTCCATGACATGACTCCATTAGAATCAATGGAACCCTATCATAGAGGGGCTAGGGTTTCCTCCCACTAAGGGTGGGTCAGCCCGCCTCCAGTGCTTCAGCCTGGGCCTGGTGGTACAGTCACTTTAAGGTTTGCTAGCCACATTTCTTTATGCAGTTGTTCCTATTCATCATGTGCTTTTTGTTTCATCACCCTTTCATCAACATTCTGTTCCTGTTGTTTATTGGTGGCTTGCTTGATACTTGCACCTGCTAGAATCGATCTTTGTGTTCTTTGTATGTTTTTTCTTGGACTGACTGGTTGTTATACAATTCAGATCTACTGTAGGTCCTAGGGGTATCTGAGTAGTGGGCGCCATAGTAAGGAACCAGAAAAGCAACTGTTATAGGTGATATACTGCTATGGTCTTTATTAGGCGGCATAAGCAGTATATGAACCAGTAGGTAAAATTGCTGGATAGCTGTCATCCCCGCGTGCACAGATGAGTGACAGGAAGAAAGGCCACTAATGGGTCTGTCTGCCTGTCAATCATCCTCACACTGCGCGCTGTCAGGCAGAGAGTCGTGACTGGTCATGGGCCACCCCTCTCCCGGCCTCACGCGGGATTATAAAATATCTTTTCCCCCTTTGTAAAGCTACCCAGTCTTCCCCGCTCCCAGCATCTAATTACAGATGCTGTCCTGGCGCGGGGGGACTCCGGTACATGCATTCCACGTCCGTGATCCGTTAGGATCACAGAACGTGGGAATGCAGCCTTAGGATGCCTTTACAAAGAGAGATCGTTTGGACCTATTTTTATCGTTGATCGTTTGCAAATCGTTCACGCATGATTCGATGTAATAAGCGGTCGTTTGCAGTAGCTAAGAACACAGTAGCGACAACAAAACAACTGCAAGAACGATCAATTATTGTTCTGTGTAATTGGGTGAACGATTTCAGGTCATTCTCCATAGTGGTCGTTTGAGATCGTTTATCGTCAAGGCAAAAAGGCTTTGTGGAATAGGACCCTTAGCCTATAGCCACATGTAGAAGAATTGCTGAAAATTTTACTAGTAAAGTGAACAAGATTTTGTAAATCTTAACCATGTAATGTAGATGAAAAAATGGGCAGCATTTCAATTTCTGTGTTTGATTTGCATTAAACATATTGTGGATTTTCCCTATTGAATTCAAAGTCAAAATTAGCTACAGGTGTTCTAGATTATGCTGCAGATCTGCAACTATGCAGCCCTGGACTCCATATGCAAAGAGGGGTAAGTAGGGATACATACAGTACTCTTCACCCAGTCATACATTTTCCTGGCTTTTGCACCTGGCCCAGTGAATGTAGTGAGCATCTATGTTTTATTTGTGCCTTCTGGGATGGTGATCAAACAGTTCTTTACTCTGGTTTCAAGTCTTGGAGTATTAAATTAGACGGACACAGTGCATGCAGTGTGTTTTGCAATGATCCTATGTAACATGACAGCTCCTATTTGCATCCAATGTCAGATGCCATTGGATGAAGTTGGGGGACTGCATTACAGAAACAGCAACTCTTGCATTTTATGCAGTTTCGCAATCAACCGATGACAACTAAGGTTTCCACTAGCCATACAATAGGCATATTGCACTAAAATTGATGCAGGATCACTGATGTCTGATATCCTTCTCTGTTCATATGTTATTTATTCATTAGCTTATTTAAAATAGGAACTGAAATCCATGGATGATTTAAAAATATAACAAAAAAAGAAAAAAACACTAAATAGACATTACATGAGGTAGATAAGATGGACAAATAAGGTCTTCTCTGCTGTCAAATATAATCTACCTGCTACCCATTAAAATGTGTCTGGCGTGCCAGCTGTGCCCTGTCCTTACATGTTTAGTTCCTGACAGCGACAACCACAGCTCATCCCCACATGCGCCATCAGATGTGCTTTGTGAGTCATCCAGCAGCATGATAGGTAGCCTTATCGGGAGCTCTGCACACCTCTCACCTTGACATTTCTGAGGATGCAGGCCAATATAATGACATGTTAACAGCCTCTGTCCTCCGCCTACACACAGACACAGTGTGGGGCTGCCAGGGAATCTCCTGCTACCACAGCTACTGTTAACCCCTAGCGTTCTCACAGACTGAAGAGAATCCGTTTTTTTGATTTAATTTTTAGTATTAAAAAAAAAAAAGACAATAGAAGCTTCAATATTCCTGATAAAGGCAGAAGAAGCATAAAATGAATTAGGTTTCCTTCTTCCAAGTGTTCCATTAGTCGTGTTTGTGTTAATATCTCTAAATACTAGGAAGAGACAGAGGATAGATATGTTAATCTAACATCCCTTGTGCTGCATTGCCACCCACGCTGCACATAACCCCATTACTTCTTCCAGCCACTAATCTAAGCTTGATAAATATACTCATGGTCACCACAGGCGTGAAAGGTTAGATGTAGGATACACACACATCACCACCCACACAGCACTTAAGAAAACAATAAGACGCAAACAAAGATCTCTTAATTAGTGCGGAATCTCCTGGTGCTAGAAATTAGTAACATCATGGTATCCAATAAGATACTGCATAGGCTACAGCAGGAACGTCTTTGTAGAACAAAACCATGAAGTTCATTTATTGTCTGCATTCTTCTACACAAAACAAATCTCATCTTTATACCAGGATGTCTTCAGGATCAACATATGCTAACACATATTACATCATGTTGTGGCACACTAAAGAATATATATGGCTGGGATTGCCCACAGCTGTAGTGTAGTGTAGTCAAACCATATGCAAATTGCTGCGCTTTTACTATGCAGGTATCTGCCAATTTTGGGTGCGTTCATACTACAGAATCCTCACTGGAAAGTTCCAGCAGATTCCGATACTCGCATCTGACCACAGAATGGTGTCTATGGGGGGGGGGGGGGGGGGGGGGGGGGAATTTACTGCGGTAAAGAGCATATGTGTTGTCAACTCAGCCTAAAGTGGATATTGTCAGACAATGCTGCCACATGCAGGCTCTCCTACATACATGGAAAGGAGGACAAGTGGTGAAGAAATGTAATTTTTCTAATTATTTTGGACCTTATATTTTTATCTTTGGTTAGATGTCCCATATCTCGTAAACAGGTTTTACCAATATATTAGGATGTGATCCATTCCCATTTTTGTTTTAAAGAGAAAGCACAGGCACCCTTGTTAAAAAAATAACAACTAAGCAATGCAAGGTTCTAACCTATGTATCGCCCCCCTCCCCCACGCGTCATGTGGTTTTCCAGTAGTCGTACTCCTCTGATGCAGTTTTCTGCATGCTCCGTCTCTCTTGCTGTTCCTCTTCCCCTGCACTGCTACCAGACTACATTTCCCAGTAGTCTTTATAGTGCATGTTCACAACATCCTGTTTCTTCCATTCCCATAATCCCACCCCCTCTCGTTCTCTGCTGCCCACACCACATCCCTGTCACATCTGCACCCTCAGTCTGTGCTCAGCAAACTGAATGTGAGACAGTGGTCACCTGATCTCTGTCTACTGGGGAATTGTGAAGAGGCCAGTTTTCTTCATTTCTTGGATGTCAATCAACTACCAGTGCAGCAGATCTGCACAGACACAGTATGGCCATGTTCACACAGCGTATTGGACCGGTCGTTCCATGACCCAGCCGGGTCACGGAGCGGCCGGTCTCTGCAAAGATCATCCCTTCAGTACCGGCCGGATGATCTTTGGCACGCCCGCATTAGAACTCCCCATAGCATACTACAGAGCGAGCGGCTTGAACCGCTCGCTTCATAGTGTGCACTGACAGGGTTTCCTACGGCTGCTATTCACTGAATAGCAGCCACAGAAAACTGACATGTCAGTTGTTTGCGGCGCCGCGAGAGATCCCGCCGGAGCGTATACTATGTGTATACGCTCCAGCCAGGATCCCATACAAAACTATGCAACATAGCTTTCCATAAAAAGTACGGTCGTTGTTGCCGATTGCAACAACGGCCATACTTTTACATTGTGTGAACATATATATAGAAACAACTACTTAACTTTAATTTTTTTTTTTTTTTTTATAGAAAATAATTTTCCCTTTCTAGAGTTTCTCTTAAAAGAAAAAAAAGTTAGGTAGAATGGCGCTTATCAATGCACTGAACAGTTAGGTCGGTGCCCTGCTAGTACATCCCGCCTGAGGCCTTTAGATCGCTTGCTGTGAAGCATCTCTCTATATTCTGTAAAAAAAAAAGGCTGTCATGATGGCTTTCCTTATAACAATGTACTAAAAACTAAAGTAAAAAAAAAAAATACAGAAAATAGAAACATTAGAAAAGAGAACATGTTTCAATATCCAGATTTAATAAAGAAAGAAAAAAAAAAGGTACATTCACTTTAAAGTTGAAATGGCAGCTCTGGAACAGGTAGGGAGATAAAACTAACCATACATTTTGTTTTGCTGATCCCTGTTTGGGAAGTTATTGGCTACTTTTTTCCTTTTTTGTTCCCAGCTAAAGACTGATGGTGCTGATCTGCCGCAGTGACTCTCCCACCCTGCTCAGCATGACTGATGTACACAGGGGGCAGGGGGTATGCTGCTAAAACTTAGCACCACCAGTTTGACTCTTCAGCTTTTAACAAAAAGGCATTTTTTTACCTGTACAGTCATTAACTAAGAGGTATGGCTAATGTTATGCCCCTTGCACCAACCCTTCTGGGAACTGACAAGGCAATAGCTCCTCCATAATCTGAAATGAGCAGCTTTAGTTTACATTACTTATTACAATACAGTATTTTATTTTACAAACCTTTTTACGAGCATTTGGCAAAGATTTGGTCTGTGAGATCTATTTTTTTTTCTCTAATACATAAAAAGAAACACTTCGGTGTTCAAGGGAGGGATCAAATGATTTAGCCTTGAATTTGAAGATGCCTAACACTCTAATAAATGAAGCCGTATATAGCTCAGTAGGAGCAGAGGATTTTGATCTTCATTATCCATTTATAGAACTACAAGGGCTCGTATGCTCAAGTGGTTTATTTCTGTACCACTGGACAGCGGTACAATTGGAATAACATTTGAAGTATGGATCAAAAACCCACAGAGAGAAAAGAAAAGTAACAAAAAGATGCAAGGATGGGCTGTGGATTCAGCTGAGCCTAAAGGCTGATACAATGTAGTCATCAAGAAGTACTTACACATAGGCTATAAAACAAGTCCAAGATCCTTCACACTGGGTCACATAGAGTGATAAATGGGAAAAAGCCAGAAACGTATATAAAATAGCTTATTGGAGCATAGGAGCCCTTATATGTTCTGAGGTCCTAAGCAATTTATCACTGAGATATGTAAGCTTGCTCCAGATGGAAATTAATATCAAGATATACAACAGAGATTAATATTGCTGAAAATCTTAAAATTTAAGTTATGGTTTAATAAAAGGTCCTCATAACCTAATACTTTTGGCAGCTGTCAGTATAAGGTGAATGCGGTTCTGTCGACCAGCTGCCAACAGACGAGGTTGGTGGATAGAGGTCAGGTGTGATGGAAAATCATTGCCCGTCCCCTTTGTTCAGAGAGAGATAAGCTGTAGCCAGAGCTCCTTAACTCTTCCCTCCTCATAGCGAACACAGGATCGCTTGGAACCTTCCTGTGTATTGAAAAGTTGGGAGCTGGTTGGGACAGATAACTGGTGGCTAAACAATCATTCAGCTGTTGGTTACTGATGGCGCACGGCCACCTTAAAGGGTTGTCTGTCGGACAGAAGGCGGCTTATATTTTCTGTCTGCCGGTGCTCACTGTCTGAGATTACACATTTTGTAAGTAAGCCTTTTGAGACAAGGGAGGTGGGACTAGGTTGTCATCATTGTTTCTAGGGGGAAAACTATGCCTACAGGTGATGTCAAATAGCTGCACAGTGTCTCTGCAATATCGGAAACGTAGACTCACTAGATTTCAGCTCCGGCAAGCAAGTCTTCTGCTTACGGACAACCCCTTTAAGACTTGAGTGAGTTGATAGAAACAGAACCAGCTCACCCTTAGACATGTTCATCAAACCACGGAGCATGTTGGTCTCCCTGCTGCACCATCTGAAATAAAGGGAGGAGGTATGTGGGGGTGACATAAAACCACAGCACAACTTTTGCTGTTTTAATAGACAACCAGTATACTGACTTCCTGGTATAGCCACAATATTCCAAATAATGGGGACCAGGGGCCATTCCTTCCTTGTGGGGTAAAGGTGTTTTACGTGTTAATATAGGAAATGATTCTTGAGAGCGGCCAAACGCTGGATTGCCATACTACAAGATGTGGACAGATTCTATGGCAGCAATCAAAAAAGCACTGGGTGCCTATGGAATGATAAATGACACTGAGGGTAATACATAATTTAGCACTGAACAATGTATAATTCATCTCACTAAGGTTGAACCTGATGGACATGTGTCTTTTTTCAACCTAAGTAACTAAAAGAACAATAAATTAATGAACAAGGTTGGGTTGCATATCTTGCAGGTTGTCAGCATGGGATTTTGCACATAAAGAATCTGCAATGACAGAGCACAATGTAAGTAAATAGGATTTTACAACCCCCGTCTAAAGCCATATACATGTAGCTCTATAAAAAAGTATATAAGTATAAATATTCAATATGAGCAATGTGATATAATCATATGTAATCTGCAGGTTGCATAGGACTGTAAAGTAATTCCCAGATACGGAGTGAATTATGGCAATTTCAGTACTGCTATGACTATTCCCACTCTTTACAGTCCAGAGCTGGTACTGAGTAGAGGTATATGGCAACTGTACAGCTTCCCTAACACAAGCTTTACTTGTCAACACAAGGGTTAAAGCGATGCTCCCGCCAGTGGACAAATGGAAGCATTGTGTGGGATGTGAGTTCAATAGGAGAGGAAGAGTAATGAATTCTTATTGTAAAGAGAAGTGGGAAGGTTAAGTGTTTGTGCTACTAAAGATAAAGCTTTACAGCACGTTTAGCAGTGTTCAGCTGATGTGGCTAAACGCAAACATACGTCACGTAGGATGTGCAGCAAAGGCCGTCATCTGCCGTAACTGCATAGATCGTCTCCTGCTTGTCATACCAAGCAATGACGACCTAATGAAATAATGAGACCAGTGGACTTGTTCGGAAGTGTACACAAGGTCGGTGCTCACTGAAGGATATGATGACAAAGAGTGAAGGGTGACAAATGCAGGCACCCGCCTATCCATTACATGCAGCATTTAGACTAGAACACACTGATCTAAGGCTGTCTACGTTAAGAGCCTAAGTCTATCATGTGTTGGGAAAATTTGCAGACGTACATGTTAGACCTATCCATGAGGCTCCATTCATACAGAGTCGCTTTAAAAAACTATATACATATAAATAATCTGTGTGGTAGAGCCTATTACCATGGCATGAGAATCTCCTAACATATACAACCAATGTAAGTTCTTAACATGATGTGAACACACACTCAGCAGAAATCTTATTAATTATAGGCAATCTTGATATTTCATTAGCAGTTTTATGCACCAGTAAGTCTCAACATGCCATTATCTGCAAAGCCCTATAATATATGTGACATGTTCTATGTACACCAGCATAGAAGCAAAGGGATTCTTTACTAGAAGAGCAGCGAGAATATACAACTATCTGGCAGCCCTTGTCAACTTAATACAATAAGTTCAAAAGGGTTCCTTATGCTTTTCTGGAGTCTGACAATATTACAGGTAATGGTCACTAGATTGTAGAGAAGGTTTGTCAAAGCATATATAAAATAAAGTTCATCTGTACCCATGCTTCCCACCATTCCATGGCGCTCTTACACATTAGTGGAGTTGTACAACCACGAACCCATTGTTTAAGTAAAGGTTGGGCAACATCCATTTCTACCTGGAATCCTCTTGTCCTGGCAGTGCAGAACCAACCCAATTTTATAAATTTCAACTTTTACTGAAGTTTGTTTTATAGTATTACGAGTACTAAAGCCTGGAGAAAGGGAACAACACAGCCGGCAGGAATACACATTTGACTATACCAAACACAGCTGTGACAACCATAAGTGAGCACACATTTGGCCATTTTGGGGGTACTTCATGCATAGACTAGACTACCCTAAGGTGTGCTGTGTATTTTTCTCTTTTACAATAACAGCAAGGCTTGCCTACAGAGATTATATGGGTGTGTGTATGAATTTATACCTGTTTGCAGTGTGACGCAAACAATGGAACTCATAGCACAACTTAGGAATTGGGCAATCTAGTTGTTAGGTACCGCTGAGGGTGTGGTCACACATTCAGGTTTCTAATTGCAATTATTGAAAGCCAGGAATAGAGGAGTGCCCACAAGCTGAAATAGTGTGAAATAACCCAAACCAATTGCAGTCTTTTCTGTGTATGACATCCACTTATGTGCCAAATGTCATCTTCCTTGGCGCATCTGTTTGGTGTCAAACATCAATTCTAATCGTTACTGCAAACTTCACATACTCAACATGTAAACCAGATGGGCATGCAGCTCACTGACTCCTATGGGTCCTATGTATATGTGAAATGAATGATGCATGAAAAGAGCCTTGTAGATTGTATGTGCACGATCAAGATCAGGTCCATTGTAAACCACACATTTGTTTCTGTACATAAAACATTGATACGATTTACCCACAGGCACTGTAGATGGCTATACTTCATCAGGGACCTGTCAAAAAAAAAAAAAAAAAAAAAAAGGTAGCGCCATACTGTATCCTGGACTATTACATCGTCCTTGTGTAAATTACTTAATTGAAACTAATACAACTATTTTTGTACATAAAATGCTGGCTCTTGTGTTCTTGTCCTTTCAAGCTTGTTAAAAGTAGCAGCTTTTCTAATGAGACAAGTTCTTATTTTTAAAGCCCATAAATACCTTTTCAGACATTTTTATTGTACAACCCAATATGAGCTGCTAAATGCTCTTCAGGGTTGATTCTATGAAACTAGCTTTCCAAGGGCTCAGTCTAAAAAATCCAATTGCTACATAAAACTCCGTAACCTGTAAAATTTGTTGCCTGAGCTGGAATAGAGAGCAGGGGAGATCTGCAGGGGGAGCATGTGGTAGGTTAGTTTTTTTGTTATTGGACCCTGAGTTGGTGGATGATCCTGCAGCTGAACATCACATGTGGGGCGTTCGTTGGGCCCCCGAGTAATGTGCAGATGCAGTAAGATCAGAAGTGAGCAGTTGTAGGGTAGTCTGCCCCCCAGGAGCCTCACGCAGCCACTCAAACCGTTGTCCTGCTGAAAGGTCAGACTTAAAGAAAAAGCCACCAAAGATGCTTTCTATGGCATTCTAAACTAGACATTATTTCCCCCTTGATTTAAAGGAGTTAAAAAAGGCTGAAATAGTGTGTGAAAGTGGATTTAAGGAAATTAGACACAATCAATCCCACCCCCTTTCCTTCATGAATCCCTCTTTGGTTGAACTTGATGGACATGTGTTTTGTTTTGTTTTTCAACCATACTATGTAACTATAAATCCTATTGCAATACAGAATGCAGACTGAATGAATAGTGTGCATCTTTCATTCTTGGTATGGTCTCTTCCATTTATAACATAGTATCACAGCAGCAGCAACAGCTGACAGGTTTCACGATGAGAAGGAAAAATGGGCAAAAGCTTAAGCCCTACTCCAAGTAAAGATAAATGGGTTACTTTATTTATGGGATTTTACAATATAAGCCTTCATCACCTGTCTCTTATAACTGAGGTTTTTAAACAGGAATTGCAAAAAGCCTAGAGAGCAAGGACTCTGGAATCCAGCAGTAAATATTTTTCAGGACCAAATGACAGGAGCACAACGGACACAATTGCCATATTATTTGCACCATGGCACCCATGTGACCAGATCCTGAAAAATCCTGAAAAGGAGTTCATGATTGCAGGCAGAAAGGCTCAAACAGTTTGCACTCTTGCCAGTCTATGTCCATCTATGTCCAGTAGTATTTTCAGAGGACAACTTGAACAATTAAAAAAGGTGCTAAAATTCCAAAATATATTGAAAGAGAACTTAAATAACAAAATAAAAAACATGTGATCCCATTGTTTAGTGTGCAGAACAGCAGCCTCTTAACACTCACTACAAGGAGTGTTACAGCAAAAAAAAAAAAAAAGAAATGGAAAGTAGGAATCACCAAAGATGGTGCAGGTACAGATGTGGTTATATGTGATACAAATTAATTCTTCTCATGAATATCACATCTGTCGAATGTTAACATTTTTTCATTCAGAATGATTGAGCACCAAACCACTACTGTCCTCTGTCTTACAAAGTGCTATCTTCTTAGCTTGGGTCTGGGAGGCTCATTACACTCAATAGTGAACTCCAAGGGTCTCTTCTGTATACAGCGGGTTATGAGAAGACAGACTGAAGTGGCATATTGGAGATCTGCTTTGTACGGCTGATACAAGAAAAGCTGAAGATGAAACAGTCCATCCAGGTACTGATATGATATTTGTGGCAGCAGGTTATGAGCATCTCATCTACTCCATATAGGACTCTGATCCCTCATTTACTGTCCAACAGTTCCCTCTTCTTCCCAAACAGGAATTGACTCTAACCCAATTGTGGGGTTCAGTCTCTGGATTGGTAGAATAGGATATATCCAGACTCTGAGTTTTTGGAAATGTCTGATGTTAAACCGTAGAACTCTTCAATGGCTTGGGCGTCAATTTTCTGTTGTCAAAAAGGAAAAAAAGGAAGGGGGGACAAAACATTAATAAAAGAGTTTTTTTTGTTTTTTTTTTTAAACCAAATAAAATATGTTTTCTATTCCTGCACTCCAAAATTAGCCAATGAAACCGGAATAAAAAAAGATAATTTCAGTCTGAGCAGTTTATAGAATTGAAGATAAGCTTGTCGGACATTCAGGTTCTTCTGGACAATACTAGTACTCAATGCAGTATAGAAAGGACGTTCCCTTCTTTTGTGGGGAACAATCGTGCCACACACACAAACACACACAAATTCATAGTGCATATCACATAAATTCTGAACCAAAAAAAGGCTACTGTAAGCAAATTGAGGTTAGGTTCCCACACAGTATTGTGGATCATAGCTTCAGCCATATTGTATTCCACACGATGGTCAAGCTGCATAAATTCTATAAGCCTTATCCTTTAAGCAGGCCATCCGCTAATTAGCTGTTGTCTCGGTGCGTTCTCTCCTGAGCCTCCCCAGGACATGTGCATGCTTGGCTGGGTATATGTATGTGTGAGGGGAGAAAGTTTAGCTCTCAGAGAGTAAAAGGATTGGGCAGTTAAAATCCAATATGTCTGATCCTTCTCTCCCCTGATATCTACTGTTGAAGGGACAGTCAGGAGGACCCCCTTCCATACACAGATATTCGGTCAGTTAGACTGACATATGTCTTGTGTGTATTCACTTTATTTCCTCTCAGTCCTCATATTTGTTTAGACTTCCCATCATCATTCTTGTCTATTTCTAAATGTGTATTTTCTCACTACAACTTTTAATTTGCTTTTCCTCTTCATTCCAGCTAATAGCTGTACAGAATTAGATGTCTGACTCATAACTTGATGTTGCGGCTTCTCCCGCCTGCATTGTCCATTTTTGCTTCTTAAAAAGAATTAGATAATGGTATTTAACGATTGAAAAAAAAAAAAAAAAAAGAGTTTAACTATCACAATGTCTGAGGTACACTGACTGCCATACTCCCCATTCAAAATACACACTGGATGCCAAAGTAAAGTGGCAATATGAAACCAAAGCTAAGAGAGGGATAGTCAATACATAGAGTAAATTATTAATGAAAAACATAGCATAAGGTATAACTACCAACCTCTACAATGTCGTCATCAAACAGCAGCCAGAATCCATGACTCTTTACAATGGTTATGTAGTGTCCACGGTTTGGCCCACTGTGTAAAATGAAAAAAATTGGGCAAGTTATTTGTAGTGAAATAAATAGATAGAAATGTTAATGCTAATTTCATTTTTCCCCTTGGGATGTCACACAATAATCCCTGCACTCGCAAGCAATATAACACCCATCACAGATCACCATTTTTTATGAAACTGGCTATAAGGCTGTATGACGGACCTTTAAGTGGGCTCCTAACTCCTATGGGCAAACTTTTTTACTGTTTGCATATAAGCCTAGGAAGGCAAAAGCTAATTCAGCATATTCTGTGATGCACTCATATCCGGATTTCTTATCAGATAGATTTCCTGACCAATTGGATTCTATTGGCCATGGACACCGTTTAGGACACAGATGCCCCATACATCCCTATGGGAGCATGTGGAATGTCTAGAATTCTGGATGCGCTGTCTGCCAGACTGGGCCAGCGTCAGCACCTGGCGCTTTAACTGCACACACCTAATCAGTGCATAAAGAATTAGATGGAGCACTGTGTTTGACAGGGTGAGGAGCCATTGGCCCCTGTCCTGTCAAACACTCTTAGGCTGGAGACAGCATTACACTTACGGCCCCAACAGACCGCTTCCTCCCGAGCCCTCTGGCACATGAGCAGAGGGATAAGAAGAGCTTATCATGCAGCAGTTCAGTATGTGCTTTTAATTATTTTACCTTATTTGTTCCTTTCCATTTCTACAATCAGGAAATACTGATATTTCCTGAAGCCTCCTGAAAGGCTCCCTAAATGACATTTCCTGACTGTAAAAGCGGCCACGGATGTACACATGGGGCCTTAAAAGGGCCTATATAGATGCAGTCAGATCTTTATTTCTGGTCTCTAGGACATGTCAAAAGTTTTTTTTTTAATGTGACAGATTTAATGGAAGAGCAATATACAGCACGACCAGCCATTAAGAGGGCCCCATTCATTTACATTCCAGCTGCACTGCGCATCAGCAAGTGGAATGTAAATATACAGATTGTAGACCTCAAGTTTAAAAGGGGTGTATTACAGTTTAATAGCATATAAAGTTTACTGTGTGTTTTATGAAAAGTTATAAAATTTCCAGAATACTTTGTTTCAATTCATTACAGCTTTATGGGTCTCTGCATGCAGTTTTTTCTTTCTTAATATGGATAAAAATCTGTTCTGGTCATATGGCTTTTTACATAGAAGAGATGTTCAATGTACTGTAAGGTAATGGGAAAACATGCCCAGCTACTAAGTATTTAACAATTAAGACTAAGGCTATGTTCACACACTTTATTTTTCCTCAGTATTTTACAACCAAAACCAGGAGTGGATTGAAAACACAGAAAGGCTATGCTCACACACTGTTAGAATTTAGTGGATGGCCGCCATTTATTATTATCCAGCCATTATTTCAAAACAATGGCCTTTGTTTTGAAATACTGGCCATTATTTGCCATTAGACGGCCAACCACTCAATTTTATCAATGTGTGAACATACCCTTTCTGTGTTTTTAATCCACTCCTGGTTTTGGTTGAAAAATACTGAGCGTGAACATAGCTTATACGGAAGACAGCAAAAACAGACCTTGTCTTTTTGTATTCTTGTAAATGCCATGTCGGGAAATAACTTCTATATTAATTACATGATGAATAACCTATTTTATGAACCCATAGCAGTCATTAAACAAATTAAAAGGTAAGAATACCAAATGTAGATACACACCATGCATGTAATCTCTTTACATAGTTACCATAATGGCTCTACACAACTCCAGGATGTATGCTCTTAGTGCTAATGCTAAAACTTGTGTGATATCCCAAAGAGGCAGATGTTTATGATATAAATCAATCAATAAGATTTTACTTAAAGCCATAAACCTTTCTGTAAATGATGAGAATCTCAGGGAAACCACAGTAAGTAAATCATTCCTCTACTGCATGTTTTAAACCTGAATGAGCTGCGCTGCCATGGGGGCGGAGGGGGGTTACACTAGAAGGAAAAACAGAACTGTTCAAGGTGATTTGGGAATACTGGGAATTATTGAGTTGCATGTAGGGGCCTTCATCCCAAAAAAGAAGTATCAAGAACAGGAGGATAGACCCTGTCCCTTTCCCTTTTTAAACTTTTTTTTTTTTTTTTAAGTTTAGATGGAGCTGGGAGAAGCATGCAGCTATGTGCTTCTTTCCCCAGCTTGCGGAGATCTGTTCCACAGCAGAAGATGGGCTCCATATAGTGGCAAAGTGAAATTTAACTTCTCCAACTCGGAGGACTCCACAGGGCATTCTACTTCTCCAAATTAGGCAAAAATCAGAACTTCATGATGTGCTCTCCAATTATTAAATATGATTTATTTTTTTTTGTCTAAAAAGTCCTTGCTCACCTGATCTTACGCTTTTTGACTTCTAGTTATGGTATTTCAAGACAGGCCAGGTAAACTGCAACAGCCCTGCAACAGTGTCAGATATGAAGGATAGCCGATGTCCTATCAAAATTTTCTTTTGAATGATAGGCGTGTAGACGAAAAGTTACATCACAAAGGAAAAGTTGCTAATGCAACCGTATTTATCATGGTAAATTGGATAGTCATTGCATTCGGAATATATAATGTCTACAATGAATGTGTACACTGAAAGACTTGTGCATGATTAACGATGATTCAGAGGTCAGAGTAAAAGTTGTGATCAATGACATCTGATAGACTTTTCGATCACTGCCGCATTTACACTGGAAGATTATTGTTTAAATTTAAAGGGGTAGTGCGGCGGTAAAAAAATATTCACAGAATAACACACAATACAAAGTTATACAACTTTGTAATGTATGTTATGTCTGTGAATGACCCCCTTCCCCGTGTCCCACCACCCCCACCCGTGTACCCGGAAGTGTAGTGCATTATATATACCTGATCCGTGCCGACACGCGTCCCCCATCTTGTGCCAAACGTCATCTTCGGCCGGCCGGCCCGAACACCTTCGATCTTCCCGAGTGCCGGCCGCCTCATCAGCCACGATTGGCCGAGCACAGTTATGCTTAGCCAATCGCGGCTGAGCAGCTGATGATGCGGCCGGGACTAGGGGAAGATCGAAGGTGTTCGGGCCGGCCGGCCGAAGATGATGTTTGGCACAAGATGGGGGACGCGTGTCGGCACAGATCAGGTATGTATAATGCACTACACTTCCGGGTACACGGGTGGGGGTGGTGGGACACTGGGATGGGGGCCATTCACAGACATAACATACATTACAAAGTTGTATAACTTTGTAATGTGTGTTATTCTGTGAATAATTTTTTACCGCTGCACTACCCCTTTAAGCGATTTATTGCAGGAAAATTGGTCTGTGTTAAAGGCCCCCGCCGGGACCCCGCTCTGAACGGCGCCGCTCCCAGCTGTTATCTGCAGCCGGGCAGTGCCTCTATTAGCCGGCATGGGTCCCCTTGCCGCGCCGGCTAATTAAGCCTCTAAATGCAGCTGTCAAACCTGACAGCTGCATTTAGCTGCTTAGCTCCGTGCACCCCTGGTGTCTAGTGGGTCAGATCTCTCTAAACCCCCCCCCCCCCCCCCCCCCCCCCCCCCGCGCAAGATCTGTGCTTCTGGCCGGGCCGGGACTCAGCGTCGCAATGACACTAATCCCGTCTCGGCAATAGATTGCTGTGGCCTGCAGCAGACCAAAGCAATCTATCACCGATTTAATCGATCTTTGCTGTGTATATACACAGCATTGATCTCTAGGAGAGATCAGTGCTGTGTATACACTAGTCACCCAGGGGGACTTCTAGTTAAAGTAAAAAAAAAAGTAAAAATGTTTTTTTATTAATAAAAAAATCCCCTCCCCTAATAAAAGTCAAATCACCCCCCTTTTCCTATTTTATAAATATAAATAAACAAACATGTTTTTTTTATCGCCGTGCACGTAAATCGCCCAAACTATTAATCACATTCCTGATCTCGCACGGTAAATGGCGTCAGCACAAAGAAATTCCAAAGTGCAAAATTGCGCATTTTTGGTCAAAAAAGCGATCAAAAAGTCGCATATGCGCAATCAAGGTACCGATAGAAAGAACACTTCATGGCACAAAAAATTACACCTCACACCGCCCCATAGACCAAAGGATAAAAGCGTTTTAAGCCTGGGAATAGAGCGATTTTAAGGAACATATATTTGTTAACAATGGTTTGAATTTTTTACAGGCCATCAGATACAATAAAAGTTATACATGTTACATATCGTTGTAATCGTAACGACTTGAAGAACATATATAATAAGTCAGTTTTACCCCAGGGCGAACGGGGTAAACACGATACTCCCTGAAATGAAAACAAATTCCTCTTTTTTTTCAATTTGACAGGGCAAATGATTTTTTTCCGGTTTTGCAGCATATTTTATGGTAAAATAAAGTCTGTCATTGCAAAGTACAATTGGTGTCGCAAAAAATAAGGGCTCATGTGGGTCTCTAGGTGAAAAAATGCAAGTGCTATGGCCTTTTAAACAAAGTGGAAAAAGCAAAAGCGCAAAAAATGAAAATTGGCTTTGACCTTAAGGGGTTAAAGGGGTTGTCCAGTGAAAATCTTTTCCTTTCAAATCAGCTGGTTTCAGAAAGTTATATAGATTTGTAATTCACTTTCCATACTTATGAGCTGCTGTATGTCCTGCAGTAAAATGTCCAGAGCAGTAGCAAATCCCCATAGAAAACCTCCAGTGCTCTGGACAGTTCCTGTCTCGGACAGAGGTGGCAGCAGAGAGCCCTGTGTCAGGCTGAAAAGAAAACATTTCCTGTAGGACATACAGGAGCTGATAAGTACTGGAAGACTTGAGATTTTTAAATAGAAGTAAATTACAAACCTATATAACTTTCTGAAAACAGCTGATTTGAAAGAAAAAGATTTTCGCTGGATATCCCCTTTAACACTAACCCCCTGCGTACAGAGATGGAAAACAATGGGGGAGATTTATCAAACTTGTGTAAAGTAGAACTGGCTCAGTTGCCCCTAGCAACCAATCAGATTCCACCTTTCATTTCCCAAAGTATCTGTGATGAATGAAAAGTGGAATCTGATTGGTTGCTAGGGGCAACTGAGCCAGTTTTACTTTACACCAAGTTTGGTAAATCTACTCCAATGTTTTAAGAATGGAGTGCATGGTTGAAAACCAAGGGAGTATACTGAACAGTTATAGTGATTTGCATAGCTACAGAGCTGCCTACTGGTCACTTTATGTATGAAAATTTTCACAAAAGCGGCAACTGAAGTGTTAGCAGAATGTCCTCCAGAGTCTTACAAGTTGGAGGAGTTTCAGTAACCCTATACTTACTACAGGTTACATACATGGACAGTAGATAGATGCAAAGGAAAGTGAGATGGGCAGAGAATACATTGTAACTTTTTTTGCTTCTATATTCTTACCCTCTTCCCAGTATTAGATTTTAAAGGTGTTGCCCAGGCCTAGAAACAACACCTCTCCATTCCTCAGTTTGGGTGTGGTCTTGCAGCTCAGTTCCATTGAAGTTAAACTGCATACTGCACAAAACCTGGGGACAGGGGTGGTTGGACTTTTTCTAATCCTGGATAAACCCTTTAAAGGGGTACTCCGGGCTGGGAAAAGGGTGGAAATAGAGGCTGACGGTCACTTACCTCCCCGGTTGCAGCACTGGGTCCCGGATCACACCACCCCGTTCTCCCGCCCCGATGCCGCTTCCTGGTCTGAGCTGCGGCATGAGATGTGACGTCTCAAGGCAGCTCAGCCATTCAGCAGTCGGAGCCGAGTCCGGCCTTGGCCGCTGAATAGCTGAGCTGCCTTGAGACGTCACGTCTCAAGCCGCAGCTCAGACCAGGAAGCGGCCGTGGAACAGAAAACCGGGGCAGCGCGATCCGGGACTCGGTGCTGGAACCAGGGAGGTAAGTGACCGGCGGCCTCTATATCCACCCCCTCCCCAGCCATACACTAAAAATAACCCCAGCCCGGAGTACCCCTTTAAGTCTTCTTTTTATCTGGATTATTTTTTTTCTTCCAAAGGTTTCTGTATCCTCTTCACAAATACAGTACTGTTTATCATAGAAGTCCCTTAAGTAACCTGATATTTACCCACCTGCCACAGTGAACAACCACAGCTACAAGGTCATACATTCGGTCGGGGTTAGTGGCATCCCCGGAAGTGTTGAAGAGCCGCAGTTCAAGTGGAAAGACCACGCGGTAGGAAAGTTTGGTATATCGGTGCAGCTGGTCCATGTATTTAAACCTTTTCAAGTGCAGGGCTAATATCATAGGCAACTTCTTCACTCTCATCCTGCCAACAGATTCACAAAACATTTAGCAAGCACTTCATGGGATTACTCAGTAACAGTGTGACAAGAGGGAAGGTCACTGATACACATAACTAGAATAGAAATTAAGAGAAACAGAATTTAATCGTCCTCAAGTACAATAATACATTCCCTGCTGTGAAGTGGAGACACAACAAATGGCCTGTCTGCTCACTAAGAGGACACAATGTAAAATATGTAGTGGCTGACAACAAAGATTGTCAGCGATCTCAGACGTAAGAGAACAGCCAGATGAATATACATCTAGGACTATATCAGAACTATGATTAAAGGGGTCCTATGAATTATAAGTCCCCTATACACAGTGTTGGACTGGGGTACCTGGGGCCCACCAGAGGAAATGATCCTTGGGGCCCACCAAAGAAGAATCGGTAAAAAGCAACATACTGACCCGGCCCTGTCCTGGATTCATCTGGATCTGCGACAACTCCCTTGTGAATGACATGTTTTCAGTCGAACTATAACTATCAGAATACCCTACACTCATGAAGCTTTAATGATGGGTATGTTGGGAGTTGTAGCTTCAGACAGAACAAACCTTTAATAATTGATTGTTGTGCAGAAGGTTCTGGTGGCCGTAATCTGTTACAACCATCAGCCCTGAAGGTCCAGCACTATAGGTCTCTACAGTGGCAGCTCATATGTACTACAACTCCCAGCATATCCTGAGGGATGCAGACTATCAGTAAATGCTGGGAGTTGTACCTGGAGGATTCTTGGTGTATTGTACACTGAATACTTTGTGGGAGATCAGAATACAGGGTTATGTGGGGGCTTATGTGGAAGTGACCCCAGAACAGCACTAATATATATTATCACTATACTGTACCTCTCAACATACCATCACACTGTTACTGACCATATCATTGATCATCATACTACTACCCCTATATCCTCCTGCTCCTCCATCATCATACTACTACCCCCTTCATCCTCCTGCCCCTCCATCATACTACTACCCCCTTCATCCTTCTGCACCTCCATCATCATACTACTACTCCTTCATCCTCCTGCACCTCCATTATCATACTACTACCCCTCTCATCCTCCTGCTGCTCCATCATCATTCTACTACCCCTCTCATCCTCCTGCTCCTCCATCATCATACTACCCATCCATCACCCTCTTACCCCATCACACTACTACACCCTTCATCCTCCTGCCCCTCCATCATATTACTACCCCTTCATCCTCCTGTCCTTCCATCATCATAGTAGTACCCCTCTCATGCTTTTGCCCCTTATCAGCATACCAGTACCTCCCTTATCATTCTCCAGCCCCTCCATCTATATTTAAAACAAAAAACAGCTATACTTACCTCACCTGTATGGTTCCTCTAGTGCCCCAGCCACTCCTCTCCCTGCTCTGCTTGAGTGAGATCACGAACGCTGGAAGGGGGCGGGGCTTCTCGTGATGGTGGCGGGGCTTCCCGGGACTACCTGGGACATGGTTTTGCCGGGGCTGTCTCCTCAGAGTTGGGCATACCGGGCAAAACCATGTATTTATCCTGCTGCAGCTGGGGCCCACTGAGGACAGGCAGCATCATCATCCTATGGCTGTCTGGGGGCCCCAGCTGCTGGACAGGCAGTGAGAGTGGGGGAGGGGCCCACCAGAGGATCCTCCGGTGCCCCAGTCCGACACTGCCTATACATGTATTGGGGCAGGGGATTAGTGTCCCATAGAACAGACATACTGTATAGGAAATCTGTGTTCTTCACCTGTTTGTTTTACACCATTCTGATACTGTAGCCATTGGCAAATCTACTGACAGACTAGATTTTGGATTATAGTCTCCCTGTAGGGAGACAGGACCTCTGACTCTAGATCTGTGCTCCTTGCGGATGCTTTCCAGATGCTTTCCCAGTACAAGTTTCTTTGGAGACACAGCAGCTTGATCTCCTGAACACCCTCATGCTTCACTTTAAAGGCTATGTATATGGTAACAGCAAATTCTGTTTGTGCAAGGTCCGAGCCGGTCTGTAAACAGGCACCGATCTCTGTGATCTGCACTTCCATGGCCTTCAGAAGACTTGATCAGTGGTGCGGCCCTACATGCTATACTTCTCTGCACTATGCTGAGCTTGTCCTGTTCTTCTCATTTCTGCTTCTGACTGTCTCCCATGAAAGAAAAATCCAGGTTCCCACCCATAGGATGAAGTTCAGAAGACGTCCAATGACTGATCAGCTTTACCTTATTAGCTTTGGGCTCCAAAATGACTGGGTCTCACCTCATCCTTCTCTCTGACCGCTCCTGCTGGGCCCAACTGCAACCTACAGCTTTATAACCTTTATCTTTTCTTAGAGACAAGAACAAGGTCTACAAATCTTGATGTAAAATAAGAGTAGACAGACTTCCCCACTGTTTGTCAGTCAGTCAGTGACAGCCTAAGGGCCCCATTACAGAGAAATCATTATACTGTGTAAATTTACTCGATAAAATTTCTGGGTGTATGCAGGCAATGATCTAAAGAAAATTAGTTCGTATGACATTAATCTAATCTTTTAATGGTGCATTTACAAAGCGATTTAGCTGGCAGATCTTTGTAGCCAAAGCCAGGGACAGACTATAAACAGAGAACAGGTCATAAAGGAAAGACTGGGATCAATCCCCTCTTCAAATCCATTCCTGGCTTTGGCTTTAAAAATCTGTCAGATAAATCTCTGTGTAAACGCACCCTAAGCTGACCATAAAATTCTCATTAACCTCTCATAATCTTTAGGTGTATGTACACATTGTTCCTTCATTATTATGATCAAATACTAGAGTGTATGAACAATCGTAATTACAATCGTAATTGCAATTGTAACCAACAACTTTTGTTCCTTGTAATATTGTGAATTATTTCTGAAAAATCTATGCGTCTTATAGTACCCTTACAGAAGTACCACAGAGAAGGTATGGGGTTAATCTACAGACCCGTTTCATTTTTGGCTGGGGAGGGAATGAGAGGATCTTAGTCTTTCCCTTGTCTGCCGCAAAACAATAAGAATAGGCTCCAAGACATCGCAGAGGAGAAACCTATCCAAAACTCCTCTCTTACTCACCTCTTCTGTCCTTCCTGTTTGCTTCGACACTGCTCACAGTAATATTTGTATTCACTGCATAGTGTTTCTGTATTACTGAACCCCCTGCGGGAACACAATAAAGGCTGTATAAGGTCTACGACAAACACCTTAGTCAACTCATTTTCACAGACAGTGGATGGTCCCTGAAAACACTTTATAGAAAAATCAGTTTTCTTCATTTATATGATATACTAGAAAATGTACCCGGCGCTGCCCGGGTATAAAGTGTCAGTGTGTTAATTAGATTTGTTCTAAGGAGCCCAGGAGGCCAAGCTAAAGGTATTGTTTCATCTGAGTTAATCAGTGGAATTAGTGTATACCTGTAGTGCATAGTTGGAGGGGTTCTGTATACCCACAATGTATAGTTTTTAGGGGTCTCGCATATCTGTAGTGTACAGTTGGTGAAGGTCCTGTATACCTGTACTGTATAGTTCGGGGGTCCTGTATACCTGTAGTATATAGCTGGTGCTGTATACCTGTAATGTATAGTTGGTGGAGGTCTTGTATACCTGTAGTTTATAGTTTGAGGGTCCTGGATACCTGTAGTGTATAATTGGTGGAGGTCTTGTATACCTGTAGTATATAGTTCGGGGGTCCTGTATACCTGTAGTAAATAGTTTGAGGGTCCTGTATAACTATAGTATAGAGTTGGTGGAGGTCCTGTATACCTGTAGTGTATAGTTTGGGGTCCTATATACCTGTAGTATATAGCTGGTGGAGTTCCTGTATACCTGTAGTATATTTGGGGTCCTGTATACTTGTAGTATAGAGTTGGTGAAGGTGCTGTATACCTGTATTATAGAGTTGGTGTAGGTCCTGTATACCTGTAGTGTATGGTTTTGAGGTCCTGTATACCTGTAGTGTATAGTTTGGGGTCCTATATACCTGTAGTATATAGTTGGTGGAGTTCCTGTATACCTGTAGTATATAGTTTTGGGGTCCTGTATACCTGTAGTGTAAAGTTTGGGGTCCTGTATACCTGTAGTATATAGTTTTGTGGAGGTCCTGTGCACTTGTAGTGTATAGTTTTGGGGTCCTGTATACCTGTAGTGTCCTGTATACCTGCAGGGTTGTATTTACCCGTATGGCAGTGTTATTCAGTCACAGTGTGTCGGTATTGGTCATGTCTGGTATGGGGGTGTTATCCAGTCACAGTATGGCGGTATTGGTCAGGTCTGGTGTGGCGGTGTTATCCAGTCACGGTATGGTGGTATTGGTCAGGTCTGGTATAGCGGTGTTATGCAGTCACAGTATGGCAGTATTGGTCAGGTCTGATATGATGGTGTTATCCAGTCACAGTATGGTGGTATTGGTCAGGTCTGGCAGTGTTATCCAGTCACAGTATGGCGGTATTGGTCAGGTCTGGCAGTGTTATCCAGTAACAGTATGGCGGTATTGGTCAGGTCTGGTATGGAGGTGTTATCCAGTCACAGTATGGCGGTATTGGTCAGGTCTGGTGTAGCAGTGTTACCCAGTCACAGTTTGGTATACCTGTTGTGCCCTGTATATACATGTACTGTATAGATGGAGCAGGGGGTCCTGTATATACATGTCCTGTATAGATGGAGTAGGGGGTCCTGTATATACATGTACTGTATAGATGGAGTAGGGGGTTCTGTATATACATGTACTGTATAGATGGAGTAGGGGGTCCTGTATATACATGTACTGTATAGATGGCGTAGGGGGTCCTGTATATACATGTACTGTATGGATGGAGTAGGGGGTCCTGTATATACATGTACTGTATAGATGGAGTAGGGGGTCTACCAGTTATTACTGTGGATGTTGTGAGGCAGCTTCCCTAGAAACCATTGCTCCCTGTGAAAATGAAAGCAGTAATCCTATTGGTTGCTAAGGCTCCAACTGCCGTGTCTGCTGCAGCTAATTATATCACCTGTGTTTGCAGTGAGGAGATTTTCCCATTCATCTCTATGGGGCGCCTCTCTTTCCCCTCCCCCTCCCCTCCTGTACATCTGGCGGGGACGGGACCTTTGCAATAACCTTCCCGG
Source organism: Dendropsophus ebraccatus (assembly GCF_027789765.1). NCBI lineage: Eukaryota > Metazoa > Chordata > Amphibia > Anura > Hylidae > Dendropsophus > Dendropsophus ebraccatus. Next base: position 48,379,408 of record NC_091463.1, read on the forward strand.
GCACCCAATGTATCTGTGGGCCAAATTTGGGGTCAAACGGTTCAGGCGTTTGGAAGTCTATAGAGGACAGACAGACAGACAGAAGGACAGACAGACAGACAGACTTTGATTTTTATGATATAGATATCTATAGGTTTTAGAATGCACGTACTTCTAGTGTACCTACTGAACAGCTTGTATTTCATGTTTTTGCTGATTCTTCCTCAAATATGCAATTTACAGAAGTATTTACTATGGGCCAATACACAACTCCAGATACTCGGCATACTGATCCTGCCTTGTGTTTATACAAATCTGTGCACACCCTTTATTATTAGGGTCACATTGTACAGTGTAAGCAAAGGTTTATATATGCTGGCACAGACTCTATAGCTGGTAATGCAAGAATATGGCTTGTCACTATGACTCACCTTAAGCAGTGTGTAATGGAAGTATTTTGTTCCACATCCACCGAGAGATCCAAGAAATCTTCATCTTTGCTACTAACCTGGAAAAGCACAAAGAAAAAAAAACAGCTTAATGGTGCGTTCACACCTACAGGATCTGCAGCTGATTTTCTGCAGCAGATTTCATTTAAATAACTGAACACAGCATCAAATCTGCTGCAGATCTGCTGCAGATCCTGTAGGTGTGAACGCACCCTAACGATAAAGAACTAGAAGGTTAACATCCCATGTATTTATAGAGAGGATGTGTAGAGTTGTTACATAGATTGTAGGCTCTCGTGAGCAGGACCATCACTCTTCTGTATTGTTAAGTGCTGTGGAATATGCTGGAGCTATGCAAAGATTTCTTCGGCTGAGCTCCTGTTACAATAATCATTGTGCATATAATGCCTAAATAACTATATGACTAAATGACAAAATAAAGCAGCACTAAAATAAAGTGGCTTGAAAACTGCGAAGTGTAAATCTTCAGCAGTTGCTGGAAGGTTTATGACTAATATGGCAGTATGGAACAGATGGGGACGAGAAGTTACTCTGACCTGAAGAAGCCAATAATAAAATATCATTTACGCCTCCATACTTCTGAGGGGTAATCACAAGTGACTGTTATACGCAAGTGGCTTGCCAGAGAATACGTTCACTGTTAACTTTTAACAAAGTGAGATGTTACATTTGCGTTTTTTTATACACAAACTGCACATGTTGTTATATATATTTTATATATATATATATATATATATATATATATATATATATATATGTGTGTGTGTATGTATGAAATGTGTTATCTTTTAAAAATAAACTGCATTTCCCTTGCAGCAGGCAATTTGAAAGACCAAACTGCTGAAACTGTTAGTTCAAATAGACACATGGTAGGAAACGGCTTTTAGTCCCCTGTGCAAAATGTCAAAAGAGGTTTTCTCAAGCACCAAAATGATGAAAAGCCCCATTGCCTCCTTGCTCCCCATCCCAAACCCTGTTGGTGGCTCAGCTTCCAGGCAACTGTCAATATAACAAGGACAGGGATGGAAGGGGGAGCGAAGAGTCATTACAGTTTTCAGCCAGGGTAGATGCTTTGGAAAGCCTCTGACACTTTGCACAGGAGAATGCATGTTTGGACATTCTGGAAGGCACCAAGTGTCTCCTTGACCTAACAGTGATCTTACATTGTCATTGTTAAAAGTTGAGATCAGCGGGGGTCTGACTTATCCAATCAGCTGTCTGAAGGAAACTCTGACCTACACGTGAGGGCGACCTACCATAGGAGATGACTACATGGGGGGGGGGGGGGGTTAACTACCAGAGGGTGATTGCCTACAGAGGAGTGCCTACATGGTGTATACTACATATTAATGGGCCTACTACTGGGGGTGGGGTTACTTAGAGGGATGCATACCAACCAGGGACACTACCTATGGGGGAAACAGCAATGTGGGGGACAGACACTACCTGCTAGAGCGGATACCTGCACAATGAGGCCCAACTACTATACAGATGCATAAAGATGGGCCTGACTACTATATAGGGGCACAGAGGGGCCAAATGAAGGCACACAAGGGTCTAACTTCTATATGGGTACGGAGGGGACTAAACACTATATGAGGGCATAGATAGAGCAATGTAGATGTGGAGGATGCGGATGGTGCATGAGTGAGGAACCTAAAATGTTTGTCTGGCAGATTCTACGGGGACGACTTATGACTGGGAAAAGTCCTCATGATGGCCCAGGCCGGATGGAGAGGAAGAGGAAAAGTGAGCAACTCCGATCGGAGAAAAAGTTCCCTGTAATTCACTCAAAGACAACGCCCCCTGTGAGTCATTGGCTGTAACTGCACTGTAGTCAGATTTGCTCTAAAGAACCTGTGTAGAGCTGGTATCTGCTGCTATATGGTGACTGTATGAGGTTTTATTGGTGTAAACTGGTACTATTTGTATTACTGGTCTTAGTATACTGGATTTGGTCATTAAAAGTATGGTGGTAAAAAAAAATATATATATATACACATACATACACACACACTGTAAGTAATTGTCAAGCAGCACAAATATGCAGAGCAATCAAGCTGTGTCATGCAATAACATGCAGTAGGTGCACGCCTCACCTTACCAGACCGAGGTAAGTATCAAATCCAGACAAAGTATAGATGGAGACAGCACCTCAAAAAACGTGGGGAGTTTATTCACACCAATGCAACGTTTCGGAAAATTTACATAATGAATAAACTCCCCAAATTTTTTTGAGGTTCTGTCTCCATCTATACTTTGTCTATATACACACACACACACATACATACATACATACATACATACATACATACATACATATATATATATATATATATATATACACACATTGACACACATTATTTGTAACCATGTAACATAAGTTTAGGACTGCACTTGACAACTTAGTTGGGGAGGGGGGGGCAGCCATTTCTATTCATGCCCTGGACACTGACAGTGATAGTATATTGTGGTACTGCTGCTTTTAAAAACGTTTGACATAATTAAAATCATCAAAAGTTTTTGTCAGTCAAGGTCTCGTAGTTCAACTTTCCACCAATCATTAGCTAGAGCCCAGAGAAGCTCCATGTTAAGCACTTCACTTCCCTACTTGCTGACTCCCAGCAGGATACAGTCTCCAATGTAAATCTATGGAGACCGCCTCCAGTAGTGAGGCAATGAAAGTCATTAGAAGCTACCAGACCTATATAGATGAGTCCCCAAACACTTTTGCCTGCTAAACTTCCCGCTTGTGGCAGGTTCAGACCTCAGTATAACATGTATGGGGCTCTCCTGAGCACTCACTGACAGATCATGTAAGTGGAGATACAGGTTGGGCATGGAAAACCACTGTCTGACCCCTTTGTTCTGGGGGAGATAAGCGGTCTCCAGAGCAGTCTGGCTGCAGCTTAGAGAACACAGGAAAGTTTAGTCGTTTGGCTGTAGTACTGTTTTCTCCTGCTCTCCTATGAACACTCCAAACAATAAGGTCACAGCAGAACCAGAGGTCAGGTCACATTTAGCTGTATTGAAGTCTATTTGATTCCAAATAACAAGTGCCCTTTTCAAGCGGCATTTTAGCCGAAACGTCACACTTGTTATGTGCAATTAAATAAACTTTAATACGGCTGAATATGACCTGCACGTGCTGCACTGTAATTTTATTGTGTGGAGTATAAAGTATATAATATACAAATGTACACAGGAATTGTGACAGGAATTTGTGGGTCCACCCAGAAAATAAAACATGACCAGCTGGGGGCGCTGCCACTGATATCAACTTAAATTCTAATCCATTGCTAGTTATAAAACACACACAGTATTTTTCATGGGATAACCTCTTTATTGTGAACCCCATGCAATGCTATTCGGCTCCTGGGGAGGCTCATTTCATGATAATTCTGGGTATGGTATGCGAGACTGGGGTGTACAGATTAGCATCTTTGTCCTACTGTAATGTAATTATCATATATTTGTAACCAATGGTGGCTATACTGTCTGTAGGGGTCCTAGGTATCATGACAGTAATGTAATCATATTCATGCAGAATTACAGCCTGTACTTGAAGTGGTGTCCTTAGCAATAGTTCCTCCTACGACACATTACTCACAGTTTCACAGTTAAGACATCTGGTTTCATTGGTTAAAGTCCCCTGGAAGATCTCATGAACCCAGGTGAGGTCAGGCTTATCTGGTTCCTGAAGCTCTAAGCTCCCATTCTGCAGCTTTCCGTTCTGGTTCTCCTGTTTCTTTTCCTCTTGCAGCAGGTCAGCAATAGTGTTGAGAAGGTAGTTTAGGAACTCGTGGGCATCCTGTTGCATGTAGTTATCAAACAATTCTGCAAACAATGATACAGAATCACTTCCATGTCTGAGCTTCCAGTTTGCATAAATAAAATATATAGTAAATGTTAAATTCAGTCAAAGCCTACAAATTCAGGTGTGACTATAGGTAGCCCCAACACCTCATACTCTCCACTGTCATATGTAAATTGCTCTATATACTGAAGTGCTTTAGATGTCCAACCTGCAACTGTCTAAAAGGTAAATAATGTATTTAAAAGGGCTATCCAGCGCTACAAAAACATGGCCACTTTTCCCCCTCTCTTGTCTCCAGATTGGGTGGGGTTTCAAACTCAGTTCCATTGAAGTAAATGGAGCTTAATTGCAAACACAGTTAAACTGGACACAGTTAAAATCTGCACCATCAAATCTGCTACGGATCCGGTGTGTGTGAAGGCACCCTTAATGTAAACTCCACATGCAGTTTTCCATAAAAAATATTTTTTGCCCCCATTTATGAAAGCTGGCTGCACTAAACTGGTGTTAGGCACTAGGATTACCTACCATACTTTTTTCATTTAAACAAATATATTCATCTAGCAATTATATGATCCAAAAGGTAGCAGGTTATAAAAGATGATTCTTCTTCTAGATTATTAAGCCAGCAGTGTTATTAACTATGCTCAGCCCTCCACTTCCACCTTTACAGACAACTGCTTTTACTTGTTTACACGTTTATCCACAAGATGGCGATGTTCCACATATGATGAATCACGTCTTGGTGTCTCAGCCATACACTTTCTCAGCCAAGTACTTTCCAAGGCCTCATTCACACATGATTTAGGAAACTGCGGAACTGACATATTGCACATATCGCACTATGCTGTGGCTACTGAAGGGTTTCTCCATACAGGGAGAGATAGTAAACGGTCATATGTCATACCCCCTACAGATCTTAAGGTGTACCTGTCAAAAGTTTTCATCTGTCGAGGTTTGGGTGTTTAGGCCAGACCAATCACTAGAATGAGTAACACTGTGATTCTCTCCTCAGTCTGTATTTATGGGACAACCTTGGTCACAAAGCTGGAACAGGCCATGGTGTGTTAACCACAACTCATACACTAAATACAAATGTCTTTGGTTGGCCAAAGGTAAGCAGTAATGTGCTACTCCGAGCGGTCGCTCCTCAGGATAGAGGTTCAGGAATGGACGCTCCCATACAAATCCTAACTGGCCGCTGAATAGAATCAGATTCGATGGCCGTTTGTTCACCTGTAGCCATGAGTTTAAACGCTTGCTGTGCCTAGAATCCAAGTTCATATCATATAGAGATCTTCACTTTTTTAACGACACCCCATCAAGTGTCAGGGGGCAGCACACAAAGTTTTACTTCATAGCTTTGAATCTAAGGGAGGACGCTCCAAGTGACATCAGGAAGGAAGGTCACAACCTCTTACTGTCATTTCTCCCCTTCAAAGCTTCCAGTGACGCAGAGAGAAAGCGGCAACTTTCTTCAGGTTATCCCCCCAGTTATCAATCTTACAGGATATGCCCACCCTGATTGTTCCATTGGATGGGGAGGTATATTTCTACTAAAGGGGTGATATGATTTCTACAAGACAGAGGATATGGCAGTTGCACATGTAATCACCCATTCACCACTTCTATGTGACATCACAAATTTTTGTTTGATTCTGTTCTGGTGATTATGTAGAGATGTATACATGTACATACAGGCATAAGTGGCATGTAGCGACTCATGAATGCATACCTCCAGTCATAAAACTATCCCTCTACATCTGCAGTGTCCTTGCACTGTACGGACGTCCCGGCATAAGAGCCGGCATATTATTATAGCTGCTTAGTCAAGTATTCTTGGGGTACACGGACCACATCACAGCACTAAACCCTACTACTCAATTACTGTAAAATGACAGAACTGCTTTAAGAACAAAGGAATCTGGATTTAAATTCAACCTGACAATCCTTAAGTAGTACAAACACATACAAAACAACTTATAGATGAAACCTGACACACAGGAGAAATCGTCCTACCAGAAAAATCTTTTTAAAAATGTATGCCATTCTCATTTAAAGCCTGCATTCTGTATGTTTAGAGGCAATGACAGGGAATTTATTACCTGTGACTAGAGATGAGCGAACCTGGAGCATGCTCGAGTCCATCCGAACCCGAACGTTCAGCATTTGATTAGCGGTGGCTGCTGAAGTTGGATAAAGCCCTAAGGCTATGTGGAAAACATAGATATAGTCATTGGCTGTATCCATGTTTTCCAAATAACCTTAGAGCTTTATCCAAGTTTAACAGCCCCAGCTAATCAAATACCGAACGTTCGGGTACGGATGGACTTAAACCCGGTTCGCTCATCTCTACCTGTGACTTAAGGCCCTATTCCACGGGCCGACTTTAGGAGCAAACAAGCGCTCTCAGCGCTCGTTTGCTCCTCGTTCCCCGCTCGCTGCCGCCGCTATTCCACGCATCAGCAGCGAGCGGCTGAATCCAGGGAGGGCCGGGGGGAGCTGCCCGGGTGATCGCTAGATCGTCCAGGCAGCCCAAAGCATACTGCAGCATCTACTGCCGACGCTCCTATTCCATGGAGCAACGGCAGCAGATCGTTGCTGTATCAGTCGTTTGTTTATCAACATGTTGAAAAACAAACGACTGCAGCGATCAGCCGTCATGAACGATGTCGGCTGATCGTTGCCTTCTATTCCACGGGACGATTATCGGCCGATTATCGTTCCGTGGAATAGGGCCCTTAGCATCTTTATTACTGCCCCTACCCGGCTAGTAAAGAAAGCTACTTAGATCCCAGGTTTAGGCTCCGTGCACACAGAGCAAAAGCGGTGGAATTCCATGGTGGAATTGTCCGCCACGGAATGCCGCCAGCCTCCGTGTCATAATGACAGTCTATGGGAGACTCGCGCATCTTCTCTCTCCGCTCTGAAGAATAAATATGTTCATTCTTCAGCGCCGAGAAATGCCTCCCATATGACACGAAGGCTGGGATTTATGAGCTTACCGTTTTCTTTTCTCAGTCTGGAGATGAATTTCTTGGGTGGTATAACCCCCACTTTCTTCTTTTGCGTGGCAATGCTGTTAAACAGGTCCGCCAAGCATGTGAGTAAGCTTTCCTTCTTCCGTGGCTGGACCTTGTATGCCAGAACTTTTTCCCGAAACGGACGACAAAAATAAAGTGCTTGTAGAACAGAATTGCAGTAGCAGGTATTGCCGAACTAGAAGAAGAAGATGAAGAATGGGAATGATAACAGATCCATGCACATATACAAACAAGTAAAAGACTCCACTAGCAGTTAGCTATACTTTGCTGTATAGGTAAGGACTATACAAGTAGACTCTTAGAGAAAACAACATAGCCAGACCAACTATCACCCCAAAGTATATAAGGTATATATGGTTGTCACTAACAGTACTGGCTTCAGGATGGGTTTGTTTGATTTACCCCTGGAAGACAGTAGAAAATGAAAGAACTACACAATGTGGTACTGTCTCAGCAGTTCACCGGCTCTTCCCACCGTCCCTAGACAACACCCTATTCTCTCAGGACGATTGGCTGGATCTGGTCTCTAAACTCTAGCCTCACCGCTTAAGTGATGTCATCACCCCTGCCCGGAACTATCTCCTTTTCATGTACACCTATACATACAGTATCTCTCTCTACTGAGAAGAATTAGGTGTGTCTTATGAAGAGAAGCAGACGGGGAATTACATGTCAGCTTTTGCAAATTTATGCATTGTAATGGAGTGCTGTCAAAGAGGAGTATGCAGGGTGGGAGGGCCATTATAGAAAAGTGAGAGGCAGCAAGGTATTCTGGGAGGTGTGGTACTACGTTACTGCTCAAGGACGTGGTATCATGATACTGGGAAAAGGAAGGGGGGGGGGGGAATTACAGACACTTAAAACGAATAGATTTTTGTTGGTTTAAGAATTGGGGTAGCCAAGCAATGCTTCATGTTTCAGCAGCATTTGCATTTTAAACTTGACATGGGAATGCCCCTTTAAGTTTTGCTTTTAGTTTACAGAGGGCCTACAAGTTCATTTGAAGAATTTGTACATCTATGGCCAATGTTCTACTGTGGAAAGGGGTTGTCACAGAGATTGTTACATTCTGTAAAACTGACCTAGGGATTCAAAAAAGTTAACAATGTATTTCTAAAAATAAATGGCAGATAGAATAACGTACAATAAACACCTTCATTGGCGCTTTCATTGTGGTGTAGCAATCACGTCTTAAAACATTGCGTAAAAAACATTCCTTAATTCTATTGTTAGTAAATTGTGTTTGAGATGGTAAAAGGACATCTAAGTGTCCTCTTAATATTATTATGGAGCGGAAATAGAACACAGGCTTGTTATTTTTAGCATTTCTATTCATAGCCCAGTGAGAACGTTCACTCCGTATTCGCTGTCTCCTGCTTTTTAGCCAGTCACAACTGAAACAGATGAAATCCATCTGATTGTACAGTCTGCAAAAAAATCTGGCGTGTCATGATAGCTATTTTATCCTTTATGGCATGGGCAAGGAAATGGCAGTAGGGAATAATACTCTGGCATTAACTGAGAAATAAATGTTATACTCTATGGTTGTAAAAAGACACATTCATCAAGTTATATCAAGGGAGGGGTAAAGATGTGAATGTAAGTGGGTACAAATAACAAGTTTTAGGCTATGTTCATACGCTGTAAGAGACCGGCCGGTCACAGAACGGCCAGTCTCAGAAAAGATCATACCGGCCAGTACTGCAGTATCGGCCGGATGATGTTTAGTGCCGCTTAGTTCTGATGCGGGCACATCCATGCACGCCCAAATCAGAACTCCCCACTGCACACTATGAAGCGTGTGGCCGGAGCCGCTCGCTCCATAGTGTACACTGACATGCTTTTCTGCGGACGCAGAAAACTCTACAGCGCCACTACGAATTCCGGCCGGAGCATATACTATGTGTATACACTCCCGCCGGGATCCCTTCAGCCTGCAGCACCACGTAAGCTCTGTGAAAATCACGGCCGTTGTTTCAACGGCCGTAATTTCCACGGAACTTACGTAGTGTGAACATAATCTAAGGATACACAGCAACTTTAGCCGTTCAAAAAACTTCAAAAGTTAAGTATGGTCGGAATCTCGGTGGTGAGACCCCATCAATCATTAGTTATAGCTGGGTGGAGCAGATGGTGGCTTTACTCCCCGACTGGCTGCCCAATCTGCTTCAATACTATAACAGAGCCCAACACGTGCAATGAGTCAGGCTGGATGGCCTTCTGGGGAATGAAGCACGCTGCCGCGCTATAACTAATGATCACAGGGAATCTGAGCATACCTGTTTGAGCTGGAGATTTGTCTCAATTTTTTCTATCTAATGTTGTTTTGCTAAGGTACACCAAAATAGAGATAATGCAGTTCAGCCACTTAAAGGGGTATTCCCATCTCAAGTTGTTATCCCTTCATGATAGGATAGGAATAACAAACTGATCAGTGGCGGTCAAACGCAGGAAACTCCAGTGGTGCAGAGAATGAGGAGACAATCGTCCCTGGAATGAAGAGAGCACCTATGGCCACTGTGGCCTGTACTCCATTTATTAGTTATGGGGCGAACATTTACCGTGTCAAGGGAGCTGTACAGGGATTAGAGCCCAATAATCTGTGGTTTTTATTGGTACCCCTTTTGTCTAGATTTGACCTTCTGATCAATTTTTAGTACTTTATAGAATATAATAAATAAATAAAAAAAAACTGCAATTCTGGCAATTTGTGGAATTTTTGCAATTTTCATTGCTTAATTTTTTTTAAAGTTCTCTATGTAAATCAACATTATACATCCTGTCAAACTGTGGTCCATGCTCCTATGCTCAGACACCTGTTCTTTAGGCATGTTCCCTGAGGAAGGTCACAAAACATGTTGGAACGCTGTGTGAACGGGAGTCTGAATTTGATAGAAAAGGAGAGATCTAGTGGCCATATGTATAACATTGATTTAAACATAGGAAAGGTAAAAAAAAAAAAATAAAATTAGGAGAGTATATTGCAAAAGTGTTGATTTCTTTTTGACAGCAGGAACAGTGACCCTCAGCTACTGCAAGCAGTCGGGGGTTACCAGGTATTGAGTGGGTTTGAGTTTTAACCCTCTCCATATCTCTTTAAAAACCCTATGATAAAATCATGGGTTGTTAAGGGGTTAATATGTAATAATCTTGTTGAATACAAACTCATAGGTGATGTAAGCATTTTATTATAGTAAATTTGTTATTTCTATTATACGTGAGAAATTTATGACGTAGTCCAAGTCCAAACTGGAGAAAAACTGTGGAAAAATATAGGAGTCAAAAACTTAGCATATTGCCCCTATAGCCTAATAAAACCGATATAAAGTCATCTCACCACTCCTCTTGTACATTATCCTCATAATTTCAAAACTGTCCAGGATCGCTGGAGCTTGATTGGTAGGTTACTTTCTATACACAGATAGGGAGAGATCTATCAATAAAGCCAACTGGGGAGATGTCTATTAGGACGTCTTTGCCCCTGTGACTTACAGCGCCACTCAGGATTTCATCAAAATAAATAAAAGTAATAAATAAATAAAAAATAAACAGCACAATTCCACAGTGTGAACTCTGCAGTGGATTATGTATGTGCAAAGTGGCCTTCCATAGCCAATCATAGCAAGCTATAATAAGGGAGCCTGTGCCCGTGGACGGGACCCACTTACAGTGATGGCAAACTATTGGCACTCCAGCTGTTGCAAACCTACACATCCAATTATGCCTGAACAGGCAAAGATAGGGCTATAGCTGCCAAGCAACAATCGGAATTGTAGTTTTGCAACAGCTAGAGTGCCACAGGTTCACCACCCCCACATTAGGCGAATGTACAGTCACTAAAAGGGCAACTCCAGCAAAAAATGTTTTCTTTAAAAACAACTGGTGTCAGAAAGTGCCAGAGATTTGTAGTTTACTTCTATTGAAAATCTCAAGTCTTACAGTACTTATCAGCTGCTGTATGTCCTACACAGGGCTGTGGAGTCAGTAAGCCGCAGCTCCGACTCCAACTCAGACTCAGACTCCTGAATTTTATGAAGACCGACTCCGACTCCAACTCCGACTCCCGCTCCTTCATAAATGGCCAGTCATATACCAGGGGAGTTATTTATCACACTGGCTCAGCAGCTTCTCCCTAATGTCCTACATGACCCTGGGGCGACTTCTTAGTGAATAAAGGAATACTGTATATAAAGCAGATTCTCCTGTGTGTGCAGTGGATGCAGCCAGTCTCAAGCCTCCATGTCCTGAACTACTCACAACTAGACTAGATGGAGCAGGTGGTCTTTTCCTGCTGACAGTCTTCTATGTTTCTAACTAAATATTCACCATACTTAAAGAAACACTGCCAACAATGCCAGATAACTGTAATATAGAGGTCAGCCATAGTGATATAGAGAGGGGTCACACATAGTGATATAGAGGGGTCACACATAGTGATATAGAAGGTCACTGTGGGGGCACGCAATAGCACGCACACACACACACAGCCTGCTGCAGCCATAGCACACACACACCCACACAGCCTGCTGCAGCTATAGCGCACACACAGCTTGCTGCAGCCATAGCGCACACACAGCTTGCTGCAGCCATAGCGCACACCACCCACACACAAACTCTGCTTGCTGCGGCCACAGCACACATACACACAGCCTGCTGCAGCTATAGTGCACACACACACAAACACACAGCTTGCTGCAGCCATAGCACGCACACAGCCTGCTGCAGCCATAGGATACACACAGCCTGCTGCAGCCATAGCATACACACAGCCTGCTGCGAACATAGCACACAAACAACCTACTGCAGACATAGCATTCACACAGAGCCTGCTGCAGCCATATCATACACACAGCCTGCTGCAGTCATAGCACACACACACACACACACACACACACACAGCTGCAGCCATAGAACACTGAAGAAAAACACACAATCTTCTCCCAGAGAGAAAACACCACACTGAGGACAGAGGTTACTGCTACACTACTTATGTCTTCTCCTCCTCCTCTATATTACACAGGATATCTTCATATTACACTGCTGCTCATATACAGTCATCCAGCATCCAGGAAGAGAACAGCACATATATCCCCCCACACAATGGTCTCTTCCAGCTCAGAAACAAACTGCCAAATAGTGACCGACAACTTTTCCATGACCCCCCTTATGTAATAGGGCCAGTGTCCTATTAGAATGTTGCTCATAATATATATTCATGAGCAAAAACTTGTAAAATTCATATAAAAACTTGATTCTGCTGGAGTGGGAAAAAATTTTTCTGACTCTGATTCCAGCCAAAACTAGCTTAGACTCCGACTCCACGACTCCAAAGCCCTGGTCCTACATATCTATGTTTATGTCTAGGACATACAGCAGCTGATATGTACTAGAAGTAAATTACAAATCTCTGGCACTTTCTGACATCAGTTGATTTGAAAGAAAACTGCTTATACTGGAGTTGCCCTTTAAAGTGTCTTCTAAATCAAAAATCCACACTGCCTTACTGTCTGCTTGTATATCTTCACGATGGATAAGAAAACATATTCAATTCATAAAGGAAAGAAAAGAGGACTTACGTTGACCAATCCAAAATAATGTTCATTTACGGGAAATTGCTCTGGGCCGATTTCTTTTTCCAATGTTGAGGCATTGGTGCCCTATGGGGAAAAAAAACTCTCTTAAACAAAATTGTAATAAATGTATACAATGCAAATACATGTAAACATTAGCAATGCACTGGTTAAAAAATACATTGTAGTACAATATTATGGGTCATCCGTCCTACCTGAGCTGTTTTCAACTGTATTTAGCGATATGCAGCAGAAAGGAGGATAAGCTGCCATTGTGTTATTTATGGTGAAATTTATAGAAAATGTAAAAAATAAAAAGTCACGCTACAGTGTTATATCATGAAAATAGGGCATTTACATAGAAGCAGCAATGGTGATTTCCTAACCAAATTTATGAAACCAAAATCCAACACAAGTGGTGGGTACACCCCAACAAAGAATATCAATAACTTGTCGTGTGCCCTTGAGCATCAATAACAGCTGCACAATGACGTCCCATGCCGTTCACAAGTCGACTTATTGGCTGCTGAGGCATGGCATCCCACTCTTCTTAAGGGGGGGCCCTCAGGTCAATGAGATTTTGGGGTACAGAGTTTTGCCTCTACATGATGTCTCAGCTGATGCCATAGGTTTTCTATGGGATTCAGGTCAGGAGAAGGTGCAGGCTGCTCCATGCGAGATCCCCCACTCTCCAGCAGCTGTTCCCTAATGATACGACCTCCATGAGCTGGAGCATTGTCATCCATGAAGATGAAATTAGGCCTGTGCTGTTCATACAGAGGAACAATGACTGGATACATGATGTTATACAAGTACAAGTTCATCCTCAAATTTCACCCCCAAGCCATATATCCCTAAACTTTTTGTGACTAATAAGATCTACTGTTAAAAAAAACAAAAAAACACCACGTCAAAAACATAGAGGACTTTACGGCTTACAACTGCTGCTAGTGTCTTGGTGCTACATGGCAGAATACCTTCAGAGGTCTTGTGGAATCTTGCCTTGCCTTAAGTAATGAGTTGCCTGTCAGGGCTGCTCTGGAGGCAAGAGAGAGACCTCCGCAACACTAGACAGGTGGCTTTGATTGGATCATTAACCTTCTCACTGCTGAGTACATAGACAGTATATCAGGAAAGGAGCGGTGAGAAGGGGGAAGCTGCAAGTGACATCATGCCTCCCTCCGGAGGTTCAGTAACAATTCATGTTATTACCCCTACTGGCTATGACAGAGGATACGTTCACACTGTCACATTTACAGGAAGGGATTATTTCTTCTCCTATTAAAGACCTGTGGTCATGCCTGAAGAACTCGATAACTGGTATACACCAGGACGGACTTTATGAATATCAACACCAGTTTTAAAGGCCACCTTCTGCCCAAAAATGCTAAAAATTGGCGGGTTCAGTAGTAGGGGTGTTTCAGCCTGGCCGATTTAACAGAACACACACCGGAAATCTATTTTAATTTCATCTGGTATAGATGAGGGCAGCAAAGGTACCTGGGACCCCAGCTGCTTCATTCTCTCAGTGACAGCGGAGTCAGGCCTTAGTACCAAATTCTGTAAGTGTTATTGCAGCACTTGTCTCTTTCCCTAACCTCTAAAGACTGCTAATAAGGACTGTAAGGATGAATGTGGCGGCCAGCAGGTTGGCGATCAGGGTTACCCCTCTTTTCCCAATAAATGTGTATTCCGGAGGTAAATGCAGAACTTACAGGGCATTCATTGCACATCCTTTGGATGCATCAGAAATGCTCAGGAAAGCAATAACCTTTACCATGTAATACCAAAAGTAGGAATCACCGGCACTACTCTCTATTGATCTGTTGAAGCGCACATGTGCGCGAAATGGCCATCATGTTAACGCCGTGAAGGTGGTATGGCGTCTGCCCGCATGAGAAATGTCTTTATGGACTTTTAAACTGCACATCTTATGAATAAAGAAGAATTTTGCCAGGAATGGGTGAGTGCCCTCTTCTCTCTTTCTCTCCTGTATATTTACCATGTAATACTTCTGGGTCACCATGGCCGCACTGTATGCCTGCAGAAGGGAGGCAAGGAAATTTGGATAATATCCATAGGCATAATAATAGATCCGTCTGGGTCTGCTATATGCCACCAGGCAATCAAATTTTATGCATCTAAACACAGACATATCTTGTAGACAGTGTTCATATTCACACGCAGAAGATTTGTGCTCATTACGTTGGTGCAGATCTTTGTGATCAATGTGACCTTGGTGCAGATCTTTTAGGTACGCCCAAAGCTCATACACTGAATAGTCGCAGAACTTCACATTGCTGACATTTATCTGTCGCCGTATGGTGTATACCAATTAATAATTAACAACTTGGTAAATATACATAACAGTATATGGTGTGAACCTTTAGAGCCCTATGGCAGGGAAAGATTATCTTGCAAAAAATTGTTAAATTGTCCAAATTTAAGCGATAATTGTTCTATGTTGATGCGGGCAACAATCAAACGACTAACAAAAATTTGTTGGTATGTTGTTGACTGCATCTTTTGAGCTGGCCGTAAAATCATTGTTAACCATTTGCAAATCCATTGTTGATCGTTGATCAGAGAAAACGAAAAATGGCTTTATCTAATAGGACCTTTAAGGGGTGTTCACACCTGCAATTATTGAACAAAAAAAACAGGTTGTTTCCTTTAAATGGGGAAATATGATAAGTCTACATAGCTGCATATGTACTGCATCATAGCATCTCCCACTACAAAACAAGAAAACTTTTATTTCAATGGAAAATGGGCCACTTTCTTCCTTTACAACCACTAAAATAACTCTAAAACAGGGATGGTAAACCTTCGGCCCTCCAGCTGTTGCAAAACTACAATTCCCATTGTGCTCGGACAGCCAAAGCCAAATTTGTAGTTTTGCAGCAACTGGAGGGCCGAAGGTCCCCCATCCCTGCTCTAAAGGACTTCTTTTGGTCCAGTTTGTTGTTTGGTGAGACAGATCACTTTGGAGATGATGTCAGGGTTAGGACCTTGGTGGTAGTCATAGTGCCGAATGTGACTACTCCAGCAAGAAGTCTCCTAGTCATGGGACCTGACAGCCACTTTAAGAGGATGAATGCCTTCTATCTACAGACTATATAGCCTTACCATACAGAGATATTACACAACATTATGTTTATTTCAAGGAAGTATCTGGCAGCAACAGTAAGAAATATAACATCCCTAACACACAAACAACTGGGCTCTCACATAAGACGTGACACCGAGGAGACAGAGAGCAGACAGCTCCACCACTTCCCAGATCTGCTCCATGAAGGCGTTTTTCCACATTAACATCCTGATCTTAAACAGCTTCTATAGTCAATGGAATGGACGTGCAATAAAAACGTATTAGTAAAATCTAAACCAATAGAGACAGCAAGACGTAGGACAAGTTTAGGGCAAAGCCCTGTAAATGCAAAGTGGTGGAAAGTACATAACATATATAATAGCCATACAGAGCAATGTTAGGATCAGTATTAGCTATGCCTAGTAACAGTCATAGGAAACATCATTATCCCCCCCAGACATATAGTACAGTCCCTGACAGAAGTTCTGGCGCTTATCCATGTTGTGGAAACCAAAGCTGAGTTAAAATTCATCCATTGGTATTAGAAATGACTCATATGAAAGCTGAAACCCTCCCAAATTAGGTTTTTTTTTTTTACAAAAATAACTTCACTGCTCAAAATTTTGATAATTTAAAGGGGACCTGTCACCCCAGCTGCCAGGGGTGAAGCCCCTTATACTTAACCCCCTCTCTCAGTCTTGGTCCCGGACCCCGTCCCACCGCAAGCCGTGCGTGCGTTCACCAGAGATGAGTGCAACACCCATAGAGAATTACTGGAGCAGTCATTTTCTATGGGAGCCGGACTCATCTCTGGGGAGTGCGCGCACAGCTTCCGACGGGGATTTCTCAGCGGCAGGACGGTGTTCGGGACCGGGGGGTCGGGCGGGCTTCATCCCTGGCAGCCAGGGTGACAGGTCCCCTTTAATGAACACAGAAAGGTCATATTTTTGCCTCTAACAACCTGCCAAAAATCCACCCTGTGACCAAAGCCGGCGAATTTCAACATTTGCTCAAAGAAATGACATGTCTTTGGACAGACGATGGAATTTGCTGGCGTATAGTCTATGGGATGGGCAGGACTTCAAGCAGAGGGGCACAGTGGAATCTGGTTGAGGTCTCTGCACGTATTCCGGAGTATGCACATACCCTTACTGATACGTCACAAGTATCAATGTCATGTGTGTTACACCATTACACCAATGCAAATTAGATACAGGTCTCTACTGTGCATATAAACTAACATATTTCTTATACGGACTGATATACTGCCCCCAATCTATAACAGAATACACACATAGCAAGCAGTTCCATTTATAAACGTAGTAAACTGATAAAGATTATTTGTGATATATTTACAGTAGTATTAGCAGCAGACAACACCTACCTGCTAGTTATTGCAGACCCTTTAACATGTACAGATAAATCACTTAAGCAATGATTTTTTTTTTCCTTTTAAACGATTTTAGACAAGAAAATCATTGCTATGAAAGGTTGTCAATGCAATCGTAGGTGCGTTCATAAATATGGTCATAAATGCATTTGTGTACTTTTTCTGCGCTTTAATCAGCCCGTGTAAAAGGCCCTTAAAGGAGACGTTTTATTCATTCCTCTCAGTAGTGGAGAGCTGGTTATTAGAGGGGCTATGTATTAGTGGGAGTGGATTGCATAATGTGGGGTTTGGGCAGATGCAAAGCCTGTGCAAAATACATTATATCTGCTTCTTGTTCCAGTAAACACATATTTATATACAGTTGAGGTCATAAATTTACATACACTTAGGTGTATGTAACAACCACCTGTCATTCAGCAACACTCCAGTAAATGAGCTGCCACTACTATAATTTCTACATTACAGATCTCCACGTACTGCCAGAATAACCCAGAAATATATAAGGCTTTGCTATCAAATTTAAAACTTGCAAACTGAATGGTTAATACAATAAAACTCTGCCAAAGAGAGACAGAAAGATGGGCTGCTGAGAGGTTTCTGGCCTGATGACAGCAGCGGTGGGCACGTCAATATATGCAGGCTGCTGAGTGCAGATACAAGGCCCTGACTGATGTCACCCATTACCAGTTCACTACACCCAGCTACCACGCCACACATTGCATCATTCATGTAATAACACCGGCAGGCGACAACGTAATGTTTACACAAACTCAGTAGGCTACGCTTCTCAGCTCCATGCTTGCTTTTAAGATTGTGAACCCCTAGTATCTGTCATTAGAAGTTTTAACCACCTTTTATTTATTTACATAGTAAACACTACCTACCTCTTCCCCCGCTCATGAAGTGCCAGTCCACAGGCTCCGGGACCCCTGCCGGAAGACCCCCCCCCCCCCCCCCCCCCCCATTTCTGTTGATGTCATAATTTGGGGGAAAATGCCTGTACCAGCTGATGGATTGTGAGCTCATCCCATCAGTGGCTGGAGCAGTGGCCCGCCCCTGTGCAGGAGACACGGAGTGGCAATCCAGAACTAGAGGCATGGTGGGGAGTTTGTTATTTGTCCCCTGACATTTTTTTTTTTTTTAATTGCCAGACATCTCCATAAATTGGTTATCTAAATGTTTGCCAATTCCTTCACATATGACCAAGTAGTAACATTCACATTTATCAGCATCACAGGAGGACAACTCAACTGGATGTGCTTGTTAATGAAAAATGGAATCGCTCTCTATTCACATACATTTTACCTGAAACATCCAGATTAGATGTGTATATATAATATCTCTATCCACTGGGCATGTGCAAATCAAAATCTGCAGCCATAGATTTAATGTCCTTTTTCCCCTGCTTCCTGAGATGTTTCACGTCAGCAGGAGCTGTGCGCCCACCGGCTGGCTGTGGAGGCACAAAACGCCATCTGAAAAAGAGGAGAGCAGCCGGGACCAGAAGACCTCAGAGGAGCAGCAGCACCCTGTGGGGGATTGCATAGATTCCTTGCTGTTTTTACTTCAACAGGATACAGAACATTAGACATATCCAACCAAATGAGAAAGCACTGGCTGAGCAGGCTCTGGCTCTGGCTCTGCTGGATATGTCGGAACAGCGATCCAGCACTGGAAAGTTTAGTATCATTTTTAATGATACTAAACTTGCCCTGCTGTTTGAAAAAAAAAAAAATTGTTGTGAACAGACTTCCTCTTTAAATACTGTTATCCGAGGCTATGCTTTTAGGTCAGCCCATTCTGATGATGATGATGATGTAGATGTAGAGGGGGCAGGACCTAGACAAAATAACAGGGCGGGACACCACAGGCATTACGCTCCACCCCTACAGCACTGTGCACCAACAATAACATGCATTTTAGAGGAGAGACCACAAAGTAATCCTTTATATGGTAAGGTATGAAATGTCCAGAATATCACCTTAACCCCTTAAGGACCGGGGCAATTTTGATTTTTGCGTTTTCGCTTTCTTCTCCTTGTGCATAAAAGGCCATAGCAGCCTGTAAAAAATTAAAACCATTGTTTACAAATATATGTTCCTTAAAATCGCTCCATTCCCAGCCTTATAGCACTTTTATCCTTTGGTCTATGGGGCTGTGTGAGGTGCAATTTTTTGCGCCATGATGTGTTCTTTCTATCGGTACCTTGATTGCGCATATACGACTTTTTGATCGCTTTTTATTAACATTTTTCTGGATTTAATGCGACCAAAAATGCGCAATTTTGCACTTTGGGATTTTTTTGCGCTTACGCAGTTTACCGTGCGAGATCAGGAATTTGATAAATTAATAGTTCGGGCGATTACGCACGCGGCGATACCAAACATGTTTGTTTATTTCAGACTTTTATTAGGGGAGGGGGCTTTTTATTAATAACAACACTTTTTTTTTTTTACTTTTACACTTATACTAGAAGCCCCCCTGGAAAGGGAGTGACAATATCACTTTAAAGAGTCACTGTCGTATTTTTTTTTTTTTTTTGCAGAAATCAATAGTCCAGGCGATTTTAAGAAACTTTGTAATACAAATACCTCAGCCACTCAGTGAAGGAGGCGGAATCCGAGCGGACTTCAAACGGATCCCGCCTCCTTCACTGAGTGGCTGAGCGGCCCTGAGACGTAGCGTCTCGGGCGGCGTCAGACACCAGGAAGCGGCTGGGAACGGGGCACCGGAGCGCCGTGATGTGGGACCTGCCGCTGGAACCGGCAAGGTAAGTGGACGTCTTTTATTTCAGCCACCTCCTCCCCGGTCCCCCCAAAAAAGTGCCCCCACACTGGATAACCCCTTTAAAGCGAAACTAAGCATCTAACCTAAGCATCTAGCCAAAGCTAAAGCTTTGGCTGTCCAGGCATGATGGGAGTTGTACTTTGCAACAGCTGGAGAGCCAAGATTCCCTGCCTCAGCTGTAGCACTTGGGGGGCTGAGGATGACTAAGTTTCTTGCCTTGATCCTCTGCACCATTTTAGTGTAATTTGTAGTTTAATCCATATGTTAATGAGGCGATTTGGTGCACTGGGGGCAGGACTACCACTCTCAGTGCACTGATCCGCACTGGCTGGTCTACCCCTTCTACTAAATATTGGGGTGGCGCTCTGCAATGACGTCATTGTTGCAGAGCGCTAGATTGATATTTATTGGAAGGTGCAGGCCTGCCGGGGCGGATCAGTGCGGAGAGGGGTAGTCCTGCCCCCGTGCACCAAATCGCCTTATTAACATAAGGAATAAACTACAAATTAAACTTAAACGGTGCAGAGGATCGAGGTAAGAAATTTACCATCATCCTCAGTGCTTCATCCCCATGCACTATAGGGACATATGCTCTGGAGCATATTTTAAATCCACACTATGGTGGAAAAAAAAAAAGCAACACATCACTTCTTTGACACAGAGTCCACATGAATGGCTAGGACGTAAAGTAGACCCACTAAATGGTACTAACCCACAGCTGAATGCACAGTATATAGGGTGCAATTCCACGACAACCCCATGATTATACTTGCCTTGGCAGCAGCTACTTGACGCTAGTTGTCAAAGTTTACTGTCAACTTAAAAAAAAAAAAAAAAAAAAAAGAATACTATACAAAAGTGTGAAGAAAAATTATTATCTATCCTACACTGAAATTCTGGAACACACAGTATCAGAGTGAGAGGGTATCCAAACAAGAAAAGACTAGACAAGCACCTGACAAACACACAGCAGAGTCATTTGTGCCATGTCAGCTAGTCATTTACTACACAAGTCAAAGGAGGGAATTACTCTGGGGATTAAGGATAATGTATGTGTGAAAACAGGGCTGCTTACTCAAGTGCCCTTAACATGCCTCTATGAAGTAAATGCATAGCTATTTAACTATTTAATGGTGGTGCTGACAGGCCTCTATGATTAGCAGCCATTGTCTGGCTCCATCCGGCAAATCATTGCAGTATCAGCCTCAGTATTGATCTGTTTCACTCTGTCCCTGTGGTTTGTTCTAGGGCTAAACAAAGCAAAATGAGGAGAGAACAAATCCCTGACATGGAACCAATTCCACAGCCACCACTGACCCTGCCATTTCCATCGGGCTATGTTCACACAGTGTATTAACAACGGATGTTGTTTTATATGTTCCTGAGGCCGATACTACCATATTGGCTGCAGGAGCGTCTATTTATTTTATTTGGATTGCGGGCACATTTGGGTGTGCCTGCAATCCAAATCACCATTGAAGTCTATGCAATGTACGGCTGTCAGAACGGCCATACATTGTTTAAACAGAGCGTGAACAGCGTCCGTTATTCCTGCTCTAGCAATTAGTTGTGTGGCCATATTGAACGGCCGTTGTTCCCCTTAGACTTTATTGCACTCCATTATTTTAAAACAAGAATGGACATTGTTTTGATTGCCAATAACGGCTGTTTTTTTTTTTTTTTTTTGTCTTAAAAAATACACTGTGTGAACATGGCCTTAAAGCGACTCTGTATCCACAATCTGACCACCCCAAACCACTTGTACCTTCAGATAGCTGCTTTTAATCCAAGATCTGTCCTGGGGTCCGTTCTGCAGGTGATGCAGTTATTGTCCTAAAAAACAATTTTAAAACTGGCAGCTCCATGCCAAACGGCCGGGGCTTAGATTGTGTATGCATTAGGCCTCTCTGTCCCTCCTCCCCGCCCTCCTCATCATTAGGAATGCTCCAGGCAGATTGTTTCCCATTCATCAACTGTGTGAATACTGAACATGGGCTGGATCGTTAAGGCACCTATGCAATGTTCAGACAGGAGAAAATGTTTCAGTGGCATTCCTAATGATGAAGAGGGTGGGGAGGAGGGACGGAGGGGTGGTGCAAAGTTAGGGCACAGATACTCCTGTTAGGCATGGGGCTGCAAGTTTAAAAGTTGTTTTTTAGGACAATAACTGCATCACCTGCCGAACGGCCCCTAGGACAGATCTTAGATTAAAAGCAGCTATCCAAAGGTACAAGCGGTTTGGGGGAGGGGGGAGGTTCAGATTGTGGGTACAGAGTCACTTTAAAGTGTAATTCTTACATTATAACTAACATCGAGCGCCATATAGACACGTAGGTCTTGACTATTTTTAATGGCCTTGAGCAGCCATTAAGGGTAATCCATTTTAATAGCCAGTCTTCACCCTGTCTACCTGACCCCAACCAATGGCAAGGAGTAGTAGAGGGGAACGCACAAAATATAAAACTTTTTTCTCCCATATGTAATGAGTGGCACAGTCATTGCCTTCTATACCATTGCACATTACCGACCACAGACTACTCCTATAACCCAAGCTGAGGAGCACCAACAGCAAGGTGATCATATACACATGAAATCTATAGATGTGCTGGAATAATACTGGGAAGGAGCAGTAAATATAAGGTTATGAAAATCTACACACAGACATTGCACTGGCAAACATCTAAGAAAAACTAAATGTGTTCCGTGCTTCGAGAACAAAGTCTAGACATAGAATAACAGGCGGTAAATGAAAGGAAGATCAGATTTCTGCATCAGAGCTACAAAAATAAAAATGTTGGAATTCAGAGACTGCAGTATGGAAGACAGCAAGGCATGTAACAGGGGTGCTACCATTCTAAAAACTGCCAGATACAGTATATACTGTGGGATAGCAGTACATGCAAATCCAGCATTTAAAAGAATGGGGGCTAAAAAGCAATGGCACACACAAACACACAAACTCCTTCTGTTCGCTCCACCAGCTTTTTCTTTAGACTAAAGCCCCTATTACACGGGGCGACATAGAGGAGCAAACGAGCGATGTCAGTGCTCGTTTGCTCCTCGTTCCTAGCTCGCTGCTGCGGCTATTACACGTTATGGCAGCGAGCGGGTAAGTTCAGGGGGGGGGCTGCCTAGGTGATCGCTAGATTGTCCGGGCAGCCCATAGCGTATAGCAGCAGTCCGCTGCCACCGGGAGGGCTGCTATCCCAGTCTTTGTCTTTCAAACGACAGCGACGATCAGCCGACATTGTTCATGTCGGCTGATCGTTGCCTTCTATTACACAGGACGATTATTGGCCGATAATCGTTACATGTAATAGAGCCTTAAGGCCGTATTCATACATGGTCCGGAAGCTTTTGTAATGGATGAAAAGTTCAGTCCGTGATAAACAGTCAGCTTATGGACTGTATATAACAGATGTGTGAATGCGGCAGAAATCAGTTTTATACTAAGGTGTGTAGGGGCTCACCTTGAAGTTATATGCAATAATAAATGAATGGAGTGCTTGCCTCATCTGTGCGGCCATACCTACCTGTGTTCCATTTATTCTCTATGGGGCTGCTGAACATTGAGCACTGAGCTTAGTGGGATACCAGCAGTCATATCCCCAGCAATCAGCTTGTTATTTGATAACTTTTTTGTGTCACTGTGCTCCTGTAATTAAAAGATGCCGCTTTGCTCTCATACCCTGCTGATCTGTGCTACTGTGCCCCCCCCCCCCAACCCTAAACCATTGCTTCCCAATCTGTGGTTCTCTACAAGTTGCAAAACTACAGCTTCCTTCATACCCTGACAACAGGACGGGAATGGAGTTTTGCAAGAATAGAGAGCCATAGATTTGGAAACACTGATCCTAAATGAGCTGCCAGCCTGTAAATACCCACCTGCCCCAGCACAGGTCTGACCCTGTAAATGCAGGCAGCACCACTCTCGCCTGCATCAGACTGAGCCCTCTTTTTCCCTGCATGATGCGCAGTGATGAGAGCCACTCTAAAGCAACACAGTACAGTACAAACAGAAAGACAGGACTGGTTGTGACAGCGACACACTCATACAGGAGCAGACACTAGAGGCTGCATTGTCTTCTCCTGAGTGAGAGGCTGCTTATATTACTATTGGGAGATGAACCCTGCTACTACTACAACCAGCAGATGAAAGGGGACTGAGCTCTGACTATAACACTGGATTAGTACAAAAGTACTTTAACATTTTTAAAAGGCATTTCCATCGTTTCCTTTCAAAGCTTTTTATGTGCAAGCCTAGGGCATAGACACTGTAGGCCACGCCAATTTGACACAGGGCTGCAACATTTAAAAGTTGTTTTTTAGGACAATAACTGCATCATCTGCCGAACGGAGCCCAGGACAGATCTTGGATTATAAGCAGCTATCTGACGGTAAAACCGGTTTGAGGGGGTCAGATTGAGCCCGCTTTAAATCAATGCAGTACATAGGTACTGCATTGATCTCTATGTAAAATCAGCTAAGTGCACACTGGTAATAAAAAATCCCATAATAAAAGTTTAAAACACCCCGCTTTTCCCTTTTTATAATTAAATAAAACATATTTAGTATCGCCCGAACCATTAAATTATGGCATTCCTGATCTCACACAGTAAAGGGTATATAGTGCAAAAAATGCCAAATACCCAAGTTACATATACACAAGCTAACAATAGAAAGTACAAACCGTGGTGCAAAAAAATGACACCTCACATAAAAAAATGTTATACAGGTTGCCTATCGTTGTAATGGTACTGACATGAGGAACATAGATAACATGTCAGTTTTACCATAGGGCAAATGGCGTAAACATGACCCATGAGAAAATTTATGTTTTGGTTTTTTTCAGTTTTTCCGGCCTCGCAGCATAATTATTGGAAAAATGAAGTGTCATTGCAAAGTAAAATTGGTCTCATAAAAATTAGACCTCATGAGGGTCTGTAGGTGAAAAAATGCAAGCGCTATAGTCTTATAAACACGAGTACAAAACAAAAGTGCAAAAATGAAAAGTGGCCCAGGAAATAAGGGTTAAATATTGCTTTCCAATTTCATTGTGTATAGCAGTCATATGCTCTAGCTCTATAATATCACCAGATAACTATATCTACACAACATAAAAAAAGAACCCCCCCCCCCCCCCCCCCCCCCCCCCCCCCCCGTACACCAAAGGCAAAGTGGCTGGAATCACAAGTATTCTGGTAAAATATTTAGCAAAAAACAGGATTCAAAAAACCTATTCCTGAACTCAAACGTGCCACATCTGAACAAGGCTTCTGAACCTATATTACAACCTCAAATCCCAGCCCATCTGTGGGTTTAAAGGGGTACTCCGGGCCGGTGGGTATTTTTGAGGATCACTGGGGAGGGGGTGGAAATTGAAGCCGGAGGTCACTTACCACCCCCGTTCCAACGCCGGTGCCCAGATCGCGCTGCCCAGTACTCCCGTCCTGCGGCCGCTTCCTTGTCAGAGCTGCGGCCTAGGTGGGACCCCGATACGGCCGCTAATTGATAAATATATATAACCACAACGTATACATTATGTGTGAACATATCCTTACAATTAGAGGTGAGTGAATTCCTATCTGCATTATGCTCATCCGGCTGCTGGGAAAGATGGATCCAGTCCTGGGAAACTTAAAGAAGTTTGCTATGGTGGTGTTACTGAGCTAAGACTATCATTTGTGAATACAGCTCTCCAGCCATGACATCAGACCCAGATGGACCTCCAGCTCCAGCCATGACATCATATCTAGCCTGACTCCCAACAGCTCTATAGAATTTGTATATGACAGTGAATTAATTGCAGCAAAGCTGTCTTCTTATATACTACAGAGGTTTAGGCATCATACAAGGCTTTTAGGAATATGGGAGTCACTGCAGTGTTTTGGGGTTACCTACAGTTCATGACTGTCTTTATTCTTGTGATTCCATTATTCATATGGGTGACTTGTATTTGCACTGAGCTGTGGCACGGGTTACTGCTGTGTTTTGTGCTATACCACTGTCCCAACTAAGGCTGGATTCACACTACGTTTTTGCATCCGTTTCAAGTTAACATGGTCCACCACGTTTTCGTGTATGTCAAAAATGTACAAAAAAATTGATCCGTTTTGATCCTTCTCTCTTAGTAAGTAAATAGAAAACAGATCCTGCAGGCTGGTAAACAACTGCTTCTGTTTTTTCCCCATAAAATGGATACATTAAACAATTGGCAAAAACACAGTGTGGCCCAAGCCTTAGATTTCCTGGTACCTGGGTGCATAGTAAGGGCCTCTGCCACCCTGGACCCCTTCCTAGAAGCACACATTTTTTTCTAGGTCTCTCCAGGTGGTGGCAACTAAGTTTAGAAAAGACAGAAAAAAAAGTGACAGGAAGGGTTGTCAGATGAGTGAGAGACTGAGACACATGAGATGCCACCAATCCAGGAGAGGCCTAAGAAATCTGTGTGAGACCTGCCCTACCCCAGCAGATTCAGCTGATGCCCCTTGTAGGGGGGTGGGGGGGGGGGTATAAGGGCAGCTCAGCACTATTCACATGACAGCCTGCCTGCTGTCCATGTTGCAGTACAGGGCACAGAAACCCCTGCACCTCCAGCTGTAAGACCCCACTATGGCTCCCAGCCCCACACCTCCTGCTGTAAGACCCCACTATGGCTCCCAGCCCCACACCTCCTGCTGTAAGACCCCACTATGGCTCCCAGCCCTGCACCTCCTGCTGTAAGACCCCACTATGGCTCCCTGCACCTCCAGCTGTAAGACCCCACTATGGCTCCCAGCCCCACACCTCCTGCTGTAAGACCCCACTATGGCTCCCAGCCCTGCACCTCCTGCTGTAAGACTCCACTATGGCTCCCAGCCCTGCACCTCCTGCTGTAAGACCCCACTACGGCTCCCAGCCCTGCACCTCCTGCTGTAAGACCAAACTATAGCTCCGTGCACCTCCTGCTGTAAGACCCCTCTATGGCTCCCTGCACCTCCTGCTGTAAGACCCCACTATGGCTCCCAGCCCTGCACCTCCTGCTGTAAGACCCCACTATAGCTCCGTGCACCTCCTGCTGTAAGACCCCACTATGGCTCTCAGCCCTGCACCTCCAGCTGTAAGACCCCACTATGGCTCTCAGCCCTGCACCTCCAGCTGTAAGACCCCACCACTATGGCTTTGAGCCCCACACCTCCTGCTGTAAGACCCCACTATGGCTCCCAGCCCCGCACCTCCTGCTGTAAGACCCCACTATGGCTCCCAGCCCTGCACCTCCTGCTGTAAGACCCCACTATAGCTCCCTGCCCTGCACCTCCTGCTGTAAGACCCCACTATGGCTCCCTGCCCCTCCTGCTGTAAGACCCCACTATGGCTCCCTGCCCCTCCTGCTGTAAGACCCCACTATGGCTCCCTGCCTTGCACCTCCTGCTGTAAGACCCCACTATGGCTCCCTGCCTTGCACCTCCTGCTGTAAGACCCCACTATGGCTCCCTGCCCTGCACCTCCTGCTGTAAGACCCCACTATGGCTCCCTGCCCCTCCTGCTGTAAGACCCCACTATGGCTCCCTGCCCCTCCTGCTGTAAGACCCCACTATAGCTCCGTGCACCTCCTGCTGTAAGACCCCACTATGGCTCCCAGCCCTGCACCTCCTGCTGTAAGACCCCACTATGGCTCCCTGCACCTCCTGCTGTAAGACCCCACTATGGCTCCCTGCACCTCCAGCTGTAAGACCCCACTATGGCTCCCAGCCCCACACCTCCTGCTGTAAGACCCCACTATGGCTCCCAGCCCTGCACCTCCTGCTGTAAGACTCCACTATGGCTCCCAGCCCTGCACCTCCTGCTGTAAGACCCCACTACGGCTCCCAGCCCTGCACCTCCTGCTGTAAGACCAAACTATAGCTCCGTGCACCTCCTGCTGTAAGACCCCTCTATGGCTCCCTGCACCTCCTGCTGTAAGACCCCACTATGGCTCCCAGCCCTGCACCTCCTGCTGTAAGACCCCACTATAGCTCCGTGCACCTCCTGCTGTAAGACCCCACTATGGCTCTCAGCCCTGCACCTCCAGCTGTAAGACCCCACTATGGCTCTCAGCCCTGCACCTCCAGCTGTAAGACCCCACCACTATGGCTTTGAGCCCCACACCTCCTGCTGTAAGACCCCACTATGGCTCCCAGCCCCGCACCTCCTGCTGTAAGACCCCACTATGGCTCCCAGCCCTGCACCTCCTGCTGTAAGACCCCACTATAGCTCCCTGCCCTGCACCTCCTGCTGTAAGACCCCACTATGGCTCCCTGCCCCTCCTGCTGTAAGACCCCACTATGGCTCCCTGCCCCTCCTGCTGTAAGACCCCACTATGGCTCCCTGCCTTGCACCTCCTGCTGTAAGACCCCACTATGGCTCCCTGCCCTGCACCTCCTGCTGTAAGACCCCACTATGGCTCCCTGCCCCTCCTGCTGTAAGACCCCACTATGGCTCCCTGCCCCTCCTGCTGTAAGACCCCACTATAGCTCCGTGCACCTCCTGCTGTAAGACCCCACTATGGCTCCCAGCCCTGCACCTCCTGCTGTAAGACCCCACTATGGCTCCCTGCACCTCCTGCTGTAAGACCCCACTATGGCTCCCTGCACCTCCTGCTGTAAGACCCCACTATAGCTCCGTGCACCTCCTGCTGTAAGACCCCACTATGGCTCCCAGCCCTGCACCTCCTGCTGTAAGACCCCACTATGGCTCCCTGCACCTCCTGCTGTAAGACCCCAACTATGGCTCCCTGCACCTACTGCTGTAAGACCCCACTATGGCTCCCTGCACCTACTGCTGTAAGACCCCACTATGGCTCCCAGCCCAGCACCTCCTGCTGTAAGACCCCACTATGGCTCCCAGCCCAGCACCTCCTGCTGTAAGACCCCACTATGGCTCTGAGCCCCTCCTGCTGTAAGACCCCACTATAGCTCCCTGCACCTCCTGCTGTAAGACACCACTATGGCTCCCAGCCCTGCACCTCCTGCTGTAAGACCCCACTATAGCTCCCTGCACCTCCTGCTGTAAGACCCCACTATGGCTCCCTGCACCGCCTGCTGTAAGACCCCACTATGGCTCCCAGCCCCTCCTGCTGTAAGACCCCACTATGGCTCCCTGCACCTCCTGCTGTAAGACACCACTATGGCTCCCTGCACCTCCTGCTGTAAGACCCCACTATGGCTCCCTGCACCTCCTGCTGTAAGACCCCACTATGGCTCCCAGCCCTGCACCTCCTGCTGTAAGACACCACTATGGCTCCCTGCACCTCCTGCTGTAAGACCCCACTATGGCTCCCTGCCCCTCCTGCTGTAAGACCCCACTATAGCTCCGTGCACCTCCTGCTGTAAGACCCCACTATGGCTCCCAGCCCTGCACCTCCTGCTGTAAGACCGCACTATGGCTCCCTGCACCTCCTGCTGTAAGACCCCACTATGGCTCCCTGCACCTCCTGCTGTAAGACCCCACTATAGCTCCGTGCACCTCCTGCTGTAAGACCCCAACTATGGCTCCCTGCACCTACTGCTGTAAGACCCCACTATGGCTCCCTGCACCTACTGCTGTAAGACCCCACTATGGCTCCCAGCCCAGCACCTCCTGCTGTAAGACCCCACTATGGCTCCCAGCCCAGCACCTCCTGCTGTAAGACCCCACTATGGCTCTGAGCCCCTCCTGCTGTAAGACCCCACTATAGCTCCCTGCACCTCCTGCTGTAAGACACCACTATGGCTCCCAGCCCCTCCTGCTGTAAGACCCCACTATGGCTCCCAGCCCCTCCTGCTGTAAGACCCCACTATGGCTCCCTGCACCTCCTGCTGTAAGACACCACTATGGCTCCCAGCCCTGCACCTCCTGCTGTAAGACCCCACTATAGCTCCCTGCACCTCCTGCTGTAAGACCCCACTATGGCTCCCAGCCCTGCACCTCCTGCTGTAAGACCCCACTATAGCTCCCTGCACCTCCTGCTGTAAGACCCCACTATGGCTCCCAGCCCCTCCTGCTGTAAGACCCCACTATGGCTCCCTGCACCTCCTGCTGTAAGACACCACTATGGCTCCCTGCACCTCCTGCTGTAAGACCCCTCTATGGCTCCGTGCACCTCCTGCTGTAAGACCCCACTATGGCCCCCAGGACTGGAGGATAGGGGGCGGAGACCCACAGAACTATATGACAGCTGAGGTTTGTGGCCAGAAGGGGGCGTGGTGACATGTCACAGGGGATGTGCTCCTGGTGCCCTGCCTGCTCTCTATACAGGTGAGCCCCCCACAGGCCGGACAGCAGACTGCAGGGCTCCGCCAGCTGGGCCAGGCATGCTGGGATCTGTAGTGTATCACAGCTGCTGCCCCCTGTTGCTGAGCACTGCAGGAGGTGGATCCACCTGTACACACCTGAAGTCCGGCATCTCCCTGCACAGCGCCCCCCATCACACCCCAGCAGAGCCGCCACCGCAGCCCGCACCTCCCCGCCCGGCTCCCGGGACTCACCATCGTACAGATCGAGGCGATCTTACGGACGGTCATCAGTACGTCCATCCGCCCTCCTCCACCGTCGCCATGATGAACCGGAGCTCGGCCCTTGACAGCCGCAGCGGGGTCACCGGGAAAGCGCTCCGCCCGCTGCTGTGCTACATTGAAAACGTGCCGACCGGAAACATGGAGAGCGGATGCGAGTTCCTTGTACAGACGTTCCGTACAACGACCGCGGCGATTGCTCTGCGACCAGCGTATAACGTTATGTCACGGCAGTGTGTGGCGAGCAGCAAGCGACTACACGGGTGACTATCGGGCGCCTTTGAGGGCTACAGTCGGGTGTAGACAAGCGCTGCCGTGACGTAGGAGTCATGTGGTATCTGCTGGTCACGTGACTCTGTACTTTGCTTGTTCCGCACTCCTAGAAGGAGTTGGTTCTACAGCCGGGAAGAGTTCTGCTGTGGAGGGGAGGCCTGGCGTGATAGAGGGGCCCCTGGACCGTATAGGGGGGGGCCTGATAGAGGGGCCCCTGGACCGTATAGGGGGGGCGTGATAGAGGGGCTTCTGGACCGTATAGTGGGGGGGCCTGATAGAGGGGCCCCTGGACCGTATAGGGGGGGTGTGATAGAGGGGCCCCTGGACCGTATAGGGGGGGCGTGATAGAGGGGCCCCTGGACCGTATAGGGGGGGTGTGATAGAGGGGCTCCTGTACCATATAGGGGGGGCGTGATAGAGGGGCTCCTGTACCTTATGGGGGGGCGTGATAGAGGGGCCCCTGGACCGTATAGGGGGGGCGTGATAGAGGGGCTCCTGTACCATATAGGGGGGCGTGATAGAGGGGCGCCTGGACCTTATAGGGGGGGGGTGTGATAGAGGGGCTCCTGTACCGTATAGGAGCAGGGTGATAGAGGGGCTCCTGTACCTTATAGAGGCGGGGTAATAGAGGGGCGCCTGTACCGTATAGGGGCGGGGTGATAGAGGGGCTCCTGTACCGTATAGAGGCGGGGTGATAGAGAGGCTCCTGTACCATATAGAGGCGGGGTAATAGAGGGGCTCCTGTACCTTATAGGGGGGGTGTGATAGAGGAGCTTCTGTACCTTATAGAGACAGAGTGATAGAGGGGCTCCTGTACCGTATAGGGGAGGGGGTGATAGAGAGGCTCCTGTACCTTATAGAGGCGGGGTGATAGAGGGGCTCCTGTACCTTATAGGGGGGGTGTGATAGAGGGGCTCCTGTACCTTATAGAGGCGGGGTGATAGAGGGGCTCCTGTACCATATTGGAGCGGGGTGATAGAGGGGCTCCTGTACCTTATAGGGGAGGGGTGATAGAGGGGCTCCTGTACCTTATAGGGGGGGGGGGGCGTGATAGAGGGGCTCCTGTAACTTATAGAGGCGGGGTGATAGAGGGGCTCCTGTACCTTATAGAGGCGGGGTGATAGAGGGGATCCTGTACCTTATAGAGGCGGGGTGATAGAGGGGATCCTGTATCTTATAGAGGCGTGGGTGATAGAGGGGCTCCTGTATCGTATGGTGAGGGGTGATAGAGTAACTCTTGTACCATATGGTGAGAGATGATAGAGTAACTCCTGTATCGTATGGGGAGGGGTGATAGAGGAACTTCTGTACCGTATATATAGAAGAGAAGGGCTCCTGTATAGGGGAGGGGTGATAGAAGGGCTCCTGTATCGTATGGTGAGGGGTGATAGAGTAACTCTTGTACGATATGGTGAGAGATGATAGAGTAACTCCTGTATCGTATGGGGAGGGGTGATAGAGGAGCTCCTGTACCTTATAGAGGAGGGGTGATAGAGGAACCTCTGTATCGTATAGGGAAAGAGGCAAAAGAAGGGCTCCTGTAATGTATAGGGGAGAGGTGATAGAGTGGCTCCTGTACCAAATAGGAGAGGGAGCGATAGAGGAGCTCCTGTACCGTAGAAAGGAGGGGTGATAGAGGGCTACTTTACCTGCTGATAGCCCTAGTGCGTACTGTTTGTCGTGAAATCCTTTGCCCAGTAGGGCCATTAGGAGCACTTGGAGCGGAGCTGCCACCTCCCGCGCACAAATCTGCCCCCGGCCAACTCACCCCTTCTAATGATTATCAATGGGATGGGCTAGATCAGTGCTCGGGGAGCACTTTTATCCCCAGTGCTCCTAAGATTTCACAAGAAACCGCACGGGATGAAAGTAAGAGACATACCTTCATCCTCAGCGCCCCATGCGCACTACGGAGCTATCAGCATTAGCATTTTGTCTAATCTGCTGATAGTTCCCCTTTAAAACAAATAAGGACTTACAGACTTTAATCGGTTGAATGTAGCCTACCAGTCACTACGTTTGAACTAATGCAAATATTGAATAGTGAATAAATATAATGCATGTGGAAGGTCTTCCAACCTTTTCACATTTTTCACAATTTATGTGGCGGCCTTGTGCAAAAATGACCCCTCCCCCCATTATTCTGCTCCTAAAGGGGTCATCCACCTAAGAGCAATAAAAAGAAAGGCTACCCTGCAACCAAAGTGTATATACATGGTGGTTATCCAGAATATATGACTGCTTGAAGTGAATGTACCATTAGGCCCAGGCTGAAGCACTGGAGGCGGACTGGCCCACCCCCAGTGGGAGGAAACCCTCCCACTGGGGGTAGGGCGGCCCGCCTCCAGTGCTTGAGCCCGGGCCTTATGGTACATTTACTTTAAGGACATTCACAGAGTTGTACCTAAGCCATGCCTTAGTTGTCCTGTCTGTGTGCTTAGTGTTATTTTCTTGTTGGCTGGCAAGGCTTCAGCCAAGTCTGAGGTGCAGAGTCCTCTCGAGCAGTTTTTTCACTAAATGGATATATAACATAAGAAAATATCAGCACCACCACTGACCTCAGGTTGTGTGTGGTATTACAACTTGGCTGCATTTACTTTCATGGAGCTGCAATACCACACACAAACTCAGGACAATAGTGGGGCTGTTTATGGAAAAAGCAGCTGTGTTTTTCTAACCCTGGAAAACCCATTTAAAGGGGTAGTGCGGTGCTCAGAAATTATTCACAGAATAACACACATTACAAAGTTATACAACTTTGTAATGTGTGTTATGTCTGTGAATCGCCCCGTTCCCCGTGTCCCACCACCCCCACCCATGTACCCGGAAGTGTGGTGGATTATACATTACCTGATCCGTGTCGAGGGCCGTCCGCCATCTTGTGCCAAACGTCATCTTCGGACGCTGCCGCCCGTCCCCCCTCCGCCACGTCACAACTGTGCTCAGCCGCGATTGGCTGAGCACAGTTATGCTCAGCCAATCGCGGCTGAGCATCGGATGACGCTGCAGAGGGCGGCCGACATTTGGGACAGTCGGAGCTGTTCGCAGTCCGCCCGAAGACGTCACTCGCTGAAGATCGGAGACGGGTGTCGACACGTGACAGGTATGTATAGCACACCACACTTCCAGGTACACGGGTGGGGGTGGTGGGACACGGGGAAGGGGGCCATTCACAGACATAACATACATTACAAAGTTGTATAACTTTGTAATGTGTGTTAGTCTGTGAATAATTCTTTACCGCCACACTACCCCTTTAAAAATATATCTGTACTTTGCTCTGTTAACCTTTCCCTCAACCCTGACCAGCCAGTGATGGTATCGGGCAGGTGATGAGCAAAGCCTGGTTTCCGACACACATGAAATTTCGAATTAGGCCAAAAAGGTTTCCTCAGACCAAAAAATCATGTTTCTCAGTCTGAGAGTTCTTTTGGTGATTTTTTTGCAAACTTTCATGTGTCTGTTCTGAACTTCTTTCTGGCCATAAATCCGGGATTGGTGGAGTGCTGCAGTGATAGCTGACCCTCTGGATATTTCTCCCATTTTCACACAGCATCTTTAGAGCTCAGCCAGAGTGACCATTGGGTTCTTTTTCCCTATTACACGGAACGATTATCAGTCGTAAGGGTCCGTTTACACACACAGATTATCTGACAGATATCTGACAGATTTTTGCAGCCAGGAATGGACTATAAACAGGGAACAGATCATAAAGAGAAGACTGAGATTTTTCTTTTTTTCAAATCCATATCTGTCAGATAATGTGTGTGTGTAAACGGACCCTTACAGCCGATAATCATCCCTTGTAATGGTCCTTTTACACGGACAGATCAAAAGACGAGCGAGAAATCGTTCATTTTGATCTTTCAACATGTTCTCAAATTATCGTTGGTCGTTCGCAAAAAATTCGCAGATCATTCCGTGTAAACATTCTTTCAACGATTTCACCTATGTGTGAGATAGGCTTAAGCAATCGCAAAACGATCGCATAACGATTTTTCTCTGTACGATGTATCGTTCCGTCTAAACGCTGATCGTTATAAAAAAAATATTGTTTATTCAAAATCGTTAATCGTGCGATCGGGCGAATTATCGCTCTGTGTAAAAGTACCATAATAGAAGGCAACGATCAGCCGACATGAACAATGTCAGCTGATCGTTGCTGTTGTTTGTCTTTCAACATGCGCTGCCAGGGCTCGTTTGCTCCTCTAGGTCGCCCCGTGTAATAGGGGCTTTAGTTTTTGCTTCAAAATGCATTATCAGTTTTGAGATCTTACTGTATATAGACAGGGTTGGGTCCTTCCAATTCCTGTCAAAAATCTCAAAGATGATCAAGAGAAATGGGAGGCTCCCAGAGGTAAGTTTCATGAATCATGTGTCATAGCAAAGGGTTTGAGTACCTACAGTATGTCTATACAAAATTGTAATTTTTTTGTTAAAGTACTGTGGAATTGCTTTGGGCAATCCATGTCCTGTTACAGTATTCAAATATCTCCTGGTGCCTTCCTTTTTATAAAAGCACTTTTACTTCTGCGGCACTGGGTCAATGGAGCAGGTCCTAGGGCATCTGTACCTCAGGCCTGCAGCACCTCTCTCTTCTTGCTGCCTGTCCTACTCGCCCCAGGGGCATATCTGATAAGAAGAATGGTGGGCAGCAAGAATAGAGGCTCTGCATTCCAAGGGCACAGATGCTCTAGGCCTCATTGACAGCAAACCCCCGGATTAAAAGAGTGTTATTATAAAAAGGACGGCAGCAGGAGATATTTGGACCTCATATGGCAACATAATGGTACCTGCGATCTTGGACATAAGCGTGCCTACATATTCTTTTTAATAAATTTGGTCATTGTTATTGAGTGCATAATGATAAGGGAAACTTGAATTTGATTTATGTTAGCATGAAAAAATGTGAAAAAAAAGATGAAAACATCACTTCTTTCGGAACATACAGCAGCTGATAAGTACTGCAAGGATTGAGGGTTTTTTTTCTGTATATCTTTCTGAATCTGGTTAATCTGAAAACACTTCCTGCTGTCAGCTAATCATTGGAAATAATTATTTAACCTTTTTTACAGTTTGGAAATTCTAACATGGAGTCAACGTAAGACTCCAACCGGGTGGTGGACAACTTTATAGCAGTTACTTGTATCGTGGTCAGTATCTGTCAGCCAAAACTAGTGGTGGATGAACAACACAAGGGAAATACTGTACAAATATTCCTAGAATATATTTTTCTTGTTTTGGATTATAAATACTAATGTAAAATTCTAACTAGTTATGAACGGCATCACCATCCATAGGCAGTATCTATGTTTTCCTGGTAGCCCTAGGGCTGCATCCAACTTCTCTAGCCAAAAGGAGTGAAATGCCAAGCTTTCGGGTTCAGGCAGACCTGGAAATTCAGTAAGTTTACTTACCTCTTATTCTGACCCAAATACTGTGATAAAGGCCTAGCCTAGGATCAAGCGGCAAATTCCTGATATTCACTGAGATCAGTAACAATGGAATATCATTGCACTCCTGTCATGCCCAGAGGTGCAGCAGGTTCCCAACTGGTTTGCAAATAAAGGAAACTTATGCACACCTGTTATTCCACAAATAAAGGTAAATTCTTTATTTTTGTATACTCTCAGCACATCTGATATACGGTTGTTTTTGGTCTTCTTGACATTCATCAGACTTCCTGGCTTCCATGTGCCAGTGTTAATCTAGGGCACAGGCAGTCATTGTAATCAGCCTACAGGTTTACATACATCTGCAGTATATAAAAATTCCAGGGTTATTTCTGCATGTCTAAAAACATTTAAAAATAGAAAGTAGGAAGAAATCCACCATATTTTTAGATATCCTGAAGTACACTTGTTATTTTTATATACTTATTCCGGAAGCTAGACGTAATTTTTTTCTATGTCTCACTGCCAAGTACAACAGACCCAAATAATAATGTAGCAGAACTTGTGAAGATGAAAGAACCTGGCTTATGTATGCCACGGAGCAAATGCAGTATACTAGTGCCTGCACACAGTCTATTTTCTGAATGTATCACATGTAACACATGTGAGACAAGGAAAAAAAAAAAAAATTCCTTAGCCTTGGAACAATATTATTTGCTTTTACTTTAATCATACTAATTATTATTTTACTAAAAACTATTGTTAATCCCTTACATCTATATTATCCACAACTTTATCAAGTTATCTTTAAAGGGAACCAATCACTTAAAAAACGCATGTAAAGCTATGGGAATGTGCTGTAGCAGCACCCAGCACACTTCCCAAACATGCTTTTATACCCCCCGTCCCTGCAATGTACAAGCCAAAAACGTACTTTATAAACTCGGCGCCCTGTATGTAAATTACCCCCAAGTAGTCCTCTGGGCGGGGAGCTGCGGGCAAGTAGTCACGGTCCCTGGGCGTTCTGCAGTGCTAATCACGCCCCTCTGGGCGTGATTAGCCTGCATAATTGTGGCGGCGTCATCGGAGGCGCGCTGTCTCTAACGTCAGCACGCCTACGTTCTTGCTGTGCCGCTCATGCGCAGTACAGCGGGTCCGGTCTGCGCCGTACTGCGCACGTGCAGAAAGCCTCAAACTCATTGCTGGAGATCCGGCAATGAGTTCGAGGCTATTTTGCACCTGCGCAGACCGGACCCGCTGTACTGCGCATGAGCGGCACAGCAAGAACGTAGGCGTGCTGACGTTAGAGACAGCGCGCCTCTGATGACGCCGCCACAATTATGCAGGCTAATCACGCCCGGAGGGGCGTGATTAGCACTGCAGAACGCCCAGGGACCGTGACTACTTGCCCGCAGCTCCCCGCCCAGAGAACTACTTGGGGGTAATTTACATACAGGGCGCCGAGTTTATAAAGTACGTTTTTGGCTTGTACATTGCAGGGACGGGGGGTATAAAAGCATGTTTGGGAAGTGTGCTGGGTGCTGCTACAGCACATTCCCATAGCTTTACATGCGTTTTTTAAGTGATTGGTTCCCTTTAAGGTGCCTTCACATGTGCAGCGAGTTTGCAGCGAAATCCGCTGCAGATCCTGGTAGTGTAAAGCTGAATGGATCACATCCACGCAGCGCGAATTTTCATTCCGCTGTCAGTATGTCACCCGGCCCCTTTAACGCCCCACGTCCCGCAGTCCCCGGCCCGAAGCATACGTTACCTGCTCGGTGCCGTGGCTGTGTGTGAGGCTCCTGGCTCCCCTCGCTCCTCATCAGCCAATCAGTACATGGCACCACTGATTGGCTGATGGGAAGCGAGGGGAGCCGGGAGCTTTACTGCTTCGTATGTATGTATGCTTCAGGGCTGCGGGGGGTTAAAGGGGCCGTCTTACATATCCGCAGTGGAATGAA
Organism: Dendropsophus ebraccatus; assembly: GCF_027789765.1. Taxonomy (NCBI): domain Eukaryota; kingdom Metazoa; phylum Chordata; class Amphibia; order Anura; family Hylidae; genus Dendropsophus; species Dendropsophus ebraccatus. The sequence continues at coordinate 48,417,694 of NC_091463.1, forward strand.
AATTCCGCTGATGATATGTAACTCCCATAGATCTTCACAGTACATGGATTCGCAGCAAACTCACAGCATGAAATCCGCTGAGGATCCGGTATGTGTGAATGCACCCTTAAAGGGGTAGTTCACCAGAAAAAAACATCTTTCAAATCAACTGGTGCCAGAAAGTGCCAGAGATTTGTAATGTAATTCTATTAAAAAATCTCAAGTCTTCCAGTACTCATCAGTTGATGAATGTCCTGCAGGAAGTGGTGTATTCTTTCCAGTCTGGAAAGCAGGAGAGGTTTTCTGTGGGGATTTGCTGCTGCTCTGGACAGTTCCTGTCACAGACAGAGGTGGCAGCAGAAAGCGCTGTTTCAGACTAGACCACTTCCTTCTGGACAAACAGCAGCTGATAAGTATTGGAAGACTTGACATTTTTTTGATAGAAGTACAGTAAATAAAAATGTGGCACTTTTTGGCTCCAGTTGATTTGAAATATTTTTTTTTAACCCCTTTAACCTCTTAAGGACATAGGACGTATCGGTACGTCCTATGTCCTCACTTGCACTTCAAAGCGGGGCCGCGCGGCGGCCCCGCTTTGAAGTGCCGCGATCCCGGGTGCCGCGTGTAGCCCGGGACCGCCGCTATTAGCGGGCACGGTCTGATCGCCGTGCCCGCTAATTAGCTAATCGGAGGCAGCTGTCAAAGTTGACAGCTGCCTCCGATTACCGGAGGCAACGTTTCCCTGGTGTCTAGTGGGGGAGATCGCTCCTCCGGGACCTTGTCCCGGAGGAGCGATCTCCGTTACTGATGCCGGCCGGGGACGCGTCCAAGATGGCGCCGTCCTCGGCTCGGCACTCGTTTACTTCCGGCTGCAGCAGCCGAAAGCAAACGAGTGCCGATCTCATGGATCTCTGCAGCATATCTATGCTGCAGAGATCTCAATGAGAGATCACAGTGTATATACTAGAAGTCCCCCAGGGGGGCTTCTAGTATATGTGTAAAAAAAAAAAAAAAAGTGTTGTTAATAGTAAAAAGCCCCCTCCCCTAATAAAAGTCTGAATCAGCCCCCTTTTCCCAGGTTTTAAATAAAAGTAAACAAATAAATAAATAAATAAACATGTTTGCTATCGCCGCGTGCGTAATCGCCCGAACTATTAATTAATCACATTCCTGATCTCGTACGGTAAACGGCGTCAGCGCAAAAAAATCCCAAAGTGCAAAATTGCGCATTTTTGGTCGCATCAAATCCAGAAAAAATGTAATAAAAAGCGATCAAAAAGACGTATATGGGCAATCAAGGTACCAATAGAAAGATCAAATCATGGCGCAAAAAATGACACCTCGCACAGCCCCATAGACCAAAGGATAAAAGCGCTATAAGCCTGGGAATGGAGCGATTTTAAGGAACGTATATTGGTTAACAACGGTTTGAATTTTTTACAGGCCATCAGATACAATATAAGTTATACATGTTATATATCGTTTTAATCGTAACGACTTGAGGAACATGCATAACAAGTCAGTTTTACCCCAGGGTGAATGGCGTAAAAACACATTTCCCCCAAATAAAAGAAATGCGGTTTTTTTTTCAATTTCACCACACTTCGAATTTTTTTCTGGTTTCGCAGTGTACTTTATGCAAAAATTCAGCCTGTAATTGCAAAGTACAATTAGTGACGCAAAAAATAAGGGGTCATGGGGGTTTCTAGGTGGAAAAATGCAAGTGCTATGACCTTTTAAACACAAGGAGGAAAAACCGAAAACGTAAAAACGAAAATGGGCCATGTCCTTAAAGGGTTAAAGCAATACTGTCACTTTACACAACTTTTGTGTTGCCTAAAGTTTTGATCGGTGGGGATCTGGGTATTTATACTCCCACTGATTGATAGAAGCACACATGCTCCTGGCTCCATCTAATGATTGGTGGGGGTCTGAACACCCAATGTCAAAAGTAGTTTTTTTAAGTGACAAGAACCTTTCAAATACATTTCTTACGTCTTTCAAAATTAATGTAATGAACCAGTCTGGTAGCATACAGTTCTGTGAAAGATATCCTTATACCTATGGCTTACAAATATAGTTCCAATTAGAGATGAGCGAACCTCGAGCATGCTAAGACCATCCGAACCCGAACTTTCGGCATTTGATTAGCGGTGGCTGCTGAAGTTGGATAAAGCCCTAAGGCTATGTGGAAAATATGGATATAGTCACTGGCTGTATCCATGTTTTCCAGACAACCTTAGAGCTTTATCCAACTTCAGCAGCCCCAGCTAATAAAATGCCGAACGTTCGGGGTCGGATCGACTCAAACCCGAACCTGGTTCGCTCATCTCTAGTTCCAATGCATTATACCTAGCGCTATGCCTACAACAACATCATGCCGTACCATGCTGCCCAAGTAACCAGTGCCCAGGTAACACTTCACAGCATTCAAATGAATTTAAAAATATGTTGATTTTAAATAATGTCCAATGAATTCTGTACGGGATACTTACAACATCATCAGCTAGACAGTAATAATAGGCTGGGTTCACACTATGTTTTGCAATCCTTTTTTTTCCTTTTCATCCATTTTTGCAAAAAACAGAAGGAAAAACGCCTGCATTTTTGCGCATCCATTTTTATCTGTTTTTCCATTGACTTCCTTTTAATAAAAAAACGGTTTAAAACGCATCTGTTTTTTTTTAACCTACACAAAAGTAAGGTCAGCAAGGTTTTAAAAAAAAGGACGTGTTTTGATCCTTTTTTTTTTTATAATGGAAGTCAATGGAGAAACGGATCAAAACGCATGTACACAAATGCATCTGTTTCCATCCGTTTTTTTTTTTGTTTTGTTTTGTTTGTTTTTTTTTCCCAAAAACTGATTGCAGAAACGTAGTGTGAACCCAGCCTTATACTAAGGTAACATTTTACAATAAATTGTGTCAATGTGATCTATATCTCTAGCATGCACTGTAGTGTGAGGAAGCTTGCTACTCCCCCTGGATGCGGACAAGGTTCTCCTGCTACATTTAGTATCAGTCTATGAAAGGCTGCATGTTTTACAACTGACTCACAGGCTCCAGGACTTATTGTTCTCTGTCTCCCTCTAGCAGGGTGTCTCACAAGAATAAGGATTAAATCAATGAAGCCTGAACTCTTTCTCAAACTGAAGAACCAACAGTTTTGCTTAACCATTTCTATTCAGACTAACGTTGTGTGCATTCTTGGGGGGACAGCGTCACTATCCCACTAACTTTGTACTATCTAAACCTTAGATTTCACGTGTAATTGAAGACACTTAGTTAAAGAGATACGTCTTTTGTACTGTGTATCTATTTTTATTCTTTACATTTTTAAGTTCCTAGATGATATATACAGTAGATCTTTCCTTTCAGCAAAACATATGATTATGATGTGTAAGTTGCTTAAAATGTGGTTTAAACCAAAAGCTGCAGCAAGCAAATATTAAAAGAAGAATATAAAATGTTAGTAAATAAATAAAAAGTTAATAAGTTGTGTTTCAGTCGTCTTAATCTGTGTTACATATACAGGAAACGTGGATGTATAAAAGCTTATCTAGAGAAGAAGTATCTAAGGAGGAGATACAGTTAAAATCACTATTTCCCATATCCCCTCCCAATGGAATGTCAATGAACAACTTCTGATTGGATGGTGGATGTAGGAATCAGTTTTCACTCAAGCTGGGAGAGAACAGTTCCCCTCTGCCTTTCAGCCAGTCCCTCAGTGTGGGGACTTTCTGTCTTGCCTTTGGAGGTCTCAGCAGGCTGACCTACTTTCAGACAATGATATTAGATTCAAGAAGCCGTGGAACCTAATAGTAACACTTCATCATTCCCACTGGGCATTTTTTTGCGCTCGTCTCCATAGACTATGTCCCAGTATTCCCACAACTATCTACTAGTTCCTATCCCTGAATACCCCCTATTGGATTGTGATGCTAACAGGAACATCAAGATTGTGGTTCTGGGGGGCAGCGGTGTTGGAAAAACAGGTAAGACTGTAAGTGACTGTATATGAAGTTATACAAGAGAGCTCAAAGCTTGAGGAATATTACATGGAGTACCATGAAATTGGATTACTTTACTTCTCATTTTGTATTTTTAATGTATAATTGTCCATGGATTTTTGGATCTGTTACATACTTTATTAACCAGTGTTCATAATGATATTTCTTTTGTATTTCAATGTCTATTAGTGGAAGTTAAGCATAGAGGATTATAATGGAAGCTTACTATATAGGATGAGACGCATGGTAGTTTGCTGTCAAAGCCCTGCTCCAGTGTCCATTCATGTTACCCAGGCAATTCACTACAGAGGGGATCCAGTGTATTTTCTCCACAGCCTTGTAGACAGAAAGGCCAGTGTATATTTATCACTGCAAAACTGCTTATTCATGTAAGGCTTCTGTTAGACATCTATATAACAATGCACTATATAAATACAGTACATACCGATTGATTTATTCAGTAAGTCGCTTGTCACTTGGTTAATTCATATTGTATATAGCTGAAAAAGTTAATTTATTAATAATACATTTTTGTGAGAAATTAGAACTATACACTTAGCTACAATTTGTGATTTAGGCATTAGCGGCTGAGGCCATGGTAAGACCCGTGTTTTGCTTGTGAGATCCCAGCCAGAGATAGATTGTGCAATTGCATTTAGTGATTTTTTTCTTTGCTTGATTCACACTGATAGAATTGAATGGGAAAAGTTACACTGCCACCTTAGTCCCCATTCAGTTCTTTTGAAGCATGGCTGTCACGTGACTATGGTAGATCACAGCTCAGTTACATTAAGTTGCAACTGTCATACATCTCCTTGATTAAGACGCAGTGAGAAACACTTAAAGTGCATTCCTGGTGGTGCGTCTGTCATCTAACCGTTACACAATTGTGGCCCTCATACAGCCCAGGCCTAGGTCTCAGAAATTTTTAAAACATTTGTGTAGATATAATTATTATCGTTGTACAGTGAAGTCACTGTATGTATTATTTTGGCACTGTATTTATTATCCCCACACTATTGACATTTCTTTGTATTATGCAAGTTCTGTGGACGTATTCCTCCGAAGTCACATCACTGTGTGCCTTTTCAGGGTTTTAAATGGGTTGTCGGAGATATTGCTTAATTTGCTGTGGACAGAAGCGGGACAGGTAAGTATACATCACTGTCAAGTTTCCCATAGCCCTTGCAGTATGGCTAATTAAGCATTTATCCCGGACAACTCCTTAAAGTATATGAGATGCGGCAGAGAGTAGAAACAGTCATATAAGGATACACCAGTCATTTATCATGCTTATAGGTGGGGGCCTTGTAATACGTTTTGCACCTGGACCATTATATCTCAATTACACCTTTGGTGAAAGTACTTACAGCGGATCTGTCATCACTCTTTGCTGCCCTATGTAAGTAGTATGGGAATAAGGGCCCTATTCCACGGGCCGAGCAGGCCCTGAGCAACGATGTAAACGAGCGCCGATCTGCTAGATCGGCCCCGATAATCATTTAGCTAGGGCTGCAGGGACATCGTTACTGATGTCCTTGCAGCATACATTACCTGCAGGGCTTCTCCTGCGCTCCCTCTACCTCCCCGGGTCCCGCGGCACAGCATCAGCTTCGGAGCGGCCTGACTGAGCTGTCAGACGGCTCAGCCAATCACTGGCCGCGGCGTTCCCGGCCAGTAATTGGCTGAGCGTCTGACAGCTCAGTCAGGCCACTCCGGAGCTGCTGATGCTGTGCCGCAGGACCCGGGGAGGAAGACGGAGTGGAGGAGAAGTCCTGCCAGGTAATGTATGCAGCATACAGTGAATCGTCAGTCGCCCCTGCGCACCGCTATTCCACCATAGCGATGCGCGGGTGGCGCACAATGATTTTAGGTTTGAACCTAAATGAACGATCAGCCGATGACACGATCATCGGCTGATCGTTCTCTCTATTCCAACGAGCGATAATCGGCTGATTCGGTCGATTATCGCTCCCATGGAATAGGCCCCTAAGTCCTCTCTCTGTCCTGTGCCATCTGATGAATGGGACTGATTAGAAAATACTCCAAAGACATGGGGGGACTTTTGTAGTGTGAAAATGTTACAATGTGCAGCTTTTATTGTGTTTGTTCAAAAAGAGGGAGAGTTGTGAAAAAAGTTTACGTGTTGCACAGGAATTTGGGACTTGCAACACTGGCTTTCTGGTGAAAACATTGATAACTTTTCCCTATAGATTATAAGTCTCGTGTTTTCAAGAGGCCAACACCGTTCTTGCTGCATTGTGAATCCTCAAGCCCTCTTCACAATGTTTGGCAGGCTGATCACCAATAAGTCTTATTAGCCAAATGGCACAATATATGGTGCGTTTATACGTAGCGATTATCGTGCGAATTTGCGCGATAACGATCGAATTCGAACAATAATCGTACGTGTAAACGCAGCGAACGATCAAACGACAAACAAGAAATTGTTCATTTTGATCTTTCAACATGTTCTCAAATCGTCGTTCGTCATTCACAAAAAATTAGCAGATCGTTCCGTGTAAACAGACGTTCGCCAATTTAACCAATGTGTGAGATAGGCTTAAGCGATCGCAAAACGATTTTCCGTACGATATAATGTACCGTCTAAACGCTGATCATTATGAAAAAAAAAATCGTTACTCCGACATCGTTAATCGGACGATCGGGCCAATTATCATTTTGTGTAAACGCACCTTTATTTAGTGCTCTTTTGGCTAATGTGTAAGTGGACCTGTACTAATATGATGCTAGCCTCACATAGGCCAGCATAGTTTAATCACAGTTCTGCTCTTGAAGTTGTGTTCCCACAAAGCAGAGTTGGTCAAATCTGACGTGTACCACATACATATAAGTAAAGAAGTACAAATGTGCCTTTTTTACGTAACCTGAACTGCAGTTCTTCTGCCCGTGGATCTGATGACTTACTGGTTTCCTCTGTGAACCGTGACCCTGCTCTTGCCATGCAACGGAGCACACACTTCACTCGAGCCTTATGACATCTCAGTGATAACCAAGAGCAACAAGGCAAAACAGAGAAGGCCCATAGGGGATTAGGAAGAGTATATATCTCAAACCGATCAGAAAGGCTTTTACATTTTTTAATATGCTTTGTTTCACATAATACATGAGTTAGGATATATTGATCTCTGTGGTCAGTTGATCCGTTTGATTACATTTCTGTTTTGACTGTCCCTAAATATAACACTCAATAGTATACGATATATCACTTGACCAATAAAAGAATTCTATCAAAGATTTTTGCTGTGTTCACATATGGTAAAATAAAATAAAAAAAACGGTGTAAAACACAGCTGTATTTTGAATTTTATCTATGGAAAAAAGTCGGTTTGTGCACACACTGTAAAAAAATAATAATTTTTTACAATGTGTGCACAGATGGTTTTTCCTTAGACTTTAATGTAGCACATTATTAGATTCAAACTATGGCCGTGTTTTATACTGTCTTTGTATTTGTCCTTGTATTTTACTGTTAATGTAGCCTTAAAATGGCCTTAGGTAACAATACCAAGTAAGGTTCATATATCTGCAGTAAAGATGAGCAAACCTCGAGCATGTTCGGGTTTGATTACCGGTGGCTGAAGAAGTTGGATACATCAATGCATCAAATCCAGAGAGTTTGGGTTTGGATGAACCCAGACGCACTCAAGGTTCTCTCATCTCTAATTTGCAGTAGTACATTTGTAAGCCAACTCATCCGAGCTTTCCTAATAGAGAGATGACAACTGATCAATCAGTTAACATCAGCAAAACTTTAGAATGACCTAAAAATGTGACCTATTGCCACCTTGCCCAGGTGACCTTTTTAAATAATTATTGCGAATGAACATTTGACCATGTCTATTTGCAGTCACAATTCACATAGTGAAAAAAATGCAGTAGGGAGTAATTTAAGACTTAATAAATATGTATCCTGTAACACTACCAGACGGAACTAACTAAGGTTTTTTTTCCCCCTTTGTCCTAGCTCTGGTTGTAAGATTTCTCACAAAGAGGTTTATTGGAGACTACGAAGCAAACACTGGTAAGTTTAAACAGAGGGTGGAGAGAGGGATCAGTTGCCCAGCATGTGCTTAGTAAATGGCCACAGCTTGCATAGTACCCTGTGGATTCCTGGTTGTCTCTTCTGGGTATTATCAGTGGATACACTTGTACAATCAATATTATCTGAGACCTTGCTTGTCTTTTACCAACACTTTTCTCAATGGAAAGCTCTGTTTCAATGTTGTGCCAATTGATTTTATGCATTTGAACTTCTAAGTGTCCTCCATTCCTCAGTTCCTTAGTAGAGGATATTCGTTTATCATCATATTGTATAGACATCCCCTTAGGGGTCATTCATTTAAACCATGATCCATTACTCTTTGTGTAAATCTAAGCCTCCTTATATATTCTCCAGAATTTCTTACCAACAGCTACAGAGGGTGATCTGTCACACAGAATCTTTCCCAGTCAAGTTATAATGGCTTAGCATTATAATGGCTTAGGCGTTACTAAAAATAATAAAAAAGTTGTCCAGTTTAGAATTTCAATTTTCTTATACCCTATATCACCTATTCAGGATCTTTATTTCTTGTCCAGAGTAGAGAGTGCTTACCATAGTGCCTCTCACTCATTAGACCCTGTCCTGCATTACATAGATAATCCACGGATTGGACTGGGTATTGCGTAATTCTTGATTTTCTTAAGGCCCTAATCCAAGTAACGATTCTCGGCCGTATTCGGCCGATAATCGTCCTGGGGAATAGAAGGCAACGATCAGCCGACATCGTTCATGTCGGCTGATCGTTGCAGTCTTTTGTTTTTCAGCATGTTGAACTGATAAAGCAGCGATCTGCTGCAGCGACTGCCGCTATCCTGTATGGGCTGCCCGGACAATCTAGCAATCACCCGGACAGCCCCCCCACACCTCCCCACGGCCCCTCCCGCACTCACCCACTTGCTGCTGCCGCATGGAACATCGGCGGCAGCAAACTGGGCGCAAACAAGCACTAATAGCGCTCGTTTGTTCCTCATAGTTACCCCGTGAAATAGGGGCTTTAAATTCTAGACTTTAAAGCTCCTTAATAAAACTAATTGTTTTCAAATTGTTTTATGTAGGTGCATTATACTCAAGAAAAGTGACAATCGATGGGGAACAAATTTCCCTTCAAGTCCAGGACACACCATATGTTTCAATAGAGGTAAGCCATATATAAAACTATTATTATGGAGCACTCGCTGGACGATATATATTCAGACAATTCTAAATATTAACTTGAACCAGCTCCTGCTGCTGCATTGTTAATCAATGTCGCTGCAGCCTATGCCTGATGCTGTAGCAAAGTTAATTAATGTGCAGCGGATGACACAGGCACAGAAGCTGTATCAGGTCCTGGCTGTCATTGATAGCCGGGGACCTGACGCAATGCTGACAGTTAACCATATATATATATGCTGCAGTCAGTGCGACCGCAGCATCTAAAGGGGTAACAGAGGAAGAAATCTCCCTCTGTTTACCATCCGAGCTCCAAAGTGATCACAAGATACCGATGATAACAAGGGCAACCTGGAGGCCTCACTGAGGCCTCCGAAGTCCTGGCTATGGATCAGGCAAATTACACTGACAGGCAAATTACTCTGCAGTACGCCTTAGTAAAAAAAAAAAACAAGTACACATATTTGGTAATGCCATGTCTGCAATGACACTGGCAATACAATTGTTACATGATTTAGCTTGCATGCTTAATATAAATCGTAAAACTATTGGAGATATTTACCACTGCTACAAAGTACAGAATCTTACGATAAAACAAAGATAGCTTGGATAATCTCAGAATCGCTTGGATCCCAAAGCCATAACCACATAAAGTGAGGCAGGTCAGATTTTAAAAAATGGCCCTAGTCCCTGAAAGGGTTAAATATAATGATAAACTCTTTTACAGCACATTTACACCTAATTATCCAATTTAGGCCAGTACACATCACATTATTGGTTTATGTCCAACAGGTATATGTTTATCTGCTTTACTTACAACATATGTCACAGTATAGCTATACAAAGGAAAATGTCGGCCATTGCTTCAATAGTAAAAAAATTTATAAAAATTTGGTTGGCCCACAATATAGGAAAGCACAGTTGGTGTACTTTAGCACATTTCACCTTTTTTTGATTCCTTTTTGGCCCCTGATGGGTTCTTGGTGGCCTGTGACCATGTTTAATGGATACACCCAGAGCTTTCCTGTTTCATACCGTAACATTACAATGTGAACAGACCATTTTGTTGATCTTTTAGTATTTATTGATTAACAGACTATCATTTATTAACTGCATTATGTAAAAAAGAATTTGAGAGTACACTAGTAGCTTGTTCAGTCCTTAGTTTGTAAAGGTTAATATTTAATTTATTAATTTGTTTCACAATAGTTTTAAGAAATATTAAATGTTTTATGAATTGATTCTGATGCCCCATTCAGTGGTAATGTAGGAACAGTAATGGCTTAGATCGCATAGTACATTGTATTTCACTCATAAGTAGAAGTAACACGACCATAAGTTCTTTGCAGACTGAAAAAATGTGGATCCGTGGTCCACAATTTTTCTTGCCAGGGAAACAATCTGCAAATGGACTGTAGTCTGCATCTTTCACTGACCCATTGACCTAAATGTATTAAACGTGAAACAAATTGTGTTGCATTGGCTCATAGATATCAATAGGTTGTATAGTATCTGTAATTACAAATCCATAATTATGGACAGTATATTAATAGGAATATACGATAGTGTGAAGGAGGTCTTATATTACAGACAACTGTACTGCTTCCCATTGGAAGAAATTGCTAAAGACCTTGTGACCATAGTACAATATCTCTCTGGGATCTTTTGTGATGGTCATAAGGTTCTTTGAAACTTTTAGGGAATATCATCAGTAGACCCCCCCTGCTTCCTCTTTTATCAGGTGGCTTCCTGTCTCTGATACAACGCCTGTTATATTTCTACTTCTAGTCTTCTGGTCCACACAGCAAGCACTATCTGCTGCTAATGTGGATAGCAATGGGCGCTGAAACTGGCATATTAGAGAAAACAAAAACTCCCAAGTAGGGAGCGGGATGGCTGTTCATCCCCAAAATGCTAAGCTAATAATGAGAAGGGGGGAAAAAATTCCTAACGTTGTTCTTTTTAAAAATGGTACTTTAAAAAAAAAAAAAAATCATAAACGCCTGGACAGTTTTACATTTACATTACATTTACAGTTTTTTATGTCCTGGAAGCCATCTATTGCCAACACAAATCGAAGGCAGATGTCAAGATTTTGGCTTTACTTTTTACTCTCTTTTTGTATTGCAAGAAATGCTATTACATGCTTAGTATATACAGGTTTTATACAGATTGACAGCCAACTCCTCATGTCTAACACTTGTTTCTGAATCAACTTACAGCAGGTTTGAAGCATCTAACCTGCTGTTATGTCCCTATAGCACATGGGGAGCTGCGAATGAAGGTAAGTTTCTTACCTCTGCATCATTATTGGAAAACTTTGTAGTTTATTAGATATATAAATGAGTACCACCCTATAGTGCAGCAATCCCCCCTGGCCGGCCCACCCTTCCTAATGAATATTCATTCTAATGAATACTTTTACTAAGTATTTGGGCTCTACAGTGATATGACTCCGGTGCCCCAATACTCATTAGAAGGGACGGACAGAAAAATAGAAGCACTGAGGGCCCCCAGTGCACAGAATTGCCTTATTCACATATCTAATAAACTACAATGTTCCCAAAAATTGCGCCGAGGAACAAGGTAAGAAAATTACCTCCATCCTCAGCACCCTGTGTTAGTTTCCCTTTAAAAGCTGAAAACCAAAGTTTAAAAATAAAACAATTATAGCCGCATTTAGATTTGTTTCATTATAGTAATTCTCTTTTAGTACTGCACGTGTGATTGGGCTGGGTATCTCTAAAGAGGATCTGCTTGTCTCTAAAAGAATCCCCTATTTATCAGTTTTTTTTATACAACCCTCATAACATTCTATTCATGCACAATGGTTGCCTCCTAGTTATATAGAGACAATCTGCATATCAGAGGCAAAAAGGTAATACAGCTCAGATATAGAAGGGATAGCATTTTACTGTAGCTACAAATAACATCTGCTTTAATATCCCTTCGTTCTGTAGCCATGACCTCTTAATAATCAGTGGATATCTAATGCCACCTAATTTAAAAAAAAAAAAAAAAAGGTATAGGTAAATGATCTGATACTGGCATCTGTAATGAGGTCATGGTATGCATGATAAGACATGGTGATGTCAGTTAGCTGGCAAGGTCTACACAGATGATTCTGCTATTGCATGTGAGGGTTTTATTGTTTTTATGACAGCATGTCTATTAACACTCCATTATCTAACCATAACTAGCAGGGCTGGAGTTATGTTTTATTTTCAAAGACAATATCTGTGCTGCCCCATATATAGCTACACATTTGATAGGTGATTCTTAACCTTATTACTGGAGAAGAGACCCTGAATAAGCTTTCCTTTCTCCCCAACCACCATCCTTGCTATAAAAAGAAAACTTTAATGTAGTGGATAGTTAATTATTGTGAAATATTTGCCAGGAGCTGTAATTTTGCGTGTGTTCTTTGCTGGGCAACTATGGGCAGGCCGGCAATCCAATTCCTTCTCTACCCCCAGTCAAAATGAAAACCATTTTAATTGGACTGCTGCCATTTAACAGCAAATAACACATATTATTTTAAAACAACAGCTGTTATTCATATAGTAACGTCCTCTATTTACCATTAAATGGTGGCCATCAAATAAAAACTGACGTAATTTTGGTGGTGTGAGAACATAGCCATAGGCTTTGTTCACACTATGGGATCATAGTGGGAAAAGGCAGCCATCTTTTAATATTGATGGCTGCAAATAATGGCCGTGATTAATAGATGGCCGCCTCTCCCCGATATACTGTAGGCTGGCATGTTCCTGTAGTGGGAACATAGCTTAAAAGTGAGAGGTCTTGTGCTTTTCTGTACTAGAGTGCACCTGAATATGGCACAAGGAACTAGATTCAAGATTCTGGTAGGGAAACATAACCTTGGATTAAAGAGAACCTGTCATTCCCGCACCCGGGGCGGAGCGCACCTTACCCTCTCCTGCTGATCCGTTGTGGAGAAAATCAAAATGCAAATTAGAAGAGATGAGTCTGATGCCCATTGGGAATCACTGCTCCTGTGATGTATTAACAGCTTTTTCTATAGACTTTGCAGACTATTGCAATGTTTTATACCTATTTTACTGTTACATTTTTATTTTGTTTTACTGTGTATGAACATAGCCTAAATGGTTAACAAACTAGTATACAGTGACTTGATTTGAAGTAACAAAGTAGTATGCCCGCTATGTTTATGTTGGTGAATCTAAGGTGTAGAGCAATTATCGTTCGAATTTTCGCAATAACGATCGCATTTGGGCGATAATCGGCTTGTGTAGAAATCGTTCATCTTGGTCTTTCAACATGTTCTCAAATCATCTCTGGTCGTTCGCTAAAAATTCGCAGATCGCTTCATGTAAACAGTCTTTTAAAGATTCACCCTATGTGTGAAATGGGCTTAAGCGATCTTAAAAACAATCGCAATAGCGGTTTTTCTAATGATTTATTCGTCTATAAATAAATAAAAACCAAATTGTTGCTTCAAAATCGTTAAGCGAAAAATGGCGAATTATATCTCCGGGTAAACGCAGCATTACCATGATAATAAGTCTAGCCTAAGTTAGGATAAATCATTATAAATAAGCACAACCACAGAGCCACTTTGCTATCTAGTCACAAATTTGTATCTATCTTCTATCTACTGAAAACACTTGAGCATAGGGTCCATATCGGTTGCTGCAACTATAGATCTGGGGGCTTGGTACATTATGCGCTAACTTTTTAGGAAGTAGTTTACAGATAGTGGAAAGTGTTGCTGTATGAGTCCCATTACTAATACATGGAAATGCATGTCCTGTCCCATCAGATAACAGTGCATTTCACATCCTTCTGTCAGCAGTGAGGTTAATGCCATATTAAACTTGTCTTGGGAGAAGAGCCAACTAGAATTACCATACAAATTCCCAGAAAATAGAGGAGCATATCTTAATTGTAATTAGCTAAGCATGAGTCATTGTAATGTCCTGTTTACATTGTCTGCCGGGATGGGTAACTGTGTCTGTGTATATTATAATAAATGAATACAAATGGAACCTTCAAGGTATAGATTACTTTACTGGAAATGTAAAAAAAGACATATTCATATATATAATAAAATCCAAATATAAGTTAAGTTTAAGTTATCAAGAAACGATCTACTCTAGAGTTTAATATGGGGTAGGTGTTGGTACAAGACGCATAGATAAGGGCTTGAATTCAAGATTTACCACTTGAACAAGATTAGACAGAAGTCTGAGAAGGAACCCAGCGTGCTTATAGCACACTTCAGTAGCCAAGGTTATGGATGTGAAAATATGTCCTGTAGCAAGAAAGCAATGGGCATTTAATGGAAATGTGTGGTCAGGCCAGGCAATCCTGTAAGTAGTGGATGTCTGAAGGCATAAAGGACGAAAGACCTATTGATCTGAATAAGAAAGACTATATGAACATTTCCTGAAATTAATAAAAGTATTACAATAAAATATGAAACATAGTATCTAATATTAATAAGGACAGCTTTTTGGTAGATATAAAATGCACACTCCTATTGCTTATCTTATCTGTATGTTCACAGCTGATCATTCCCAATCTCACTATCTTTTGTTTAGTTAGGGCCCTATTACACGGGACGATTGTCATGCCAAAGTAGTTTTATCGTTTAAAATTGAATGATAATGGTTTCGTGTGAATGCAGGCAACAATCGAAAAATCGTTTGTGTGTCGCTGAGTGCATGGAATCGTTTAGTGTAATTCCATATCGTTTGTTCATTTGCTGGCATCAGATGGAGTAAACGACTGTAGTAACTATAGTTCTGTTTAATATGGTGAACAACTTCAGGTAGCTCTCGTATGCGATCGTTTATCTTTAATCAATAAAAACTGCTTTGTCTTATAGGACCCTTTAGGCCAAGGGTCTCAAACTCGCGGCCCGCGGGACACTATTTTGCGGCCCCCACCTCAATGGTAACTTTACTGTAAGTGAGGCCCTGTGTCACTGACACTGTGCTCTATGTAGTGCAGGCTGAAAGGAAGGAATCTGATAGCCAGTGGCGAAACTACCGCCATAGCAGCTGTAGCGGCTGCTACGGGGCCCCTCACATGAAGGGGCCCGGCCCAATCAGTTTGCCACATGTGATGTTTCAACTCTCCCTGGTTAGCCGTTCGGGACTTTTGTCCTGCCACTAGCTAACCAGGGGAGAGACTGTACTGAAGCCGGGCCCTGCCCTGCATCTCAGCCGGCTCCTGCTGCACTGCTGGGCGGGCACAGTAGGGGTTAATTGGTAATTCCTTCTGATGTTCCAGGAAGCACAGGCCACCACCGCACTGTCTCCTCCCCCAATGTAAGTGTATGTACACAGGTCCCCTATTCTGTACCGTACACTTACGGGGGGGGGGGGGGGGGAGTCAGAGTTCCAGGAGCCTGGAGTGAGGGGAGCACTTCACCATCTGCACCGGAGCTGGGCCACAGGGATCGCCAACTGTCACAGTGCAGCAGCTATAGCAGGTTAGCTAGCTTAACTAAGCTTGTGAGGGAGCTGAGTAAGCAGGGGTGCCAGGCAGGCCAAGGTGTGTGTGTTATGAGCACTGACAGCATCCTGCAGCATCTGGGAGTGAGCCCTGGCTACAGCTAATGGCTGCCATCAGGGGTCACACAGAGGCTGCAGGACACTCTGCTTTCTGTGTATGATGCTCTCTCAGGAGGCAGGAGCCCCCTCCCTCCCTCCAGCTCCTCCTCATGCACGATCGGACCCCCGTCCTCTGCTGCCCCTCCTGCTGTAACTGGTGTAATGTTACAGCCGTCGGGACAATGGGGGAAAGGGCTGCTGTGTGAGGATCCCAGCCTGCTGCTGCCGTCAAGGACGGAAGGGGGTGCACCACTACTCCCAGCATGCTGCAGGAGGTAGTACGCATATCAACTGTGCATGTAGTATGTGTGTATGAATATATGTGTATAATGGATGAATGTAATGTGTGTTACGTGTCATGTGTATAGTGTGTGGGCTGGATGACTTGGATTTTTTCATGAATGTGTTAGTATCTATCGATCTATCTATCTATCTATATATCTATTTATTATCTATCTATTTATTATCTATCTATCTATCATCTATCTATCTCATATCTATCTATCTATCTATCTATCTCCTATCTATCTATCTCCTATCTATCTATCTATCTATCTATCTCATATCTATCTATCTATCTATCTATCTATCTATCTATCTATCTATCTGAATCAAGCCCTACTGAGGGTCTCAACTGCTTTCTCCCTTAAGCCAAATGTGTCTCGGCTATGCCAGAGTAAGCGCTGCCAGATCTCTGGCAGCAAGAAGTAGGCAGAAGAAGCCATGTTCAATGTTCCATTCAGAAGTTTAGGTTCAATGTTCCATTCATGTTCAGAAAGTTAAATGTTAAGGAACTGTCAATACAGACATTTGAATATGAATAATAATAATTACATTTCTCTAGTCAGCAACTATATGTGGTTTTAACAGATGAAAAAATAAAAAATTTGATGACATTGGAATGTTTTTGTAAGAGCTTTTCTTGTGGAAACCCTGATGCGGCCCAGCCTCACCCAGACTCTACCCCCAGCGGCCCCCGGGTAAATTGAGTTTGAGACCCCTGGTGTAGGCCCTTTTACATGGAGAGACTACCTGCCAAATCAGTGTGATTATAGCTGCCAATGAGTGAGCAAACACTCGGCACACGTCTCTCTGTGTTTGTGCAGCTCTACCCGCACGATTATCCAGCTGTGTACTAGGCTCTGTAACAGATCGGCACTCGCCTACAACGCGGGTTTAAAGGACAAGTGCCATGAAAAACTTTTTCCCAGTAATTGAAGCACATTACAAAGTTATATAACTCTGTAATATGCTTCAATCACCTATCTGCCCCCCTTCCCTGTCTTTCCCCCCCCAACCCCCCGGCAGGAAGTGTAAGAAACTCCACAGACCTAATTACTGTCGTCACCAGGCTCTTCTCTCAGCTACTTCTTGTGAGATGAGTCATCAGCAGGAGGGCTGCTCTAGCTCCTGTTACACCAGCCTCCCCCCTCTCCTGCCTTGTCAGGTGACTCAGCTTGCTCAGCTCCGATTGGCTGAACAACTGCAAGCCATCTGAGTCCATGTCACTTGCTTATCTTCCCTAGTGACATGACTCCTTCACTCACAGAGTCCAATCGGCAGCAGGAGAGAGTATGAGGGGAGGGGGGGTCTGCCTATGTGCTGGGAGTCAGTCGGAGAGAAGATAAGCAAGTGACATGACTCAGATGGCTTGCAGTTCTTCAGCCAATCGGAGCTGAGCAAGCTGAGTCACCTGACAAGGCAGGGCAGGGGGAGGCTGGTGTAACAGGAGCTAGAGCAGCCCTCCTGGTGATGACTCATCTTCACAAGAAGAAGCTGAGAGAGGAGCTTGGTGACGACAGTAATTAGGTATGTGTGAGTTTAGTGCACTTCCTGTTGAGGGGTGAAAAGACAGGGAAGGGAGGCAGATAGGTGATTGAAGCATATTACAGAGTTATATAACTTTGTAATGTGCTTCAATTACTGAGAAAAAGTTTTTCATGGCACTTGTCCTTTAACTGTGTAATATGGCCTTTAGACATGTAGACCTTTTCTATCTATTCTACACTTAAACTGGTAATCCCATCTTATATCTCACTGGAAATGTTCCTACAACAGTTTCCGATTAAATCTGTTATGTTTTAACAAATAAAATCACTTTTTTTGTATTGCTTTGTGTCGCAGTGGGGTTATCTCTGGAAATAGTACCTAATAATAAAGAACAATAATTTGTGAGTGGCATTCAGCCTTAATGTCATTAGACAAAGGCTTGTACAATGGATGCACAAAATGTAAAGGTTTTAACCCAGTCTTAAGCTGCTTAAATACATTAGAATGATGTTGACATATCCGGCCAAAATCATCTGCATTCACCAACCTTCTAATGTGTATGAAGGATCCCAGTCGGGAGATTATCCACTGTTCCAGAGAGGTTTGTCTCCTCATTATACATGCACATGTAATGGAGGGAGTTGGAGGAGAAAGCTGCTAGCCAAATGATCTCTTCATCGACACAAGATATTTGCTGGCAGATAAAGGCATGTTTGGGGATCTGCACACAATCAAAATTCTATGATAGGTTTTGATTTTGTCAGGAATTTTTTCCAAATTCAGTCACTTTAGTCAGGGTTGACTTACAGTGTGCATTGGGCCTAACAATTTCTCCTTGATGTTTGCTGTTCTGAGAAAAGGAGGATCAGGAATGTTTTAGTTGCTCCCCTTTTCCTGATTATTGGTTATTATATGGCTATGTGCTTATACAAAATGGTTTTCATTCTCCCTGCTGTTGAACTGTGAAAAGTCATGCATGTGTGTGTAACGCCTGGAGTAGTGGATCCACTGGACCGTCACCAGCGATGGCACTAACCTCACCAGGGAGCGGAGTCTAAGGGGCCGCTGGTTCTCACCAGAGCCCGCCGCAAGGCGGGATGGACTTGCTGCGGCAGGCGACCCCCAGGTCGCTACCCCTGGCTTGGTTGCTAGTGACGGCAGGCGAGGCGTGGCAGGAGCAGTAGGCAGGAGATGGTGCTGGCAGAGGTCTGTGGGCGTAACCGCAGGTGACAGGCTGAACACCGGAGCAAAGGTGTCACAGGGGAACAGGAACCAGGATCAAGGACTAGGGACCAGGTAGCGGATAGGAATCAGGAACAGGGACTAGGGACCAGGTAGCGGATAGGAATCAGGAACAACAGGGAGCTGGGCCAAACGCTATGGGAAGCATGTAGAGGCTCCAACACAAGGGACAGGGCATGCTGGGATTTATAGGGAGTGATAGGTGCAATTAACCAATTAAGGGCGGACTGGCCCTTTAAATCTGAGACAGCCGGCGAGCGCGCGCCCTAGGAGGCGGGGACGCGCGCGCCGGCCGGCACAGACGGAGACAGGAGCGGAGGAGAGGTGAGGCGCCCCCAGGGGCCGAACTAGCAGCAGCGCCGGGTCCCTGCACAAGGACGCCGGCGGCTGCATGGGGCAGGAGGAGGTCGCGGCGGTGGCCCGGAACACGGGACGCCGCCGCGGCCGTGACAGTGTGTAGCTGGGTTGTCCAAAACTACAGTCAGAGGACTGTGAAGTGGACAATATATCCAGTGGGAAGAAATACCATATTGGCTGGTTGAAGTCTCATGTTCATAAGATACTCCACTATCTTAAATAGGACCTGTCACCCCCCCGTGCCAGGGTGACAGGCTCCCGACCCCCCATTACAGCCCCCTATACTCACCTGATCCCGCCGGGTCCTGCTTCCTGATTCGGTCGGGTCACGGAAATATGAGCGCCTGAAGCCCGGCGCGCGCTCACAGGAGAATCCGATGCCCATAGAGAATGACGGAGCATTGGACTCCCCATTCATTCTCTATGAGCGTCGGACTCTCCTGTGAGCGTGCGTGCTGGGCTTTGGGCGCTCATATCTCCGTGACCCGACCGGATCAGGAAGCGGGATCAGGTGAGTATAGGGGGCTGTAACGGGGGGTCGGGAGCCTGTGACCCCGGCACGGGGGGTGACAGGTCTCCTTTAAGGCCCTTTTACACTAAACGATTATCGTCCATTACGGCCGATAATCGTGTCGTGTAATAGAAGACAATGATCAGCCAACATGAAGATGTCGGCTGATCATTGTCTGTCATTGTCCTTCAACATGTTAAACGACAAGCAACAATCTGCTGCTGTCGCTCCGTAGAATAGAAGCAGTGGCAGCAGACCACTGAAATCATCTATGGGCTGCCCGGATGATCCAGTAATCACCCAAGCAGCCCCCTGGCAACAGCAGCGAGTGGGGAACAAGGAGCAAGCAAGCGCTGACCTGATAGGTTGGCGCTCGTTTGCTCCCTTTTGTCGCCCCGTGTAATAGAGGCTTTATTTTGAATTAGGCCGTGTGAAGTAGGATCTGGTGGCCCTGTTATGCTGCCCATAGGCATTATGTTATATAGTTAGCCTAAAGTTGTCTCTGCTTTCAAGAGTGAATTGTATGTATTACATTGTACTGCAGGAACAAGGAACATTACAGATTTTACACAAGACCCATTGGTCAGCCATTTCTATTTTTTATCATTTCATTACTGACAAAATGTTTCTTTTATGCCAGGAAAAAAAAATCCCTTTAATCTGTGGCGCATGATATATAATTGTAAGATAACCACTCAGCAGCCCGTTCCTCTCTTTGAAAGGGTTTTCAACCAGGCAAGTTTGAATCTAAGTATTAAATTAAGCAGATCTGCTCATAGAAGGGAATGATGAATAGAAGAACTGCTTTGTATTGAAGAAAATGACTTTTTATTATAGGAAATTTCATTAGAATCAAAGCTTTTCACATCATAAACTCACCAGAGCTATAATGATATTATTTTTTTCCAAAATGAATGGATTTATTTGTATTATGCCGAGATGAAAGCAGTCCTATTCTGTACTTATCTTGGTCATGAAGCTCTGCTGGAGGTCCTATAAGCGTCAGCAGCCTGCAGCCACTCCTATGTGGTTGACTTTTTGTAAAGTTTAAAGGGAACCAATCACGCCGAAAATCCATCTTAAGTTAAGGAAACGTGCTGGCACATCACCCAGCACGTTTCCTAAACATTCCCCTGTAACCTCCGTGCCCCCCTCCATAAGTCAGTAATCTTACTTTGAAGAAGTCCCGCGCTGTATGTAAATTTCCGGCAAGTAGTCACAGTGGCCGAAATTAGTCAAGGTGGGCAGAATCAGTCACAGGTCCTGGGCGTCTGAAATGGCTGTAATCACGCCCAGAGGGGCGTGCTTGAGGTCTGCCTTCCATCCACGTGACCCGGAAGCTTGAGTTTCACGTCGGCGGTGCGCTGACGTCATCCGCATGCAGCACCGTCGTCTTCCGGAGTCCGCGCATGCGCAGTACGTCGGCGTCGTCTCCCGCTGTACTGCGCATGCGCGGTTTACAGAAGACGTCTGTGCTGCATGCGGATGGTGTCAGCGCGCCGCCGACGTGAAACGCAAGCCTCCGGGTCACGTGGATGGAAGGCAGACCTCAAGCACGCCCCTCTGGGCGTGATTACAGCCATTACAGACGCCCAGGACCTGTAACTGATTCTGCCCACCTTGACTAATTCCGCCCACCGTGACTACTTGCCAGAAATTTACATACAGCGCAGGACTTCTTCAAAGTAAGATTACTGACTGATGGAGGGGGGCACGGAGGTTACAGGGGGATGTTTAGGAAACGTGCTGGGTGATGTGCCAGCACGTTTCCTTATCTTAAGATGGCTTTTCGGCGTGATTGGTTCCCTTTAAGATTACATAACCGCGCATGAAATCTTAGACCCCCTTATCCCTACCCAGCTCCAAACTCCATGTTTTTGTCATGTCCCCCATTTGTAGAGTGTGCTACTAAAAAGATCACTTTTACCGTAAGGACCAGGAGAGCAGTGAAATATTATGGTGCGTTTACACGAAACGATAATTGGGCCGATCGTGCGATTAACGATGTCGGAGTAACGATTTTTTTTTCATAACGATTAGCGTTTAGATGGTACGATATATCGTACGGAAAAATCGTTTTGCAATCGTTTTGCGATCGCGCGCCCGCAGCCCGGCCCCCCGCTCGCAGCCCGGCCCACCGCACCGGCTCGATCGCCACCCCCGCTGCTCTGATTGCCGCCGCACCGATCGCCACCCCCCTGCCGCCGCCGCTCCGAACGCCACCGGGTCGCAGCAGGTCTTCCGACATCCCCAGCTCTGCTCTTCAGTGCACTGATTGGCTGAAGAGGGGAGCCGGGAATTTCAAACGCCTCCTCTTCAGCCAATCAGTGCTCCTCTTCAGCACTGATTGGCTGAAGAGGAGCCGTTTGAAATTCCCGCCTCCCCTCTTCAGCCAATCAATGCAAGGCAGCACTGATTGGCTGAAGAGGAGCCTTTCTTCAGCCAATCAGTGCTGCCTTGCACTTGCGGGGGGGGGGGGGGGCGACCGGAGCAGCGGTGGCGGGGGCGATCGAGCCGGCACAGGCGCTACGGATGAGTGGGGGCCGGGCGGCGGGCAGGGCTGCCGGCGGCCGGACTATCGCGCGACAACTGTTTACACGGAACGATTGGCGAATTTCTTGCGAACGACGATTTGATGACATGTTGAAAGATCAAAACGAACGATTTCTCGTTCGTCGTTTGATCGTTTGCTGCGTTTACACGTACGATTATCGTTCAAATTCGATCGTTATCGCACGAATTCGCACGATAATCATTACGTGTAAACGCAGCATTAGGTGAACCCATACACTGATTAGCTGCAGTTATACAACTTACACTGTCTGTCTTCTCTGTGTCAAATTGCAGGTGTTGCCTATAAGAAGTGGCTTGATGCTGCTGTCCACTTTTTGTAAGACTTATTAGGGGGAGACAGGCTGAAGCTGCAGCTATAGTGCAAGTTTATGTTGCTGTCAGTGACTCATTTTGAAACCTCAGTCAGTAATTCCATCAGCTTTGACTGGATGAATAGTGCAGCATGCAGCACTTTTTTCCAACCCGACCAGCAGACACTATGACAGAACTCTATAGGATTCCAATATGTCATTTGGGCTCTGTTGAGTGCCAATGAGGTCCATTGTTTGATGGATGCAGAACTGCTGTCATGGTTTTATTATAATAGAATCTATGATGGCGGTTGTAAATATATCCATGGATGAGACTCCTTTCTGACTCTGCAAAGCAAGAGGCATCATGGAAAATGTGGGCTGTATTTGGCGAGCTATATCAGGTTGGAAAGAGGAATCAAGATGGCAGACAACCTATAAATGGCAACTTAAATAGGTATACACAAGTGCCTTCACATACTTCTTTAATAACAAACTATTATGGACTATATAAGCAAAAATGCTTTTTTAGCATCCCTTATTGATCCAAGTTTGAAGGCTTAGCAGTCAGGCTAGCAGTCTGCCAGGAGTCGGCTAGGTCCTGGCAGATCACTTTCACTACATACACGCAGCTGTCTGAACGACCGCTGCGTGTATGTAATTCTGACGGCCGCTTAACCCCTTCAGCTGCTGCCCGGCTCCTGCTCCGCTCCCATTCTGTATACATTACCTGTCCTCGCTGCACGGGGTCCCGGCGTACTGCTCTCCCACCCAGCCAATCAGTGGCTGCGGCAGGGCAACACACTGATTGGCCGGGCGGGAGAGCAGTACGCCGGGACCCCGTGCAGTGAGGACAGGTAATGTATACAGAGCTGGGGCGGAGCAGGAGCCGGGCGGCAGCTGAAGGGGTTAAGCGGCCGGCAGAATTACATACATGCAGCGCTCATTCAGACCACTGTGTGTATGTAGTGAAAGTGATCTGCCAGGACCTAGCCGACTCGCAGTGTTATTAACGCTGCGAGCCGGTACGTGTGAAGCTACCCTAAAAGTGTTTGTATTATGATATCGCTGTTGGGAGTTATGATAATGGCTGTAGCACCAGAAAGAATCTGATGTATCAGGGGCGGTCAGTTCGCCAAACTGTTGCTGTAAAAAATATAGCTCTCTCTAGAGCAGAGGAATATTAAAGATGAAAGTAGGTGAGGGAGTAAAAATTGGGCAGGATATAACTCACGTGGACTGCAGAAATTCTTTTATACTTTTTGCAGTCATATATCATAGACGGGTAATGTTAATGATATACACTAGTGAGGCCCCATAAAGTTACCTTCTAGATGACTGACATTTCCTTAAAATAGAAATACACAATAAAACAGCTGGATTCATTTAAAGTTTTTGTGCTTTTTTGAAAGCGCCTTGGGCAAGGCAAGTTTTGCACCCCCTAAGCTGAGCGGTGCACTAGTCCAATGGATGGCTTGTAACACATTACAGACTGGCCATACAAATGTAATGGATGCCAATATGATTGACAGCATGATGTTGTGTTTACATGGCCCACTACACATGGCCCACACAGCATCATGAACCACAGAATGTATATACAGAAGTAGGGAGTCCTGTCCATCACCAGACTCCCTGTTCCTGTACAGTAGTGAGCAGCGGTGGACACGCTGTATGCATTTTTGCTCAGTTCCCATTCACTGAACCAGGAGTGAGAGCCTGACCAAGGTAAAACATATACTAAGCAGGGGCAGGCTGGCTATTTATGAATGTCATCAAGTCATGGGATCATGTCTAGAATGGAGCAACATCTGCTAGATACAGAGCTGTGGGCAGTCACATGATCCCTTCTGCATTTCCCTCCCTCTGTCTCCCATGAACAATCTGCCTTTAAAATTTTGCACAATTTGGCAATTGTTAGGATTTCATATTGCACGGCCTGATTATTATGTGACAGGGACACCATCTATACAGTATGCAGTATGTGTGAATGTGTTTTTCCATGCATCTATTCTATCATTCAGTAAACTTTTGCACTGTTCATCTAAAAGTTAAATATGTAACCGTGATAAATGAAGCAGATGTTTGCTTATCTCTAGTTCTTTTAAGAGTCATAAAGACAGAGAGAACAAAAGTTACTGCACTGCCAGAGAAGGGATCATGCAACACAGAAGTGTCTGTGACACTGCAGGCTATAACCCTTAATTGGGGAGTTTTCCCTTACGTCACTCGTGTGAGAATGAAAATGTTATGTTCTCACGAGTGACTGAAGGAACCGTCCCAGGCTGACAAGAACAGCTGCTGCCATTCTGGAACTATCTAGATCATTTCCTGTACAAGTATAGTTCAGGGAAGGGAATGGACGAATAAGGACAAGGAGACTTGGACCATCTAACCATAGCCACTCAAGTTTCTCCTAATGTGATTCTCAAGGTCACTTCATAGGACAATGACACAGTGATGTCATCGACGGAGAATGAATAATAACAACATTAATTCCCTGAACAGTCATATTTCTTTGCTTCTAATGCTACTAGAGATTTTAATTTGTCATTTCGTAAAATGTTTTATGGTCCTGTAGTGGTCAATTTCTTTTCCCCTTTTATTCAGCTTGTGTTCAAACATCTTTCCTGCATCCATGTAGTCTAAGGTCATATACTGTACACCACTTCCTTTGTTGTTTCCAATGGTCGCGTTCTATTGTTCCCACTCACATGTGTTTAATTATGACAACAGTCGGCCCATTATGTTCCAGAAAACATAAAAACCAGAATGTTTACAAAATTGGACACAGACTTAAAAGAATTCTGATTCAAAATCCACAAATAACAAGACAGTCACTTACTTCCAGCTAAGATATTGAGTAGTTAATGACTATGACAAATTGATATATATATAATTAGGGATGGTACGAACCAAGTTCGGATCGGGTTCTTACGTACCCGAACCCTCGGTAATGATTCCCGCTCCAGGCTGTATCCCAGTATCCCAGCGGGCAGACAGCGGGAGTCCGATGCCGAGCGTTCGGGTTCATCCGAACCCAAACATCGGCGGGTTCGGACCATCCCTAATATATATATATATTTGGGATCCATATACATTTTTATATTTAGACCCAGAAGAATATAGTTTGGAAAAGTTTAAAAATAAATGAATCCTTGTAATTGTGGTAACTCTTATTCTATTGTATTCCCTATCTAGGGAGGCTTGATACTTGGTCAGTATTTTTTGTAGCTTCTGATATAATATTAATTACTAATTAATTAACTTAGTATTCCACCGACTATCTGGTGACCAGTTACATAACTTGAAAATGTGTCAACTTAAAGAGGTATTTGGACAAGCTTACTGTGAACAGAGCTCAGCCAGCAGAAGTATGATGTTGCGGTGCGACTGCGTTCCAGCACCGCCATTCTGTGCCATGGAGTTAGCTGCAGAGGGCTGCACAGCCTGAAGCAAGAGACATCCTCTGTAGCTGATGTCATGGCACGGCTGCGTTCCAGCACCACCATTCTGTGCCGCGACGTCAACTGCAGAGGACGTCAGACTTCCGGTGTCTGAGCTCCATTCACAGTAAGCTTGCCCAAGGTACCCCTTTATCATGCTGTCCTGTTTAAAACAAAAGTAGGTAGAAGTAGAGTAAGTAGTAGACTCAACACTGAAAAAATACAGTGTGAAAAAGATATTTATTTGGTGAATAATAGTGTTTCATATATACAGTGGAAACCAATATACCAGTATACAGATTATTTGGCAATCCTATGTGTGATACGTCGTGAGGATGGGTGTACGTGTAGGTTAACTATTACACCCTGCCTCACATCTAAGGAGCCGCTTGGGTTGAGCGTCCCCAAAACCAAGCAGAAGACTTCCCCTATCACTAAGTCGGAGAGACAGTCAGGTGGAGTGGAATGTGACGTCACTCTGAGATGTGAGGAATATCCTACAAAATATGCTTGGTAGCTGATAGGTTTGAGTCTGCGAAATGAAGCAGTATATACTCTTGTATTGACTGTTGACGAGGCTGCTGTTTTAGAGCAAAGTCTGAGTGATTCCACAAGTCATCCGACGCGTTTCCCCCTTCTTCCTGGTAGGGATGTCTGGGTTCATCAGGGATGTACAATAAGTGGATATTCAGCCATATGATGCAACGTCAAAAGAGTCTCTCAAAATGTTCAGCCCGAACAGATGTGCGTCTCACATCTGCTGTCTGGACGGCCACACCGGATCCCTCCTCCACATCACAAACGAGGAACAAGGTCTAGCCTGTATCCCATTTACACCTATCAGTTAAGCCGAATACCTCCACCATGAGGAATTACTAAAGGACTATTACCCAGGCTATTATTATAATACTCTCGGGCACCCTCCGGAGTAGAACACCAGTGCTCACCTATATACCTACCATTACTTGTATCTCTGACTGAGCCACCTCATCTCCACGGGGAGAAATTAGACATCGGGCTGAACATTTTGAGAGACTCTTTTGACGTTGCATCATATGGCTGAATATCCACTTATTGTACATCCCTGATGAACCCAGACATCCCTACCAGGAAGAAGGGGGAAACGCGTCGAATGACTTGTGGAATCACTCAGACTTTGCTCTAAAACAGCAGCCTCGTCAACAGTCAATACAAGAGTATATACTGCTTCATTTCGCAGACTCAAACCTATCAGCTACCAAGCATATTTTGTAGGATATTCCCCACATCTCAGAGTGACGTCACATTCCACTCCACCTGACTGTCTCTCCGACTTAGTGATAGGGGAAGTCTTCTGCTTGGTTTTGGGGACGCTCAACCCAAGCGGCTCCTTAGATGTGAGGCAGGGTGTAATAGTTTACCTACACGTACACCCATCCTCACGACGTATCACACATAGGATTGCCAAATAATCTGTATACTGGTATATTGGTTTCCACTGTATATATGAAACACTATTATTCACCAAATAAATATCTTTTTTACACTGTATTTTTTCAGTGTTGAGTCTACTACTTACTCTACTTCTACCTACTTTTGTTTTGTTTTACATAGTAAGTGGAGACAATATTTATCTTCGATACATATCCAGCTGGGACACCACCTTACTTTAGATTCATTGTCCTGTTTAAAAGCAACATTATAGCTAAAAGTCCATACTCTTAGTAGCCAAATAGCACTATTTTTTGACATTTGGCTTCTGGTAGTACTAAAAGAATATAGTTTTAAGACTTTTTTTCAAGACCCCTGCGCTCTGATTGGGCTGTCTACCAATAAGTGGTGAAAAGGAACAGCATTAGGGATATCTCTGCTTCTTTTTCCCTCTCTCTTCTGCCATGGACCAGTGCACTTCCATCTTCCCCTTCCCCAGAAAGATAACGGATTAGCTAGGTTGGAATGCAAAAAACTAAGTTTTTAGTAATTGATATCAACCAGTGCAGCCTCTTGCAAGGCGCCAGCCTAGGTACTAGACCTCCAGTGGTAAATAGGATATATACTGTATATATGTATGTTTGCTGAATGTCTCCAAATGTTTGCTTTCTGTGGAAGGAACATTAGGTATTTTAGCTACATTCTGTCTAATTGCTGGTAAGTTACATTGCGTGATCTCATGGGCATTTATTTTCAAAGCACTAGAAAAAGCTGAAATTCCCACATTGGAAAAAATTTGTTTCATTTCAAGTAGTTAGAATAAATGGATTTTCCATATTAGCACATCAAATGTAGAAACATTGTACGTTGATGAAAACGACTTGCAAATGACATGCAAATGAATTGAGGTCCCACATGCACACATTTCATATGTTCTGAACACCTTTATTACGTAGCACCAAAAATAGGGCCAGAACAACTATTTTACAGAACATCTATTTTCACATAGATATCCATACATCTATATCATAAAAATGAAAGTCTGTCTGTCTGTCTGTCTGTCCTCTATAGACTTCCAAACGCCTGAACCGTTTGACCCCAAATTTGGCACACAGATACATTGGGTGCCCGAGAAGGTTATAGCGAAGGTCCCGTCCTTGCCAGATGTACAGGAGAGGAGGGGGATGCAGAAGACTGCCCCATAGAGATGAATGGGAAAATCTCCACACTGCACACACAGGTGACATAATTAGCTGCCCAGCAGTAAACTGCAATCGGGATCCTTAGCAACCAATAGGATTACTGCTTTCATTTTCACAGGGAGCAATGGTTGCTAGGGCAGCTGCCTCACAACATCCACAGTAATAACTGGTAGACCCCCCCACTCCATCTATACAGTACATGTATATACAGGACCCCTACTCCATCTATACAGTACATGTATACAGGGCAGTATTACCAGCTGCTGCTGCCCTAAGCACTAAACCTGAGGACGCCCTATCCTTACTCACCAATAAGCATCATGATAGATTGGTAGATAATAGCTCCAGACGTCACATTCAACACCACCACATCAGACCTGACCAATACCACCACACTGTGACTGGATAACACTGCCATACCAGACCTGACCAATAACGCCACACTCTGACTTGATAACACTGCCATACCAGACATGACCAATACCGCCATACTGTGACTGGATAACACCGCCATACCAGACTTGACCAATACCGCCATACTGTGACTGGATAACACCGCCATACCAGACCTGACCAATACCGCCATACTGTGACTGGATAACACACCCACACCAGACCTGACCAATACTACCATACCGTGACTGGATAACACTGCCACACCAGACCTGACCAATACTACCCCCCTTATACGCCCCCTTCGAAAAGACTAGATTTTCTGGCAAGTCTGAACAGAAGGTGGAAGTTGGAAGGTAGAAAAATAAAAAAAATTTAAAAGTTGTTTCCTTCCCTCTGCTCCCCGGTGCTGCCCCCATGCAAGGTGCTGCCTAGGCAGACCACGAGTGCCTAATGGTAAATACGATCCTGCAGGTATACAGGACACTACAGGTATACAGGACCCCAAAACTATACACTACAGGTGCATGGGACCTCCACCAACTATATACGACAGGTATACAGGACCCCAAATTATACACTACAGGTATACAGGACCTCCACCAACTATATACTACAGGTATACAGCACCCCCACCAAGTCTATACTACAGGTATACAGGACACAAAACTATACACTACAGGTATACAGGAACTTCACCAACTATATACGACAGGTATACAGGACCCCAAACTATACACTACAGGTATACAGCACCTCCACCAACTCTATACTACAGGTATACAGGACCCTCAAACTATACAGTACAGGTATACAGGATCCCCGAACTATATGCTACAGAACACTACAGGAATACAGGACACCAAAACTATACACTACAGTTATACAGGACTTCCACCAACTATACACTACAGGTATACAGGACCCCAAAAGTATACACTACAGGTATACAGGACCTCCATCAACTATATACTACAGGTATACAGGACCCCAAACTATACACTACAGGTATACAGGAACCCAAAACTATACACTACAAGTATACAGCATCCCCACCAACTTTATACTACAGGTATACAGGACCCCAAACTATACACTACAGGTACAAAGGACCTCCATAAACTATATACTACAGGTATACAGGACCCCAAACTATACACTACAGGTATACAGGACCTCCATCAACTATATACTACAGGTATACAGGACCCCAAACTATACACTACAGGTATACAGGAACCCAAAACTATACACTACAAGTATACAGCATCCCCACCAACTTTATACTACAGGTATACAGGACCCCAAACTATACACTACCGGTATAAAGGACCCCAAAACTATACACTACAGGTATACAGGAACTCCGCCAACTATATACTACAGGTATACGGGACCCTTAAACTATACACAACAGGTATACAGGACCCCCAAACTATATACTTCAGGTATATAAGATCTCTACCAACTCTATACTACAGATATACAGGAACCCCACCAACTCTATACCACAGGTTTAAAGGATCCCAAACTATACACTACAGGTATACAGGACCTCCATCAACTATATATTACAGGTATACAGGACCCCAAAACTATACACTACAGGTATACAGCACCCCCAAACTTTACACTACAGGTATACCAGACCTCTACCAACCATAAACTACAGGTACACAGGACCCCCCAAACTATACACTATAGGTATACAGGACCCCTTAACTATATACTACAGGTATACAAGACCTCCACCAACTATACACTACAGGTATCCAGGACCCTCAAACTATAAACTACAGGTATAGAAAACCTCCACCAACTATACATTACAGGTATACAGCACCTTCACCAACTATATATTACAGGTATGCAGGACCCCCAACTATACAGTACAGGTATACAGGACCTCTACCAGCTATACACTGCAGGTATAGAGTACTTCCCAAACTATACAGTACAGGTACACAGCCCCCCCCCCCCAATTATACACTACTGGTAAACAGGACCTCCCTCAACTATACACTACAGGTATACAACCCCCCCAATTACACACTACAGGTATACAGGACCCCCTCAACTATACACTACAGATATACAGCCCCCCACCCCACCAACTATACACTACAGGTATACAGGATGGATGTTTGAAGTTTTTAGTTTGTTTCTAATGTGCATAAGGGTAGCTTCACACGTACCGTATCGCTGCGTATTTAACGCTGCGTTTTTATCGCTGCGCGTTTGGTGCGATTTTTACATGCGAGTTTTGATTTTCACATGATTTTCATGTGAAAATCAAAACTCGCATGTAAAAGTCGCACCAAACGCGCAGCGATAAATACGCAGCGTTAAATACGCAGCGATACGGTATGTGTGAAGGCACCCTTAGCTACAATTTACATAAACAGTGCATAATTGTCTGGTATATAGGGGCATATAGGGCTACTGGCGATTTTCCCTAAAACAAAAAAAACAAGGACATAGATTGGCCTCCTGGGCACCTTAGAATAAATCTAATTAACACACTGACACTTTATACCCGGGCAGCACCGGGTGTATTTTTTAGTACATACATAAATACATGTACTTTTGTATCTCTTGCTTTCTCAGTTGTGATGTGGAGATGTGGAGACAGTAGTTACTATCTTCAGTACCATTAAAGAAACATTGAGCCTTAACAGACAGACAATGATGTACAAAGTATATATATTTATATATATATATATATATATATATATATATATATATATCCATAGAGTTACTCCCTCTATTCAGCAAGGTTCCCAGCCATGTGTATATACACGTAGAATAACCCTTACAGTGCTCTCAACCTTGCCTGGTATATCAGTATAAAACATTGTGAAAACCATTCAAAACAGTATAAAACATTTTACACATAAAAACAGCAGGTCTTGAATGTGATGTACAACATATGACACCAACCCGAAGGTCTGGCAGGGATCCTTGGGGGACACTACATTACTGCTGAACACTGGATGAACCTGCTACAAAGGATGAGTTAAAAGCTGCACTAATGTAACCTGCAATCGGAAAGCTCCAGGATGGAATGGCCTTGTGTATATTATACATATCATACAGCATCAATTATTTGTGATGCTTACTGATGCCCTTGAGAGAGAAATATTACAAAGGGCTATGACCAAGGTTTCATTCTTAGGTCATCCAGATATATGAAGCATGCACCAACCTGAAATAAAAAGGAATATTTCAGACCTGTTTGCACTGTGTAACTAACATCATTTCCTGCAAATAGATCTATGAAAATAAAGGCTGAAGGTGAAATGTTGTGACTCACTCCTTATTTCACCCCTTTATCTTCTAGTACCACATTAACCACAGCAATTCAATGTGTTATAGGATTTGCCACCCCTCCTGAAATATCTATTTTAGTAAATTATTTCATTTTCCATTAACCCTTTAATGACCAGGCCCAAAATGGCCTAAATGACCAGGCGACAATTTTCATTTTTGCATTTTCTTTTTTTCCCTCCTTGCCTTCTAAGAGCTATAGCTTTCTCCATCTACATGGCCATGTGAGGGCTTGTTTTTTCAGGAACAAGTGTACTTTATAATGGCGTCTTTTAGTCTACCATAAAATGTATGAAGGAATGCCAAAAATATTATTTTTGGGGTGAAATAGAAAAAAAGGCAATTTTGTAACTTTTGGAGGGTTACTTTACCATAAAATTGACATGATATCTTTATTCTATATGTCGATCAGAATACAACAATATGTATTTTTTTACAGCTTTTCTAATGTTTTACTATTTTTTTTTACAGTAAAACTTTTTTTGCAAATAGCTATTATTACGGGGATACCTTGGTTTAAGAGTAACTTGGATTAAGAGCGTTTTACAAGAAAAGCTCCAAGTTTTTGTAAAATTTTGTAACTTGGTTTAAGAGCTTTGCTTTGGTTTAAGAGCTCCCTGTACTGTGGGGGAGCGGCATAGCGTGGTCTACAGCTCTACAGCACTGTACTCTGACCCAGGAAGTCTCCCTCACCTTCCAGATCCACTTCAGGCTGGGACTTGCATCAGGGGCCAGGACTGTGTAATCTTTTCATAGCTGTTACCCCTCTCTCCCCGGACAGAGTGCTGCATTATGCGCCCACATATGCCCTGCTCATTCCTTCCTGCTCCCTGCAGTCTCTGTCAGTCCTTGTGTTTCCCATCCTCTCCATTCCTGCTATAATGTGCCTTCACTTACATTCAACCATTCACACTGCTGCTATAATGTGCCTGCACTTACACTCAGCCACTCACACTGCTGTATAGAAAAGTTTCTGTCACTGTCCTCCTGCACAGCTCTGTGATTCTCACTTCCTGATTGGTCCATGCTGAACACCCCCCCCCCCTTCCCCAGTGCTGTCATCTGACCACACAGAGCTCTCACAGCAGCCCTACTTCTCTATTCGAACCTGTTGTACTACGATACTGCATTATGGAGAATTGCAGCTCCACCCTGTAACTACAAACTGCTGCTGTTTTTTTCATTCTTATGCACTTACTATACATTATACTACACATGCTGATTGCTATACTGCACAGTAACTTATAATAAGACATATTCAGCTGCTTCTCTTTGTTTGTTTCATCTATTTTATATGTCATTCAGATTAAAAAAAAACATTATTTTTGGGGTGTAGAACCAATTGTCTGCATTTCAGTCATTTCTTATGGGAAAATTTGCTTTGCTTTAAGAGTGATTTGCATTACAAGCACAGTCCAAGAACAAATTATGCTCATAATCCAAGGCACCACTGTATTAAAATGGCGCTATTGAGAATCTTATATATATAATTTTATTCTGTTACCTATAGAGCTGTATGGGGTGTCATTTTTTGCGCTATGATCTCTAGTTTTTATTAGTATCATATTTATGTAGATCAGATGCTTTAATCACCTTTCATTATTTTTTTTATATATAATGTAACAAAAAAAAATCCTGCCATTCTTTTCCCTCTTTTTGTTTACTTTGCTCACCATGTGGAACCAATATTGTTATATTTCAGTAACAATGCATGCGATATATAATATGTAGAGATGAGCGAACCTGCCGAGGTTCGGGTTCGTATGAACCTGAACTCTCGGCTTCTGATTCCTGCTGTCTGCAGCCTCCGTGGAGCGGGTGGATACAGCCGGAGGACCGCCTGGAAAACTGGGATACAGCCTATGGCTATGGCTGTATCCCAGTTTTCCAGGCGGTCCTTCGGTTGAACCTGAACTCTCGGCTTCTGATTCCCGCTGTCTGCAGCCTCCGTGGAAAGGGTGGATACAGCCGGAGGACCGCCTGGAAAACTGGGATACAGCCTATGGCTATGGCTGTATCCCAATTTTCCAGGCGGTCCTCCGGTTGTATCCACCCTCTTCACGGAGCGGGCAGACAGCGGGAATTAGAAGCCGAGAGTTCAGGTTCATACGAACCCGAACCTCGGCAGGTTCGCTCATCTCTAATAATATGTTTATTAAACAAATATGGTCAATTATTTTTACATGTTTTATTTGTATATTGGACAGATTTTTTTGTTTATTGGGGGAAGGGGCTTTAGCATTTTAAAACTTATTTGTTTATACGCATCCCCCTGGGAGATTATTAAATGCAGTCATTAGATTACATATAATGGTTAATGCTATAACATTGCATAGTGTTGATCAGTATTATTGGTGCTCGTCTCATAGAGCCTGCCTGGGCACCCATGTCATACTTGTACGTATCAGTGGTATAATGGAGAGGACTACTTAGACTCCTGCATTTGTGAAGCTTATAGCAGGGGAATGCAAGTGATCAGAAATATAAAAAGTACAGAATCAGCATCTTTTGAACTGTTTTCATATTAATGTAGTTTAGGGGATTTTGGAGGTGACACAATCCCTTTAAGGTGCTCTTTATTTATTGTCTCCTGCTGTAACACTCTGTATAGCTAAAGGGGTGTCATCTGTTCAGTGCACTTCTGATATATACATACCTCTGTCATGTCTACAGTATCTGTTGTTACAGGTTGTACAAATTGTACTCTACATGGTTTTATCTTTCAATAGAAAGCTAAAAATACTTGGACTGTTTAAATTATTAATTTTAACCCCTTCAGTAAACAAAATCAGATTTATAAGTTTAAATTTCATTGCAAAAATGAACTTAGTAAAAATTGTCGTTCTCTCACTTGTTTTACAACATTCTTAAATTCCAGAGAAAATCTTTTTACTCAGTGCTCTTGACAGTTAAAGGGGTTATCCAGAATAAGAAAAGCATGACTGCTGTCTCCCAGAAACAGCACGACTTTTGTGTTCAGTTTGGGTGAGGTTTTTCACATCAGTTCCATTGAAGTGAATGGAGCTTAATTCTAAAACTACACCCAAACTGCTGCCGAGTAAGTGTTATGGTGCGTTTACACGTAACGATTATCGTACGAATTTGCGCGATAACGATCGAATTCGAACGATAACCGTACGTGTAAATGCAGCGAACGATCATACGACGAACGATACATTGCGCATTTTGATCTTTCAACATGTTATCAAATCGTCGTTCGTCGTTCGCAAAAAATTCGCAAATCGTTCCATGTGAACAGTTGTTCGCCGATTTAACCGATGTGTGAGATAGGCTTAAGCGTTCACAAAACGATCGCACAACGTATTTTCCGTACGATATATCGTACCGTCTAAACGCTGCTCGTTATGAAAAAAAAATCGTTACTCCGACATCGTTAATCGTACGATCGGGCCAATTATCATTACGTGTAAATGCACCATAAGAATGTGGTGTTGCTACCACCTGCTTCTCCTGTTCTCTGCTGATCGTGGGGTTTTCAGCACTGAGACCCTGACCAATCAAAACTTTTGACATGTCCCTGTGACATAGAAAGTAGCTTCAAGCTTTTTTTTACACCAGGTACAGAAAAACGCATTATCTGTACCTGATAAATAAAATCTTGAAGCTTCTTCATTAAACGGATGCTTCTGGATTCTCCTTTGTAAGTACAGACCCCCACACCTAAGATTGTTGACTTTCCTTCATGCGTCCATACTGTAAAGGTTGGATAGTCCTGAACTTTGATTCTTGGTGCTGTTGGACTTTTTTTATTTGGTTATGTCTCTGTGATATCTCAAAAGTTTATGTACCTGGCAGGTATGCCTTAAAATGTCACTGTCGTTATAAGTTTTAAAGCCTAAACAGTACATGTGAAAGAAAGCAAGTTTGCAATTTACATTCATTATTTGGAATATGAAGAACATGAGGTGGTAGCTGGATAAAACCAGAAGGCCATGGACTTCAGAGAGTACATGAGCTAACTGAGGGTTTTACTGCTCACCCCAGTGCTTGATTTACAGCTTGCACTGCTCAGTACAGCTCTCTAATTACCTTCATGCTGCTGCTGCTTCTTAGAAGGTACTATAAAGATAGAGGATTAGGATCCCCTCTTCTGTATGTATATGCTATAACATCATTAATGCTCCATCCAATAGCTCAGGGATAAATGAAAATCACTTCTCTGCTTCTTCTATAGCACACAGCCCCCCTCTTGTGCAGCTGACCGGCTCTAGACCTACTCTCTCAATCACAGTAGGCCTCACTTCTCATGTGCTCCACTGTACACACTAATGAGAAGACAATTTTTTTGATGTACCCAGTCCAAACAACATCAATTTTGTAAGGAGGCAAGTGAGTAGCTTGTTACAGTTCATTCCCCTTACATTTATCCAATATAAATGTTAGATTAGCAGTTATACAAAATACAGGTTAAGGGTAGCTTCAAACGTATTTCATGCTGCGAGTTTGCAGCAAAATCTGCTGTAAATCCTGGTACAATGATCTTCAATGGGGTTACATACCCGAAGCAGAATTTTTATTCTGCTGCGAGTATGTAACGCCAGCTCCTTTAACTCCCTGCCTCCCGCAGCATGTGTTACCTGCTCAGCGTTTCGGCTGCATCTGAGGCTCCCGTCAGTCTTGCTCAGCCAATCAGTGAACGGCCCGGCCGCAGTCACTGATTGGCTAAGCAGGACCAATGGGAGCCTAAGATGCAGCCGCGGTGTGAGCAGGTAATATAGGCTGTGTGTGTGTGAGTGTGGGGGGGGGTTAAAGGGGCCGGCGTTACATACTCACAGCGGAATGAAAATTCTTCTGCGGGTTTATAACCCCATTGAAGATCACACTACCAGGATTTGCAGGGAATTTCTGTAAACTCGCAGCATGAGGCTATGTTCACGCTACGTATATGTCCGGCTGTAGTTCGTTCACGGCCGGACATGTGCGGCTGAAACTACGGCCGTGGGAAAAATAGACTTGCGGCCAGATTGCGAACATGCGGGCGAACCGCGAACATATGCCCATAGTACAGTTATGCTTCCTAGCTTGTTTCGAAGCGATCTGAAGCAGGTCATTTACTTGAAAATCTTCGCCCAGCCCCGTAAACCACACAGAACCTTTTTAATATAAAAATCAAGTTCGATTTGGCAGAAAAAAGTATTCCGTACTGGGCCGCATTGAAATCCACGGCCGTAAGTTGGAACAGTTCCGGCCGCAAACAATGGTCTTGTTCATTTTTCACTGCGCCGTATACGATCCGGCCGTAGGCTTATTTGTAGTGTGCACTGTGCGGGCGTATATCGTATACTTTCAAGAGTATGCATCAACCTCAAAACAACGAGCGTATATTCGCGGTTCGCACTACGGACGGAAACATACGCAGTGTGAACATAGCCTGAAATCCGCTGCAAATCCGGTATGTGTGAAGCTATCCTAATGTTGGAAAGATGATGTGAATGTATAACTGTGTATAAATACTACAGGAAATCCTAATTGATGACTCTGCAGTAAATGACATAGCCGTTGTAATTCACAACACATGGCCAATATGCAAGACTTGACTTGGCTGCAAACAATATGAGTCATAAGACCCAAGCTCATGTATCACTATTTAATTTATATCATTTTGAACATAACTTCAGGGCTTTTTCTGCTGGATTTGAGGTTTAACATTTAATCTTCAATCTAAACATAGAGTTCTAAAACTTCCCAAGGCTCTCTCCTGCGACTTGAGACATAGAGAAAACTCACCCATCAATGTATTATTCAAAATCTCATGTATGCTGGTTATACACAATGTAAGCAGGAGGCTGAAAAGCTGAACAGAAGGATGCGTGCTGACCACACAGCTGTGCTGTTTACTGCTTTGGTACAATATGTTTGTACAATGTGTGGTACAAGTCAGCTGAAGGATCGGAACATACTGTATGCAGGACAAATGTCCAGCAAAAACATGTATAAACATGTCAACATTGGGTAATGACATAAAAAAAAAACCTCAGTTCTTTTCTATTACATGTAGCATATTTTTGTGTGTTTTCAACCAAAATAACACCAGATAAATGAAACTAAAATGTGTGCAAGAAATCTGATGCATGTGAACAGGGGCAGATTAAATATCCCCATACACCTTCAACAACTGACGTCCGA
The DNA here is from genome assembly GCF_027789765.1 of Dendropsophus ebraccatus. NCBI lineage: Eukaryota > Metazoa > Chordata > Amphibia > Anura > Hylidae > Dendropsophus > Dendropsophus ebraccatus. Next base: position 48,456,171 of record NC_091463.1, read on the forward strand.
AAGATCATTAAACTGTCAGTTATCTCTCCCGTTCTCCCCGTACACAGGAACGTTTGGTTCAAACGAGCAATGCTGTGTTCTCTACGGGGAGGGTTAAGCCACAGCCATAGAACTCTGGCTGCATCTTATCTCTGCCAGAACAAAGGGGTCAGGCAGTGATTTTCCATCCCGCTCAACCCCTTTCTAAACCTACATTATCAGTCGGTGGTCATACACATTGCACGAACAGACGACAAAAGTATAAGGTGTATGGTAACCTTAAGTGTACCATGGTTTACCCTTTTGAACTGCATTAGGACAGATGTCAGTTATTACACACTGTGCATATTCTTGCTTTCCTTGCACAAAAGTTACTATTATTCTTGTGCAATTTTTTTCCTAAAAATTTAGCTTAAAAACTAGGGTAGCAGCGAAGTACTCCTGCACAGTCTTTTGTTAAAATCAGTCTAAAAAGGTAGCTAATCTGAAACCACTCCCCGTGGCGCAAAAACTGAGAGATGGCAAACGTGGTGTATACCGTGTGCAAACACATTAATACATATGCCCCTTTGTCTGAGGACCTACAAATAAAACTTTATTGGGATTGTGTTAAGGAAATTGTATATTGTTGAATACTGCGAATGAGCCATAATTACACACCTTGAATACCCAATTGGGTGACCAGTTTTTTTTTTAATGTTTTATCTGTGGGACACAAAAAGCATAGTAGATCAGGCTTTTGCATTCTGTCAACATAAAAAACAGACTGAAGTATTTACAGGTAGCCTACATATGGTCTACAAAAACCTGTAGTTACACTGTGGGCACACCATGGTATACATTGAACTACCTTTTTGACTGTATACCAATGTAATCTGGTGGCTTACAATCAAAATGTGATGTGAACAGTCTCTTATATATAGCACAGAACCAGTATTTGTTCGTTATTATATCAATGTGCTGTAGTAAACATTAAAGCATGTGCCATATTTGCTAGGATGTAGAGCTGGACAAAACTGGCACCACATCATTGGTTGTAGAGCGAGGCGAAAGAAAGACAGACAGTGTAGAGCAGGGGTCTCAAACTCAATTTACCCGGGGGCCGCTGGAGGTAGAGTCTGGGTGAGGCTGGGCCGCATCAGGGTTTCCACAAGAAAAGCTCTTACAAAAACATTCCAATGTCATCAAATTTTTTATTTTTTCATCTGTTAAAACCACATATAGTTGCTGACTAGAGAAATGTAATTATTATTATTCATATGCAAATGTCTGTATTGACAGTTCCTGACATTTAACTTTCTGAACATGAATGGAACATTGAACCTAAACTTCTGAATGGAACATTGAACATGGCTTCTTCTGCCTACTTCTTGCTGCCAGAGATCTGGCAGCGCTTACTCTGGCATAGCCGAGACACATTTGGCTTAAGGGAGAAAGCAGTTGAGACCCTCAGTAGGGCTTGATTGAGATAGATAGATAGATAGATAGATAGATAGATAGATAGATAGATAGATATGAGATAGATAGATAGGAGATAGATAGATATGAGATAGATAGATAGGATACCGCCTATCCGCGCGCGCGGATAAATTACTCAAATTTTTTCGGGACCAGATGGTCATTCACATATGGCGATCAAGATACGGTTTTCACTGGGACGGCAGCCACGCTTCAGGAGGAGGATCCGGCTATCGGCAGATGTGTTCCACTCTGCGGGTGGGCGGTATCCCAGCTGGAGATCTCTCCTCCGTCCGGAGGAGGATCTTCAGTGACTCCAGGAGGGGGCGGTCTCCCGAAAGAAACCCAGATACGCCTAGTTCGTGAGTTCGCACAGCTCGTTTATGTGCTTATGGCTTGAACAGAGCATTTGTCAGTGGGTGAAGCCTCCATGTGATCATTATTACTATTATTGTTATATTTACGCCGCATTCAAGTTTAGTCTCTTCTTTCACTATTAATGGACACTATCATCCTTATGAAATGGATAACTCACTCATTTTCCTACACCATTGCAATGCCGCACGGGCTCTGACAGTTGATGGACACTTGTGAGCACGAATCAGACTACGGGGAGGGGAGGTGGAATGCTCCTTGACTGACAAGTCTGAGCACCTATCATATCTATGTATTGATCAACACACCTGTATATAACACGTGATTGTTTGTAATTTTGTTGCACTTGAAAATGGCGTAAGGTACGCCGAAACGTCGTGCTGTGTTACCTTGGTTGCTGTGACTTACTTTTTTATGGAATAAATTCTCACACAATTTTTTCACCTACGCCTGTGTGCTGCAGAGTATTTCCGAAGTAGATAGATAGATAGATAGATAGATAGATAGATAGATAATAACACATTCATGAAAAAATCCAAGTCATCCAGCCCACACACTATACACATGACACGTAACACACATTACATTCATCCATTATACACATTATATTCATACACACATACTACATGCACAGTTGATATGCGTACTACCTCCTGCAGCATGCTGGGAGTAGTGGTACAACCCCTTCCGTCTTTGACGGCAGCAGGCTGGGATCCTCACACAGCAGCCCTCTCCCCCATTGTCCCGACTGCTGTAACATTACACCAGTTACAGCAGGAGGGGCAGCAGAGGACGGGGGTCCGATCGTGCATGAGGAGGAGCTGGAGGGAGGGAGGGGGCTCCTGCCTCCTGAGAGAGCATCATACACAGGGAGCAGAGTGTCCTGCAGCCTCTGTGTGACCCCTGATGGCAGCCATTAGCTGTAGCCAGGGCTCACTCAAAGTAATGCTGACAACATTTATATTGCTACTGAGCAAAACTCTCTATAAACAATCACCTATGATACTATCACCAATAATACAACTAGATAATGCAGAAATAATACCACCACACCATGACTTAATTTACTACCATGACTTTAGTGACTTTATTTTGAGGCCATGTAATGATTACAGTGCAGTTTCGGTTAGTGACTCACAAGTGGCATTTTTCCTGATCTGAGTCATTCAGTTTCCTATTTCATGTTCACCTGGCTTAGACTGCTATGACTGTTTCTTCCAGCCACAGCTTGTCTCTGCAGAACCTTCCAGACAAAGACCTTATGCTATGCACTTTTCCAGCACCCCCCTCGCCCAGTAGTGGATTATAATAGGGGCGTTCCGGGCGGAAGCCCGGGGCCCTGAGCTCCTGGGGGGCCCATGACCACCCAAAAAGACTTATACTTTCAGTGGTGTACTGTCTCCTGGCTACACTTCCGCCATGATTTGCAAAAAATCATTTTTTTTTTTATGGCAATTTTGCACAAATCAGGACATCATGACATTATCTATTTTGTACTATGAACGCCAGGCTAGTGCTGCCATAGTTACAGTGGGGTGGGGGGGCCCAGGCTTGGTGAACAGCCTGGGGCCTATGGTAAAGTTAATCCGCCCCTGCCTCGCCTTTCCCTCATCTATAGTCCTCTTTGGTAATGATGCCTCCTTGATGTTCTGCACAGTGAAGTGGATAGGTAAGTGGATTGGGGGAGGGGTAAGTGGGTTAAGGAAGAGTAGGTAGATCCTTAGATAGATCATCATAAATAAATACACATAAATTTACTATATTTGGGAGTGCCGCCTTATCTTCATCCTATTGTTTATCCAGTGGAGTCGGGGGTCTGACTTCTTCGAGGCTGTGCACCCACCTGAGCTTTTGCTGCACAGTGCCGTCTACACACAAAATATTTGTAGTTTCTCCCAGTAGGTAGGACCCCCATATGTAAGAGAATAAATATGTACGACCCCCAGCATATAGTCCTTTTAGTATGTGGTTACCCCCAGTATGTAGGACCCTATTATGTAGATCTCCCAATAGGTAGTTTTGCCCAGTATGTAGGACCCTCATTATGTAGGTGTCCCAGTAGGTAGAACCCTAAAATACAGGACCCCAGTAGGTAGTTTCCCCATTTCTAAGCTTTAAGGAGTGTTCTAAAGGGAGAGACATTCCCAGTCTCATGAAGCTGCCTGAGGCCTAGTGACAGAGCAAGGATTTAGTAGGTCTTTGCTCTGTCAATTTTTTTAATTGAGCACAATTTTTACCTGTATGACCATTATTAGACCAGATTGCAATCATTAGTATTCAGCACCCGCAAATAGCAATTTCAATTACAATTTTGTTCATTTTCTTTATCATACTGGGTTTGTGGTTGTAGTTTTATAAGAACACTTTTACCAGTCCCACAGGCACAAGGCCTGGGGAATAAAGCCTCCTTAGAGATTAAAACTTCACTTTAATATATTTTGTTTAAAATGTTATTTATATTAGACAAAACACTAAGGTTAAAAATTTGATGTTCCTGTGCCCATGTCAGTGGTGTACAACCCAGTAGGTTCCCCAGTTCAAGTCACTGGTTTTAGGGTCCTATTACACTGCCCAATATTAAGGAGCAAGCTAGTGCTGACCTGCTCCTTGTTCTCTGCTTGCTGTCTTTGCTATTACACAGACATTGAGTGGGTAGCAGCGGGAGGGGCTGTCCGGAAGATCCTTAGATCGTCTGGGTGGCCCATAGATGTTAGCGGCTGCTGCTGTCGCTCCTATTACACGGGATGATGGCCAGCAGACTATCGGACAAGAGGACAAAGGGGAGTTGCTATTTAAAATAATGAAAATAACCCCTTCAACATGTTTCATATGGACGCATATGGACGTCCTTAGTAAGCATAGCTATCAACTGGGGAAGTTTGTTCTCATAAATCCTTTCTTTATTTATGTGAAATATACAAAGATCTATATGTATGTAATACAGTGAGTTGTAATACTGGGTTTGCAGTTGTAATTTCAGGGGAACTTTTTTTTCTGTTTTTATAAATGTTTTCTTTACTGGTGAGATACACAAAGAGCAACATATATGTAATATAAGTATGCTGTCATATACTGTGTACATATTAGGAGTAGTGAAAGATTCTAAAAAAGAAACACCAATTCAATTTGCATCAATTTCTGTTCCCAGTGGGGTCACTATCTGATTTCTCAATCTAAGGCTATGTTCACACTACGTAAGTTTCGTAATAATCACGGCCGTTGTAACAACAGCCGTGATTACTACAGAACTTACGTAGTGCTGCCTTCAAAGGAATCCCAGACGGAGTATATACACATAGTATACATTCCGGCAGGGATCCCTAGCACGCCGCAAGAAACTGACATGTGCGGAAAACCTGTCAGTGCACACAATGGAGCGCGCGCCTCCGGCTGCACACTCCATTGTGTGCAGCGGGGAATTCGGATGCGTGCGCGCACAGATGCGCCCGCATCTGAATTCAGCGGCAGTGAAGATCATCCGGCCGGTACTGCAGTACCGGCCGGAATTATCCTCTCTGACATTTGCTGCGGCCATGTGCACATGGCCTAAGGGTAGGTTCACACTACGGAATCCACACGGATAAGCTCTACCCATTTGCGGCGGCACACATATCCGCCAGCTCCATAGACACCATTCTATGGCCGGGCCGATTCCGCTGCTGAATCCGCCGGCCATAGAATGGTATCTATGACACGTGCGGATAGGCGCCCCGCTGATTCATCTAACCTGCTGATAGTTCCCCTTTAACTCTCATGGTGGTTGCCTAAAGAACCTCCAGGGTCAGCATTGCTAAATACGCAGTAGGAAAGCACACACCGCGTATGAAAGATAGTGCAACATTTTTTTCATTTGCTAAATATGTATTTTTCTTGCTTTCACAGGAAGATGCAGACAGTATTTGTTGCCAGGAGCAAATCAACCGATCCATTTACTGGGCAGATGGCTTCGTTCTTGTGTTTTCAATCACAGACTACAATAGTTACCGTGTAATTAGGCCGCTATACCAGCACTTACGGAAAATACACCCAAACACCAAAATCCCAGTTCTTCTGGTAGGAAACAAAGCCGACCTACTGAGGGCCCGGCAGGTGGAATCTGATGAGGGGCTCCAACTTGCCAATGAACTAACCGGCACATATGCTGAAGTATCTGCCAGAGAAAATTATGAAGGTGTATATGGAGCATTCTACCAGCTTTGCCAGGAGGTTGGAAAGATGATTTTCAGTTGTAATGGAGAAAAACGAAGAGGGCTTCATCTTGTGCGTCCTAGGTCTCCTAACATGCAGGACCTGAAAAGACGTTTTAAACAAGTGTTATCCTCCAAAGTCAAATCTACTCCTACCCTATGACCACTACCAGATTGCACATGTGAACTATTACATTTCATATATACTGTATTAAGCAAATCAACCTTATTTGTCTCTACAAATTGCGCTGGAAACAATTTGTGTCATCCCACATTTATGGTTTACAACAAAATGGCTCATATTATATGAGGAATGGGAAAATCTAAGTCTAACTTTGTTTCACTTTGTTCTAACTTTGTTCCACTGTTTATTCAGCTATATTTAAAGCATACCTATTACATACATATAGTTCAGACAGCCATTTTGTGGAGTGATATTAACCATTATATCAGTTCACTATATGATAATGACATAGGGCAGGTCATGTATAGGCCAGTCTTTCCCTATGAATGACCTGATTCTATGATCAGGAGAAGAAGTGGGTTGCCTATGACTTCTAGAGTTTATAAACAAATTAAATTAAACATTTGATAGCAATAAATATCCAGGCATCCAGATTTGGGCTTTGTTCATACAACGTGCAAAAATGGCCATTGTTTTAAATGAAAAAATGCATTGAAGTGTATAGACAGCGGCTGGAAATAAATGACATGAACATTATATCGATGGCCGACAAACAATGGCCATTGTTCAATACATTGTGTGAAACAACGGCCATTGTTTGCTTTGACTTTAATGCCAATTATTGCATTATGAAAACAACGGACAGTCGTTTCATAAAAAGTAGGTTGTGTGAACATAGCCTCATTCTGCAACTTGTGCTTACATCTGCTGATTACAATTTTAGTAACTTCCAACATATCCATCAGATTTACTCAACAAATTTGAAGACATTTAAACTTACTTGCTGTCTTTATTAAAAAAAAAAAAAAAAAAAATGTGCAGAACGTGTAAGGTAAGATTATTGGTGATTTTTGGAGTCCTTCATGTGCATATATCTCTGATGGAGACCTGAACTGTATGCCACTGTGTATGTGATATGTCACCCTCTGACAGAGTAATGGTACTGCTGACAGTCAGCAGTACCACCGCTAAGGCAGGAACTCAGGAGGAGCAAGGAGTTTCTTGCTTCTCTGCTATGGGAAGGTCCAGTGATAAAAAAAGGTTAACATAGGGCTAAGGGACACATTTATTAAGACCGTTGTACGAGTGCAACGGTCTTAAATTATGCCCTGCCCCTTTTCCTGGCCGGATTCACAAAGAGGCACACACCACTTAGTAAACCCAGCTGGGCCTGTGCCTGGTGCAACTGCAGTTTGTATCATGATTTATGCCAGGAAGAAGGAGCGAATCTGCGCCTTCTCCCTGGCGTACACCATGGGCCCAAGGTTCATAACTGTCCCCCTAAATCTCAGAAGTGTTATGGGCTCAGAAGTGTTATGGGCCATACAACAACTGTATGCAACACCTCTCCTCAGGTTGTGTGCGGTATTACAACACCATTCACATTAATGAAACAGAGCTGCAATACCACCTGCACACTGAGGAATGGTGTCTATGGTTTGCTGGCTTTATATGACATTACATGGTGCCTTCTCCTATGTGTGTGATCTGTGCACTACATTGCTGTCTGTAATATGTGCAGGTCATGGATTTATACTAGGCAGCACAGTTTTTTTTCTATATTTCTGAATGCTGGTACTCTACTTTATAAGTAGTAGATTTGTAGAAAAGCCTCCTGGCAGAGGTTAATGAGCTGATAAGTAAAAAGAACACAATTGTACCTTTAACAAAGAAATATTAGTGCTTAGGTTGATTTGGTGGTGGAAATTTCTCCTACATCTTAAAGATTACTTCCTAGCAGAATCACGCTACAGAAACAGTATCAGTGATGTTATATCACTATTTTTCTATGTACAAATGTTATTGACCACTTTATAATAAAACAGATTACATGACATATTAAGTGTTCTGTAGTGTGTACAATGCTCTATTATTGCTGGTCCAACTTACAAACAGAAGGAAATGAATTCACACAAAAACAGGTACATCAATTTTACCAATAACCATTCTCTTTTATTTGATCATATTTTGTCTTATATTGCAAATAAAGCAGATATGTTTTAAAATAAATTAGGATATTAGTCATCCCCCATTGACCTTCCCTTCCTCACTATCCTCCTCTTCCTGTGAGATAAGTGGCTGCAGCAGAAACCTCCCCCACTGTCTTGTCATAGATTGTATAGCCCTTGTATAGGTCCTGCCTTCTCAGCCAGTCATTATCCAACAATGGAAGAAATTAAAGGAGTCTGGCCACAGGTGGCAGGGGAGAGAGTAACAATGAAGCATTGCTTAGGCTAGGTTCACACTGCGTTTTTTCAATCCATTTTTTTCCTCCGTTTTTTTGCAAAAAAAACAGATGAAAAAAACGGATGCATTTGTGTGCATCCATTTTGATCCGTTTTTCCATTGACTTCCATTGTAAAAAATACGGATCAAAACGGATCCGTTTTTTTTTAACAGACACAAAAGTAGTGTCAGCAACATTTTTGTGTCCGTCAAAAAAAACTTATCCGATTTGATCTGTTTTTTTTTTTTTACAATGGAAGTCAATGGAAAAACGGATGCACACAAATGCATCCAGTTTTTTTTCATCAATTTCTTGCAAAAAAACGCCATCTGACCCCTGCCGAAAGACATTTTCCTGCGAGTTGTGACGATGGGAAAATGCCCGTCCCGACTGATGGACAGACCACTGAGCCAATCAGTGACTTAAGCGGCATCCGGAGATCTCAATGCCCGATGGGGGTCCCGGAACGGAACATCCCATATATATATATATATATATATATATATATATATATATATATATATGGGATGTACCACCAGAAAACTGAAAATCCCAGCATGTGAACACTTAAATGACATCCAACACCAAGCAGGTAGGACCTTATCAGGAGCCTTCAGGCACTTTGTAGAGGTTCATCAAGGTTCTGTACCCTCCTTTCAAATATATGCAACTGAAAAGATTAGAAAACTCCGGGGGCACACATAGGGGGACATTTATGAAAGGGTGTAAATATACACCTGGTGCAAACTGCCCACAGCAACCAATCACAGCTCCTCTTATATTTTACCAGAGCTGAAAGCTGAGCTGTGATTGGTTGCTGGGGGCAGTTTACACCAGGTGTATATTTACACCCTTTCATGAATCTCCCCCATAGTGTATTACCGCAAACTCAAGGAATAAGGTTAAAATAGTGGCTTCAAAGCCACTCACCTTGGGTGGTCGTGCTATGAGCCGATCAGTACAATCTGACAAAGAGGCAAAGCCTCGAAACGCACAATCCTTGCAATAAAGTTATTATTTTCTACCTATTAGTTCAGTAGTGATCTACATCTGTTGCCGTCCAGCACCAGTGAAGTCCCGCACCTCCTGCATGGCTGTACCTCCAGCCTCCATAACTTCCTTTCAAATTTATGCCATACAAAGGGTATATGTTATATGCCATTTATGTATATGCCATGCAAAGAGTATATGTCATACGCCACTTATGTATATGCCATAGAAAGAGGCATATTGTAGGGGGGGTGCAACATGCAACGTATATTAAAGGAGACCTGTCACCCCCTGTGCCGGGGTGACAGGCTCCCGACCCCCCGTTACAGCCCCCTATACTCACCTGATCACGCCGGGTCCCGCTTTTGGATCCGGTCAGGTCACGGAGATATCAGCTCCCGAAGCCAGGAGAGTCCGATGCCCATAGAGAATGACGGAGCATCGGACTCCTCATTCATTCTCTATGAGCGTCGGACTCTCCTGTCAGCGCGCGCCAGGCTTCGGGAGCTGATATCTCCGTGACCCGACCGGATCCAAAAGCGGGACCCGGCGGGATCAGGTGAGTATAGGGGGCTGTAACGGGGGGTCGGGAGACTGTCACCCCGGCACGGGGGGGTGACAGGTCCTCTTTAAAGGGGTACTCCAGCGTAGGGGCACTTTCTGGGGGGACCAGGGAGGAGGTGGCTGAAATAAAAGACATCCACTAACCTCCCCGGTTCCAGCGGCGGGTCACTCCGGTTCCCAGCCGCTTCCAGGTGTCTGACACCGCCCGAGTCGCTACGTTTTAGGGCCGCTCAGCCACTCAGTGAAGGAGGCGGGATCTGTTTGAAGTCCGCTCGGATCCCGCCTCCTTCACTGAGGGAACCGGGGACCGGAAAATCGCGATGAGTGACCCGCCGCTGGAACCGGGGAGGTGAGTGGACGTCTTTTATTTCAGCCACCTCCTCCCCGGTCCCCCCAAAAAAGTGCCCCCACGCTGGATAACCCCTTTAAAAAACGGTGGCTTTAGCTTTTCCACTCTTTAGGACCTCCTGTGCTCAAGATATTCATACAAAATACTGTATGTGAGTATTCACATAAATTGAAACCCTTTCCCACCAGCCATGCCTCCAAAAAGGAGCCCTGCAATTGGATGAAAAACTGCAGCAAACTCAAATAGTAATTTCCTGCCAGGTTTCTGTGAGAAAGAAGTGGCACTATATATCCTCTTCATTTTCTTCCTGAGTTCCTGAGAAGAGAAAGAAATTATGGAAAGAGAAGAAGCATGGTGCAGAAAGGGCCATAAATCAATTACATAGATTCCTTCTTTGAAATATGCAGCAATACTAAATCAATGGCAGACACATGACATTGTGGGAACACAGCCCTAGCATTTAACCATGTGGTTCACTTGTACTATCCACACTCCTCACGGTAGTTCATAAAAACTATGAGGCTCATAGATCATGTTTTTTTTTTTAAATTACATAGTTTGATGAACATAATCAGTTGTGGTGCTGCCAATTAGGGGATTGGACTCACCTAGTGTGGGGTCAGGGGCGGAACCACCGCCGTAGCAGCCGTAGCGGCTGCTACGGGGCCCCTAGCACCGGGGGGCCCGTGGCCTGGGCCCCCGGAGCTTACTGCCTACAACACCCGGTGGCCTCCCGGGCCTCCCGGGTGTTCAGTGTTCTGATTGACAGCGCGAGAAGCCATAGGCCTGTCATTCACTCTTGTGACCGCAAGCAGCATTTTGCTTGCGATCACAAGAGAGTTGCCCCCGCCCCCAACAGATCAGCAGCTTCCAGGCGAAGTCCCGGGCAGCGACATCACTGAGGTCAGTGTGCGTCGTGGCGGCTGGGACTTCCGGTACAGAAAGTGACGCGCACCCTGTACCGGAAGTCCCAGCCACCGCGGTGCACACTGAGCTCAGCGGTGGCGCTGCCCGGGACTTCGCCTGGAAGCTGCTGATCTGTCGGGTGCAGATGAAGAGAGAAGAAGAGACCTGCAACTGACGGGGGATCGTGTGGTTAGGTGAGTTGTGAGTTTTTTTATTTTTATCAGAGGGGAACACTGGGGGCTGTATATATATGGGGGATGCACAGCACTAGGGGCTGTGTATATATATATATATGGGGGATGCACAGCACTAGGGGCTGTATATATATATATATATATATATGGGGGATGCACAGCACTAGGGGCTGTATATATATATATATATATATATATATATATATGGGGATGCACAGCACTAGGGGCTGTATATATGTGGGGGATGCACAGCACTAGGGGCTGTATATATGGGGGATGCACAGCACTAGGGGCTGTATATATATATATATATATATATATATATGGGATGCACAGCACTAGGGGCTGTATATATATATATATATATATATATATATATATATGGGATGCACAGCACTAGGGGCTGTATATATATATATATATATATAGGGGATGTACAGCACTATGGGCTGTATATATGTATATATATATATGGGGGATGCACAATACTGGGGGCTGTATATATATATGGGGGAGGCACAGCACTGGGGGCTGTATATATATATATATGGGGGAGGCACAGCACTGGGGGCTGTATATATATATGGGGGAGGCACAGCACTGGGGGCTGTATATATGGGGGAGGGACAGCACTGGGGGCTATATATATGGGGAAGGCACAGCACTGGGGGCTGTATATATGGGGGAGGGAAATCACTTGGGGCTGTATTTATAGGCTGTATATATAGGGGAGGCACAGCACTGGGGGCTATATATATGGGGGAGGCACAGCACTGGGGGCTGTATATATGGGGGAGGGACAGTACTGGGGGCTATATATATGGGGGGGCACAGCACTGGGGGCTATACATATGGGGTAGGCATAGCACTGCGGGCTATATATATATATGGGGGATGCACAATACTGGGGGCTGTATATATGTGGGGAGGCACAGCACTGGGGGCTGTATATATGGGGGAGGCACAGCACTGGGGGCAATATATATGGGGGAGGCACAGCACTGGGGGTTATATATATGGGGGAGGGACAACACTGGGGGCTATATGGGGGAGGCTCAACATTGGGGGCTACATATATGGGGAGGCACAACACTGGGGGCTATATATGGGGGAGGCACAACACTGGGGGCTATATATGGGGGAGGCACAACACTGGGAGCTATATATATATGGGGGAGGGACAACACTTGGGGCTATATATATGGGGGAGGGAAAACACTGGGGGCTATATATATGGGGAGGGACAACACTGGGAGCTATATATATGGGGGAGGGACAACACTGGGGGCTGCCTATGGGGGAGGGACAACACTGGGGGCTGCCTATGGGGGAGGAACAAAACTGGGGGCTGCCTATGGGGAAGGGAAAACACTGGTGGCTGCCTATGGTGGAGGGACAACACTGGAGACTGCCTATGGGGGAGGGACAACACTGGAGACTGCCTATGGGGGAGGGAAAACACTGGGCGCTGCCTATGGGGGAGGGACAACACTGGGTGCTGCCTATGGGGGAGGGACAACATTGGGTGCTGCCTATGGGGGAGGCACAACACTGGGTGCTGCCTATGGGGGAGGCACAACACTGGGTGCTGCCTATGGGGGAGGCACAACACTGGGGGTTGCCTATGGGGGAGGGACAATACTAGGGGCCATTTGTAAGGGGAACAACACTGGGTGCTGCCTATGGAGGAGGGACAACACTGGGGGCCATTTGTAAGGGGAACAACACAGGGGGCAATCTATAAGGAGGACGTCACAGAGGAGGCATCTAGAAGGGTAACTACACTGCGGGATGTATATAATAGGGCATGCGCAGAGAGGGGGGGTATCTATTTTAGTGGACTAAACAGAGGGGTCATCTATAAGGGGACTACACAGAGGGGGCCATATACTACAGGGCAGGGATAGGGAACCTTGGCTCTCCAGCTGTTTAAAAACTACAGCTTTAGCTTTGACTGTCTACACATGATGGGAGTTGTAGTTTTGCAACAGCTGGAGAGCCGAGGTTCCCTACCCCTGGTATAGGGGATGCACAGAGGTTGTCATCTACTATAAACACAGAGGGGCTCTCTACTATAGTAGATGCACACAGGGCCATCTATGTGGATGACTGAACAAGGGACCATCTATAAGGAGCCAGGGCTACCCACTGAAAGAGGGCTTAAAGGGGCCAAAACAGATGGGCAGTGTGTATAGAGATTAGGATGGTGCCAGAGTGAGGAGCCTAATATGTCTGTCTGGCAGATTCTGTGGATTCGTAGCTCGGAGAAGTTCTCATAATGGCCCAGGACGGATGGAGAAGAAGATGAAAAGGGAAGAACTCCGATGAGAGGAGAAGTCCCCTGTGAGTCACTAAATATATTTGCACTGTAATTTATATGTAGTACAGACCCTGTGTAGAGCTGGGTGCGTTGACGGCGTAGTGGTCGGTTGAGGGGGGGGGCCCCAATTAAAAGTTTGCTATGGGGCCCAACCAGGGGCGTAGCTAATGTCTCCTGGGCCCTGGTGCGAGAGGCCAACTTGGGCCCCCCCCCCCCCTCCTTTCACGACCAAGTGATGCTATTGTTGTGTGTGTGTGTGTGTGTGTATATATATATATATATATATATATATATATATATATATATAGATATATATAGATATATATATATATACACACAGTGGTGCCTTGGATTATGAGCATAATTCGTTCCAGGACCGTGCTTGTAATCCAAATCCACTCTTAAACCAAAGCAAATTTTCCTATAAGAAATCATGTAAATGCAGACAATTGGTTCCACACCCCAAATATATTTATTATTCTGTACTGTACAGTAATGGAGAGGATGGGAAACACAAGGGCTGACAGAGACTGCAGGGAGCATGAAGGAATGAGCAGTACAGATGTGGGCACATACATGGAGCACTCTCTATCCGGGGAGAGAGGGATTACAGCTATGGAGAGATTACCCCCCCCCCACAGTCCTGTCCCCTGATGTAAGCCCCAGCCTGAAGGGGATCTGCTATAATTTGGAAGGTGTTTAGAGTACAGTGCTGTAGACCCCGCTATGCAGGCCATGCCCCTTCTCCACTCGCGCTCCCACCCAATACAGGAAGTTCTTAAACCAAAGCAATGTTCTTAAACCAAGTCACAATTTTGAAAAACTGTGAGCTCTTAAACCAAAACGCTCTTAAACGAAGTTACTCTTAAACCAAGGTACCACTGTATGTATATATATATATATATATACACACACACACACACACCAAGACAGATATTACCTATTACCGCCATACTGTTACCGACCAAATCCTGTATACTGAGACCAATATTACCAGTAATACCAGTATATAGGGAGGAAACATTACTGCCACACCACAACCACAACCATCACCACCATATTGTTACTGACCAAATCCAGTACACTAAATCACCTCATCCAGTCATATAGAGGTGGCCCCAGCTCTACACAGGTTCTATACACCATATACATTACTGTGCAGTTATATCAGGTGACTCACAGGAGACGTCTTTTCTGATCGGAGTTCTTTCCTTTTCATCATCTTCTCCATCCGTCCTGGGCCGTTATGAGAACTTTTCCGAGCCACGAATCCACAGAATCTGACAGACAGATATATTAGGCTCCACACTCTGGCACCATCCTCATCTCTATACACACTGCACATCTGTACTGTCCCCTTTACACCCTCATTTAGTGGGTAGCCCTGACTCTATGTGACCTCCTAATAATATATGCCCCCCTCTGTGTATTCCCTCTCCCCCTATGTTGCCCCCCCCCAAATAGATGGCCCCCTCTACCCCCTCCCTTATAGATGGCCCCCTCTACCCCCTCCCTTATAGATGGCCCCCTCTCTCTTCACCCTCCCTTATGGATGGTCCCCTCTCCCCCCACCCTCCCTTATAGATGGCCCCCTCTACCCCCTCCCTTATAGATGGCCCCCTCTCTCCTCACCCTCCCTTATGGATGGTCCCCTCTCCCCCCACCCTCCCTTATGGATGGTCCCCTCTCCCCCCACCCTCCCTTATGGATGGCCCCCTCTCTCCTCACCCTCCCTTATGGATGGCCCCCTCTCCCCCCACCCTCCCTTATAGATGGTCCCCTTCCCCCCCCCTCCGTTATAGATGGTCCCCTTCCCCCCCCTCCCTTATAGATGGTCCCCTTTCCCCCCCTTTATAGATGGTCCCCTTCCTCCCTCCCTTATAGATGGTCCCCTTCCCCCCCCCCACCCTCATAGATGGCTCCTCTTTCCCCCCACCCTCATAGATGGCCCCCTCCTTCCCCCCCACCCTCATAGATGGCCCCCCTCTTTCCCCCCACCCTCATAAATGGCCCCCTCTTCCCCCCCACCCTCATAAATGCCCCTCTCCTTCCCCCCCACCCTCATAGATGGCCCCCTCCTTTCCCCCCACCCTCATAGATGGCCCCCTCCTTTCCCCCCACCCTCATAGATGGCCCCCTCCTTTCCCCCCACCCTCATAGATGGCCCCCTCCTTTCCCCCCACCCTCATAGATGGCCCCCTCCTTTCCCCCCACCCTCATAGATGGCCCCCTCCTTTCCCCCCACCCTCATAGATGGCCCCCTCCTTCCCCCCCACCCTCATAGATGGCCCCCTCCTTCCCCCCCACCCTCATAGATGGCCCCCTCCTTCCCCCCCACCCTCATAGATGGCCCCCTCCTTTTCCCCCACCCTCATAGATGGCCCCCTCCTTCCCCCCCACCCTCATAGATGGCCCCCTCCTTCCCCCCCACCCTCATAGATGGCCCCCTCCTTCCCCCCCACCCTCATAGATGGCCCCCTCCTTCCCCCCCACCCTCATAGATGCCCCCCTCCTTCCCCCCCACCCTCATAGATGCCCCCCTCCTTTCCCCCCACCCGTACAGGCTGATAAAAAAAACAAAACTTAACTCACCTGACATCGCGCTCCCACGTTGATCCTCACTTCTGTCCCCGGCTGCTGCGCGGCTGCCGGGGGTGTCGCGTCTTATCCCCGGCAGCGCTCGCATCCCAGAACTCCCTGCGCGCCGGAAACCGGAAGTCAGGGCCCAAGGCGCGCAGGGAGTTCTGGGATGCGCGCGCTGCCGGGGGTAAGACGCGACACCCCCGGCAGCCGCGCAGCAGCCGTGGGAGAGACGGAGCCAGACTCTTGTGACCGCAAGCAAAACAATGCTTGCGGTCACAAGAGTGATTGATCGGGGGGCCCCGTGGGCCCCCCTTGTGGCGGGCCCGGTCGCGGCGGCGACCCCCGCGACCACGGTGGCTACGCCACTGGGCCCAACCATTTCTAGTTACGCCCCTGTGTGGGGTAATATGCACCTGTCATTCATATAATGGGATTGCATTGGGCTGCCAGGCCTTTCTATCGCTGAAATACTTCTAGGCACAAAATAGGGGGGAAAAGACAACAGCACCTGATGAATCTGCAGGGAAAAATAGTTGTAAAACACACTAAAAAAAAATGGCACAATGAATCTGATACATAACCTCCAGGTACTATCACTCTACTTGTCGCACAGTGGCAAACAAGCAGGCAGAGAAGGTGTCCCTCCTATCACTTCTAGGGATAGCTAGCTGTCTATTGCAATGGCTGCTCAGATCATCACACCAGCAATTGGGGCATTGTGTTGCTTGACAACAAATTCAGGATTGAAGCGCTATAACAAGGCCTTGATACTTGAACCCAGCCATCATCTAAAAATCAAGCAGAACCTGGATTTGGTTCCAGTGTTTAGCAGTCCATGTTACTCTTTCACACCACGGGAAATGAAGGTGATGTTGGCTAGCTGTCAGTTAGAGGGCTTGTAATCGCCGTCATGTCACCAAATTTCTTTCTGCTAAGCATCTGCCAATAATTCAGGCTGAGGTAGGGATGTGTAATGAACGTGCCTGTGTCTGGATGGTGGACAAGGAAACTGGGGGAGCTGCTGGTGCTTGGCAGAGGATTAAACCATCCTCTTTACTGGTGATCTCTCTGGGCCGTCTGGAACCTGTTTGGGGTGTTTACATGCCCTCACATAACCACGGCTCCCAACACCTCTGAACAGCTTGGTCAAAACAACCTAAATGGTGGACACTTCGTTGAAACACCCATCCTGCTTCTCTCAGTCCAGTCCAGTCTCAAGGTGTGGCAAATTGGCAAATGTCTTCATGTGCTTCTTAGGGCAGCAAGGGAGGCACTTTTGCAGCAATCTTACATTTTTGAGTACATTATTTTTTTTTCAATGAGATTCAGCAGTGATTTTATCTGTCAGGGAGAAGGAGGAGCCATGCTCATCTCTCTCCCTCTTTCTCACCATTGTACCCTGCAGCTTTAAGGACTTATATTTCCAGCCATTGAGTGTACAGTACATCTGTACACATAAGACCTGTCCTAAGAAGTCTCATAACTTTATCAGAACATCCTGTACTCTCCAATCTTGATCTCTATGTAGAACTGTCCAGGATGTTGTATACTTGATTCCCCGATACTGAGGGTTTTCGCTGTTAGGTCATTGTTGACTCTTTTCCAGGTCTCCAGATGTGTCCAGTTTTTCCTACTTATCAGGGAAGCTTGTACATGTCATGTGTAATACTGTATCTATTCTTATTGGGCGTCCATGTACACTATCTAAGTGTTCTCGTACACAATGATGCCAGAATGCAGAAAAAGAATGTGTGCAGTAATATACAAGTTTAAGAATCTCCATGCAATGTTGTAATATTGGGACAAACCTCAAAGTAAGGTCACGGTACAGAAATGCTATCACAATAAAAGGGTTTAGTTCACATAAATATATTATAATTCATATAGTGGCAACAAAATACAAGGAGAATTCACACTTCGCTTCATATGAATGATGTTATATTGATGTTTTAGTAAATGAGTGATGCCAGCATTCTACAGCACAGATGTAATACATGCAATGATGTCAATGGTATAATGATGTCAAAATATAATGTAGGTAATGGATAATACTTATTTGTTTAATAGTATAATACAGTGGTACCTTGGTTTAAGAGTAACTTGGATTGAGAGCGTTTTGCAAGAAGAAATCACAGTTTCAAAATTGTTACTTGGTTTAAGAGCTCCCTGTACTGGCTAGGAGGGGTAGCGGCGGAGGGGCATGGTCTGCATCTTGGGGTCTACAGCACTGTACTCTGACCCTCTGATTTGGATTACAAGCATGATCCCCGAGCAAATTATACTTGTAATCCAAGGCACCACTGTAAACAAGTCACAGTAGAGGAACAATGCTAAAATGCAATGTGGTTACACTTGAAGTCTAAGGGCCGTACTAGACAGCCTGATATTTCAGAGCAAGTCTCCTCGTTCCCTACTCGCTGTTGGTGCTATTAGATGCACTGTCATCAAGCAGGGGGCCGCGGGGAGAAGTGGGAGGGGCTGTCCATACAATCTAAAGCTCATAGAAGAGAGCGGCAGTCTCCTGTTATTCGGGGTGACGGCCAGCAAATTCAGTACTGGCCTTTTAAGAGTAAATGTGGTACTTGTCCTTTAGAGGCGAGTTCGGTACCGTCCCTTTAAGACATTGAGTGAAGTACCTGTGAGTTTCTATAGGCTTCTACATTTCAGCTATTTGCATATGTGCTGTAATTGGCTGGTTAGGGCTGTGCCGTGTGATATTTGAATTTCAGAACATTCCACCATTCATTTCTATGGGGAATGTTTGGTCTTTAATGGTGCGTTCACACCCACAGGATCTGCAGCTGATTTTCTGCAGCAGATTTCATTTAAATAACTGAACACAGCATCAAATCTGCTGCAGATCCTGTAGGTGTGAACGCACCCTAAATGTAAATTTCTTAAAAAAGACAAATCCAATCGAAACCAAAAATACTTAGCACACCTGTCACCGCCGAGAGCTTCAAAACGCAGTTTAAATAGAGTCTGTGTGCAAAGTGGTTCGGGCTGTATTGCAGAAAATTGAGACAAACTGGAAGAAGAAGAATAAAGAAAAAGGATTACAATCAGGGGCGTTGCTAGGGTCCTAAAACATCCGGGGCATGTGCAGTCTGCAGTGACGTTACACACACATATATATATCTTTTTTTTTTTTTTTAAAACAGACGATCACATAGGCTAGTATTTGAAATTGTGACTCACAGTTGACGTCTTCTCTGATCAGAGTCACTCACGTTTCTCTTTCTTTTCCATTCGGCCCCAGCCATAACCCTTCTCTCCAGAATCTGCCAGGAAAAACATTTTAGGCTCCTTGCTCCAGCACACACAGTGATTAGGTCTCCTCTGTGCCCTATATGCCCTACCTGTGCTACCTTGTGCCTCCAAATAGTATAGGTTCCCATGCAGCAGTCCTTATGAAGTATATGGCCCCCTGTGCAACACACACTATAAAGTATATGCCCCCCATGCATCAGACCCAATACAGTATATGCCCCCCTCTGCTGTGCAGCATCCCCATATTGAATATCCCCCCTGCTGTGCAACATCACCATATAGAACTTCCCTCCTGCTGTGCAGCATTACCATGTAGAATACCACCTGTTGTGCAGCTTTACCATATAGCATACCCTCTGCTGTTCAGCATTCCCATACAGAATACCCCCTGTTGTGCAGCATCCTCTCTGCTGTGCAGCATCCCAATATCGAATAGCTCCCCCTGTTGTGCAGCATCCCCATATAGAATAGCCCCCCCCCCCGTTGTGCCGCATCCCTATATAGAATAGCCCCCCCTGCTCAGCATCCTCCCTATATAGAATAGCCCCCCTGCTGTGCAGCATTCCCATATAGAATATCCCCTGCTGTGCACCCAAATACAGTAATAATGCTCCTTGCTGTGCTATCCCACTTTGTTAAATGCCCCTACTGTGCCCCCATATAGTAATTATGTCCCCTGCTTTGCTCCCATATAGTAATGTCTAATGCTGTGCCCACCATATAGTAATAATGTCTCTGCTGTGCACCCAAATATAGTAATAATGTCCCCTGCTGTGCCCCCATATAGTAATAATACCTCCTGCTGTGCCCCCATATAGTAATACTGCCTCCTGCTGTGCCCCTCATATAGTAGTAATATCTCCTGCTGTGCCTCCATATAGTAATAATGTCCCCTGCTGTGCTTCCACATAGTAATAATGTCTCCTGCTGCACCCCACATAGTAATACTACCTCCTGCTGTGCCCCTCATATAGTAGTAATGTCTCCTGCTGTGCACCCAAATATAGTAATATTGCCCCCTGCTGTGTCCCCCATAGTAAAAATGCCCCCCCACTGCTATGTCCCTATATAGTAATATAGCACCTACTGTACCCACCATAGTAATAAAGTTCCCCCCTCTGCCTACAATAAACCTGCCCCCCTACACACTACCCCATCTGACCCCACTACACACACACTACCCCCATCTGACCCATCCGCACACACACTACCCCCATCCTCCTCCCCTACACACACACACACACTACCCCCATCCTCCTCCCCCTACACACACACTTTCCCCATCCTCCTCCTCCTACACACGCACTACCCCCATCCTCCTACACACGCACACACACTACCCCCATCCTCCTCCCCCTACACACACACACACTACCCCCATCCTCCTCCCCCTACACACACACTTTCCCCATCCTCCTCCTCCTACACACGCACTACCCCCATCCTCCTACACACACACACACACACAAACACTACCCCCATCCTCCTCCTCCTACACACACACTACCCCATCCTCCTCCTCCTACACACACACACTACTACCATCCTCCTCCTCCTACACACACACTACCCCCATCCTCCTACACACACACACTACTCCCATCCTCCTCCTCCTACACACAAACACACACACTACTCCCATCCTCCTCCTCCTACACACACACTACCCCCATCCTCCTCCTCCTACACACACACTACCCCCATCCTCCTCCTCCTACACACACACACACACTACTCCCATCCTCCTCCTCCTACACACACACACTACTCCCATCCTCCTACACACACACTACCCCCATCCTCCTCCTCCTACACACACACACACACACTACTCCCATCCTCCTCCTCCTACACACACACACACACACACTACTCCCATCCTCCTCCTACACACACACTCTACCCCCATCCTCCTCCTCCTACACACACACACACACACACTACTTCCATCCTCCTCCTACTGGCTTAGATCTTACCCTGAACACTAAACCTAATAAAGGATATGACTATGCCTCACTGTCCCTGCAACTATCCCTATGATAACCCTGGTCTAAAAACTGGCAGAACCAGGAACATTTTACACAAGATTCTGGTTTAGGCCAGTATCATACATACGGCATTGCAGCAGATTTCACGCTGAGAGTTCCGCAGCAAAATTCGCTGCGCTGCTCTGTCCTGTCATTTCCTATGAATCTACATTCTCTCCACTGATTTTCATTCTGATGCGAGAATGTAGCCCCTGCCCACTTAACCCACCGCTGCCGGGCTAATATATTACCTGTCCACGCTCCTGGCTGCTTCTCCGGCTCCCGGATCCCTGAAGTGGGCAGTGGATCAGACAGATGATGTTGCCATGTTCATACAGATCATACTGACTGGTCACTAAGGTTTTAATTCCAATACTTTGAGTCAGCACAAAAATATAAAAGTGATATATAACACATGGCAAAAAGATCATCAAAATGATAACAAAAAGATAGAGACAGGCCGGGGCCAAGAAATGAATAAAGCTTTTCTTTCTGTACTGGCTTCTCCTCCTGAACTTCTCTGTAACATGAAAGTCAGGATTCTTTTTTATTTATTTAGGGTTTATTTTCCCTGGCAACCAATGGAAAAAGCGGAATTTGTTTTATTAGGATAAGGAATTCCACCTGGAATCAAAAAATCACCAGTAAATATAAATAATATGCAAGCTTTTAAAGGGGTGTCTGATTTACAAAACCCATGGGTGAACGATTTCAGGTCTTTGGCAATAGCGGTTGTTTGGATCGTTTACTCTGTCCTCTGGAACATCTGCAATGTTAAAGGGAAGACATCAGAATTAGCATGTGTTATGAGATTATACCTGCTGCTCCATACAGACCGCCATAAATAGCACTTATTATTCAACTAACAGATTTAGGCTATGTTCACACAATGTCATTTTTGAGTAAAGAACAGATGCTGATTGCAATGGAATCAGCGCCCATTCTTTACTGCAAGGGTGGCATTGCACTGAAGTCAATGTAATGCTGCCCGATGTGTCCATGCGCTTTATGTTAACACCCGCTCTTTAAAATGGGCGTTAAAATAATGTACCTGCCTATCATTTCCGGACGCTGTTCAATAAACAGCGTCTGGAAATAATAGCTGATCGACGGCCACACATTACATTGAAGTGAATGGCTAATTGATTTGCGGGCACACCCGACGGTGCCTGCAAATCAATAGTAAAAAAAGAATGTTTTTGCAGCCAATATAGAGGTATCGGGTGCAGGAACATCCTGAATGCAGCCTGGCAGCTTGCAGTTTTACAGCCTTAGGCTAGGTTCACACTATGTAACTGTGCGGCTGTATTTTTTATGCGGCTGTAAATGTGCGGATGAAACTACGGCCGTGGGAAAAAATAGACATGCGGCTCAAAACATACGGTCATTTACTTTGAAATCTGGTTCAACTAAAAATAACAAATAAAATCTTAAGAAAGTGATGCAAACACCTCTGGATGCATCTGGGAAAGCAGGGAACACAGTTTACATGAATTGCTATTACCGGGGTTTGCGATCCTCTGCAGTAATGCCGATGTCTCTCATGGTTAATCTATTAAAATAATAAAACACATTTTCGTTGTAATAAAGTGCCTTTCATTGTTCAATAATTAAATTTAAACTAATCCATCATTTTGCAATTAAATATACTGTTAAAATAAATAGATATATAAATAAATGTATATTTATATATATATTTATTTTTTGACAGTATATTTAATTGCACAATGATGGATTCGTTAGAATTAAATTATTGACCAACGAAACTGAATTTATTTCATCGAAAATGTGTTTTATTAATTAAATATTAATTAGTACAGGAAGCTGCATAAGCCGTTAATTCATATTGCCGGCAAAAGAGCTTTCTGTACTAATCATCACTTTACTTTAATGAAAACATCAAATGTTTCTTCTAATTATGTTATCACAATAGCATTATTAGAAGAAACATTTAGAATTATATGTGCGCTCAGCTGATTGGCTGATCGGCTGAGCGCACATATAATAAGCCGGTCCGCAGCACAGTGACTTCAATGTGCTGCGGACCAGCGAAGAGGACACATCGGGGTGAGTATAGAGCTCTCCCCACCCCCTCCCCAGCACTGCACCCCTCCCAGCAAGGAAGGGGGGGTCAGTTAACCCCTTCCTTGCTGGGATGGGTGCAGTCTAACATCAGTCTGGGCCCCCAAGGGGTTAAGGGGGATGCAATACATCCTCCCTTAACCCCTTGGGGGCCAGACTGTAAGCAGCGATCTGTAAAGATGCTGCATACTGTAAGGTGCACAACACCGCTCACAATGATGGGTGTTGTGCTCCTGTTTGTGTGTTTTTTGTGTGTTTCTCCCTTTTTGTTTTTCAGATATCGGTATCCTGTGGATTACGTCGGATTCCGTGGACTACATCGATGACCAGCGTTTTTTTAATGTTTTTTTTTTAATAAAATGGTCAATGAGGGGTGTGGGGGTGTTTTTATTTGAATAAAAAAATTTTTAACTTGTGTCTTGTCTTTATTTCTTTACTTTATAGACTTAGTAGTGGAAGCCGTCTAATAGACAAAATCCATTACTAAGTTGGGGCCTAGTGTTAGCCGGTATAAAATGGCTAACACTAACTCCCTATTATTACCCCAGTACCCAATGCCACCAGGGGTACTGGGAAGAGCCGGGTGCCAGTGGTCCCGGAGCGTCAAAATTGGCGCTCCTGGACCGGGCGGCAGCAGGCTGGTAAGATTTAGGCTGGGGAGGGCCTAAACCAATGGCTCTTCCCACCCTGGTGTTACAAGGCTGCTGTCGTTTGGTTTTTAACCCGGCTGGTTATAAAAATAGGGGGGACCCTATGCGTTTTTTTTTTATTATTTATTTATTTAAAAAAAAAAACGCATAGGGTCCCCCCTATTTTTATAACCAGCCGGGTTAAAAACCAAACGACAGCAGCCTGGTAACACCAGGGTGGGAAGAGCCATTGGTTTAGGCCCTCCCCAGCCTAAATCTTACCAGCCTGCTGCCGCCCGGTCCAGGAGCGCCAATTTTGACGCTAAGGGACCACTGGCACCCGGCTCTTCCCAGTACCCCTGGTGGCATTGGGTACTGGGGTAATAATAGGGGTTAGTGTTAGCCATTTTATACCGGCTAACACTAGGCCCCAACTTAGTAATGGATTCCGTCTATTAGAAGGCTTCCACTATTAAGTCTATAAAGTAAAGAAATAAAGACAAGACACAAGTTAAAAAATTTTTTTATTCAAATAAAAACACCCCCACACCCCTCATTGACCATTTTATTAAAAAAAAACATTAAAAAAACGCTGGTCATCGACGTAGTCCACGTAATCCGACGTAATCCACAGGATACCGATATCTGAAAAACAAAAAGGGAGAAACACACAAAAAACACACAAACAGGAGCACAACACCCATCATTGTGAGCGGTGTTGTGCTCCTTACAGTATGCAGCATCTTTACAGATCGCTGCTTACAGTCTGGCCCCCAAGGGGTTAAGGGAGGATGTATTGCATCCCCCTTAACCCCTTGGGGGCCAGACTGATGTCAGACTGCACCCATCCCAGCAAGGAAGGGGTTAACTGACCCCCCCTTCCTTGCTGGGAGGGGTGCAGTGCTGGGGAGGGGGTGGGGAGAGCTCTATACTCACCCCGATGTGTCCTCTTCGCTGGTCCGCAGCACAATGAAGTGACTGTACTGCGGACCGGCTCATTATATGTGCGCTGAGCCGATCAGCCAATCAGCTGAGCGCACATATAATTCTAAATGTTTCTTCTAATAATGCTATTGTGATAACATAATTAGAAGAAACATTTGATGTTTTCATTAAAGTAAAGTGATGATTAGTACAGAAAGCTCTATTGCCGGCAATATGAATTAACGGCTTATGGAGCTTCCTGTACTAATTAATATTTAATTAATAAAACACATTTTTGATTAAATAAATTCAGTTTCGTTGGTCAATAATTTAATTCTAACGAATCCATCATTGTGCAATTAAATATACTGTCAAAAAATAAATATATATATAAATATACATTTATTTATATATCTATTTATTTTAACAGTATATTTAATTGCAAAATGATGGATTCGTTAGAATTAAATTATTGACCAACGAAAGGGACTTTATTACAAAGAAAATGTGTTTTATTAATTTAATATATTAACTATTAGAGGCATCGGCATTCGGCATCATTGCCGGCTATTTTTGAAGTACTCCGTACGGACCGCCTGTCAATCCACGCCCGCATTTCCAGCCGCAAACAATGGTCTTGTTCATTTTTTACGGGTCCGTTTACGATCGGGCCGTAGATTCATACATAGTGTGCACTGTGCAGCCGCATATCCTATACTTCCCAGCATACACACGAACCATCAAAAATACCGCAGCACAATTACAGCCGCAAATACAGCCGCACAGTTACATAGTCTGAACCTGGCCTTAGGCTATGTTCACACAACGTAAAAGTTTGCCCGTTGTTGCCATCGGCAACAACGGCCGTACTTTGTACAGAGTGGAACACTGCCTATTCTTCTATGGGATCCCGGCCGGAGCGTATACACTTAGGGCCACATGTATCATCCGGCGAACGGATGATTTTCGGCGGAAAGTGCCGATTTGCGTATTTTTTTATACGCAAATAGCCGATTTGCAAATAAAATATTCGCAAATCGGCACTTTCCGCCGAGTACGCCAGGGGGGGCGGAAAGGGGGCGTGTAGTGGGCGGAACGTAGGGCGCGGACTCAGAGTCCGCGCGATTTACCATCCGTTCCGCCCAAATGTACGCCGAAAACCTACTCCAGTCCTCAGCTGGCGTAGGTTTTCGGCGGTGCGCAGCGGCGTGCACGGGATTTATGTAGAGGCAGTCCAGACCGAAACTGGAAGCACATGGGTGGTATGTATAACTTTGGGAAAGGAAGAAAAAAGTTTGAAACTGGACAACCCCCTTTAAGGTAAATTGCAAAAATTCCTATTTTTTTCCCTTTTCATCCCCCTCAAGGCTTCATGTAAGGCTTTATCTGTATGGCTGTTGTAGCAGAGACCAGAAAACCTCAGGGTAGTCTGTAGTCAGAGAATAACAGCAGAAACGTACCAAAAAATCATGACAACAAACACCAGGACCAAACCTTGTATCAGACCACTGAGGCCTCCGCCAGTTAATAAATTGAAAGTCAGGTATTCTATTTTTATTATTATTATTATTATTATTATTATTATTATTATTATTATCATATTACATGTTGGTATACAATGAACTTCATTGTGCAATTAACTACTTAATGTTGCGACTCCTGTCCTGTTCGGTGGGACTCTCAATCCCCGAATTTGAGGTCAGTGTCTAGAAAGGAAAACACAGACATTAAATACATTTTCCCAGCCACATAAATGACATAAATCCCAGCTACAGAAAAATATAGTTAATCCAGTATAAAGCCATAACCTGATTAATCTGTGGCCTCATCTTTTCCATTGCACAGTAAATAGCAAAAATATCACAAAAACTCTCTTTTATTGTACGATTACAAGGAGAACAAATATACATAGGTTATATGTTATGGTAAAAAAAGCATTTAAACATAAATATTCTGACTTTGTAACTGTTTATATGTCTATAGAGTTGTAATGTGCAATGGCCATACTGGTGTAATGAGGCACTTTAAGTCCCAGCCTTTCCTAAAAATGAAATATACACCACATCAGTGAGGTACAACAAACCTAAACACAGCCGACCCGTTACACTTGTTTTCCAGTTCTTGTTCCATTGTTCTTGTTAATGTCCTCTTCATTTCCTACCAGCTTCTACATCTGACATTGTAGCTCATATGGTACCACTGGAGAGATTGAGAGGAGCTGCAATACCAGGTACAGCCACTACCCTTTGTATGGTGCTTTACTGGGTAGAAGAAGAAAAGGCCATTGATAAAAAAAAGAAATCCTGGCTTTTCCCTTTAATAAATGCAGACTGGATCGTGGAAGTAATACAAGTCCCAGCACAGACTACATGAGGAAATACTAATAATACTAATAAGTCCCAAGATATGCTATCAATAAATACAATGTGTAACACTAAGGGTGGTATTACACAGGCCGAGCAGGGCCCGATAATACCTGTAAACGAGCAGCGATCTGCTAGATCGTTGCTCGTTTGCTGGGCCTATTACACGGCCCGATAATCGTTTGACAAGAGCTGCAAGGACATCGTTACGGATGTCCTTGCAGCCCTTGCTAAACTGGCATACATTACCCATCCACGTTCCAGGGCTGCTCCTGCCGTCCGCTTCTCCCGGGGTCCCGCGCGCGCTCTAGCTTCACAGAGGCCTGTCAGCTGATAGGCCGCTCAGCCAATCACAGGCCGCGGCGGTCCCGGCCTGTGATTGGCTGAGCGGCCTACCAGCTGACAGGCCGCTGTGAAGCTAGAGCGCGCACGGGACCCCGGGAGAAGCGGACGGCAGGAGCAGCCCTGGAACGTGGATGGGTAATGTATATCGTTAGTCGCCGGCCACGCACCGCTATTACACGCAGCGGTGCGCGGTCGGCGCCCGACAAAAATAGGGTCTAACCTATATCGACGATCAGCCGATGATCGTTGTCATCGGCTGATCGTTGCATTTATTACACGGAGCGATAACACAGGTCAACAGCATTTTTGGGGCCAAAGATATTTCAACTAATTTAGGGTAACTTTGGGGTGCTGATTCTGAATATGTCATCAGTTTTGCCAGATTGGCTCAAGCTTTTGAGAATTTTCGTGAAATGTGTAAAAAAAAAAAAGACGTAATTTGCTACACGCGCATTAACTTTATTGCTATTGTCATGAATACAATAAATTTTACAAAGTAAATGTTGATTTTAGTTTATTTTAACTAGTTTTAGAAAGTAATCTTCAAAAAAATGAACAAGACATGAAAAAAAACTTGAGCCAATCTGGCAAAACTGATAGCATATTCAGAATCAGCACCCCAAAAATACCCCAAAATCATTAAAATATTTTGGACACCAGTAAATTTTTTTTTTTTGTTGACCTGTGTAATCGGCCGAATCGGGCCAATTCGGCCGATTATCGTTCCGTGTAATAGTACCCTAAGCTTATATACATCCCAGGATAGGCTACAGGTGAACAAAAGCACAGTAGAGCACAGAGGTACTACTAAGTCTGATGTTCACTTATCAGTGATTAAAAGGGTTAAGAGTGAAAAAGTGAAATGCTAGCTTACTTACCAAGTCCCCCTGAGTATTTTGAGCTGTCTCCTCTCTCTCTCTAGCTTTTGCCATTTCTGAGTTACAAGTTTTTTCTAAAAGCCAATCTATAACCAATATAAGAAACTACATTTCCCATCATGCATTACCCTGGTTGGTCCATTTGCGTACTTGCCCCCTTAGCTTTCTTTCCTGCCCACTGCTGTCGTTACTATTGCACAGTAAACCCAGAAGTGTTTTTTTTTTCCACTGATTTTGCATCACATCACCCCAGTATGTATTCCATACTAGCTGATGATGTAGCAGAGCTGACGCGCACATGGTGAAGCTATGTGCTGCATAATGGGCATCTGTTTACTGGGGGTTGGAGTGTAGGTTAGATCTCTGCATTCTGACTGTGAATGAAAACATTCTAGTTCCATCCAAACCCTAAGAACATCTATACACTTACAATATACAGAGCTGTGACACAAAGACAGGTACATATGCCTGCATTCACTGACAGCAAGCAGAGATAGAACTAAAACATCTTATATTACAGGAACATAGGCTCAGGGATACATGTAAGTCTATAGAAGCAGCACAGGTGCATGGAGATGATGCAGATAGATAGCTAACCCGGCCCCCAGAGAAGAGATCAATTGTCCTGTGACTACAAAGGGAAGGGGGAAGAGGGAGCTGAGCGTGGTCAGAGTGGACCTAGAGTAGAGGATTTTAGACATCCAAAAAATGACATTGGGTGGTTTTGGGAAGAGAGATTGTTTAGAATATTGTTTCTCTTACCCAGATAACCCCTTTAAAATCCACATTACATCACCTCCAGCATCATCTGGGCAGCACTAGTACAATTTCCAGATACAAAACACGATAAGGATGTTACAAAACTGAAATACTGACGATCCCAGCATCAGGACCGGCCTTAGGGTCGGCGACCTGTGCGACCATCACCCCATTAATCCAAAAGGGGTTGTCAGCAACCACCAATCTTGGGCAAGTGCCAGCGCTGGGTGCTGCACTGCCCCTTCAGCTATAAGCAAGCCTAATGACATGCTTATAGTTAAAAGGGTGCCCTGTCTGATAGCAGAAGTAGCCATTGGCTCCTTGTGCTATCACCTGTCCATGCTGAAGAGCCAAGCAGGAGAGAAGAGGCACTACTAGTGTAGACAATATTGATTAGGCTGCCTGTGCCAGAAGCTCTCTGAATAACTCCTGAAAACCGAAGCTCCATAAGGTAGACATGCAGCTGGGGAGCGATGTGACAGGTGCTTCTGTTTTTTGTTTTTCACTTGAGAGCAGCACAGAGGGGGTGGGGGTTCTTTTATACATAGGGGCACAGGGGACCTAACTGTGCTGGAACAAATAGCCTAAACTGTTTCTCAGATTCTGGAGAGTGGATTCATGGCCAGGAGAAGACTTCAAAATGGCCGAGACTGTATGGAGAGAAAAAGAAAAACCGAACGACTCTGATCAGAAAAGACATCCCCTGTGAGTGACTGGATGTAACTGCACTTTTATTACTTTACGGAGAAGAGAAAATGCAAGGGCACTCACCAATATGTGCAGTAGTCTTTATTGTAATCTTCTTAAAACATGCTTTAGCAGACGGCGAGGACACCGAACACCTTCAGCAGACAGCTGTTTTGCAATATTCGCTTCGTAGCGACCGTGGTCGCTACGCCACTGCTGTCTCGGTTTTCTATGAATCCCCATAGAAAACCTATCCTAATCTAGAGAGTTCCTGTCTCGGCCAGAGATGTCAGCAGAGAGCACTGTATCAGACTGAAAATAAAGCAACATTTCCTGCAGGACATATACTAGCTAATAAGTACTGGAAGACTTGAGATTTTTTTAAGTATTTAGAAGTAAATTACAAATCTATATAACTTTCTGACACCAGTTGATTTGAAAGATAAAGTTTTTCGCTGGACAACTGCTTCAAAGGCATTTATGTGGGCAATAAAACACAGTATATGAGCGCACTCCCTGTTTACATTCTGTTCTCATGTCCTGCTGATTCTGACATTCTGATAGCACTGCAAATTCCACACAGGGCGCCATCTACCTTAGATAGCTTGTGAATAAAGGAGCACAGCAATACTGGAGAGCTCTAAGTGCTATGCTGTGCTTCAGGGCCGGGACAAGAAGTTTTGGTGCCCTAGGCAGAGAAGGCAAATGGCGCCCCCCCCCCCCCCCCCCCCCGATCCCAGTGTTATAAGAACTGGTGCGCCACAGACAGTATAATGCCCTGAAAGTGCCCCCACACTGTATTATGAGCCCCAATACATACAGTAGTATTTGCAGTGGGTATCCAAAACCTGTAACCTTGGTGTCTGAACACCTTAATACAATCTGACAGTTCTCCCCCCTGATTTTCTGAAAGCAATGTTCCAGTACCGAACAAAACTTCAGAGGGAAATGTGTTTCATATACCAAGGTGTTACTCTATATACAAGAGCATAGTCACCTATATTACTGTATATACATTAGCATAGTCACCTATATTACTGTATATACACTAGCAGTCACCTATATTACTGTATATACAATAGCATAGTCACCTATATTACTGTATATACAATAGCATAGTCACCTATATTACTGTATATACAATAGCAGTCACCTATATTACTGTATATACAATAGCATAGTCACTTATTACTGTATATACACTAGCATAGTTACCTATATTACTGTATATACAATAGCATAGTCACCTATGTTACTGTATATACACTAGCATAGTCACCTATATTACTGTATATACACTAGCATAGTCACCTATGTTACTGTATATACACTAGCATAGTCACCTATATTACTGTATATACACTAGCATAGTCACCTATGTTACTGCATATACACTAGCATAGTCACCTATATTACTGTATATACACTAGCATAGTCACTTTACTGTATATACAATAGCATAGTCACTTATTACTGTATATACAATAGCATAGTCACCTATATTACTGTATATACAATAGCATAGTCACATATGTTACTGTATATACACTAGCATAGTCACCTATATTACTGTATATACAATAGCATAGTCACCTATATTACTGTATATACACTAGCATAGTCACCTATGTTACTGCATATACACTAGTATAGTCACCTAAATTACTGTATATACACTAGCATAGTCACTTTACTGTATATACAATAGCATAGTCACCTATATTACTGTATATACAATAGCATAGTCGCCTATATTACTGTATATACACTAGCATAGTCACTTATTACTGTATATACAATAGCATAGTCACCTATATTACTGTATATACACTAGTATAGTCACCTATGTTACTGTATATACAATAGCATAGTCACCTATATTACTGTATATACAATAGCAGTCACCTATATTACTGTATATACACTAGCATAGTCACCTATATTACTGTATATACAATAGCAGTCACCTATATTACTGTATATACACTAGCATAGTCACCTATATTACTGTATATACACTAGCATAGTCACCTATATTACTGTATATACAATAGCATAGTCACCTATATTACTGTATATACAATAGCAGTCACCTATATTACTGTATATACACTAGCATAGTCACCTATATTACTGTATATACACTAGCATAGTCACCTATGCTTTTCTATTCAAACTGTGAAACATGAACACAAAAAGCAGTGTCAACCTGAGCTTATACATACCTTCCAGTAATATACATAGAGAAAAAACTACATACTGTATACAGACATGTTTATGTATATACACACAGACACACACATTTATGTATACAGACTTTTGTATGCGCATACATTTATGCATATACATACACTTACACATGCACACATTTATGTATACAGACAGGCAGTATATATACATGTATACAGGCACACACTTATGTATACACACACACACACACACACACACACACAGATACACACATTTATGTACTATATATATATATATATATATATATATATATATATACACACACACACACACACACACACAACAGCTACCTCTCATCTAGGTGTGTTCTTTCCATTCTGGGACTGTCATGGAGGGGTCTGCTGGTGATGAAGACAACAATGCAGATGAGAGGCCCAGGACAGACAGAGCTGCAGACACTTCCTGGTCCCCATGTGCTGTGTGGTGTCTGCAGGCTGCCATTCTTCACCTCCTCCTCTCTGGCCCGACAGCTTAGCAGCTCCCACAGGCAGGCGGATGTACAGCAGGGGATGAGTAATGCTGCACATTCCCCCATGCTGCCGTCCTGCACCAGGTCAGACGCCTCCTGGGAGTGGGATCTCAGCCACAGCAGTGTCCTTAGCAGGAGGCCGCCCCTCCCCCCTCCTATGTACAGCAGCAGCAGCTGAAGACTCACAGGCTGTGAATCTCCGGGCATGGGGCTGATGTAATCAACTCCCGTATGCGGCTTTCGGGTTCGGCCTGGTGGCGCCCCCTGCTGTTTGGCGCCCTAGGCCATCGCCTACCCCTGCCTACTCTTTGTCCCGGCCCTGCTGTGCTTTGTGGTACCTAAATGTTGCTGGGTGCATTTCTTCACATCACATGCAGTGTCTTGGGCCATTGAGTGTTGCAGTACTCTTTTACTGCCAGGCTATGCTTGGACTTGTAGTTCTTCAGTCTAGCAGTATTCACTTTTCACTTTTGGGGATGACTGTAGGGTAGATGTCCCCCTGTGCAGAATTTGCTTTCAGTGCCCCCCCCCCCCCCCCACACACACACACACACTGACACACTCACATACTCACACACTCTCCCCGCTATCAGAATCTCAGAATTAACAGAACATGAGACAAGAATTTATAAAGGAATCACACTTATACACTGTGTAAGTAGTGCACTGCTAATATTTTTATTGCCTGCATATACCACTTGAAGGAAACAGAATAATGCTCTCAAAGTGTCTCCACACAGCATTAGGTGCCCCAATGTATAGATAGTTACCATATATCATTATTACAAACATACAATGATTACATATTGCCTTCATACTGCTAGTGAACAAAACAGACAGATATTACCAATGATACAACTACATAATACCACCACACCATGACCACTATTACTTCAACTACACAACCTATAGGGGAGTGCAGTTATAGTGGCTCACATGGGGCATCTTCTCTAAACAGAGTTGTTCACTTTAAGTCTTCCTGTCTATGAATCTTCTCTCCAGAATCTGGCAGAGGAACATTTTAGGCTCTTTGCTCCAACACATAAGGAAGTTAGGTTCCTTGTGGCTCTATATAGTAGTTAGGTCCCTCTGTGCCGCCCTTATATGGTAATAGGCCCCTCTGTGCATACCCTATGTAGAAAATATCCCAGCTGTGCAGCTCCAATATAGTATTAGCCCCCATATTGCAGATGGTCACCTCTGTGCATCCCCTTTATAGTAGTAGGCCCCTCTGTGCCTTCCCCCATATAGTAGTTGTCCCCATCAGTGCAGCTTTTACATAGTAGATGATAGATTTTTGCACTTGTATTGGATTCAAATGCAGATTATCCCCATTCAGTGGATGTTTTATCATATGTTATGTAAGGGTATGGTCACAAGCTGCAAGTGCATGGATTTCTGCATACTACACCTAGATGAATAAGAAATTCATGAGATTTCTTCAACACGTTTGCTGCATTCTAGCCAAAAATTTAGCTTTGTACACTTAAAATAAGTTGGCCACCAGATGGCACTCTGGCACTTTATTGGCCTCCGTGATCAAGCCAGGACGCGAAACACACATTGGGGGTGATCTACGCACAGTGTGAAAGGTAATATCATCAGCTATTACTCTTCAATCCTTGCCTACATATGTTATATTTCGGGCACTTGCACACTCACTGTGTGAGGAATTTTTTACTTTGTTCTGTGCACATTTTTAATCTATTTTTTTGTGATCATTTAATAAAATATTGTATTTGGACTATATAAGTGTTGCAGCCCTCTTTTTGTAAGAAATTCATGATTTAGCCTGGGCAGGCTTGTGGTGTTATAGCAGAAATTTTAATTACTTACCGTAATTTTGCTTTCTTCGAGTCTAAAGGCAGCACAGATGGGAAATGGGTTCCTCCCACTTTCTCCTAGGACCGCCCACCTAAAAAACCTGAACACAGGTTAACCAATCACAACATAGCATGCATGACAAGAGAGCATCTGTCCCAACAGGACACTGTCTAAATGAATAGACTCATATGATGCTCAAACAAACAAAATTTATTGGGTGGGTATACATGTGCTGCCTCTAGACTCGAAGAAAGCAAAATTACGGTAAGTAATTAAAATTTCTGCTTTCTACTTCGTCTAGAGGCAGCACAGATGGGAGCTTGCTAGCTAACAAAAAAACAATATCAGGGTAGGGAATTTAAATAGCAGCACTTAGAACTCCTGTGCAAAAGGCTGGACTCCTGCCAACTTTGTCAAGCCTGTAGTGACTCACGAATGTCGAGGCTGACGACCAGGATGCTGCGTTGCATATGTCAAGTAATGGCACTTGCGCTCTCTCCGCCCAGGTAGTTGCTGTTGACCTCGTCGAATGCGCTCTAAGATTGACAGGTGGCTCTTTTCCTGTAATCTTGTACGCCTCTATAATAGTAGTCTTTAGCCACCTAGCCAGGGTGTCTTTTGAGGCTTTTCTCCCCTTATTAGCTCCTGAAAACTGGAGAAAAAGGTTCTCTTCTCTTCTGAAATCTTCCACTCTATGAAGATAGCAGGCTAAGGCTCTTCCAACATCCAGTAATTTTAGTCTGGATTCCTCTTCATTAGCTGGATCAGGCAGGAATGTTTGAAGAAGAATTTCTCTATTAATATTCTGCACTGAGGCGACCTTCGGGATAAACGATGGTACTGTTCTTAATAGTACGCCTTCTGGCACAAACTTTATGAATGGGTCTTTAGATGACAAAGCCTGTAACTCTCCAAGCCTTTTTGACGATGTTATGGCTACTAGAAAACTTTCTTTGAGAGTAAGCCATTTCAGCTCTGCTTGTTCCAGTGGCTCAAATGGAGAATCTAATAATGTCTGTAAGACCATCGGTAAGTCCCATGAGGAGATTGGTGGTTTTATCACTGGTCTCAGATTACGTAGGGCTTTGAAGAACCTTACTATTATAGGGTTTCCCGCATATAATCCGTCTGTATAAGAGTTGATTGCAGTCATGTGCACTCGGGTGACTAAGTGTTTGCTTTTAAACCCTTCTGAAAGCCGTCTTGAAGGAATTGTAAGACTGCAGGTAACGACACTTCTGTAAAGTTATTCTGCTGTCTCCAGGTCACAAACTTCCTCCACAATCTAGCATACAACTTATTAGTGGATTCTTTCCTAGCAGCCAGTAGTGTGTCAATGACTTTATCAGAAAACCCTTTAAGGCTGGGTTCACACTACGTATATTTCAGTCTGTATTGTGATCCTCATATTGCAACCAAAACCAAGAGTGGATTAAAAACACAGAAAGGCTCTGTCCACACAATGTTGAAATTGAGTGGATGGCTGCCATTTAATGGCAAATATTTGCTGTTATTTTAAAACAACGGCTGTTGTATTGAAATAATGGCCGTTATTTACTGTTACATGGTGGCCATCCACTCAATTTCACCATTGTGTGGACAGAGCCTTTCTGTGTTTTTAATCCACTCCTGGTTTTGGTTGCAATATGAGGAACACAATACTGACTGAAATATACATAGTGTGAACCCAGCCTAATTAACCTGTATTTTGACCGTTCAAAATCCAAACCGTAAGGTGTAGGTGCTCCAGATGAGGATGAAGAAGGTCGTTCTGCGAGAGCAGATCTCTGTGGAGAGGAAATGTCCAATACTCGCCCCTGGACAGGCGAAGAAGAAGCGGAAACCATGGTCTCCGAGGCCAGAATGGTGCCAACAGTATTGCTCTTGGCCTGTCCTTCATTATCTTCCTCAGCACTCTCTCGATTATTGCTGTTGGGGGAAAGAGGTAGACAAACTTGTGTTTTCAGGTCACTGAGAATGCATCTAGAATATGAGGTCTGTCCGCTGGATTCAGTGATGCGAACTTGGCCAACCTGCGATTCTTCCTGGTTGCCATCAGGTCCCAGTCGGGCATCCCCCATCTCTCTGTTATCTGCCTGAAGTATTCCTGCTTCAGGACCCAATCGTTTGCGTTCAAACTCCTGCGGCTCAGCAGGTCTGCTTGGATGTTCTCCGTTCCCTTGATGTGAATTGCTGCTATGCTGGTTAAGTTCAACTCTGCCCACAACATCAACGATCTGCACTCCCTCTCTAGGGACGGGCTCCTGGTGCCACCCTGTTTGTTGATATAATAGACCGTCACGGAGTTGTCTGATTGCACCAGGACTGATCCCCCTCTCAGTATCTGTGCAAAATAGAGCAGGGCCAAATGTACCGCCTTCATTTCTCACTAATTGGACGAGAGTTGTGACTCTGACGTGGACCATCTTCCCTGGACCCAGAGGTCCCCCAGATGTGCCCCCCATCCTGTCTTGGAAGCGTCCGTGGTTAGTACTGAGGACTCCATTAACTGAAAACTGTTCCCTTTCGTCAGATTGGGAGTCTTCAACCACCACCTCAGATCCTTCTTCGTTTGAGGTGAGATGCTGAGTAGGGAGTTCAAAGATGTTGTGCTCCTGTCCCAGGTTGTGAGGATCTCTTTCTGAAGTCCTCTTAAGTGTGCTTTCGCCCACGGAACTGCATCTATGGCTGCTGTGAAAAGACCTAGAACCCTCATGGCCTGCCGGATAGAAACAGAAGGAGTCTTTATCAGATGACGTACTTTGTCTTGGATAACAGTGATCTTGTCTGGTGGAAGAAACAGTCTCATCTGTGTCGCATCCACTAGTAGGCCTAGAAACCTTTTCACCGGAGCAGGCTGGAGATCTGACTTTTTAAAATTTATTATGAAACCGGCATCTTCTAGCAAGCGCATAGTGAGCTGGAGGTGATGTAGTAGGAGGTCTTGTGATGACGCAATGAGTAGCCAATCGTCTAGATAGGGCACTAATTGCACTCCTTGTAGGCGAAGATGTGCTACCAGTACTATTGCCACTTTTGTAAAAACTCTTGGCGATGATGTAAGACCGAAAGGAAGGGCTCGAAATTGATAATGAAGGACTTCTTCTTCCATCTGAATCGCCACTCTGAGAAACCTTCTGGACCAAGGATGTATCGGTATATGCAGGTACGCATCCATGAGATCTAATGAGACCATCAAATCCTCCTACTGAATCAGAGCTGTGACCGCTCTTATTGTCTCCATGCGAAACTTTTCTTTTCTTACAAAACGATTCACATAGCGGAGGTCTATAATCAAGATTAATCACCCAAAAGGTGGGCAGGCAGGTGAGATACAAACCTCACCTGCCCTCCCGTAATAGGAGGACAGAAAAAAACAGTGTCCTGTTGGGACGGATGCTCTCTTGTCATGCATGCTATGTTGTGATTGGTTAACCTGTTTTCAGGTTTTTTTTTAGGTGGGCGGTCCTAGGAGAAAGTGGGAGGATTCCCATCTGTGCTGCCTCTAGACGAAGTAGAAAGGAGTATATAACATTACTTGTAAGGCTGCGTTCACACTACATATATTTTAGTCAGTATATTTCAGTCAGTATTGCAACCAAAACCAGGAGTGGATTAAAAACACAGAAAGGATCTGTTCACACAATGTTGAAATTGAGTGGATGGCCGCCATATAACAGTAAATAACTGCCATTATTTCAATATAACAGCCGTTGTTTTAAAATAACAGCAAATATTTGCCATTAAATGGCAGCCATCCACTCAATTTCAACATTGTGTGAACAGATCCTTTCTGTGTTTTTAATCCACTCCTGGTTTTGGTTGCAATATTGACTGAAATATACTGACTGAAATATACATATACTGACTGAAATATATGTAGTGTGAACGCAGCCTAAAAGTGTAACCAAACATAACTAAAGGTGGCCATTCACCTTCAATTACGAGTTCTCTCTCCCTCCTGTCTACCGTCAACCCCATACAAAAGAACATTCAGCACGGTCGAGCATCCCTGGATTCTCTATGGGGACAGTTTCTGTCTAAATAATAAAGGCTTGAGATTTTTTTAAATAAAAGTAATTTTCAAATCTGCGTTACTTTCTGGCACTGATTCAAGAAAAAAATCACTGGAATACCCCATTAATGCTTAATTCTTAGGCTTAGACAGCATCAGACAGTGTTCAGGTCAGGTTATTACTCAAAATGTGTTGGACCATGCTGTTTCCTGTGATACTTGCTATGTATGCAGAACTTTAAAGCTGGTTTGATATGGCAGTGGAGGGCTGGACTATTTCCTTAATTTCTACATTGAAGTCACTGCATTATAGGCTTGTCTGTTTCACCCAGAGCATAGTATTTCCATGTAAAAGTGAGCTGGTGTTTTCTTTAAATTGGCCACCAGATGGCGCTCTGGTACTATACTCGTAGAAATTTGGCCAAATGCAACAAATGCTTTCAATGCATTTGGAGTTTCCCTAACAGAACAACTGAACAGCCTCTTCTCATATGACCAGGGCTTATGTGCTTCATAAGAGGGGGTACTCCTCTGTTTGAGCCAGTATAGAGTTCTACAACAAAGAACAACCCCCACTATGCCTTCAGAAATTCCTTTTGATGCCTGGAGGTGGCACTATTGTACCACACTATTGCACAATCCATGTTTTGCAGGGCTTCATAGGTGCCGCCTGGAAGATCATAGATTGGTGCACTATTATATAAAGCCGCATACAGCAAATTAATAATAATAATAATAATAATAATAATAATAAAATTATGCTGCTCAGTATACGATTTTAAAACCTGAGAGTCTACATGTAAGTATGTATAAGAGAGACATAGACACACATTGTAAGTGTATGTTAGGTGCATTGTGAAAAGAAAAGTATTAACAGGCTCCTTTATTTTAATCTATTTAATGGTGCTGATGGAACCTATGCCTGAATCTGATTGTCTCCCTATACACAGTCTCAGACAGGTAGCAACCAATTGCAATTTATTCTGAGAGATTACAGCTGAGCTGTGATTGGTTTTTAAATATCACGTGTCAGTATATTATTAAAATGGCACCTGACTGTCAATTAAAGTCTTTTTTCTGTGTCAGTAACTTATATATCTCTTATTTTCATTACTTACATCTACATGCAGATATTGGTCCATTTATTTCAGAATTTCATTGATTATTCACCTGCTGTATCAGTATTGTATAGCCTGATACCAATATATCGGAGTCTCGATTAGCATTGGCCCCTTTCCATCTACTGGGATAGTGCTGCTCTTAGCAAACAGTAGCCTCTCTAAACAGAAGGATTTGTTATGCACACCACAGGGTCAGGGCTGATGTGAAGAGGAAGGTAGAGTTGTAGTCCCAGCAGGGGTAGGAGCGTTCCCTGCTGAGTAGACACAGGTACAGAACAAACAGGGAGGCCACAGGAAGACACAGACAGATCCCTGCTGGGCCCAAGGAACTGACCCTGCCATGGGAAATGAATGCACTGGTCATCACTGGATCAAATGCTAAAAATGATATCTTAGAAACCAGTCCACAATAACGTTGAAATGGTTTCCCTGGAGTCATCTCTTTGGAATAGAAGAAAGCCACACACAATGACAGTCCTATTAACACCAGAGTATCGGAATCCAATGGACACACATACTGTCACGCTGTCATATCTGTTTGCTTTGAGTCAAAATGCAGTCAAAGTTGCATTTAAAATGGTGTGTCAGCTCCACAATGCAGCATTAATGTTCCTACACAGTATTTTTGTTCAGTATTTTGCAACCAAAACCAGGAATGAATTAAAAACACAGAAAGGCTATGTTCCCACACTGCGGAAATTTAGTGGATGGCCGTCATTTATTGGCAAAGTGTGTGAACATAGCCTTTCTGCGTTTTCAATCCATTCCTGGTTTTGGTTGAAAAATACTGAGCAAAAAATACTGTGTGGTAACAAAGCCTAATGTATTATGGAATAATGGTTCTGAAATTATTTTGTCAGGGTCCTACAATTGTGCTTTGTAGTTTGCATTTAGGTAACATATAGCTTTAGATACCGCACTAGGGCTGCCTGTGGCTGTATCCATGTTTTCCAGGAGTCTCTAGGGCGGCATTCAACTTCTACAGCCAC
Organism: Dendropsophus ebraccatus; assembly: GCF_027789765.1. Taxonomy (NCBI): domain Eukaryota; kingdom Metazoa; phylum Chordata; class Amphibia; order Anura; family Hylidae; genus Dendropsophus; species Dendropsophus ebraccatus. Next base: position 48,497,119 of record NC_091463.1, read on the forward strand.
AGGGAGTTAAACCCAGAACGTTTGGGTTTAAATAACAGTGCCAAACCCGATAATTTCAAAGGTTCCTTTCAACACTTATTTGCCCACCCAGAGGACCATCGATCTTCCACAAAAAACACCAGTAGACTCATAGGTGGAGATTTATCAAACTGGTGTAAAGTAGAATTGGCTCAGTTGCCCCTAGCGACCAATCAGATTCCACCAATAATAATAATAATAATAATAATAATAACCTTTCATTTTCCAGGGAATCTGTGAAGAAAGAAAAGTGGAATCTGATTGGTTGCTAGAGGCAACTGGGCCAATTCTACTTTACCCCAGTTTGATAAATCTCCCCCATAGTATCCATTTACACATAAAGATTATCTGACAGATTATCTAACAAAGATTTGAAGCCAAAGCCAGGAATGGATTTGAAAAGAAGAGAAATCTCAGGCTTTTCTTTATGACCTGATCTCTGGTATAGTGTTTCTTGCTTTGGCTTCAAATCTTTGTCAGATAATCTTTCTGTGTAAATGGACCCATACATATCGAACACTATCAATCATATTTCCTTGCTAGACACCATGGGGGAGATTTATCAAACTGGTGTAAAGTAGAATTGTCTTAGTTGCCCCTAGTAACCAATCAGATTCCACTTTTCATTCCTCACAGATTCTTTGAAAAATGAAAGGTGGAATCTGATTGGTTGCTAGGAGCAACTGAGCCAATTCTACTTTACACCAGTTTGATAAATCTCCCCCTATGTGTCATTATATAAAGGTAAGCTGGACATAATTGCCAACTGAGTGATAAAAGATTGACTCTTCAGAAAACCAGTAGTCCTAGTTTCTGACAAAATAACAGAGCTATTCCACACCAAGGCAAGTCTAAACAGAGGACTGCCACCGAAGCAGCCACTAAGGTCAATTACAGTATATAGAGTATAATAACAGACCTTACTATACAATAGTGCTCTTAAATTCCCAAGTGGACCCAAAGCACAACAACCTCCCACTTATGGTGTAGTTTACGCACAAGGAATGAAGAAACTTCAATCTATTCATCTCTACATCCAATGAAGAAGATGACACATTCATGTGTGTGGATTACAAATAAATGTTTCTATAACTTATGTGGTAACCTTAAAGGAGTTAAAAATATGATGTATTGATTCACTGGAGCGCTGACTGCTGGGACCAGGGCCGCCGTCAGCACAGGGCTTACGCAGGCCCAGAGAGGGACCCGGTGTTCTGATGTTCAGGCTGCTCACTGTAGTACCGGGTAAGGGGTTAAACATCAGAAGACACAGGAGACGGAGCAGGACCTGCACAGAGAGAGAAAAGGGTGAAGGACCTGATCACATGACCTAAAGGTCCTCAACCTTACAGTGTAGAGATCAGCCCAACAGAGAGGAAGAGGGAGAAGACTGAGCTGTAAGGGCTGTGTGTGTCAGTCATTAATGTGTGTCAGTCAGTAAGTAATGTGTGTTAGTCGGTCATTAATGTGTGTCAGTCAGTAATTTTCTGTGTCAGTAGTGTCCGTCAGTCAGTAATGTCTGTAAGTAATGTCTGTGTCAGTAATATGTGTTTGTGTATATTAGTGGTGTGTCAAGTGATTGTGCATAGTGTGTGGATGATGGGTGCATAGTGGATGGATGAGGCTCTGTTGCACAAGGGACCGCAAAAACCTGGAGCTAACCCTGGCTGGGACCCCCATCATTCACAACCATGGAGACCTTGAGTGATTCTCATGACTGCTGGCCATGCCATCAACCAGACTTCTGATCATAGAGCTTGGGGGGTAAATGTTGTTGGTTGGACAACCCCTTTAGAGGTGAAATCCACATATTGTAGAAAGTTCTATTTAGAGGATTTTTTGCACTTAGATTACCCCTATTTCCAAAACATAGGGTCTGTTGGTGCTGTTGGGTTTGGAGCACCTAAACCCTCGGAGGGCTACCTAGACACAATACCATTGAAATAACTGATAAACTCTGGGGTCTTCAGTCTGGGAATCATTGGTGTCTACGAATACATAACCCCTCCAGCCCCTCTGTCACTGTGCTAAAGTTTGGAGTGAATTTCCCACTTTCTTATAACATTTTTCCTGAGCAGCTGGTGTTACTGGAGCCCTAACGTTTGATCTCTATGGGATTTTCAGACATTCTTACATTATTTTCCTAAGGATATTTCCCTGGCACACAACTGTTTTCCGTTAATGGTGTTTTACAACTAGCTGGGTCATGTCTCTAAACTAATTCTGGATCTTGAATTTAAGTTATTTTAACCATGCTATGGCATGTTGTTTCCTGTCTGTGTGATGACTCCACTGATAAGAAACTATTGTCACCTTAACAACCTCAATGTCTCCTTCAGGCCTCCCCAGTGTGCGGGACCTGGGGTTTATGACACGTTGATGCCTCACATGATACTGCATCAAACAAGGCACCACAACAGCAGGACACTGCAAGTAGGATCAAACTCCATAGCCCAACTTCTAAGAGTGCAAGTGAAAATAGAAAGTGACACCTCAGATGACTCATGAAATCTCCAGACTTCTCTTGTCAGACCCAATCCATAGATGAGAACTTATTTAAAGAGTTGTTGTTTTTTGTTTGAGAAGTGTATATTAAATCTTCTACAACATACTAAAAACTAAAACTAAGAATATTGAGAGTATTTTTAGAAATGAGTGATACAAGAAAAAATGCTATAAATACAGAGGAATAGAATGCTTAACAGGGTCCTATAGCTTTGTATAAATGTGAGTAAAATAAGACCTGGGTGAATGGTAGAAACACTGGCCAGTAACTTCTTGGCAAATCCTCTGACAGCACTCAAGACACTTACAGTGCCTGCTTGCCCTATAGTTATGTCCTAGCTGCTATAAATGTGACCTTTGCTGAAAATTTTCAAAATTTTAAATTCCAGCAAATATGAATTTCCCATTTTTATTCATTGGTTGTTGTTAATTCAGGTGTAAAAATAAAAAAGATACTCACCTACCTCAAGTTCCCCTCAGCTGCTACTCTGATGCTCCTGGTATCTACACATTATCTCAGCAATAACTGCCCCACTAGTGATGTGCCACTGAAACCAAGAAGAATCAGTGACGAGCAGTGTTGGAGCCGCAGGGAATAAGTAAGGTGCGAGGTAGGTGCGTATAACCTTTTAATTTTCACACTACCCCCCAGTATATGTATATATATATATTTTTTTAAATGCATACAACCCCTTTAATGGATTCTTTTTCACATGCTGAGAAAAGCTCCTGACATTCACCTTTGACAGAAGCCATCAACATATCCCACTGTATGAGTTTGTACACCTGCGAGACAGAGAACATAAGGACACTCTTTTTGACCTCCAATGGGCTGACAGAGGTCTAAGAATACACTTGGCATGTATAAGCCGTATTACATTGACGACCTGCGAGGTAAGCTATCAGCGCTGCTTACCGAGCCCATTACATGGTTGGATAATTATGCAGCCTTTTCCCTTATTCAGCTATCAGCTGCTCATTTCTTATACACAGGGAGATGTGCAGCCAAAGGCAGATTTTTTGACATGTTGAAAGATAGTGAACAGATGATAAGCCTGATTTGGCAGATAATCTCTCTGTGTGATAGGAATTTAACCCTTTTTTCCAATGAACATGGCAAGCATATGTCAAGAGTTTGATCTAAACAAAGCTGTAAGGCCCTATTACGTCAAACGATAATCGTGCGTACTTGGCCAATTACCATCTGTTTCGGACAATAATTTTTTGGTGTTATAGCGCATGTGCTGGCTGCTCGTGGTCTTACAACATGCTATTATTTATTTTTAAAGCACACTTAATTCCAGAGTGATATTCAAACGATAGGTGGTGACAAACAGAACATTAGAAAACTAGATTTGCATTTCCAGGAAAATACATAGTGCTTGAAAAGAGCGCCCCTTTACCAGTGACTTCCATTTAAGAGAAAGTTGGATCCCATTCCTTTAAGAGCGACATGGGTCCCGTCCCTATAAGAGTGACTTGGGTCCCATACCTTTAAGAGTAACTTGGGTCCCTTTAAGAGTGACTTGGGTCCCGTCCCTTTAAAAGCTACATGGATCCCTTTAAGAGCGACTTGGATCCCTTTAAGAGCGACCTGGGTCCCGTCCTTTTAAGAGCGACTTGGGTACTGTCCCTGTAAGAGCGACTTATTTAATTCCTCTTACACAGCGGCTTGGGTACCGCCCCTTTAAGAGCTGCTAGGGTACCGCCCCTTTAAGAGCGGCTTGGGTACCGTCCCTTTAAGATCGGCTTGGGAACCATCCCTTTAAGAGCAGCTTGGGTACCGTCCCTTTAAGAGTGGCTTGGGTACCGTCCCTTTAAGAGCGGCTTGGGTACCGTCCCTTTAAGAGCGGCTTGGGTACCATCCCTTTTAAGAGTGGCCTGCGTACCGTCTCTTTAAGAGCGGCTTGTCTACCGTCCCTTTAAGAGCGGCTTGGGTACCGTCCCTTTAAGAGCGGCTTGGGTACCGTGTCTTTAAGAGCGGCTTGTGTACCGTCCCTGCTACACGCCTGCCTCAGCTCTGCTATTTTACTGACTGACCTCTGCTACTTATAATGGTAAAGATCATTGCTCGGTTACCATGACAATCTTACTCATGTCAGAGGGACAAAATCGTTAAGGACCTTCCATATATTACATCTTCTATTGGCTAATAGTGGACATGTGACTGTGGATGGTGTGATACAATGCATGACGAGACCTTAGAGTTCCTATTGGCTGCTATATTTCAGCTATTTGCATATGTGCTGTGATTGGCTGTCAGCAGTTAGAGTGTGGCCATTATTTGCAATGGGCCATTATTTTCTATGGGAAATTCGGGGTCTTTAAACGTAAATTTCTTAAAAGCGACAAATCCGATCGAAACGAAAAATAGATAACACACCACACACCGCCGAGGGCTTCGAAACGCAGTTTGAACGGAGTCTGTGCGCAAAGCGGTTCGGGCTGTATTACGCGCAGAAAAATGGCTGGAAGAAGAAGAAGAAGAAGAAGAATACGGATTACAATATAGTGCTTTTCAAGCACTATAATTAAAACACGCTACATGATAAATGGCAGACTGGTACATGGGGCTGGAAGACCCTGCCCCTGAGGGCTTACAGTCTGCTAGGTAAGGGGAAGGAGACAGAAGGTAAATTGCAGCCAGTCAAAGTGTGATGATGAACAATTTTTATTGGTTGTAGCCTATGTTAAAGAGATGGTTTTTCAAGTTACTTTTAAAGGTCTTTATGGTGGATGAGAGACGGATGTGTCAAAGTAGTGAGTTCCAGAGTATTGGGGAGGCTCGTGCAATATCTTTGATGCGGTTGTGGGAGGTACGAACAAGGGGGGAGCACAAACAGAGGTCGTTGGAGGATTGAAGGGTGTGTGAGGGATGGTAGCAGGAAATCAGGTTAGAGATATATAAAGGTGACAAGTTGTAGTTGGCCTTCTATGTCATGGCCAACAATTTAAAATTAATTTATTGGGCAATGGCCAAGTGAAGGGATTGGCAGAGGGAGGAGTCAGAGTTAAAGGGTTTACCCAGTGCTACAAAAACATGGCCACTTTCTTTCAGGGAAAACATGACTCCAGTTCAGGTACGCTTTGCAATTAAGCTCCATTCACTTCAATGGAACTGAGCAACAAAACCCTGCCCAAGCTGGAGACAAGAGTGGGGCTGTCTCTGGAGGAAAGTGGCCATGTTTTTGTAGCGCTGGATAACCCCTTTAAGGGAAAGGTAGATTACTTAGACAGCAGAGTTAAGGATATACTGGAGGGGAGCAAGGGTGTTAGATGGAAGGCCAGAGAGGAGGATGTTGCAGTAGTTCAAGCGGGAAATAATGAATGTACCAGCAGTTTTGTGGAGTCAGGAATGAGAAAAGAACAGATTTGGAAAGTTTTTGTGGTGGAGGCAGCAGGAGGTGGTCAAGGTCTGACTGTGTGGTTTGAAAGAAGTCAAAGGTGACCGTAAGGCAGCGGACTTGGGGGACGGGAGATAGAGTGCAGCCATTGATTTTAAATGACAGATTAGATGGAGCGGTAAAGTGGGATGGGGGGAAGATGATTAGTTCTATTTTGTCCATGTTAAGTTTTAGAAAGGAGGATAAGAAGGAAGATATAGAAGTTAGACATTCTGGAATCCTGGATAGCAGAGTGTTGACATCTGGACTAGAGGGGTAGATCTGAGTGTCATCACCATAAAAGTGGTAGAGATGGCTAAAAGTATAGATAGAGAAGAGAAGAGGCCCAAGGATGGAGCCTTGGGGACACCAACAGTGAGGGGATGAGGTAAGAGGAGATGCAGAAGAGGGCCAAGCACAGAGTATTATGGTGAGGCTTTAGCAGTTACCAGGTCATTGGTCACTTTGAAACATGTGGAAATATGGCAATCATGTCAGCGATGGTCATCGCTGAATCTAATGGGCAGCCCGAACGATCCTCAGATCACTCGGGCAGCTCATTAAAGTCAATGGTGGTCTGCCCCTCCTGCTGCTCCCTGTGGCCCCTCTCGCTGTCTGTGCATGTAATAACACAGCAAATATCCAAACACTGTGGGATGGAACAACTTGTAGTTGCAAAAACTTTCTAGTATTAGTATCAAAAGCAATACATATAAAACATAACATCCAGAAAGAGTACAAAATATGTGACCACTGTGCTGAGGATGAGTAGGCGCTGGTCTTCACACCACGGCCCCGTTGCTCTTCAGATCCCTGTCCTCAGATGCTGTCACTCTCCGGGAGAAGCAGATGGCGTAGATACGTACCAGGCTACATCTGTACGCTATGTTTTGGGGAGGTTTCCCTTTGTCAGCCTCCCAGAAGCGTAGCGTACACATCTACCTCATCTGTTCTCCCAGAGGATGAGAGCATCTGAGGACAGGGATCTGAAGAACACAGCAGCCGCGGTGTGAAGACCAGTGCCTACTCGTCTTCAGCACTGTGGTGACATATTTTGTACTTTTTCTAGAAGTTATGTTAAATGTTTTGATTTTGATACCATAAAGAAGAAAGTTTTTGCAAGTACAAGTTGTTCCGTCCTGTGGTGTTTGGATATTTGCTGGAGTACATACCAAGTTTAGCGGCTTGGTTCGGTACTAAGTCACACAGTGCGGTTAAGCACCAGTTTGCATATTGTATATTCATGTAATAACACAGGCATCAAGAGGGGACCGAGGGGGAAGTTAGCGCTGACCTGACAGATCAGCACTCACTTGTTCCTTATTATCGTGCCATGTAATATGGCCTTTAGAGACCACATTTTTTTTTACATGTTTGAACTTTTTGGCAGATTTAAATACTCTAGTTATGATGTTGCTGCTAGATTCACTACTACCTAGGCATGTGAGCCTGATATCTAAACTTGTCAGGAAAATAGTTTTGCAGCATACTTTTTTGTGCTTTTCTTGCCATTGCATCTATGGATAAACTGTGATCATAATGCTGGAAGTATAATTTGTATACAATTATTTGGACTTTGGATTAATAGACTAAATAGCGTACAAGTGCCAGGAAAACAACATGGTGCTGGTTAATTTAATACAACATGCATTGCAGATCCCTACCTGCCAGATTACATGAATAGAATATGTTAAGAACCAGCTGTAACATTTCACTGCTGTGGTTAGAGCAACTCAGTGCTAGTATATGTAAGGCCAGTCTTACTTTCTACCATATATTTGTATAAAATAAAGATCTTTCCTCTTTTTGTATAGATTAACATAATATGCCAATATTATTTTATTTATGAAGTTTTTATTACTTTCCCTATAAAGATTGGAGTATACAACAATAGCCTGTTGAGTAACACAAAGACAATTTTGTTTCTTTTAGCTAAATGGTATTGTCGACAAAAGGCATCCACTTTTACAGAGATAGTCATAAAAGATCACCTCTGCTGGCACTGAATAGGTTAACCCTTTGATCTGCTCTATGACATACTGTGTGACATATGGGTATCAGTCTAAATTCCTACTATACATTTCCTGACTGCATTGACCTGGGGCAGATTTGAAAACAAGGGGCAATAAAGTTCCTCCTTCATTATTGGGATTTACAGTTAATGATAGAGCGTACAGATGGGAAGAGAACAGAACGGAATCAGACAATGGCGGACAGGATACAACCTAACGTCATAAAAATGTCACATTGTTTCCTCCCGGTGACGGATATCATCTTTATTACAATGTGTTTCTAGAGCCGTGAGATTTCTTGAGCTGTTAAGTCTATGGATTGTCTAAAGACACAGGGCTTTCTGCGGGATAATTGAACATATTGTCTTTAATATCTTTTTTTCATTCTTTTATACATAATTTATACATAGTGCCTCTGTTGAGGAAATGGGCTTCCAACAAGATTTTTTTTCCAGCCAGATCCTTATGTGGTTTAAAGGTGTCCGCCAGCCTTCCTCCTTGTCCCAGTAGAACAACAGGCACTGACTGCATTTGGTCCCCTTAGTGGTGTTCTGTTTTTTGTTATAGGCACCATACTTAAAGGGTTTTTTTCGTGCCTTCAACACTGATAGCCTATACTTATGATAGGGCGGCAATCAATGTGGGGTCTGACTCCTGATTTCACCACCAATCAGATTTTTGAAGGGCCTCTTTATTATTAACCAGGCACACTTCCATAAATGTGTTAGCTGCTGTACATGGTATTGCAGTTCATGCCATTAAAGTGGATCGGGTGAGCTGTAACACCAGGTACAGCAACTACAGAATATATGGAGCTGTAATGGGAGGCTTAAGCAATCACATGAGCACCCCTACTAGGGATGGTCCGAATCTGCAGAGGTTCGGGTTCATATGAAACGCTCGGAATCAGATTCCCGCTGTCTGCCCGCTCCGTGCAGCGGGTGGATACAGCGGGAGGACCGCCTAGAAAACTGGGATACAGCCTATGGTTATGGTTGTATCCCAGTTTTCCAGGCGGTCCTCCCGCTGTATCCACCCGCTGCACGGTGCGGGCAGACAGCGGGAATCATTTCCGAGGGTTCGGGTTCTCAAAAGCAATAAGAATCTGGGCCTAAGTAACTGCTTATTACCTTATTTCATTTAATGAGGCAGAATAAGAGCGGAGCCATAATATGACCAAAGCCAAGATAGCTGGCTAAACGTTCTTCTGGCCAACTGTTTTCTCTCCCAATCCCCCCACACAGATGAACACTTGGCTCTGCCCCCATACACATTAAATGGTTGGCTGGTCCTGTTGAAATTGGTTCAGCTAATGTGTGTCTGATCAAGCCCGATAGATTGAAGCACCATACTTAAAGGTTTTTTTTTCGTGCCTACAACACCAATAGCCTATATTTATGATAGGGCACCAATCAATGTGGGGTCTGGATTCCTGATTTCACCACCAATCAGCTTTTTGAAGGGCCTCTTTATTATTAACCTGGCACACTTCCATAAATGTGTTAGCTGCTGTACATGGTTTAATGTTTTTTTTATAGTGTGGGGTTTCTGAAAAGCAATAAGAATCTGGGCCTAAGTAAATGCTTATTACCTTATTTCATTTAATAAAGCAGAATAAGAGTGGAGCCATATCATGACCAAAGCCAAGATAGCTGGCTAAACGTTCTTCTTGCCAACCGTTTTCTCTCCCAATCCCCCCCACACAGATGAACACTTGGCTCTGCCCCCATACACATTAAATGGTTGGCTGGTTCTGTTGAAATTGGTTAAGCTAATGTTTATCTGATCTAGCCCTATAGATTGAACAATTTCCTTAAAGAGGAAACATCAAGAAGTGTTTTTGGTAGAACTTCTTTGTTATTCTGTGAGTTTTTTCATTGATGATTATAGTTTGATTTTTTATGTTCTCAGCTGTAATTTATGTTTGTGTTGGTAACTATAGAAGAGTCATTTTGTTGACTTAAATGGTCAAGTCTGTCCTGTGTCTGGGAGAGTAGGGACCCTACAATGCTCCCAGGTTGAATTGTTATTCACATCAGGGTATATTGAATTCAATGGGTGGCACCTCTTCCTCAATTGTAAAGCATAAAAGCCTGTTTCCTCTCTTGGGTCGTCACAAGGTCATGACTGGTCCGAGAAGGTTAAAACAGTCATCAGAACTGCTACAGCCAGTATAATTATCCACCCCCAGGCCCGGCTGGCTGCACTGCAGACACCTAGAAAACTAAAGACTGGCAGGGGGCCAATGCAGGCATCCATTGCAATGGTAGAAGCTTGTCTTTGAAGTGGATTACTCTCTAACAATGTTTTTTCTCTATGACCTTGAAAAAGCACTTTTCTCATACATGGTGGGCCTGATTGAAGCTAGATGACACTTTTTTCTTTTATACTGCCAAGTGCTGTAAGTGCTGATAAAAATCCTCACTTTTATATCTTCAGGACATATTAGGGCAGATTTACAAAAAGTGTCCACATGTACGTTATGTAAATTGTGGGCTTAACAGTTTTTGTTTAAGATAAATTCACATTTCTGATGCAGTGGGTTATTATATGCCTAAGTATTTACCAGTTTTGGCCATTAGTCATAATTATTGACTGTGCAAATACTTGTCCATACGGCCAAATATTTTTCTGTGTGTCAAAAATTTGGGACGTCTTCTGTTCTTGCACAAGAAACTCCTGTCGAGCACAGGTGCTTTTCTTTTCATGGTAGCTAAAAAGCCAATTGGAAAGCTACATTTATATCCAAGTAAATGGAAGCTGAGCTGAAGTAACAAGGCAAAGCTACTATGCAGTTATCGGAACCAACTGCTACTTGCCCCATTTATTATGTAGATCTGGGCCCAACAGATCCTTTGATCAGCTGGGGCACCAGGCATCGGTGCTGATCAATGATGAACAATTTTTCCCTTTAAAAAAGGTGTGAAGCCCTTTATCAAATCCATATTTATGCATATCTTTTTTTTCCAAGGTGAAATGGAGAGAACAGGAAAGTATGTTGATGAAAAACAAGAAAGTTAGTTGCACCTTAGAATTTTTCCTTTATATTTTATCAGTATAATTCACGGTAAGTATTAGAAATGATGGTTCCTGACCACAAGCCCACAAGTGCAGTCAATACGCAAAGCCTAAATGAATATTGCAGTGCGCATGTGCTCAAAGATAAGGATGTTTGTTTCTTCTGTAAACATTGATCCCCAGAGGTATTACAGCTTAGTCCTCTGAAGCACTTAGAAGGACCATCATGTAATGGTGACCACACAGAGAGTGGACTTCAAGGCAGTCTGCCATGTTGTGTTTGTTGACCTGCTGCTTGTAATCTGTCTTAATAGCACAAACACAAATCAGATAAGAGTTTAACATTACTCCCGAGGCCTCCTAGTTGTCAAGGTTTTCATATTCTAGAAAATTTCCTAAATTTTTTAAAAATATGCAACTCATGTTTCAGTATCACTGCACTAGTGGACATGCTCTTGCATAATGTAATATCATAAATAATTATAGTGAATATGGAAAGTACAGCAGATCTCCTCCAGAAAGAAGACAACATGCTTTCACGTGACACAAATTGGCGATGGCATTCTTGCAAGTCAATGCTTAAAGAGGAAGTCCAGCAAAACTTTTTTTTAAAGTATTGTATTGCCCCTCAAAAGTTATACAAATTACCTATATACACTTGTTACGGGAAGTGCTTATAAAGTGCTTTTTTTCCTGCACTTACTATTGCATCAAGGCTTCACTTCCTGGATAAAATGGTGATGTCACGACCCGACTTCCAGAGCTATGAGGGCTGTGGCTGCTGCAGAGGATGATGGCAGAGGGATGCTCAGTGTCCCTCCAGTGCCCTGTGTCCCTTAGAGGCCCCAAAATTCCCCAGGCCTCTGTCATGTCTGTGGCCTGTGGTTGAGTCAGGTGACGCACTGTGGTCACATATGGGGGATTTCTAGAAACATTGAAATAAGGGGAATAAAGAGTGAGTGGTATTTCTCAGTTAGTATTTGCTGTGTAAGAGGAAAAAAATGGATTAAAATGGAATATCTGCCAAAAAAATGAAAATGTTAAATTTCCTGCAAAACACCTAAAGGGTTAATAAACTTTTGAAATGTTACTTTGAATACTTTATGGGGTGCAGTTTTTACAGTGGAGGGATTTATGGGGATAACTAACATACAGGCCCCACAAATCCACTTGAGAACTGGTCCCTAATGAAATCAGAATTAGAAATTTTCCTGAAAATTTGAATAATCGCTGCAAAATTTCGAAGCCCTCTAACATCCTAACAAGTAAAAGGACATTCACCAAATGACGTCACCATAAGGTAGACATGTTGTAGATGTTGCAGTAATAATTAGTTCATGTGGCATGACTATCTTTCTTAGGAAAAGAGAGTTTTGATGATAAAGAAACATACATTTTTCAAAATTTTGCGCAAATGTGTTGTTGTTTTTTTTTACAAAAAACTACTGAGTGTATCAACCAAAGTATACCACAAACCTAAAGAGGAAAATGTCACGAAAAAACAATCTCAGAATAACCGCGATAGTTGAAAGCACTGCAGAGTTATAACTACATAAAGAGAGACAGGTCAGATTTGAAAAATAGGCTGAAGAAGCAAGGGGTTAAGGTTATAGACCCAAAATGTCCTACAGCATTGTACAAGGAATGCTACTAGGTCCTGTCACCAATGGGGACATATATAAAAGGGTCAATGCCATAATTAACCTGTCAATATGTTTATTGCGAGGAATAATATTCCAACTGCATGAATAGACAGGTACAATGATCTGACTGGTAAAATGTTCAGTTTGGTCATTGAGCAAAATAAAGGCCAATTTACACCAGCTAATATCTTTATGATTCATTTATTTCCATGTCTTTGTAAAACGAATTGCACAAGAATAGCAATGACAAATCTTTGTAGCTAGTTTGAAGTGATGTTTTATATAAATGGGTTTACAGCTGAGATCCTGGTGAACCACTGAGTCATAAGGCAATGGTCGGCTTGCCAAATTATTAGAAAATTATCTACAAAAAAATAAAACAAAGATCTGTATAAAGGGCGATACACACTGACAACCTCAGCCTGTTCTTGGAATTTAGGAGTAGTTGACACCTGAGTATATTGTGTTTACATTCATTGTTCTGTGTCTTCTAGTAAACTCATGGGAGATTCACTTAAAGGTGACAGAATAAACACTTCCATAGGGAAAAGTCCTGTGTCATCCCATAAAGGAAATGTATTAAAGAGGCTCTAAAGAAAACTATTCTTCCCACAATTACATAGAAACCAACTAGGTTTCTCCCCAAATGTACAGTGCTTGGGAAATCTGCTCCACAAAGTGTTCTGGTCACAAGGTTCCTTGCTGTATAATATCAGCTACATATTGTTGGACTCATTTTCTTTGCACTTTTTTTTTAGGGATAATAACAAAACCTATACAAAATTATCACATCCCATAGATATACAATCACAGGCGAAAGCAAGTAACAAAATAGATACCAGGGTAAGACCGTCCAGCAACCAGGAATAGACACTGTATCACAAGTACATTTAAAAACAGAAATGAACAATAAACTGCTCCTAGATATGTATTTACATACAAATTCATTAAATTGAGGTTTATTGCACATTGTCATACAGGTGAAATAGGATAATAATAATAATATTTATTTGCAGCGCTTTTTTAAAAAAAATAGGATTTTGTAGTGTCTTGAATAACTACATAGTGATAGATATAATGATTTTATATAATTATTTATGCAAGCACTGCGAAATCTGTTGGCGCTATACAAATAAATATTTATTGTCATTATTTTGCAAAAAATTATTGGAGGAGACAGTTAAAGGGGTATTCCCATATCTAAAAGTTATCTTCTATCCATAGGATAGGGGATAACAAGCTGATTGGTGGGAGTACAACTGCTAGAACCCCCACCAATCACAAGAATAGAGGAAAATTGTCCCCTGAATGAATGGAGCTTACTACAAGTGTACGGTCAGTGTGGCCATTTTTTTATGGGGTTTCCGAATATTGCCGAGCTCAGCACTGACATAGCCACAACTGATCTATTAGGGGAACCCCTGTCTATATTCATTATTAAGGGAAAGGGATATAAAAAAAGGAGAGGTCACCCACTTGAGATCCGTCACCCTGCGCTAGTCAGAAAACGGAGATGGTGAAAAGTAGTTGGAACACTTCTATACCTTACATGGCTGCCATGACATACTATATTGGCTGAGTCATTGCCAGCAGTCTCTATAGCCAGATCCAGAGCGATTGATTATAAAAAAAATTTCTTTAAACTGTTTTTTTGTTGAAAACATCTCTTTGGCAATGAATGTAGCTGAAATATCTGCCTGACAGTAATAACTTGCCTTCTCCACCCACATTCTGTAGATACTGCATTATGAAAAGTATAAGAATAATGCAATTTACTCAAAAGAAAATCCATAAATTGAAGACACTATATGTTACTCCTCTCTCCCATGATGTGTTATATATTTGGCTTAAAGTGTGGCTACTACGCTGATGGATGTATTTAGTGATCTGTCATCTCTTCTTATTACAATTAGTCAGTTTATACTATAAACAACACCTATGAGCTATAGGATTAGGTATTTGCATTGGATCTTCTATGCGGCATTATGTACTGCAGCAAGGCATGAGCCAGAAAGGCTGCCCCACAGAAGATGGGGCAGGTGGGTCGCTATTCATATGCAACACAAAAGCAGAATTGGTGTCACTTCCTGTTTGTTTGTGGAAGGCCAATAAATTTGCCCCTTATCCTAAGGACAAAGGTTTTCTTGTTTTGTGATGCCTCTCACCTTCCAGCAGCCGACAAGACTGCTTCTTTCTGTTCCCAAAGTTTTTTTTCTACCCCTGGCCTTTTATGACAGCAGGACACTGGGAGGTGCCATTAACATCACAACATGGAGAAGAAGACATCTTTTGAAATCCAAATGAAAGTGTGAATGGGGTGATAGTTTAAGGAGGGACAGAGGAAGAGGAGGGAGTGTACCACAGATGAGGTGGCTGCCTGTCTGGCTGGGTAATCATGTATCTTTGTGCAAGTGGATGGCTGTATTCTGAAAGTGACTGGACTTTCCAGTCCTTTATCTGATGTGCTTTCGCTTTGATCTCTGTGGGGACTAACTGCTAGCTATACAAAGTATCACAATTAAAGACAGATAAATCCACAAAACCCTGTTTGAAAAACAAACTGAAAACATCCAAATTGCATAGATCAAGCAGCACGCCCCTTGAAGTAGTATTCTGAGGTAAAGGCATACAGAGGCAGGCTATGGGTGGTATTACACAAAGCGATTTTTTTCAATTAACGATTAACGATAAACGATCTCCAACGATCGCAATAGCGGTTGCCTAATAATCGTTCGTTTTACTACACGGAAAGATTATCGGTTATATTGGAGCAACAAAATTCAAGAACACTCCCCTTTCAATTTGCGAATGAACAGGGAACGGCTAACGACATCTTATTCAAACGAACGATGTGCGAACGATGTGTAAAAGACAAACGATAAAAATAGATCCAAAACCTATTAAACGACCAACGACCAATCGTTCGTCGTTTAATCGTTGTCTACTATTACACTTAAAGATAATCGTTCAAATACGACCGATTGAACGATTATTCGAACGATAATCGCTTCGTGTAATACCACCCTATGTCCACACTAGCATATTCTTAACACTTTCTTCAGGTGTCTTCTATGCTACATAATAAAATCCATCATAAAAGAGTCAGATATGTTGGTGATAAGCAATCCATAAAGCAGGCCATGGATGCAGCAATGTGTGATATGGAAGGTAATAGATAAACTACAGTTGTCGTAAAATAATTGTGTCTAATAGATCGGCAAAAACCCAAAGGTTGGACTATATCTTGGTTATACAAATCTTTCTTAGGTTAATTGACTGTAGCAATAATTTAATACGGCGAGACTTTTAAAGGCAATGGGGAAGATTTATCAAACTGGTGTAAAATAGAATTGTCTTAGTTGCCCCTAGCAACCAACCAGATTCCACCTTTCATTTTCCAAAGGACCTGTGTTGAATGAAAAATGGAATCTGATTGGTTGCTAGGGGCAAATAAGATAATTCTATTTTACACCAGTTTGATAAATTTCCCCCAATGTTTCATATAAATATAGAAAATTATTGTTCTGTTATCAGCCATTATTCAGAAAGGATGGAATATAGACTATTACAATAAGTAGAGACCCACATACCATGACCCAGTTATTTACTGACTGGGGTAGAACATTGATTACTTGGGTTTCTTTTAGGCTTAGTTCCCACTACTTGAGTTTACAGCAATCATTGCCAATGGCGGCCGTCTTTATTGATCATAATCATTAGAGACGGCCATTAATAGCAAATATCGGATGTCTTTTTGATGGCCTTTAGCAATGAGGGTCGAAAAAATCCCGTTGTGTGAAAACAGCCTAAACTTGAAAGCGTGATTTAGGCTTTCACCAAAAAGCATGAACAGGACCCATAAATCAACGTCACTCTGTAATGGCCCCTTTTCCTGTGCAGATTCTGCTGCTGCCCATTGGCTCATTGTGAATAAATAGTTATTTAAAAAAAAAAAAGGGTACATTAA
Source organism: Dendropsophus ebraccatus (assembly GCF_027789765.1). Lineage (NCBI taxonomy): Eukaryota > Metazoa > Chordata > Amphibia > Anura > Hylidae > Dendropsophus > Dendropsophus ebraccatus. Next base: position 48,513,665 of record NC_091463.1, read on the forward strand.
AGAAGAAAGAGTTATTGTCAAAGTAGTACTCACTTCTGCCGCGTCTGATTTATTAAGGTTTACACCTGGCGTAAAACAGACTAAAACTTAAGGCCCTATTACACTAAATGATTATCGGCTGTATTTGGCCAATATCGGCCGTTATGGACGATAATTGTCTAGTGTAATAGAAGACAGCGATCAGCAGACATGAATGATGTTGGCTATTTGTTGCTGTCATTTGCCTTTCAACATGTTGAAAGACAAACAACCAGGATAGCAACGATCTGCTGCAGTTGCTCCGTGGAAAAGGACTTAATTTAAGACTGGCCTACGAGTACACCAGTCCAGACTCAAAACATTTCATGTGTCTCTATTACGTGTCTCTATCACCTGTCAAAAGTGAAATGATAGTAACTCTTTAATGTAATATCAGTCTACTCCCCACCTTTGTATTGAGCAGAAAAAACTAACAAAAAAACTAAAAAAAAAAATCACAAAATTGTTTATAATAATAATTATAACTTCTACAAATGACTTCTAAGCTCTGTATTCATATAGTCTCATCTAGGATTTGTCAAGGCACTGAAACTACTATTACCTCTTACCTAAAAACCAAATTCATCCTGAATAACGCACACTTCAGTTGTGGCGGTTCAGTGGAAATTCTTGTAATTTGTTGTTTTTCATGGAGTTAGATGTAGATTTAATGGCAGCGTGCTAAAGGTATAGTGATAGTACTGAAAAGTACAAATGAGTTATGTACAGTAGAGGCGATGTGTTCTGCACTGATACCTCCATAAAGCTTTATTCATAATTTGTTGTTTTTTTATGTATGTTCAGCATATGTACAATAAAGCACATACACCAAACTAATCCAGCCCCCAATTTAACAGAGGCCAGAGGTTTTAGACTCCATCTGACTTGTACATTGCACAGTCTGCTACAATGAACCACTGCCAAACTATTGGGGTTTACAGCACATTGACAATTATGGCAAAAAGACTTCACACCTTTTATGTTAATTAAAAGGAAAATAAAAGACAAAAGAATAATGTGTGAAATGGCTATATATCAGTACAAATAACACAATAAGAGCAGGTTACAGTGATCCACTGACTTTTCTGCACTTGTGACCTGTAGACTGGTATTTTACAAACAAGTGCAATGAAAATAATGTCCAGAGTGATAATGTGTTCATGTGGGTTATACAATCCTTTAATTGTTTGCACATAAATTTAATGTGACCAATAAAAGTGTAACCTAGAGCCTTGTCTTCTCCTGCATACAGTCGGCTTGTTAACAAGGGCAGATGTGTTTGTGCCATTCCACTGCCCGCTGGGATTTGCTGTGGAATTTTATGACTTCCAGTAGTAATGATAAAACATGACACCCGGGCAGCTCATCTGGGGACAGGACAAGCACAGAAGGCCGGCGTCCATTAACAGCCAGTCAGCAATTAAACACTGAAGGAGCATTTTATGTGCTAATGGATTGCATGGTAAAACTTATTACACAATGTCACACTGCTTCATATGAAAGCCCAGGAGAGCAGTTCCAGTTAACTAAGGCAAATCTAGTGTTATTAATGATCAGCTTGTCTTCAGTGCTGAACAGCTTGGAAAAAGGGCACGAGCCATGATTTGTGGGGATTCCAGCTAAAAAGTACAGTAAAGAACTAAATATGACAACATGTTTACACAGAAATAAATGATATCAGGGAGCCCGAGAGTTAGTATTTTATTATATTTTTATTATATTATTATACTATATTATTTATAGTATATTGAATCATGCATTTATCAATGAGAACAGGTCTATAGGAATGTGGCTGAGGAATCATCAGAGTCTTTTTGAATTATTCTTGCAGTCAAAAGACTATTACTATGCTGTAAAGCCTTTTCTGGCACTTGAAATGTACTTGTTTGGTGCTATGAATTGGTGTGATCAAATTATATACTAAATATAAAAACCATTAACTGGGTGCATGGGGTGAGGTTACTCAACACAATGTAGGTAACTGCCCTGAATGTTTTTCATCAGAAATCCCCTACTTTGAGGGGTATCTGTCAAGAGGCAGTGTCCCAGCTCAGCCACTCATTGACAACTGCAGGCCGGAAACTGGCTACAGGGTCAGAGTAGCATAATAAATACCGGAGCATGTTATATCAACCGCTCCTCACCCTCTCAGCCCAAGTTCATTTAGATGTGCCAAAATGGGTAACATGGATGGACTCAGAAATAAATATATTTATATAAACTATATATACTATCTGTACTGATACATATAACTGGCCAAAAAACTGCAGTCAAAAGTGATGAAACCCCCCCAAAAGACTATTACTATGCTGTAAAGTCTTATGTGGCACTTGAAATGTACTTGTTTGGTGCTATGGATTGGTGTGATTAAATTACATACTAAATATAAAAATCATTAACTGGGTGCATGGGGTGAGGTTACTCAACACAATGTAGGTAACTGCCCTGAATGTTTTTCATCAGAAATCCCTTACTTTGAGGGGTATCTGTCAAGAGGCAGTGTCCCAGCTCAGCCACTCATTGACAACTGCAGGCCGGAAACCGGCTACAGGGTCAGAGTAGCATAATAAATACCGGAGCATGTTATATCAACCTCTCCTCACCCTCTCAGCCCAAGTTCATTTAGATGTGCCCAAATGGGTAACATGGATGGACTCAGAAATAAATATATTTCTATAAACTATATATACTACCTGTACTGATACATATAACTTGCCAAGTGGGTTCAGTCAGGTTAATTTTTATCCTGCACAGGAAAACAATCGGACGGGACACTGGTTCAGTGGTTATCATTACCAGGATCCTAGGTTTGAATGTGGCCGAGGAAAACATCTGTATCATGAAGACTGTATGCTCTAGCATAGGTTTCCTCTGGGTATTCCAATTTCCTCCCACACTCCAAAACCATATTGTATGAGGGGAAAATCCGGATGAAAAAACTGATACAATTTTGTGCAATCCGTTTGGATCTGTTATTCCATTGACTTCTTTTTTGCGGTGTACACAAAAACGTGGTTGAAAACATTTATGTTAAAAGTAACCACTTAAGAAGGGATACATTAAACAGACTGCAAAAACGCAGTGTGAACCCGGCCTTAATTGGCTTCCTATGAAAACTGGCCGAATACACAGAGGCTGTATAGCAGTATACGAAGGCTGTTGAGATCCTGAATACTGAGCTGCACACCCTCTGTATGTCCTGTAAACAATAAGAGTAGTTTTGTGTATACACAGTCCAATGGGAGTCTTATTATGGCTATGTACAAAACAGAGCCTCAGGTTTATTTTCACTCAGTGTATTTCCCCTTACAAGCAAAATGAGCTTCAAAGTTGTTATTGTAGAGCACTATGCTCAGCTTTCTTGTTCTTTTTGTAGCAATTAGAGCTTGCTAGTTTCATGTTTATTTAAAGATTTATGTACAAAACAATTCTAAACTACATTATAAGCCATTTTTTCTATTGAAGTCAATGCAATTCAGTGGGGAAAAACAGACATGGACTATGTTCACACTAAGTAAATGAAAGATAAAATGCATCCGTCTTTTCTTTTTAAAATGATGTCAATTATTACCGCATTTTAATTGACCTCAATATAATGCATTGAAGTCAATGGAATTCATTAATGTTCATTAATTAATGTTCGCGGACATTATTTTTTAGTTGTTCTTTTATCATCGTCCTTCCACTGGATTTACTATTAAATGCAATTGACTTTTCAATTAAAGACACATCGAAAGGCCAATCAGTCCACCTGAAGTAGAATAATGTACCAACAGCCGTCAATGTAATGACAGGCGTCCAAAAACATGAAATGATGGATGTTATTAAAAATACTAATGAAAAATTGTCATGTGAACATAAAATGAACTAGAGGTGTAAATACAGTCTAAATACACTCCAAAAAAACTGTAAGTCTAATATGGCTGTGGGCATGGGCTCTTATAATGTGACCCTTATTGACTGATGGCTATCTGTGTACAATGCTGCAATATACAGAAACTTTAAGTAAGAGGAAAAAGTAATCACCTCAGTACCCTATGTATGTTGGAAGTCTTAAAGGCTGTATGTTTTTTCAGAAGTCTTAAAGGCTGTATGTCTTTCAGAAGAACGAGGCTCGAATTTGTTCATACAATGCAGTTTTGGTGTACTGTAGCTCTTATACTGTTTTGGCTTTTACAGCACTCCATGGCTCATAAGAGCATTACATTGGCTTGTCATTAGTGAGTGTAAACGTAATAGGATTAGATGTTGTTACATTAATACAGTTAATGTGCTCTTTCACCTTCATAAAGCAGAGCTAATTCCTAGCTCCACCATTACCAGTGGAGGTGAGATCACAGCACCACATTAGCATCTACTTTGCAACTCATTATCATCAAAGTCATGTTAGTACAACGGATTATTTAACCTCAGGTAGCTGTGAAGGTGTGATCAGTAATGTATTATCATAAGTATTCACACACTTACCTGGACTACTGTACTGTAAAAATATATGTAAGGACCCCCTCCCCCCAGTCAAGGATCTTGATATGTTCTGTTTGTTCAATCAACTATTTTAGCATTTAGCATGTTCCCACACAGTATTTTTATTCTGTAATTTGGTCAGTATTTTGTAACCGTCACAGTCATTATTTCAAAAATTTCAAAAAGTTTTAAAATAAAGGCAATTATTTGCCATTAAATGACGACCATCCACTCCTGGTTTTGGTTGAACAATACTGACCAAAATACTGAATAAAAATACTGTTTGTGTGAACATTAGAGATGAGCGGAACTTTCAGACTTTCAGTCGGAAAGCCGCTCACTCCAGTGCGATGTCTGCGATCCCGGGAGCGTAGTTGGATCCAGGGAAATCAAGGGAATGTATCTTGAATTCCCTGGAAGATCCTGCCCGCAGATTCCCGGGAGCGCAACTACGCTCCCGGGATCGCAGGCATCCCAGGCACTGTAATTGAGCGAAGATGCCTTTTGGTCCGACGGTTCGCTCATCTCTGGTGAACATACCCTAACCTTGCATTTTAGGTTAGGGCAGCTTCAATACAAGTTGTATGCATCCTGCGACTTCTATTTGTAATTTGACTATTTGTATATTTTTTAAAGCCAAATTACAGCCATAATGAGTTGCAGACAAAACAAACAAAAAGATTCATGTGGTCATGTGAGTTGTAGCCCTTCCCTTATTCACATTTCGATTTTCCATTCCTGTAATCAGATCCATTAATACTTCATCCTTAGGATAAAAAACTTCACCATTAGGATAATGTCCTATTCAGTAAACCTTAAAAATATAATCAATTTGTATTTATTGCAAACCAGTATACACATTACTGATATACAGTATATTGTTCTAAAACGTGGAAAAAAATAAATGGCAAATTTAAATGTTTGAAAACTCTAAATAATTCCAATGCTGGAAAGTTTTTGTTTTTTTTTTCTTTAAAAAAAAACAAAAACAAAAACGAATGTTTCTTTTCTAGCTATATGAAATAACTTGTCATTACCACAAGGTGGCAGTCTTGCTTTTATTCAGTTTGTAGCAAAAGCCCATTGTTCGGCGACTGATTGTAAAAGTAAAATGAGCTTTGCTGAACCAAAGCAATGAGTGTGTATGTGTGGTTGATGCAATAATATTATTTTGTGAGAATGTGTTTTTGATTAATAGATGTATTAAACACATATAATGAATCTTTAGGCTGTGTTCACACTGTACTTTTTTGTACTCATTGAGAGACATGGGAGGTCACCAATAAAAACAGAATGTGAGTCTCAGCAACACAATGGACCTTGATTAGAAAAAGCTGCATCTGAAGAATCTCATATTAGTATCATCCAAGTAGCTGTTAATGATCACCGCTTTCATTTGAGATGATAATTGATTACATTACAATTGATTAAATGTAATACATTTTCTAAAAGTAATAATATGTAACAAAACTGTATAAATTGGGTATTGCTGTAATCATACAGTTAAACTTCACTGTGAATCTTGTAGATTGTAAGCCCTTGTAGGCAGGGTCCTCTATCCCTATGCAGGGCCGTTTTAATACATTGGTGGGCCCAGTGCACAGCCCTCAAGAGTGGGCCCCCCCTTCCCTTTCGGCACATTGTATAATGTACTGAATTTGCCCCCACACTGTATCAAGAGCCCCAATACATACAGTAGTTACCTTATAACACTATTTCCACCATACAGTGATTACATATTACATAAAAACTGCACTGAACAAAACAGAAAGATATCACCAATGATACCATTACATAATACCGCCACATCATGACCCCTAACACTACAACCCTATAACAGAGTGCAGTTACATCCAGTGACTCACTGGGGGCGTCTTCTCCGATCAGAGTCTGTCACCTTTTCTTTTTCTCTCCATCCAGCCTGGGCCACCTTGAAGTCTTTTCCTGGTAGGTGAGTTGTTTGTAGGTGACCAAATACTTATTTTCCACCATAATTTGCAAATAAATTCTTACAAAATCAGACAATGTGGTTTTTGGGATTTGTTTTCTCATTTTGTCTCTCATAGTTGAGGTCTACATATGATGTAAATTCCAGACGCCTCTCATCTTTTTAAGTGGGAGAACTTGCACTATTGGTGACGTCCTCTTCTCCCGGGCACCATCTTGAGACGACGTCAGAGTTGGGGGGGGGGCGGTCCGGGTCTTCTTCCTCCTCGGCGTCTTCATGGAAAGTGAATGAGATAGAAAAGGCTGCTGGTGCACATGCGCACCAGCAGCCTTTTCATTGGCTGGAGCGCATCACATGGCTTCCAGCTTGCTCAGCCCTGATTGGCTGAGCTTGCTGGAAGCCATGTGATGCGCTTCAGCCAATGAAAAGGCTGCCGGTGCGCAAGCGCACTGGCAGCCTTTTCCATCCCCTGGACCCGGAAGTGAGAGACATCGCTGGACGGCGGTGACGGAAAGGCGGACAGCGGGCGAATCAAGTGGCGATCGTCACCGGAGGGATGGTGACTATGGTGTCTGTGTGCGTCTGTGTTGTTTTTTTTTTGTTTGTTTGTTTTTTTTTGGGGGGGGGGGGGGTCCTGCGGGAGCTGTCCTTTAATGATAGAACACACAGCATATCACTAATGCATTCCAGGTCGATTTATCCTTCATCGCTGATCCAGGTCTTACCCAGCCTTCCCGATCTGTCCAGGTCCCTGATTTTCATATCTTAGAATGCTGGGGGAGTTAACTGGACACATGGGGGATGCTGGGGGGGTAACTGGACACATGGGGGATGCTGGGGGGGTTAACTAGACACATGGGGGATGCTGGGGGGGTAACTGGACACATGGGGGATGCTGGGGGGGGGGTAACTGGACACATGGGGGATGCTGGGGGGGGTAACTGGACACATGGGGGATGCTGGGGGGTTAACTAGACACATGGGGGATGCTGGGGGGGTTAACTGGACACATGGGGGATGCTGGGAGGGGGTTAACTGGACACATGGGGGATGCTGGGAGGGGGTTAACTGGACACATGGGGGATGCTGGGGGGGTTAACTGGACACATGTTTTATATTAATAACAGTAATATCTGACAAGAAGGAAACATCCCTGTCAATTATACACGATTTTTCAATAAATATCATGGTCGGCCCACGACTTAGTCCAAGTTTTTAATTTTGGCCCACTGAGGTTTTGAGTTTGACACCCCTGTCTTAGAATAACTAGTCAGATTTGTTATTGAGCTAGCCAGGAAAAGGTAAGAAAGAATCCCTGAGAAGCTGTAGCTAACAATCCTACCATTTGTGTAAAGCTGCAAAATCCTAAATCTATCTTGTTTCAGGGCGCCAGGAGAGCTGGTTAACAAACCACATGGAGGAGTAATATAGATGGCTGAACATTACATCTACCTAGGTAAATCCCCCTTAGTTTAGGCAGATTAGCATTTCAGGAATCCAGGGGAGCTAGGTAACACGTACACCGGCTAACGCTATCTATAAAGCGAGTGTTTATAGCTCCACAAGACTTGGAATCCATTTGCCCATTTGCCGAGACTGTCAGGAAAAAACCCTCTTGTATAGGTAATATTTGCATTTAGGCAACTGGGAAAGTTGGGTGACACTTTCTGTATTGTAATCTAACAGTTGCACCAACACTATAGAGCATACACACACAGATTAAGGTGTGATGTGTCTTAAACATCCAGGCACTGGTGTAGACGTGAATGGGCTCTATGCCCTGATCCTTTCTCTGAATTTCTCTAAATCCAGTTCTGATGGTGAGCTCATAGAGAGATATCAGTCAGTCCCCTGCTGAAGATGGAACAAAGAAGGTATTTCTTTGGCGGGAAGATGTCTTTTATAACAGATATATATCACCTTAATGGCTAGATGGAAGTACCTTTTTTCCCTGATGGCCCATCAGTACATTATTAGCTGTTGGTACATTATACTAGATTGGGGTTACTGATTAGACTTTGGGTGTGTCTTTAATTGAAAAGTCCATTGAATTTAATAGTAAAAACGGAGAAAGGACGATAAAAAAGAAACTGTGTGTAAACAATAAAAAAATAACGGCCGCTGTTTGCAACAGGTTCCTGAAAATAATTGACATGATCACTATTTTGACGTCCGTGCAGATAACGTCCGTTATTTTATGCGCTGTGTGCATTGTATGTCCATCATTCCATTGACTTCAATGCATTACATTGCAGTCAATTAAATCGGCAATAACGGATAACGGCAATAACGGAGCTGGCCAGTGCGGATTGGTGTGGATCCTCATTGCCCATGAGCTATAGGGGCATATCAGCAGGTTAGATTCTTTCCTTTAACCCCTTAAGGACAGAGCCTGAAATGGCCTTAAAGGGGTAGTGCGGCGGTAAACAATTATTCACAGAATAACACACATTACAAAGTTATACAACTTTGTAATGTATGTTATGTCTGTGAATGGCCCCCTTCCCCGTGTCCCACCACCCCCACCCGTGTACCCGGAAGTGTGGTGCGCTATACATACCTGTCACATGCCGACTCGTCTCCGATCTTCAGTCTGCGATGTCGTCTTCGGACGGCCCGGCCGAATCCCTCCGAGCGTCCTGAGTGCCGGCCGCCCTCTTCAGCATCATCGGCTGCTCAGCCGCGATTGGCTGAGCATAACTGTGCTCAGCCAATCGCGGCTGAGCATCTGATGACGCTGAAGAGGGTGGCCGGCACTCAGGACGCTCGGAGGGATTCGGCCGGGCCGTCCGAAGACGACATCGAAGACTGAAGATCGGAGACGAGTCGGCACGTGACAGGTATGTATAGCGCACCACACTTACGGGTAAGGGGGCCATTCACAGACATAACATACATTACAAAGTTGTATAACTTTGTAATGTGTGTTATTCTGTGAATAATTGTTTACCGCCGCACTACCCCTTTAAGGACCAGCCAATTGTCACTTTTGCTTTTTAGTTTTTTCCTCCTCACCTTCTAAGACCCATAACTCTTTCATTTTTCCACCTACAGGGCCATGTGGGGGCTTGTTTTTTTCAGGAGTAGGTTTACTTTGTAATGGCAACTTTCAATCAGCCATAAAATGAATGACTGAACCCCCAAAATATCATTTATGGGGTGAATTTGGGTCAAAGAATGCGATTCCACAAATTTTGGGGGGGTTCCATGTTTACGTAGTGCACTTTACGGTAAAACTGCCATTTTTCCTTTATTCTATAGGTCGGTCTGAACACAGCGATATGCAGGTTTACTAGGTTTTCTACCATTTTACCATTTTTATTAGCAGTAAAACATTTTTTTTTTTTTGCAAATAGGCATATTTAAAATGGCCCTATTGTAACTCCTATAGCGCTTTTATTTTTTAGAAGAAAGAAGGAAGGAAAAAGCGCCTTCTGGTGCAATATCACTCAGGCAAATAATATCTTAAAAATGTGTGTGCAAATGCACTCACCTTTTGGTGTTTAGCTAGTATAGGCACAACACTATTGAAGGCTCACAATATACACCGCAGCCGATGTCACTCGGAGTATTCCAACTGACCCAATTGTCAGCGGGTAGATCCAACAAGAGTTCTGAGGGGAGTCAAAGGACCGACCCCAACCTCCAAAGTGCTCCTTGAGTGTCGTGGCGCAGATGTATCAAGATTCAACATCCAACCAGTGGGATAGTGATACAAAGTAGCGGTTTATTGAGGCAACGCGTTTCGGCTTGTATAACAACGGACAAGCCTTTCAAGCTTTTATTTTTTCACCTACGGGGTCGTATGGGGTGTCATTTTTTGCGTCATGATCTCTAGTTTTTATTAATAAAAGTTTTTTCTAGATCAAACGTATTGATCGCTTTTTATAAATTTTTATACATAAAAGGTCATTTAAAAAAAAGCAATCTCTGCGTTTTTTTACCGCTTTTTGTTCACGCCGTTCATCGTGCAGGAATAGTATTGTTTTATTTTAATAGATCAGGCGATTAAGCACGCTACGGTATATAATATGTCAATTAACTTTATTAATTTTTATGTGTTTAATGTATGATATGGGAAGGGGTGGTGATTTACACTTTTATTGGGGGAGGGGCTTTAGGGCATTTTGTAAAAAATATATATATATTTTTTTTTACACTTCCAGGCTGCGTTCACACTACGTATATTTCAGTCAGTATATTGCAGTCAGTATTGCAACCAAAACCAGGAGTGGATTAAAAACACAGAAAGGATCTGTTCACACAATGTTGAAATTGAGTGGATGGCTGCCATTTAATGGCAAATATTTGCGGGTATTTTAGAACAACGGCTGTTATATTGAAATAATGGCAGTTATTTACTGTTATATGGCGGCCATCCATTCAATGGTTTTGGTTGCAATACTGACTGAAATATACTGACTGAAATATACGTAGTGTGAACGCAGCCTCATAGTCCCCTTAGGGAACTATCACAAACATACTGTACATTAGATCAGTAACACTGATCCCTGCTATGCCATAGCATTGCAGGGATCAGTGTTATCTGTGATCTTCTGATTCAGCCTGCCTGTGGCAGGCTGAATCAGATGACCGATCCGGGGACTGCACGGAGGTAAGGAGAAGATGCTGATACGCTGCGGGAGTCCCGATCGCTAAGTGACCAGAGATGCTCCGGTCACTTATACTTAAACGCTGCGGTCGCGGCGCGATCGCGGCATTTAAGGGGTTAATGGCTGGCAGCCGCGTGATCAGTGGGTTGGCCCACGTCCAGTGCCTAAGCCTGGGCCTGGTGGTACAGTCACTTTAAGTATTTTGTATATTTTGTGAAGCCACAATATGGCGCTGACCTTCTAAACAAGTAGGGATATTTAAATTCCTTACTGCTTACATTAGTGCTACGTAACTAACTCCTTTTGTACCTCAGCCAATGAAGTCCTGACACGAGCCTTAGTAGAAGTATACACGCCCCCAGGGTATATAAACTGGCTGCCGTCTTTGAAGGAGATCCACCTTAACCATCAATGTGTCAGGGTGTTTGATTCTCAGTGCGCACTATAAACTTATAACTTGTAATTTGAAGCAGACAGTCAATATGACAGCACTCTTGAGGTGCGTTCATAACACCCCAAACCAGGAAGTGTAATGCCGTATACTCACCGAATCACTGTCGACCCCGACCGCCATCTTGGGTCGAACACGTCATTTTTAGGAGGTCGACTGGACTGCTCCAGCCCTCTGTCCGGGGTGGGGGGAACACAGGGAAGGGGGCCATTCACTAAAATAACACACATTACAAAGTTGTATAACTTTGTAATGTGTGTTATTTAGTGAAAAAATGTTGAACACCGTACTACCCCTTTAAAGAGAACACTTTATAGCCAGTCTGGCACCAGATCCTTCAGCATATTGTTTGATTCATATTACAATACATGACAAGATGCCTTGTCTTTTTCATGGTTGTAACCTGAGTGAGAAGCAGGACATCATCATTTACTGATAAATACTTGTTCTCACAAAGCTGAAAAGTTGCAAGAATTTGGTATAGAGGTAAGACTGAGGAACTGAGTGGCAAATGTCAAAAATGATATTTTGTGTACAGCATGGTGGCTCAGTAGTTCACACTATCTAGTGGCACTGGGGTCCGAGGTTTGTATCTGATCAAAGAGAAGACCAGGTATGCTTTGGTTCCCCTTAGTGATGTAGCATTTGATGTAGCCTAGGCACAAAATTGTTAGGGCATGCTGTGCATAGACCAAAACGGCTGGGTACATAGTACATGAGTGCATGAATTGTACACTGCTGTACATTCGCTGCAAATGTAAAGTGAACAGCAATGTATATGTATGCATCACCACTCACTAATGTACAGGAGCAGCGAGTCTGACAATAAACTAGTAATACACTACTAGATTACACAATGGAGGACAGCTATTGACATGTTACAAGATAGTACACAAAAAAGAATTTTGTAAGTTTAAAGGATACATTTCACCCCAGTATTAAACAAGGGTGATAGCATTTGGTTGACCATTCTGTTACAATCGGCTTTAAGTGTTTGAATCCCAATAAAAATATTTGATTAGAATAATACATGGGCTTTCCATCAATCACCACACACAGTCCTTGTCTTAAAATCACAGTCCTAATAGTGTAAAACACTGCACGTTACCAGTGATCACTTCGTCACTTACTCATGGTGTCCTAAAATTGCCACTTCCTTTAAACTACAGAAGTACATCAGTCAGCATGTGGTATGGTGGTTACAAGAGCATACAAAAATAAGCAAGCTTTCCAGTCCAAAGACCACCAGAGATCAGTGGTCAGGTATTCATGTACACTTCATGCTTGGTGCAGATGTTAAATGTTAATAACATTGCAGTTTTTCTTTTCTTTCTGGAACAGCTAAACGCTTGTCCATGTGCATTAGTGAATCTAAGGAGGTTAAATCAATGTTTAATCATGTTTTCTTTTACTCTCACTGTGATATTTTTACGTTTAAAAGTACACACACACACACACACATTTATATATATATATATATATATATATATATATATATATATATATATATATTTATTTATATGTGTGTGGCAGTGGCCAAGTCCAGCCATTATAGTTACTTTTACATGTAACTAGCATTAAAACAAACTCCTGACATGTAATGGTAACATGTCAGAAGTTTGTATTAGTGGGGTCCAGGTTCTGAGACCCCTGCCGATTGCTGGAACGAAGAGGCAGATGCCCACAAAAATCACTGACAATTCCACCTGTATATTTGGTGGACAAGAGTGTACTACATGTATAAAAAGACACACTATCACTGAAAACATGTAGATCTAAAACGTAATAAATTTTATTAGATATGCATTAAAAACGTGGTCAACAATGAATAATTACCATATAGGTCAATCAATTAGATACAGATGGCACTAAACCAAAAATTCATAGTGTGTTTCACAAATCGTGAGATGACACGTCATACCCCTACCAACAAGTATATATATCTTGCACAGTAAGTGGTGGCACCTATCTGCCACCCGGTCTCTACGCGTTTCTCCCCTCTGGGATCATCAGGAGACCAAACAGCAGCAAGCAAATAAATGGGGTCAAAACTACCACTAATCCAGCATGTTACTCTGGACAATAAAATATAAATAGTGGAATAGCACTGAAAAATTCATACTTCACCCTGTGGTGTCAAAAACATACACAGTTTAATCAGGTAAAAAGTGTCACAATGGACAACCAGTGCAGTAATAAAACCAGGCTCACACAGAGCCACTCACGATCCCCACGACTAGATGTACGGTCTCGTATAGTAGTGCCCACAGGAGTGCACGCTCTGCCCCTATTTCTCTGCGTATCGCAGAGAAGAATACAAGCGGTGTATGTTATAAAGGGAGACTATGGTATACAGAATTGCCGGAGGTTCAATAGGCTTCCATTATAATTCTGTAGCCTGCTTATAATAGCTGTTTCTAGCAGAGAAGAAGGGGCAGGGCGCGACCAATACAAATTTTTAACATATCAATATGACACGTCAGAAGTTTGTTTAAATGATAGTTACATTTTTAATCCGGCCCATGGTCAGTCCACAGTGACCGCAGCTCAAACCCCTAAGATCAGACAGATGTCCCCTATCCTTTGGATAAGGGATAACTTTTGGAGTTGGGCTAGCCTCTTTAATTACCCTGTAAAAAAAAAAACATAGAGAGAAGAGAGAATAATGAATCACTGAAAGGGAACAAACAGGGCTCCCTGGACGGCTGCTTATTGGTTCCCTTTCAATGGTAAACTTTAAAAAGTTGATGTGGGAGTTGATCCTGATTGCCGTATTTGGAGTTGGGAAGGAATATTTTCGCTAGGATGGTGTTTCTTGGCATCCACCTTATAGGGGTGTTAATGTACTACTACACTAACCACAAAAAGACCTGTCCCTCAGCCAACAGAATATATCTTTACAAAAAAGGACACTAATGTAATCATTATGCGTAATCTTTATTAATTAATTCAATAAAATACATGATTAACAGTATAAAAAGCCAATAGCCATGCACATGAGACCAATCGATACACAGGGTAAGTGAAATGATGTTTGCACAAGAACACGTAAAAACTATTGCACAGTAATCTGTACAAAATCACAGTGCATTGCACAATCTCCTATGTATATTATATTACACAAAGTCACTTGGCCAACTATGGAAACAGAAGGAGACAGAATCGCATAGAGGTCATAGCACCTGTGGTCTGAGGTGTGTGCACGTTTTACACAAAGTTTTTTCTAGGAGGTACCTAGAAACGTGCGTTGGAGGAGAGTGTGCACACACCTCAGACCACAAGTATTATGACCTATATATGATTCTGTCTAGTTCTGTTTCCATAGTTGGCCAAGTGGCTTTGTGTAATATAATATACATAGGGAATGATTGTGCAATGCACTGTGATTTTGTACAGATTACTGTGCAATAGTTTTTACGTGTTCTTGTGCAAACATCATTTCTCTTACCCTGTGTATCAATTGGTCTTTTGTGCATGGTTATTGGCTTTTTATACTGTTAATCATGTATTTTATTGAATTAATTATTAAAGATTACGAATATTGATTACATTAGTGTCCTTTTTTTGTAGAAGATATACTTATAGGGGTGTTAGTCTACCTCTTTATTAAGATGACAGAATCATAGGACGACATTAACAGGCCTGTGTCTTCTCTCAGTTTCATTGTTTATGGTTCTATATATAGAATTCAGTTGTAACAATAGATATATGTAATTAGGCTGTAATGAGATGGTCAACTTAATTTTTAAATGAATACATTTGTGGTCTGACTCATTCACAAGCTAAGTTAAGAGAAGAGCCACCCTCTGCTGTCCCTACCATTACTAAGAACAAGGAGCGCCAGGTCTCCTTCTCAGCCTGTCAGTCAATCCCTGGGATTGACTGACAGGCAGGGATCACACGTGCTGTGTAGATAAGGTTTTTTAAGCCAAAGCCAGTCGTGGATACAAAAGGAAAAACTGATACTTCTCTATAGTAGTCACCCGCATACAGCGATACCAAACGTGTTTTTGTGTTTTTATGTTTACATAAAAAAAAAATCAGAAAAGGGGGGTGATTTAAACTTGTATTAGGGAAGAGCTTTCTTTGTACTTTTAAAACATCACAGCTTTAAAGGCTATATTACATGGTCAAACCCGCAGTATAAGTGAGCGCCAATCTGCTAACTTGCTTGCAGAGCCTATCACACTTTTCAATAATCGCGGATGCAGGGCTGCACAAACATCAATGTTCATGCAGCCCTTTCCTTTAATCAGCTGCACATCTCTTATTACATGGAAGGGTGTGTGGCTGACAGTGGATTATTTCTTGACATGTCTAAAGTGAGCGATCAGCCAATAATGGAGCTTGTGTAGCCTCATAGACTTGAATTACTCATTATTAATTGATTAATAATGGACATGTGGAGATGGGGAGTGGATCACACTGCTACCGTTCTCTCTCCCTGACTATATCACATGATCCCAGTGGGTCTCAGCAGTGATCAGCTTTGATCAATAACCTATTAAACACCTGATGACATGTCAAAAGTTAATTTAAATGACAGGTATTCTGTTATTATTTTTGAAGAACACAGATGAGCACTAGGCTCCCCTCCCAATGCTGGTCTGCAATACAAAACCTAATCTCAAGGCCCCATGTTAACCTTCCATCTTCCAGCCCTTACCTCTAATCCTTCCATGCAGATGGAAGCCCATTGGACCGTTTCATCTATCCTTTATATACTAACACAAAATGCACCTGAAAGGGGAAGCTCTGTTTTAGTTCATGGCACTCACAATGGATTGTGACAGGTTCTTTCTGAGCTGCCCCCTCCACTTCTATACACACAATAGTGTCTCTATTTTAGTCAGTTTAGTAAAACATTGGTAGATAGTAGACATCACATTCAGAAACAGTAGAATCTATAATCCATAAATCACCTTGTTTTATGGCTTCCAATGCGGAATGTCCACTGCTTTGTTTACATTTTGAGTGTTTCTATGGCAACCAGTATTATGTTCTATATCAGGACGACACAATACGATTGCTGTGGCGCCTTTTAATATTGCCATTGCTACATATTTAATGTTCTTATGGAAAGTGGCACAGATCAAACTGTCTATAACGTGACTGTAATAGAAGGCCGGATTTTCCTTTACAACTGAGAGCAACGCTGCCCAGTTTCTATATTGTGCAATGTTTTCTCCCTAATATTGACAAGCATGTACACGATAAAGGCAGGAGGAGAAATTACATAAGTCCTATGGCATTGAATGCTATAGCTTATCCAAACAGGTTATCCCTTCACTTAGGTGTGAGTCCCTTGATTGATTCTTCACAACTTAAGGCTGGGTTCACACACAGTATATTTCAGGCTGTATTTGGTCCTCATGTCAGGTCCTCATAGCAACCAAAACCAGGAGTGGATTAAAAACACAGAAAGGCTCCGTCCACATAATGTTGAAATTGAGTGGATGGCCGCCATATAACGGTAAATAACTGCCATTATTTCAATACAACAGCCGTTGTTTTAAGATAACAGCAAATATTTGCGATTAAATGACGGACATCCACTCAAATACAAGATTATGTGAACAGAGCCTTTCTGTGCTTTCAATCCACTCCTTGTTTTGGTTGCTATACAGCCTCAAAAATACAGCCTCAAATATACTTAGTGTGAACCCAGCCTTAGGCTGTGTTCACATATAGTATTTTTGTCAGTCTTTTGTTTAGTCTTTTTCCAAGCAAAACCAGGATTGGGGAAACGAAAGTTGCATACCTCCCAACTGTCCCGGATTCCGCGGGACAGTACCATTTTCAGGGTGCTGTCCCGCGGTCCCGGAACGGCCCCCCGTGTCCCTCATTATATGTGGGCCAACCAGAAAAACAATAAACCAGTAACTCACCTGTCCACCGGTCCCAGCAGCTCCTCTCCCGGCAGAGTGCGCACTCCCGCCATCCTCCTGGGCGGGCAGCGGGGTATACTGACACTGATTGTACCGGAAGTAATTCATATAGAGGCTGCAGGTCACTTCCAGCACAGTCAGTGTCAGTATACCCCGCTGTCCGCCCTGGAGGATGGCGGGAGTGCGCGCTCTGCCGGGAGAGGAGCTGCTGGGACCGGCGGACAGGTGAGTTACTGGTTTATTGTTTTTCTGGTCGGGCCACACAAAGGGGGGATTGGCTGCTATGTGGGGCACTATATGGGGGATTGGCTACTATGTGGGCACTATATGGGGGATTGGCTACTATATGGGCACTATATGGGGGATTGGATAATATGACTATATGGGGGATTGGCTGCTATGTGGGGCACTATATGGGGGATTGGCTACTATGTGGGCACTATATGGGGGATTGGCTACTATATGGGGCACTATATGGAGGGATTGGCTACTATGTAGGGCACTATATGGGGGCATTGGCTGCTATGTGGGGCACTATATGGGGGATTGGCTACTATGTGGGGCACTATATGGGGGATTGGCTGCTATGTGGGCACTATATGGAGGATTGGCTACTATGTGGGGCACTATATGGGGGCATTGGCTGCTATGTGGGGCACTATATGGGGGCATTGGCTGCTATGTTGGGCACTATATGGGGGATTGGCTACTATGTGGGGCACTATATGGGGGATTGGATACTATGTGGGGCACTATATGGGGGATTGGCTACTATGTTGGGCACTATATGGGGGATTGGCTACTATGTTGGGCACTATATGGGGGATTGGCTACTATGTGGGGCACTAGGTGGGGGATTGGATACTATGTGTGGCACTATAATGGGGGATTGGATACTATGTGGGGCACTATAATGGGGGATTGGATACTATGTGGGGCACTATAATGGGGGATTGGCTACTATGTGGGGCACTATGTGGGGTATTGGATAATATGTGGGGCACTATAATGGGGGATTGGATACTATGTGGGGCACTATGTGGGGGATTGGATACTGTATAGGGCACTATTCAGTCAGCAGCATGTGGTGAGTGTAGGGGAGTGGCTATGGAGGGTCGCTATGGGGGCGTGGCTATGGGGACCGCGGCGCACATTTCCCTCTTTGCTCTTTGCAAAAGTTGGGAGGTATGAAGTTGTGCAAACGTTTCCATTATAATTTTACCCTGCCAGTTCCATTCCTAATTTTGGTTGAAAAAATTGACCAAAAGACTGACGGAAATACTATATGTGATCAAAGCCTGAAAGCGAATGTACTAATGGTTAAGTTTTCTCATGTAGATAGAACAAGGGCGCAACCCGGTTCCTGAGAATGGCGCTGTTCTATTCCCAAGCACTGGACGGTGGTGAAGCACTGGAGGCGGACGGGCCCGCCCCCAGTGGGAGGAAACCACCGCCAATCTATGATGCAGCTCCATTTATTCTAATGAAGCAGCGTTATAGAGGAGAGGGTGTTTCCTCCCATTGGGGGCCGGCCCAACTCTAATGCTTCAGCCCGGGCCAGTGCAGGAACTGAATGGCGACATACGTGGATGCGGGCTGCAGTTCAAAAGAAAGGCTTCCCCGTGCTATCCATGTGCAAAGCTTAAAGTAAATGTACGGATGGAACATTCACTTTAAGGGTGACTCCAGCTTTTTTTTTTCATTGATTTATGCAATTGTACATACCATTCTTACGGAACAACACAAAGCTGGGAATACAAGTATTTACTAGAACTGGCATGTTAGGAGAAGCCACAGGTCTTCTGTGCTCCAAATCTAAAAATCCTGAGGTGACTACAGTTACCCCCAACTGTCAAATCACAGTAAAGATAAGATATAGAGATATTTTTGGTAGGTTAGGACATATTCACAACAGAAAAGTCTCATAAGCAATGCATATATATGTTAATTGACTATAGATACATGTCACATCCATGTACATCCGTGAAAAAAACAGATCTCATTGATTTCTATGGGGAATCCGTTCCGTGCTTCCGTTCCGAATTATGACATGTCCTATTTTTAAACGGAATGGATCACGGATCCGTGAAATCATGGAACATCTGAATAGCCCAATAGAAAGCAATGGGCTGTAAAATTGTCCATGCGCACGGATACATGAACACGGACAACTTCCCGGAATGTGTGAATGCAAGCCTAAGGGGTCTATTTCACAGACTGATAATCGCAGAATAGAGACAACGATCAGCCGATGATCGTGTCATCGGCTGATCGTTTATTTAGCTTGAAACCTAAAATCATCAGACACCCACCACACATTGCTGCGTGGAATAGCGATGCGTGGCCGGCGACCGACGATTTCAGCAGCACAATACATTACCTATCCAGGCTGCAGGTCTTCTCCTGCGCTCCTCTTCCTCCCGCTCCCGCGCACAGCAGCAGTTTCAGTGTGGCCTGTTAGCTGACAGGCCACTCAGCCAATCACTGGCCAAGATCGATGCGGCTAGTAATTGGCCGCGCGGTCTGTCAGCTCAGACAGGCCACTCTGCAGCTGCTGCTGTGGGCGGGACCAGGAGGAAGAGGAGCGCAGGAGAAGACCTGCAGCCTGGATAGGTAATGTATGGTGTTTAACAAGGGCTACAAGGACATCGGAAACAACGTCCCTGCAGCCCTCGCTAAACGATTATCGGGCCATGGAATAGGCCCAGTAAACAAGCGCCGATCTAGCAGATCGGCGCTCAGTTACATTATTGATCGGGCCCTGGTTGGCCTGTGGAATAGAACCCTTAGTCTACCTTGAAGTCCTGCGATCAGTGTTATAGATAGAAGTCATTTTCCCCTGCCTTTCTACCATTTGGCAGACATCATAGATATACTATTGCCCTTGTGAGTGATGCCATTCTTCAAGCTGTAGATGGACAATCTAGTCCTTATCTAAAGGCTTAAACACCTTTCCACTTTATCTGGTTGCACCTGCAATTTGGTATCGATCCATGTAAGAAATAAGCATCTTGGCACTACAGCCAGCATTTTTAATCTGGACTTTGCACCAGCACAGTATCGCCGCCACTATCGCTGGCCATTTTTCCTACTGAACGTTGTTTTATTTGTAAAGTATAAACCTAATAGTCATTCAGGTTATTTGAGCAAGGTAGGGAGACCATAGCGCTCATTCACACTCCGGTTTTAAAGTACAGATCAAGGCTTTGTTCCCACACAGTAATTTTGCTCAGTATTTTGCAAGCAAAACCAGGAGTAGATTGTAAACACCGAAAGGCTATGTTCATACACTGTTGAAATTCAGTGGATGGCCGCCATTTAATGGCAAATAACGGACGTTATTTCAAAACAACGTCTGTTGTCTTAAAATAATGGCAATTATTTGCCATTAGATGACGACAATCCACTAAATTTCAACAGTTAATGAACATACTGTGTGGGAACATAGCCTAATAGTATACAATTTGTTCTGTTTTTGGTTGTGTACTATATTCATTTTTGTTTAGTATCTTGTTATAAGTTGTACATCTTTTGCCAGTCCCTTTTAGTCTTTATGTGAACAAATGTATATATATATATATATATATATATATATATATATATATATATATATATATATATAAAAAAGCTGGAACAAACATGCATGTGACCGCTGCAAAACTTGAACAAAGAAACAAACAAAAGGTTATTATTCCACATAGTACACATCTAAGTGGAAAATGTGCAGCAAACATTCTACATATGACCCTCTAGAAGGCAATTCTGTCTGTGACCTGCAAGATTCCCTTGTGGTGGTGGTGATTTAGATTACTACAGGAGGATAACCTACATGGAAGAATTACCTACAGGGAAAGTGGTTTAGTATGGGAAGGGGGGTACTAAGGGGGGGGGGGGGGGATTATGTACAGGGGAGGGGGCTTACTGCAATGGGGAATACCTACAGTGAGGTTACCTACATGGAAAGGGGCTTATCTACAAAGGAATTTATTACAGAAGGGGGATCACCTACAGGCTTACTACTAGGTCATTATTTACAGGAAAACTGCCAACAGGGAGTGCTTACTACAGGGAGATTGTTTACAAGTGGGGGCTCTCTACAGGGATTACTACAGGATAATTACCTATGTGGGGAGTACAATTACTGGGGGAGGGGTGCTAATTATTAGGGGAACAAACTAGAAAGGAGTTAGCTACACATGGCACACTACTTACTGGGTGGGCTAACTGCATTGATGCACAGAAGGGATCTAACCACTATATGGGGGCACATAGAGGCCTTACTACTATATGCAGGGCTCCAGACTAAAAAATTTACCTAGGAGCCATTGGCTCCTAACCTGAAAAATTTAGGCGCCAAATAGAATATTTGGTCGCCAACATTTTAAACCATGTAAAATTAATGTTATGTTACATGGGACTTACTGTGTGCAGAGGCCACGGCAGCCTCCTCCTCCTTTAGATTCTCTCTTTTCTTAGTTTGAAAATGTTCAACATGGAAACTTGCAACCTGACAACCATATACAGTCTGACAACCATATACAGTCTGACAACCATATACAGTCTGACTCAGTACTTCAGCTTTTAATGAGGCTTACTCTTCTGAACTTGAACTTAAAGGGAACCTGTTGACCCCCGTGCCAGGGTGACAGGCTCCCAACCCCCCGTTAGAGCCCCCCTATACTCACCTCATTGCGCCGGATCCCGCTTCTGAAGATGGTCGGGTCACGGAGATCTCAGCCGCTGCAGCCCGGCGTGCGCTGAGAGATGAGTCCAACGCTCAGAGAATGACGGGAGAGTCCAGCGATCCGTCATTCTCTATGAGCGTTGGACTCATCTCTCAGTGTGCGCGCCGGGCTGCAGCGGCTGAGATCTCCGTGACCTGACCACCTCCAGAAGCGGGACCCGGCGCGATGAGGTGAGTATAGGGGGCTCTAACGGGGGGTTGGGAGCCTGTCACCCCGGCACCGGGGGTGACAGGTTCCCTTTAAAAGCTTGCAACAGTCTATACATACTGAGCTAGACTTCTGACTGCAGCCATAGTGACCCCCCACAAGATGTGTATATAAATAGATATATCTCTCACCTAGTGACTAATGCAAGTGACCCCCTACAATACAGACACCTGAGGGGCCCTGATAATAATAATTGTGCATATATCTATCTCCCAGTGTCTGCAGCCAGTTTGCCCTACACTTATAGATGGCCCCCTCCCCTTATAGATGACCCCCTCTACCCCCATTATAGATGCCCCCTCTCCCCCCCATTATAGATGCCCCCTCTCCCCCCCCCATTATAGATGCCCCCTCTCCCCCCCCATTATAGATGCCCCCTCTCCCCCCCATTATAGATGCCCCCTCTCCCCCCCCATTATAGATGCCCCCTCTCCCCCCCCATTATAGATGCCCCCTTCTCCCCCCCATTATAGATGCCCCCTTCTCCCCCCCATTATAGATGCCCCCTTCTCCCCCCCATTATAGATGCCCCCTCTCCCCCCCCCCATTATAGATGCCCCCTCTCCCCCCCCCCCATTATAGATGCCCCCTCTCCCCCCCCCCCCATTATAGATGCCCCCTCTTCCCCCCCATTATAGATGCCCCCTCCCCTTATAGCTAGCCCCCTCTCCCCCCCTTGAACATGGCCCCTCTTCTCCCCCCATTATAGATGCCCCCCCTTCTCTTCCCCCCATTATAGATGCCCCCCCTTCTCTTCCCCCCATTATAGATGCCCCCCCCCCTTTCCTCTATGCTAAGCAGTATTTAAAAAAAATAAACACACAAACTCACCTGACAACCCGCTCCCCCGGCGATCCTCTTCTTCTTCAGGCGCTGTCCCCGGCGGCGGCGCGCTGTCTCTTTAAGTCCGGTCCCCGGCTGATGCGCGGCTGCCGGGGGTGTCCCGTCCTATCCCCGGCAGCGCGGCGCGTCAGTGAGCTCCCTGTACGCCGGGGCTGTGACTTCTGACACAGGAAGCGTCTCTGACGCGCGCTTCCTGTGCCGGAAGTCAGGGCCCCAGGCAGCTCACTGACGCGCCGCGCTGCCGGGGATAGGACGGGACACCCCCGGCAGCCGCGCATCAGCCGGGGACCGGACTTAAAGAGACAGCGCGCCGCCGCCGGGGCCAGTCGCAAATGGCGCCCAGATTAATAAATCTGGGCGCCATTTGCAAAATATTAGTCGCATTGGCGACCATTTTGGTCGCCATCTGGAGCCCTGTATATGGATGCACGGAAGGAGAGGTTGACTACTATATAGAGACACAGAGAGGGCTTATACTGTGTAGAAGCACAGGGGGTGCCTAATAATATATGGGGGCACAGAGGTGACCTGTCTACTATGAGAGGACACAGAGGGACCTAACTACCATATAGTGAAACAATGAGGTCTAACTACTACATAGGAGCAAAAAGTGGTCTGACTACTATTTGCTTGAATATATATGCCCTAACTGCTTATATAGGGGTACGGAGTCAGATAAAGAAGAAAAGTAAAATCAAACAGCTTTGATTTGCAAAAACAATACTTTCGATTCATGCAGAGAAAATGCCCCCTGTGAGTCACTGGATATAACTGCACTACTATCTTTTATAAGGTCTGTAGAGCTGTGTACAGCTGCATCTACCTCTATATGGGCACTGCTTAAGACAGTGATGGCTAACCTTGACACTCCAGCTGTTGCAAAACTACAATTCCCATCATGCCTGAACAACCAAAGATATGGCTTTGGCTGCCCAGGTATCATGGGAATTGTAGTTTTACAACAGCTGGAGTGTCAAGGTTAGCCATCATTGGCTTAGGAAGTATATATATGTATTTATATAATAGTAGAGTGGTATTATCCAATCATTGTGAGGTGAAGATGGTAGTCGTCATTGTGTGACTGTATTATATTGTATTGTATTTCCTGAGTTATAAGAGTCATAAAGAGATAGATGAGAGAGATATGAGGTAGCTGTCATGTATGTTGGATTACACATATATGTATGATCTAATAACAATAATTTCAAATTAACCCCTTAACGACATCGGGCGTAAATGTACGCCCCCGCAGGGTGGGCTTTAATGCAAACGTCCGTACATTTACGCCCGATGTTTCCCTAATTGCTGTGTGTACACACACAGCAATCGGGAAAGATGGCCTGCTATAATGTATAGCAGGCCATCTCTGATCGCCGGCACGGGGGGAGGTTAACCCCCCCCCGTGCCGATCATCGCTGCTATAGGCTGATCAATTCAGATCAGCCGATAGCAGCTGATCGGT
Organism: Dendropsophus ebraccatus; assembly: GCF_027789765.1. Taxonomy (NCBI): domain Eukaryota; kingdom Metazoa; phylum Chordata; class Amphibia; order Anura; family Hylidae; genus Dendropsophus; species Dendropsophus ebraccatus. The sequence continues at coordinate 48,538,304 of NC_091463.1, forward strand.
GACCTGGCGACTCAGAAAGCAATGGGGATTGGTGCTGTCCGAGACAGCGCCAATCGCGATTAGTGTCCGGGAAAAGATGCCGCCGGTGTCACCCCCGTCATCGCCGTGATAGGCCGGCCAGTACCGGCCAGCCAATCACTGCGATCAAAGAGTTAAAAAAGTGTGGCCCCGGGTGCAGAACAGGTGTGTGTGTGTGTGTAGTGTAGTGCACTATACTCACCTGATCCTGGTGTCCAGAGCGAAGATTGACGGTCCCGCGGCATCCTCTTCTCTGCGTTTAACTTCTAACATCTAACTTCGGAAATCTTCGGCTCTTCCATCGTTTATCTTCGGAAATCTTCCGCAGCTTCACTCTACTGCCCCCTAGCGGCTGATCAGTGTATATTATACACTGATCAGTTGCTTTAAGTTAAAAAAGTTTTGGTTTTTCTTTTCTTTTTTTAAAAAAAAACGTTTAAAAAAACATAAAAAACGTTAAAAACTCTCCATTACACACACTACATGAAATTTTTACACTACACTACATTACACATTTACATATCCCATATACCAATCCCCGTATAAAGATGGCCCCCAGGGTGTTTTCGGCAGCGGAGGCATACGCTATTATTGCCTCTGACACCGAAACAGCCAGTGAGGATTAATGGGGGGATCCTATTTTCCTCTATTGATCCTCATCATTATCATCCAGTGATGTGTCTGGGGGTAGCGTAGCGTATGCTGCCCCCCAGACACATCTTTTCTGCCAGTCCCATCCTAATAAGAGATGACTTTATGGCGTGAAATTCTACAAACTCTGTGAGAGTACCTCAGGGTACACTTACAGATTTAGGGTATGTGCACACTGCGGAATGGCGAAGGATAACCCTTTGTGCATTCCGCAGCTGGTGTGTCTCCGCCCGTGTCATAGACTCCATTCTATGCACGGGCGGATTCCGTCGTTCGTCCAAAGAACTTTGGACAGAGGGCAGAATCTGCCCGTGCATAGAATGGAGTCTATGACAAGGGCGGAGACACGCGTCTGCATCAGTCCGTCGGCGAGTGCCAGCTGCGGAATGCACAAAGGGTTATCCTTTGCCATTCCTCAGTGTGCACGTACCCTTAGAGTGTATGAAAGAAGGGACACCCGAATCCAGCCCCCAGATGCCCCCCCCAAGTTAGTGGGAAGATCGTTTGGGAACTGATCTTCCCACTGCAGGATAAAGGTTACCACCACCTGTACGGGGATAACTTTTATACCAGCATCCCCTCTTCCGGTCCCTTGCTGCCCGAGCTACTGTAGCTTGCGGCACGATCCGAAAATATCAGCAGTAATAAAGCCCTAATATTTAGCAGCCATGGAGTGGACCCAGCGCTTCTGGATACGAAGGACCCCGTATCGCACCAGGGCACCAGGGCAACATTTCCCATACTGGAGAACGGGAGACCCCAGAAGAAGTGCAGAGTAAGGCGTAACCGGGGGATCAGGAAGGACACCATTTTCCAGTGTGACACCTGTCCTGATCACCCCGGCCTCTGCATAAAGGATCGCTTCAAGGCGTACCATGCGTCATTGGAGTTCTACATTATTTAAATTCTCTCCCTTATTCCTATTTCAGGGGTCACGTTGATCCAGGGATTATTCTGATTGCCATTATGGAATCAGGAAGGATTTTTTTCCTTGTGATGAGGCTACTGTCGTCTGCCTCACGAGGGTTTCTTGCCTTCCTCTTGATCAACACAGGTTGAATTTGATGGACACCTGTCCTTTTCAACCTTATAAACTAATAATTGGCTTAATACCAACAAATAAATTAAAATTGTCCCTTTTCCCCAGCTAAATAGGTATGGCCGCCATTCCCATTAGAGACTTGCCGTGATGCAATTACAAAGCCTCTGTGGTGCCAGGACAGTAGAAACCCCCCACAAGTGACCCCATTCTGGAAACTACACCTCATAAGGAATTTAACAAAGGGGGCATGGGGGGATATACAAAATAATTGTATTTTTTGTTTTTGCGGCATTTGTTCTACATATTAGCCCGTCACCAGTGGGGTCCATATGCTCACTGTACACCTTGTTAGATTCCTTATGGGGTGTAGTTTCCAGAATGGGGTCACTTGTGGGGGGTTTCTACTGTCCTTTGTAATTGCGAGATGGCCTCCATCCTCCATTCCAGCCTCTAAATGGTGCTCTGTCCCTTTGGTGGTTTGCCCAGTGCCCATATGGCACATTATGTCCATTATGTGGGGTATTTTCGTACTCAGAGGAAGTTACCCTACACGTTTTGCGTTCATTTTCTTTTTTAACCCCTTGTGGAAAAAAAATCAAAGCTAGACCAACATTAGTGTAAAAAAATGTTTAATTTTTACACTAAATCATTGAGCTTGTCTTGTTTTTTTTTTTATTTTCACAAAGGGTACGAAATTACCCCACATGTAGACATAAAGCACCATGCGGATGCAGGGTAAGCCTCCAAAGGGAAGGAGTGCCATTTTGTTTTTGGAAGCTGGATTTGGCTGGAATGGATTTCGAGGGCCTTGTTGCATTTAAAAGGCCTCTTTGTTGCCAAGACAGTTGAAACAAGTGACCCCATTATGGAAACTACACCCCTCAGGGAATGTAACAAGGGGTGTAGTGAGCATATGGACCCCACTGGTGACAGGCACAAATGTGGAACAATGTGGCGTGAAAATGAAATATTAAATTTTTTACACTATAATGTTGGTTTAGCCTTACATTTTTCATTTTCACAAGGGGTTAAAAGAGAGCAATTTCCCTTGAGTCCGTAAATACCCCACATGTGGACAAGCAGTGGGCAAGCCTCCGAAGTGAAGGAGCGCCATTTGGATTTTGGAGGTTGGATTTGGCCAGAATGGATGAACGCCATGTCGCATTTACAGAGCCCTCGTGCTGCCAAAACACTGGAAACTCCCCACAAGTGACCCCATTCTGGAAGCTACACCCCTCAACGAATTTAAGAAGGGGTGCAGTGAGCATATGGACCCCTTGATGATGGGCACATTTGTGCTGTGAAAGTGAAAAAATGAAATTTTTTTCTTTCACGTCACATTGTTCCACATTTGTGCCCGTCACCAGTGGGGTCCATTTGCTCACTGCACCCCTTGTTGGATTCCTTGAGGGGTGTAGTTTCCAGAATGGGGTCACTTGTGGGGGGTTTCCAGTGTTTTGGCAGCACGAGGGCTCTGTAAATGCGACATGACCCTTGAAATCCATTCCAGTAAAATTCAGCTTTCAAAGGTCAGTTGGCTCTCCTTTCCTTTGGAGGCTCGTCCTGCGCCCGCTTGGCACTTTATGTCCACATGTGGGGTATTTCCGTACTCGGGAGAAACTGCGCTACACGTTTGGTGTTTTTTTTTCTTTTATCCCCTTGTAAAAATTGAAGGCTAGAACAACGTTTTAGTGTAAAAATTAAATTTTTCCTTTTTTTAAGCCACATTGTTCTGAAGATCTGTGAAGCACCTGTGGGGTCCAGATGCTCACCGCACCCCTTGTTACATTCCTTGAGGGGTGTAGTTCTCTAAATGGTGTCCCTTTAGTGGTGTTTTTTATGTTTTGGCACCCCAGAGCCTCTGCCAACCTGAAGTGTTACGGTCAAAAATTACCAAATATAACGGAGGCATTGAAATTCACTAGGCGCTCTGAGGCTTGTGGTGGCCAATAGGGCCACATATGGGGTATTTCTATAAACTGCAGAAACAGGGCAATGAATATTCGGGTGCATTTTTCTGGTAATGGGTTTATAATTATGTAAAATATTGGATTACAATAAAATCTCTGCACAGAAAATTAAAATTTTCAAATTTCTTATACACGTAGCTTTTATTTCTGTGACTCCCCTGAAGGGTTAAAAAACTTTCTGGATGTGCTTTTGCAGAGTGTGGGGGGTGCAGTTTCTGAAATGGGGTGCTTTGTAGGACTTTTTAACATACAGTCCCCTCAAATACACTTTCAGGCTGTGTTCACACTACGTATATTTCAGTCAGTATATTTCAGTCAGTATTGCAACCAAAACCAGGAGTGGATTAAAAACACAGAAAGGATCTGTTCACACAATGTTGAAATTGAGTGGATGGCCGCCATATAACAGTAAATAACTGCCATTATTTCAATATAACAGCCGTTGTTTTAAAATAACAGCAAATATTTGCCATTAAATGACGGCCATCCACTCAATTTCAACATTGTGTGAACAGATCCTTTCTGTGTTTTTAATCCACTCCTGATTTTGGTTGCAATACTGACTGAAATATACATATACTGACTGAAATATACTGACTGAAATATACGTAGTGTGAACGTAGCTCAAGGCTGGGTTCACACTACGTACATTTCAGTCAGTATTGTGGTCCTCATATTGCAACCAAAACCAGGAGTGGATTGAAAACACAGAAAGGATCTGTTGACATAATGTTGTAATTGAGTGGATGGCCGTCAGTTAATGGCAAATATTTGCTGTTATTTTAAAACAACGGCTGTTATATTGAAATAATGGCAGTTATTTACTGTTATATGGCGGCCATCCACTCAATTTCAACATTGTGTGAACAGATCCTTTCTGTGTTTTTATGCCACTACTGGTTTTGGTTGCAATATGAGGACCACAATACTGACTGAAATATACGTAGTGTGAACCCAGCCTAAACCTGAACAGGTCCCTAAAAATATCTGATTTTGAAATTTTACAGAAAATTTGGAAAATATCTGCTAATGTTTTAAGCTTCCTATTGTCTAAAAAAAAAATGAAAGATAGTTTAATAAATGCCGCCAATATAAAGTAGACATGTTGCTTATGCTATTTAATATATAATTCATGTGGCATAACCATTTTCTGTATAAGCAGAAAAGTTTCAAAGTTGGAAAAATGCAATTTTTCACAATTTTCACGTTATTTAGCTTTTTTTCATAAAGATTTGTTATAAGTATCGACTCCAATTTACCAGAAATGTGAAGTACCATATGTCACGAGAAAGCAGTCTCAGAATCAGCCGGATAGGTAAAAGCATCCCGAAGTTATTAATGAATAAAGTGACACAGGTCATATTCATACAATTTGTTTCTGTCCTGTCCTTAAGGGGTTAAAGTGGCTATCCAGGATTAGAAAACAGTAATTTTTTTAACAGCACCATCCCTGCCCTTAGGTTGTGTGTGGTATTACAACTTGGCTCCATTCACTTCAATGGAACTGAGCTGCAATACCACACACAAACTGAAGAGGAGAGTGGCGCTGTTTTTATTTTTTTGGGGGGGGAGGGGGGAACCGCCATGCTATTTGAATCCTGGATAAAATCTTTAAAGGGAATCTTTCAGCCCCTTATCAGGCACAAAGCTGCAGCTCCTGGCAGACAGATGCCGGGGAGATATAAGCGACTGGACCATTAGTTGCCATTTTTAAAGCTTAATGACCAGCTGAAGTGTCAGTGCGACAGTATATCAATGAGTCAGAGAAGAAAGGGGCAGGGAAATGTGGCACTGCTGTGGCTTAGCTCCCGATCGTCCGATTAACGATTTCGAAGTAACGATTTTTTTTTTTTAATAACGATCAGCGTTTAGACGGAACGATATATCTTATGGAAAAATCGTTTTGCGATCACTTAAGCCTATCTCGCACATAGGTTACATCGGTGAACGACTGTTTACACAGAACAATCTGCGAATTTTTAGCGAACGACAATTTAAGAACATGTAAGATCAAAATCAACGATTTCTCGCTCATCGTTTGTTCGCTGCATTTACACGTACAATTATCGTTCAAATTCAAATGTTATTGTGCAAATTCGAACGATAATCGTTCCGTGTAAACGCAGCATTAGGGTTAGAGATGAGCGAACCTCAAGCATGCTCGAGTCGATCAGAACATTTGGCATTTGATTAGCGGTGGCTGCTGAAGTTGGATAAAGCCCTAAGGCTATGTGGAAAACATGGATATAGTCATTGGCTGTATCCATGTTTTCCAGACAACCTTAGAGCTTTATCCAAGTTCAGCAGCCCCAGCTAATCAAATACTGAATGTTCGGGTTCGGATCGACTCGAACCCGGTTTGCTCATCTCTAATTAGGGTCTTTTTACACAGAGATTTAACAGACAGATTTTCAAAGCCAAAGTCAGGAATGGCTTTGAAAATAGGAAAAATCTCAGTCTTTCCTTTATGACCTGTTCCCTGTTTATAGTCTGTTCCTGGCTTTGGCTTCAAAAATCTGTCAGATAATCTGTCTGTGTAAAAGGACCCATATATTAAAGCAGTGATCAGCAGCACTAAAGGTGCAGTCATTTATATCACCCCAGCACCTGTCTTCTGGGATCTGTAGTCCTGTACCTGGTATAGACCTCACAGATTCCCTTTAAAGGGGTTATCCAGCGCTACAAAAACATGGACACTTTCTTCCAGAAACAGCAGCACCCTTGTCTCCAGTTCAGGTGTGGTTTGCAGTAAAGCTCCATTCATTTTAATGGAACTGAGTTACAAAACCCCACCCAAACTGGAGACAAGAGTGGGGCTGTCTCTGAAAGAAAGTGGCTGTGTTTTTGTAGCGCTGGATAACCCCTTAAAGAGCACATTCACACATGCTAAATCCATTGCGCATCTGATTTAATCAATTAAAATAAATACCAAAAATCCTCAACATCAAATCCACTACTCATGGGCCAGTGCTGTGTGTTTTCTCCCCAGGTACAATTTGCCAGCCAGTCCCTGTGTGTAGTAGACAGGTGAGGAGAGAGGACGCCATGTGCCACTGTCTTCTCCATAGCTGAGCTCTCCTGTGTCAGGTTACTGCCCCTCCCCCGGTGTATGAGTCACTTCCCTCTCCACCCAGGTGAGGCTCTCGGAACTTTCCGGCTGCAGCAGCTGTCGCTCCAGGTGAGTCCCTGTAACAATATTACTATTATATACAATGGTGCTGAGGACCCCAGGCTGGGAGGGCAGGGTGGTTTGTCCTGTGTCCCTCTTGTACTATATATCTGCATACTCCAGGAAGGAGCTGGACTGGAATCCTTGTTTGTTTACCACAGGTTGTGTCTGGGTGTTGTCATGCGGACAGGCTGTGATGTGTAGTGCCCCCTGGAATACGGGCTTATCTGAGAGAATGGCGCATATTAAGCCTCAGGTGTTCGCCCATGTACTGCAGTGGCTGTTACATGTCCTGTTATGTTCTTGCTCAGACTGTTTTGTACATGTGACATATTGCCTGTCTTAGTAACTTTTTAGTACAATCATTATGTGATATTTCTCTGTCCTGTATAGACCTGAGCACCCCTATATTGTTATGGCACCCATAGGTTTATGTATATAGTCCAGTGATTTCCAAACTGTGTTATTGCAAAACTTTAACTTCCTACAACTCAATGATCAAGATAAATGGTCGGCAACCTGCGGCTCTCCAGCTGTTGCAAGACTACAACCCCCAGCATGCCTAGACAGCAACAACAACAACAACAACAACAACAACATACTCAGTTCAGTAATGAAGATCATAGGACTGTAACTTGTGGCTGCCCAGCAATCACAAAACTGCAACCCCCAACATGCCTGCACAGCCTTTGGCTGGGAGATATGCTGGGATTAGAGATGAGCGAACCACGGAGCATGCTCGAGTTGATCCGAACCCGATCGATCGGCATTTGATTAGTGGTGGCTGCTGAACTTGTATAAAGCCCTAAGGCTATGTGGAAATCATGGATTTAGTCATTGGCTGTCTCCATGTTTTCCAGACAACCTTAGAGCTTTATCCAAGTTCAGCAGCCGCCACTAATCAAATGCCGATCGATCGGGTTCGGATCGACTCGAACCCGAACCCAGTTCGCTCATCTCTAGCTGGGATGTGTCATTTTGCAAGAGCCACAGGTTGCTGACCACTGTCTGATGTGATGGTAGACTAGATACATTGATTGTTCCCATCCCACAGTCTGATTGTGTCTATGTCAATGCTATAAATCATATGGAAAAAAGCAAGAAGCAAAGAAAAATAGGGAGCGATCTCTTTACAAACCAACTGTACAGTACTGTTTGTTTGTAAAGAGATTGCTCCCCATTTTTCTTTGCTTCTTGCTTTTTTCCATTTACCTGTGCCGGAGCTGTTGGAGGTGTCCGGAGGGTGTAGCGATCCCGGCTAAAATCATTTTGAACTATTGCTGGCTATTATACAACAGTGAGTGGTGGGGATACAGCACTCACCAAGTGTAAGTGTATCTGTTTTTTATTTTGTATGTATTTTTTGGGTTTGTGGACAAGTACCTCCCCGCTCCAGAAGTATTTTTTTCTATTTTGTTATTTAATGCTATAAATCAATCACTTTTGACAACTTGTTTTTTGACTTTGTGACTTTTTTTTAAATCCCTTTTTTTTTTTTTTTTTTTTTTTTTTTTTTTTTAATCACTCTTGGTTTGTTGTGTAACACGTGTAGGGCACTGTAGTGAAAGTCACATGTATGTGCTAAATATATCCCTCTGGACTGCGCCTGCCACACCCCAGCATCGTACCTGTTATAAAAAGGATTCTTCTTCCAGGAGTTTTCTAAAATGCCTGCTGCTGACCTTTCTATTATTTCTATTAGAGATACTTCCAGTATGACTGGTGCCACGGCATTGGGTACAGCGCTGTGATGCTGTTAAGATATGTTCACAAAACTTTGTAAAGTGCTGCGGAACTTCTTATCTCATCATGGATGCCACTTACCCTCATCTGCGCCCTGCATCTCTGAGAAATACACTCAGAATAAGTGACCTGTGTTTTATTCCAGCATATTTGAAAGGTGCGTCTAAAACAATATGCAAAGGAATTCACAGTGTGAACTGTGGTGCATATGTGGTGAAAATAACTTTTTTGACATCTATATTGCCACATGATACTTGTCGGGGAACTAGGTGTAAACCCAGTGTAAAGGAGCCTATACAGTGTCAATAGCCAAATACTTATTTAGCCAATATCGAGCCAATATATCTGCTTGCTTTGTACAAGCATGAATGAGTAATCAGTAGGGAAAAGTGAACGAAGGCCCCCCAAACACATTAGTAAAAAGTTGGCCAAATTCACTGTTTTCAGAGGGATCAGCTGACCATCTAATTCAGGGATGGGGAACCTTCGGCCCTCCAGCTGTTGCAAAGCTACAATTTCTATATGCCTGAACAGCAGCCCTTCCGTGCAGCCCTTTAGCTTTGGCTGTCCAGGCGTTATAGGAATTGTAGCTTTGCAACAGCTGGAGGGCCGAAGGTTCCCCATACCTGATCTAATGCAGGGATGTCAAACTGGCAGTCCTCCGGCTTTGAAAAACTACAATTCCCATCATGCCTGGATAGCCAAAGCTTTGACAAAGCTGGAGGGCCACAGTTGGACACCCATAATCTAATGCAGTGCTTCTAGGTTCTAGTCCTCAGGCCTCATCAATAGGTCATGTTTTGAGGATTTTCTTAGTGTTTCACAGGTGATATAGTTATACTCAGTGCATCAGGTATTCTCACAGGTGATCTTTGTATGGGATATCCTCAAAACATGACCTGTTGGTGGCCATGAGGCCTGGAATTGAGAAGCACTGATTTAATGTGTATGGATTCTTTCTTAGGGCCCTATTCCACCGGACGATTATCGTTTTCATAATCGTTAACAATTAATGATCTCAAACGACCGCTATTGCGAAAGACCTGAAAACGTTCACTCATTTCCATGGAACGATAATCGTTACTTATGATCGTAATTGCAATTGTTTTTTCTTCCCTATTTATTCGCTATTGCGTTCGTATCTATTGTGAACGACCGAACGATGTCTTATTCAATGCGAACGTTTTGCGAACAAGCAACGATAAAAAAAGGTCCAGGTCTTATAAAGTGATCAACGATTTCTCGTTCGGTCGTTCATCATTAACTACATTTCAACCGAAGGATTATCGTTTAGATTCGAACGATTTAACGATAATCTGAACGATAATCGTCCGGTGGAATAGGGCCCTTACTCTCTCCTGACAGATGTTGCTTAGGGGATAGATAAATGTTGCTTAGGGGATAGATAGGTGCAAAGAAGGAAGTGGTACGTCCAAAATAATGTATTATTTGATTTATTTGCTCAAGGAAAACAAATGCTGTTTTTCTGCTTTTTCCATGAGCAAATAAATCACTAACAAGTAATTTTGGACATGCTGCTTTCTCATTTATATTGGTGCATCTACGGAACCTGGGGCAGGAGCCATTGCTTACTTTAGATTTTTTTCCATTGAGTGCCATGTGCTTTTTGATACTATACATAGATAGGACATACTGTATATCCACACCTGACCATTTCGTTTTATGGAAGATAGGCCACTGCCATACTCAAATTGTATGCACACCACTACTGGCTGCAGGTTATTTCCTCTGAGTGAAAAAGGCTCAGATGTTAAATTTGAACACGTTCAACCCTTCTTTGCCACAACTGCATTTGGAGGAGAGCCCGGAGGCCACTCTACTCATACTTGCTCATACTACTCGTTGCTACTTCATACTTGTAGTGTCAAAATCTGTACAGCGTATCCTTATGCAATAGCTGGAAAGGCACAGTAAGGGCCCTATTACACTGCCTGATGACTTTCTCACGATAATCGGGCAGCAAGGGCTGCACGGACATTGTTAGTGATGTCTGTGCAGCCCTTGTAAAAAAATAAACTTTAACATACCTCTCCATGCTCCTTCATGTCCTGCTAGCTTCAGCCCGCTCCTGGCGCCGTGGCACTGTTCTGGTAAACGGCTGAACGCCTTGTCTTTTCACACAGTGCCAGGAGTGGGCCAATGCCCCATTATTAAAGTGTGACAAAGCCCCGTAGATAAATTGGGCCACTGTCCACCTAAATTGTTTTTCCAACCAGTGACTCTTCAGGTGTTGTCAAAATACAACTCCCATTATGTCCTGCCAGCAGTGGATGATGGAAGTTGTAGTTTTGCAGAACTGGAGAGTGAGTCACATGTTGGAGAACACTGGAGTAAATAAACTGTTCTCCTACATCTTTGTTTCCCAAATAGTGGCCTTTCAGCTACTGCAAAACTATAACTCCCATTATGCCCTGCCAATAACGAATGATGGGAGTTGTAGCTTTGTAGTAACTGGAAAATCACGTTAGAGAACACTGGACTAATGAACTGCCCCACAAATCCAAGTGTCTCTTCAGTTATTATCAAACTACAACTCCCATCATGTCCTGCCAGCAATGTATGATTGGAGTTGTAGTTTTTTTTAGCAATTAGAAAGTCACAGGTTAGAGAACATTGCATTGTATTGGTGTTTAAAAAAACACCAATTTAATGCAATGCAGAGACTGGACATCTCCTCCTGGCAGCTCTCCCTCCCCAATGATTAAGTAAGTAATGGCAGGAGTGGGCCCCAGCACTTGCCCGGGTAAGCCGGGTGCTGGACCTAAAGATATTGAATGTTTCATTGGCTGATCATTGTCTCTATTACAGGAGTGATAATCTGGCCCATTCGACCAGTTATTGCTCCATGTAATAGGGCCCTATGGGAAAAAGTGCAGAATCCAATAGGAAAATCTCTTTTATGACATCAGAGACAGTATGGGAGCTGTATTAAGATGCCATATAGCTCCGAGGTTGTATAGAGTTGTAACAGGATCAAATTGTTTATTGGTACAAAATATCCAGCAGTTACGGATTTACAAATCTATATAACTTTCTGTCACCAGTTGATTTAAAAACATTCTACTCCCAAATATTCCTCACCAATTCTGCAATGAATCTGCCCTGAAATATCTCCTCCTTCACATGAACACAGAGCAGATGCTTCTAGTCTCTGACAAACGTCTTGAGTGCTCCAGTTATTACAGTGAGGGAAGTAAGGCAAAGTGCAGGAATCTGACTGTAAAGCCTTGTATTTAGGGGAGTGAGCAGAGCTTGTTTGACAGTTCTTAGAGACGTGCTCTGCTAAGCACAGATTCCTGTAATGATTGTGAGAAAAAGGCAAGTTCTTTTAAGGGTGCGTTCACACGTAGAGGATCCACAGCAGATTTGATGCTGTGTTCAGTTATTTTGTTGAATCTGTTGCGGATCTGCATCATCAAATCTGCTGTGGATCCTGTACGTGTGAAGCTACCGTATGGGCCTGTGCACACAATGGAATCAGTGCCGAAGTTCCGTGGAGAGAGGCATGGAGAGCGGAGGCAGCAAGCCCTTCCATTCAGTTTTAAGGGTGGGTTCATACTGAGGAATTTTCACGGATAATGTCAGCGGAATTCCGCTGGCTCTATAGAAGCCATTCTATGGGCCGGCGTATTCCATAAATCCGCCGAAAGAAGTGACATGTCTGAGTCCATAGTGTAAATAGGCCCTAAAGGTGCGTTCACACGCACAGGATCCGCACCAGATTTGATGGTGAGGATTTGATACTGTGTTCAGTAATTTAGTTGCATTGATATCTGTGGCATCAAATCTTCTGCCGATCCTGTACGCGTGAACACACCCTTAGGCTATGTTTACAAAACGTCCAAAAAAGCAAAAAGGTGTCCGTTACTGCATCATTTAAATTGATTTCAATGAATTCAAGAAGTCTAATATTTCTCTATTGGTGATCACTGCTGGCAGTATGGCTGGACAAATTTAATGCCACAAAAAATTACACGGCTGCTTAAAACAACCAATTAGGTCTCAGATGTTCAATTTTAAAGCAAAACCTGATAGGTTGGGGCCAATATTTATCAGTCTCTTTGTTGTGTATAAACCAGAGGCCAAGGTTGTTCCTTTTCTTGCTCGTAGTGACTTACCCTGGAGAGAGCTTGGCATGGGTTCCCATAAATGTAGTATCCTTTTATCTTCATCAGGCTAATGCTGACAGATTTAGAGCTGGCACTTAGCAATTATTGGATTATGTGCATTGTTTATACCTCTGTGATAAGTTTCTCAGCGTGTGTACAGTACCCAGCATGGAAAAGCTGAGTCCATGTATCTTCTATATCTTTTGTAAGCATTTGCTGCTGGGGCGTAGTGCATGGAACTATTTTTAATTTGTCTTCTGTCCAATAATGCGTATTTGGTGTGTCCTCCAAACATTTTCATTTCCAGGGGAAAATAAACTGTCCTAACACGCAGGTTGTGTGCAGGCATTCATGGATTTGTATCGCACAGATCGTAAATCACTCATCTTATCCTAGTCATTCTCCGAATTGTGACTTTCCTTTTCTTCTTCCAAGAAGCGCTGACTTCATAAGATCCAATGCCATGTTATAATGTTTCTCAGCATCTTTATTAATTGGTCTTAATTAAATGTCTTACATTTAGGGTGTAATCACAAAGTGGTGCTATAAAACTGTGAAAAAAACCTCATGGATTCACACACTGCTGCATAGCGGAAACAATTGTGCTCTTTTGCACACCATTGTCCACCATGTCCATATACCTTTATTCTTATGGTTTATCCTATTCATTAATTAAAGTTGGTATTACACAGTCCCTGTTTAGCAGACATAAGTATTACTGCAGTTTTATAGAAGGGTTTAGATCTTATCACCCACTTTTGTATTTGAACTGTGTTGTATTCTATAGTGCCACATACTTGTCAGTGTATGATCAATATACTTTTATAGCAACTCCATATTATTCAGCACTGTACAGAGACTGTCATCATATCAGCCCCAATGGCCTCACAATCTCAATTCCAAATACAGGAGGGAAGTCATTATGCTATGTGCCTGGTGCAGATCATGCAATAGTCACAATATTTTCACTGGCTCAGAGCTGGAGTAGATTTGCGAGGCTGCGGCAGGGGTTTGAGCCTGATAAACCCACATCCCTGTGGTCAGTATTTGGCTACAGTGACATTGTGCAGCTATAGGACATCCCGTACACAGTGATCAGGATATACACCTGCACCCTCCACGTCTCTGAAGAATTCCCAGGAAGTGAGCACTGCGGAGCTGTAATTTTCTCCCTGGACAACCCCTTTAAAGCATACCTGTCATGATGAACGCCCCACCTAAGAGATTTATTACTAATATCTAGTTTGCAATATGATGGATGACTACTGTTTTCCATTACCTTTTTATAAGCTTACCTCTGTGTTTAAATATGAGAATAATTAGCTTTTACTTAATATTTGGAAATGAAAGCTATAGGGAGTTAGGAGTATACATTAGAGCTATGGTTGGCAGTGAGCTCTATAGTCTTGCATAACTGCTACATATCAATCTAAATTGATGGTTATCTTATGTGTTATTAAAATATTTTCTTGTGTTATTTTAAGGACTGTTATGTATGTGAGTATATAAGAACAGGTGCTGGGCAGGCGTTCTGTGGAAGTCAGGCATTTACACTATCCTTTTAATCCCATGAGGACCTTGTCTGACAAATTTAAGGGTGACGTAGGAGAATCAATACTTCAGGTCTGAAAAATCTCTTATGGATATGCGGATATGTGGCAGTGAAGTCAAAATCCATAGCGAAACCAATGTGTTCTGGATTACCTACTCATAGAGTCAATATAATCAACCCCCGCTACAACGAAACCCCCCACTACAATTACTTCCCCTAGCGTTGCCATGGTAACTATTCCTTGGTAGTTCTTATACACCTGTCCTCCAGCCATGACGTGTCACCATATGTTATTACTGCTGCTGTGGTTACTAGTACATGTAATAATAATAATGATAATGATAATTTATATGGAGCAAACAAATCCTTACAATTGTGAGAGCACATAGACAATCTGATGTTACCGAATTACATACCATTTACTGAGATGAGAGATGAGGGCTCTGCTCATATAATGTTGTGGGGACACATTATTGCTATGCTTATGCTACCGACCCAGTGTGTGCAAAAATATGCTGAGTGCATGGGGATAGAGAGAGGTTTTGGCTTGTTTATTGGTAGCAAATCTGTTCAATGAGAAGAGAAAACAAGGTAGTAACTAGTGATGAGCGGACATCCCGATTTTGTGAACGGTTTGTCTTCACCAAACAAATAACGAACACAGTAGAAGCATACGTTTCAGTCTACGTACATGCGTACAGATTATCAGGTGCAAATTAAATTGTGCAGTTGCCTACGCATTTCATTTGTGTACAGATTGCTTACGGTTCTAGAGCTACGCACATGTGTACAGATTACCAGAGGCAAAGCATACATTACGCAGTTGTGTATGTTCCCCGGTTTTAATATGTTAGAAAATGATCATTATAACCATTGTGATCATCGAACGTATTGTTTGTGAACACGAACAATTAGCGTCATGTTCATGCAAACATACGAACATTTACGAACATGTTTGTTTATCACTAGTAGTAACGTAATCTGGTTTTATGGTCCATTGCAGAATACTTTCCACCTCTTCTCGTAGTTGCTTGCCTCTCTTCTTGGAGCTACTTGCACTATAGTAGAGCAGACCTCTGCAGGCTTTAAAGTCTTTAGGAAGCTGAGAAAAGGCGGCTTACCAGAGGGGAGAGGAACAGGTCACTACATACACATAGCAGCAAAGTGAATAGGCAGCTTTGTGCTGTGCACACTGAGGACTTTATTCCCGCTGCTGGGTTACGTTACTCTTCACATGGTCGGCTTTGAACTGCTAGGAGTTAGAATTTCCTGTGGCTGGAATGCTTACTGTAGCTTTGTTGGTGTCAGCATTTGTAATACAAGGAAGTCTTTATAAGTGTAATAGACAAGCAAGTACCTGACCTTTCCAATAGCAACGATTTCAGTTTTGTAAGTAAGGGCTTGTTCACACAGAGCAAAAGCAGCCGAATTTCTGCGCTGAATCAGCGCTGAAATTTCAGCTGTTAAAATAGGTGCAGAGCTAATTTCCATTGTGTTGAATGGAAATTCTGCTCTGCAGTTCACACGGTGGAATTTCCGCACTGAACTAATCCGCTTTCCGCCAGAAGAATGAACATGTTCATTCTTCCGCTAGTGGAAGCCTATACAAACCAATGGGGCTCTGATTTTCTGTTTCAGCACGGAATACGCACGTATTCAGCGCAGAATACAAGCGTAATACAAGCGGAAATTACGCGCTGAATTAGCGCGGAAATGGGGAAAAAAGGGGGGGAGGAGGATTCTAGTATATATTCTGATATAGTCTAGTTTACTTGCCAAATACTCGCTGAATTTCAGCGCTGAATGCATGCGGATTCAGCGCGGATTCCTCGAGTATTCCGCGCTGAATTTGTCAAGAGCTGATTACGAGCTGAACACTTTCCTAGCGGAATACGCAGGGATTCTGCTTAGGGCGGGTTCACACTACGGAATTCTCGCGGACAATGTCCGCGGAATTCCGTCAGCTGTCCGCCCGCACGGGCACGCGCTTTTCCGCCGGCTCCATAGACACCATTCTATGGGCCGGCGTATTCCGCGATCCGCTGAAAGAAGTGACATGACACTTCTTTCAGCGTATAGCGGAATATGCCGGCCCATAGAATGGTGTCTATGGAGCCGGCGGAAAAACGCCCAGATGTGCGGGCGGACAGACAGCGGAATTCCGCGGACATTGTCCGCGAGAATTCCGTAGTGTGAACCTGCCCTTACATTCTGCTTATAGTCTGCTCGGAATTCAGCGTCAGTTGATTTCAGGCGCAAATATTTCCTCGCGTAATCCGCCCCTTTTACTCTGTGTGAACGTAGCCTTAGGTTACAAACCCACTTGCCGGATCTGCAGCGAGTCTCCATGCTGCGTTTTTGCAGCGAGACTCGCTGCAGATCCCGGCCCTATACTTTTAATGGCAGACAAACACGCAGCAGGGATGTACATCCCTGCTGCGAGTTTGTCTGCAGCCCACCCCATTAACCCCCAGGCCGCCGGAGCTGATACTTCACCTGATCCCGGCTCCGGCGGTTCCCGATGTCTTCAGCAAGCCGGAGCGGGGACCAGGTGAAGTATATGCTCCAGCCAGCCGCCCGCAGCCCCGGCCGCCCGATCGCCCCCCCGCAGCCCCGGCCGCCCGATCGCACACACGCCCCCCCGCATCCCCGATCGCACACACGCCCCCCCGCAGCCCCGATCGCACACACGCCCCCCCGCAGCCCCGATCGCACACACGCCCCCCCGCAGCCCCGGCCGCCCGATCGCCCCCCCCGCAGTCCCGGCCGCCCGATCGCACGCCCCCCCGCAGCACCGATCGCAATGGGCGTGTGTGCGATCGGGGCTGCGGGGGGGCGTGTGTGCGATCGGGGCTGCGGGGGGGCGTGTGTGCGATCGGGGCTGCGGGGGGGCGTGTGTGCGATCGCGGCTGCGGGGGGGCGATCGGGCGGCCGGGCTGCGGGGGGGGGGGCGATCGAGCGGCAGGGGCTGCGGGGGAGGGCGATCGAGCGGCTGGGGCTGTGGGGGGGGCGTGTGTGCGATCGGGGCTGCGGGGGGGGCGTGTGTGCGATTGGAGCTGCGGGGGGGGGGGGCGTGCGATCGGGCGGCCGGGGCTGCGGGGGGGCGATCGGGCGGCCGGGGCTGCGGGCGGCTGGCTGGAGCATATACCTCACCTGGTCCCCGCTCCGGCTTGCTGAAGACATCGGGAACCGCCGGAGCCGGGATCAGGTGAAGTATCAGCTCCGGCGGCCGGGGGGTTAATGGGGCGGGCTGCAGACAAACTCGCAGCAGGGATGTACATCCCTGCTGCGTGTTTGTCTGCCATTAAAAGTATAGGGCCGGGATCTGCAGCGAGTCTCGCTGCAAAAACGCAGCATGGAGACTCGCTGCAGACCCGCCAAGTGGGTTTGTACCCTAAATGTTGCCTTCCTGTCCTGCTCATGTATTAGAACTAGGGATGGTCCGAACCGAATTCGTACGGAGTTCGTACAAACCCGAACCATCCGCAATGATTACCGCTGTCATAGCCATAGGCTGTATCCCAGTTTTCCAGGCGGTCCTCCCGCTGTATCCGCCCGCTGCACGGAGCGGGCAGACAGCGGTAATCCGATGCAGAGCGTTCGGATACGAACCCTAACCTCGCCGGGTTCGGATCATCCCTAATTAGAACGTGTTCTTTTAAGATGTTATCATTTGCCAAAAATTCTTGTATGTCCTTTTACTAGAGTTTGGTGCATAAAGCATTGTAGATTTCTTAGTTTAGCCATTAACCTGCAACATCTAATAGATAACCAGTGAACATTGAGATATGTTTATGACTCTAGGAGAATGTGATGTGTGGGAGAGCAATAAAAAACACCTAACACAACTGCACTAATTTGTATATAATGTGAATAAAACAACCCATTACATACAGTCACAGGATCGCAAAAAGCTTAAGCTGGGTTCACATTGCGTTTTTGCAATCCGTTTAACGTACACATTTTATGGAAAAAAACTGATTAAAAAAACGGATGCAATTGTGTGTCATCAGTTTGGATCCGTTCTTCCATTATATATAAAAAAAAAAAACAGATCAAAACAACTGCGTTTTTTTAACGGAAACAAACGTAGTGTTTACTACGTTTTCCTGTCTGTTAAAAGTAACCAATTAAAAACGGACACGAACAGATTGCAAAAACGCAGTGTGAACCAAGCCTAACTTCATGTTACAAACTGAGTAATAAATTTGCAGGAAAGGTACCTTCATTTACAGCCAGAGGGAATGTTCTCCTTGGATGATAATCTGATAAATGTAGCCGAAAGAATGTGTACTGCAAGGGAGACAACAGAAAGCAGTGCTTGCTTGTATTTAATATAGACATTGCATGGAACTAAACTTTATGATGAAAAGCTTTTAACATTTTGTACATGGGGGGCCTCCAGCTTTGTGATGGCAGGCTAGGCACGTACAGTTTAGTCTGAACATTTCTTAGTGATAGCAGGATACTGATCATACTGATATGAAATCTTTAGTTTATGGCAAAATAAAAAGCTTCTATATTTTATTACAAATAAATCAGGGCATGTAAAGCCCTGTTCATACCTGTATGCAAAGGTCCCCATCACTGATTTCCGCCAAGATCCTTGACACGGCATACAGAGTTATTTTGTCCAGTAAAATTCCAGACACCTTGACTGAAACCTAATGAGCCCCACTATAAGTGATGAGGTCTGTTTGCTGGCATGTTTCTGTCATTTGACAGATCTGTCACTTTGGTTATTCTGTTTCTAGGATGGAGCAGAACAGAACAATGGAAAGGCCTAAGGACATCTTAACAGGGCCTGTCCTGAGGCTGCAAACAAGTGCTTATCGGCGGCATCAACGCTCCTCTGCAGATTCTTTCCATGGCTCAATAACTCATGCACACAGCCCATGAGAACAATAGCTGGATCATTTGTGCGGTCCTTTAATTTCATTGTAGTCGACCATACATACCTATGTGCATGGAAATATGTGAGACCAACTAACAATGATTTTATAGGCTGCATAAAATTTGCGATCAGCTAATGAATAATCGTTTTTGTTTGTCAGTTGTTTGCTGGTCCTTATACAGTGATCAGCAATGAGCATTCCTAGCCTTAAAGCGACTCTGTACCCACAATCTGTCCCCCCCAAACCACTTGTTCCTTCGGATAGCTGCTTTTACTCCAAGATCTGTCCTGGGGTCCGTTCAGCAGGGGATGCAGTTATTGTCATAAAAACAACTTTTAATCCTCCAGCACTGTGTCTAACGGCCGGGACTTACATTTGTATATGAATTAGGCTGGCACCACCTCTATGTCCTTCCTCCCCACCCTCCTCGTCATTAGGAATGCTCCAGGAACATTTACTGCTGTTTGAGCTTTGCACAGGTGTATTAACAATCCAGCCCATGTTCATTATACACACAGGTGGGGAATAGGAAGCAATCTGCCTGGAGCATTCCTAATGATGAGGAGGGCGGGGAGGAAGGACAGAGAGGGTGTGCCAGCCTAATGCATATACTAATGTAAGCCCCGGCCGTTAGACACAGCTCTGCCGGATTAAAAGTTGTTTTTATGAGAATAACTGCATCCCCTGCCGAACGGACCCCAGGACAGATCTTGGTCAGATTGTGGGTACAGAGTTGCTTTAAATCAAATGCAAATGTGAACAAGCTCTTTACGATCCACCACTTCTGCCTGATTGTCGCTGTCAGAGGTAGTCAGTAGCGCTGGCAATTTCTGAAACTCCCATTGACTGTGCTGGGAGTTGAGTAAACAGCACATACTGTACACATGAGAGAACTGTACTGGTGTAAAGGCTATGGACACCTTTAACAGAGAAGTCCTGTGAAAGTAAAAAAAAAACTGAATAAAAGAGGGGGGAGGGGTGCAGGAACATAATAAACAATGTATACTTACCAGTCCCCATGCCTCCGTAGTGCTGTTCTTGGGTCCCGCTGACAGCCACCTGCTAAAATTTCTGTCTGTAAACTGGGTACATCACATACCCAGCTGAGTGATTGTGTTATGGTGGTCTTACATGGAGCGATAATTTGCCCGATCGCACGATTAATGATTTTGAATGAACAATGTTTTTTTATAACGATCAGCGTTTAGACGGAATGATACATCGTATGGAAAAATCGTTATGCGATCGCTTAAGCCTGTCTCACACATAGGTGAAATCGTTGAAAGAATGTTTACACGGAACGATAACGATGATTTGAGAATATGTTGAAAGATCAAAATGAACGATTTTTCGCTCTTCGCTTGATCATTCGCTGCGTTTACACGTACGATTATCGTTCGAATTTGATTGTTATCGTGTAAATTCGAATGATAAATTGTTCCGTGTAAAACCACCATTACTCACTTTTTGGCGGGCAATCATTCAGCTGGGTACGTGATGTTACAGCTGGATTGGAGCTACAGGGCACAAGGATAATTAAGTAGACTTTGTTTATTGTGTTCCCGCACCCTTCCACCCTGCTTTTTTTTTTTTTTTTTTTTTTAACTTTCATGTTATTTCTCCTTTTTAAAAAAGTTTTTTTTTTTTTTACTTGACAAAGTTTACAATGTAGTCATACAGCTACATGGAAGCTGCAGGAGCCAATTGAACATTTGTGATCAAATCCAATGACATAAATGATTTTTGGCCAAAGTACATGTAGTGCATCGTCATCACCAGAGTCACCAGGCTGGGATATAACTGGCTGACATTTCTTCCTCTGCACACATCTCCAGGTGATTCTCTCCAGGGGAATCCCTATTGTCTGCATTCAGGTGGTAGACAGTTCTGGCCTCAGGCAGGCTAGCTCATACTAACTCCACCTCCATTCTTAGCTTATTCTTCTTTGTGTAATAAAATATACTGTATATTCTAGTTATCTGGTTTTGAATGCTTATTTATTGCTTATTAAGTTCACATTTCTCAGATGATCACATATACACTACCGTTCAAATGTTTGGGGTCACCCAAACAATTTTGTGTTTTCCATGAAAAGTCACACTTATTCATAAATTGTGAAATGAATAGAAAATAGAGTCAAGACATTGACAAGGTTAGAAATAATGATTTGTATTTGAAATAACATTGTTTTTACATCAAACTTTGCTTTCGCCAAAGAATCCACCTTTTGCAGCAATTACAGCATTGCACACCTTTGGCATTCTAGCTGTTATTCTGTTGAGGTAAGCTGGAGAAATTGCACCCCACGCTTCTAGAAGAAGCTCCTACAAGTTGGATTGGATGGATGGGCACTTCTGGCGTACCATACGGTCAAGCTGCTCCCACAACAGCTCAATGGGGTTCAGATCTGGTGACTGCGCTGGCCACTCCATTACCGATAGAATACCATCTGCCTGCTTCTGCTGTAAATAGTTCTTGCACAATTTGGAGGTGTGTTTAGGGTCATTGTCCTGTTGTAGGATGAAATTGGCTCCAATCAAGCGCTGTCCACTGGGTATGGCATGGCGTTGCAAAATTGAGTGATAGCCTTCCTTATTCAGAATCCCTTTTACCCTGTACAAATCTCCCACCTTACCAGCACCAAAGCTACCCCAGACAATCACATTACCTCCACCATGCTTAACAGATGGCGTCTGGCATTCTTCCAGCATCTTTTCATTTGTTCTGCGTCTCACAAATGTTCTTCTTTGTGATCCAAACACCTCAACCTTGGATTCATCAGTCCACAACACTTTTTTCCAGTCTTCATCTGTCCAATGTCTGTGTTGCCCATCTTAATCTTTTTCTTTTATTGGCCAGTCTCAGATAAGGCTTTTACTTTGCCACTCTGCCCTGAAGCCCAAAATCCCGCAGCCGCCTCTTCACTGTAGATGTTGACACTGGTGTTTTGCGGGTACTATATAATGAAGATGCCAGTTGGGGACCTGTGAGGCGTCTGTTTCTCAAACTAGAGACTTTAATGTGCTTATCTTCTTGCTTAGTTGTGCAACACGGCCTCCCACTTCTTTTTCTACTCTGGTTAGAGCCTGTTTGTGCTATCCTCTGAAGGGAGTAGTACACACCGTTGTGGGAAATCTTCAATTTCTTAGCAATTTCTCTCATGGAATAGCCTCCATTTCTAAGAACAAGAATAGACTGTCGAGTTTCAGATGAAAGTTCTCTTTTTCTGGCCATTTTGAGCGTTTAATTGACCCCACAAATGTGATGCTCCAGAAACACAATCTGCTCAAAGGAAGGTCAGTTTTGTAGCTTCTGTAACGAGCTAGACTGTTTTTAGATGTGTGAACATGATTGCACAAGGGTTTTCTAATCATCAATTAGCCTTCTGAGCCAATGAGCAAACACATTGTACCATTAGAACACTGGAGTGATAGTTGCTGGCAATGGATTCTATACACCTATGTAGATATTGCACCAAAAACCAGACATTTGCAGCTAGAATAGTCATTTACCACATAAGCAATGTATAGAGTGTATTTCTTTAACCCTTAGGCGACCCTGGACGTACCCGTACGTCCAGGGCTGCCTCCCAGCGTTCTGAACCGCCGCGATCCCGGGTGCTGCATGTAGCCCGGGATCGCGGCTATTAGTGGGAATGGTGTGATCGCCGTGCCCACTAATCAGGTAATCGGAGGCAGCTGTCAAAGATGACAGCTGCCTCCGATTACCGGCTGCAGCACTTCCCTGGTGTCTAGTGGGTGAGATCGCTCCTCTGGGACGTTGTCCCGGAGGAGCGATCTCTGTGCCTGATGCCGACCGGGGATCTCTCCAAGATGGCGCCGTCCCCGGCTCTGCACTCGTTTGTTTTCAGCTGCAGCAGCCGAAAGCAAACGAGTGCCGATCTCATTGATCTTTGCTGTATAACTATACAGCAAAGATCTCAATGAGAGATCTGAGTGCATATACTAGAAGTCCCCCAGGGGGGCTTCTAGTATAAGTGTAAAAGTAAAAATAAAAGTGATGTTATAAGTAAAAAGCCCCCTCCCCTAATAAAAGTCATAATCACCCCCCTTTTCCCATGTTATAAATAAAAAAAACCAAATAAATAAATAAACCTATTTGGTATCGCTGAGTGCGTAATTGCCCAAAATATTAATTAATCACATTCCTGATCTCTCACGGTAAATGGCGTAAGCGCAAAAAAATCCCAAAGTGCAAAATTGCCAATTTTTTGGTTGCATCAAATCCAGAAAAATTGTAATAAAAAGCGATCAAAAAGTCGCATATGGGCAATCAAGGTACCGATAGAAAGAACACATCATGGCGCAAAAAATGACACCTGACACAGCCCCATAGACCAAAGGATAAAAGCGCTGTAAGCCTGGGAATGGAGTGATTTTAAGTGACATATATTTGTTAACAATGGTTTGAATTTTTTACAGGCCATCAGATACAATAAAAGTTATACATGTTATATATCGTTTTAATTGTAACGACTTGAGGAACATATATAACAAGTCAGTTTTACCCCAGGGCGAACGGCGTAAAAACACAAAACCCCCCAAATAAAAAAAAATGCGTTTTTTTTTTTTTTTTTTTCAATTTCACCACACTTTGAATTTTTTTCTGGTTTCGTTGCAAAGTACAATTAGTGGCGCAAAAAACAAGGGCTCATGTGGGTTTTTAGGCGAAAAAATGCAAGTGCCATGGCCTTTTAAACAGAAGGAGAAAAAAATGAAAATGCAAAAATTTAAATTGCCCGGGTCCTCTAAGGGTTAAAGTTAGGACTAGTTTAAAGTTATCTTCATTGAAAAGTACAGTGCTTTTCCTTCAAAAATAAGGACATTTCAATGTGACCCCAAACTTTTGAACGGTAGTGTATCTATCTAAAAGATGGTGATGTTTCAGATACTAGACCTCTAGTTCTTATATTAGTAGGCTATTCACCCGTACCAGAACCTCCTCTGCCCCAATCACACAACTAGTTTTTCTGTGGTCCCATCATTATATTGTAGTTACGTCTTCTTGTTCTATCATTCCCTCTATTTACTGCGTTAACACGCTATACAACGAAGCAGGATTTGACATACAGGGTTAACACATTACCAGCCTGAGCTGTAAATGTGCCACAGGTTTCTAATGTACATAGCCTGATATTGGTGAATGCTGGAGAATGCCCTATGTACTGTATATAAAGAGCTTAGTGTAAGATGCTAGCTGCTTTTCAGGAAAGATCTGTGTGCCTCCTTGGTTCCCTACTACTCCCCCTACACAACTCCTCCCTGCCCATTAATAAGATGGACATTCCTGGCATGTCACAGGAGACTGGAGAGTTTTGGCAGGCAGGAGTTTTCTCAGCTGCTTACTCACCTATTAGCAGCCAGAGTATTAAACCTCTGCAAAAAGAAGGAGATTGCTAGTCTAAATGACTGTAAGGAAGTGACAGAAGAGAACTGTGGACCTGGGGTATGTACTTATGTCTTTTTATTTGTAAGATTACAGCGCAATCCTGTAAGTAGTTAAGCCTGGCTCTGCTACATCTGGGAGTATGGTATACTCAATACAAAGTAGTAGAGTTGTGTGATTAATGTAGATAAGTATTGTGTGAAAGATCCAAAGACTGGTGCTGGTAAGAACTATAGGGCAGAATTGTGCCAGATGCATGAAATATCTAATGATGTCATCCAGCTAGAAGTGACCAGACAGTCTGTGTATAGTACAGCGGCTTGACTCAAAGTGGGGATAGTCAGCTTACAATTGCCAGCTTGCTTGTTTGCACAGACAACATTCTAAGCTGTGTCCCAAAATGTTTCCTTAAGAGACCAGCTTTAACTGGCAGGTTATTTGTCTAGACAGGGTATAGCAGACAGACGCTAACACATTTGCTAAATGATTCTCCAGTTTAAGGGGTACTCCAACAAAAAAAATCTTTCAAATCAATTGCCAGAGATTTGTAATTTACTTCTGTTACTTTCTACTTCTCCTGCACGAAGTGGCATATTCTTTCCAGTCTGACACAGTGCTCTCTGCTGCCATATCTGTCCAAGACAGGAACTGTCCAGAGCAGCAGAGGTTTTCTATGAGCATTTGCTGCTCTGGACAGTTCCTGTCACGGACAGAAGTGGCAGCAGAGAGCACTGTGTCACATTTAAAAGAATATGTAGTTTCCTGCAGGACATACAGGAGCTGATAAGTACTGGAAGACTGGAGATATTTTTAACAGAAGTAAATTACAAATCTCTGGTACTTTTTGACATCAGTTCATTTAAAGCTTGTACCGTTAGCTGCTTTTAATCCAAGATCTTTCCTAGGGTCTGTTCGGTAGGTGATAGTTATTGTCCTAAAAAAGACAACTTTTAAGTTTGCAGCCCTGTGTCAAATTGGCGTGGCCTAGAGTGTGTGTGCCCAACCCTTGCACCGCCTCTCCGTCCCTCCTCCCTGCCCTCCTCATCACTAGGAATGCTCTGGGCAGGATTATTCCTATTCATCATTTGCCTGAACACTGCACATAAGCCTTAACCATCCAATACATGTGCAGTGTTCACACAAGTGATGAATAGGAAAAATTCTGCCCAGGGCAGTCCTAATGATGAGAAGGACGGAGAGGAGGGACATAGAGGCGGTCCAAGCCTAGGGCACACACACACACTCTAGGCCATGCCAATTTGACACAGGACTGCAAGTTTTTTATTTATTTTTTATTATTATTCACAATCTTAAAAAATTCCCAAAAAATAGGGATGCAGCCCTAATTACATCAGTATACACAATTTCTACCCCAATCCCCCCCATCCCCCCCGTCCTGGGACGGAGCTGCCCAAAAAAAGACAAAAGAAAAAAAAAAAAAGAGATCTGTTCTTTCTCAGTTGTTGAACTTTACCTGAAACACCAACATTATGACCACGAAGCCCTAAGCCAAGTCTGACCAATCCTTCTACCCTATAACTAAATATTGACACAGGGCTGCAAGTTTAAAAGTAGTTTTTTAGGACAATAACTGCATCACCTGCCGAACGGACCCCAGGACAGATCTTGGATTAAACAAAGCTATCTGATGGTACAATCTGTTTGGGGGGGGTTCAGATTGTGGGTACAGAGTTGCTTTAAAATATATATTTTTTTCACTGGAGTACCCCTTTAAGGGGGTTTCTGACTAGCACTAAATGACTAAAAATCTACTTATTATTGAGATTCTGAGCGATTGCTATACTAGTCTCCCCTCTGTACCTTGTTACAGAAGGGTGATAATATTTCCTCCCTGGGTACATGACTGTGGCATTGTGCATAGAAAAAATGTTAACAACTTTTGTCAGTGATTTTCATTAACAGTTCATCCCTACATGGAATTGTGCCGCTAACAAATCAGTATGGCAGTGGGCATGTGACTCGTAAATTGCCAAAGATCTTTTATAACTTCATGCATATCGCTTTATATTTTTATGTTGAAAACAAAAGGCAGTAAAAGTCATGTTGGATGAGTGGATAGCCATACAGACTACAATGTGTCCCCATAATTTGATGCCTTCTCTGCTTCCCTTACATTCTTGATTATCCCTCTTGGCTCTTGGCATTGTCTGGGTTTCTTTTTTTAACACTTTTAAATGAGAACTTCTTTGTTTCCAAGGTAAGTAATATCCTTCTGCAGTATTGTTTAATGTCCTGTTAAAAAAAAAAACCCTGGCACGTAAAACAAGAAAAAAAAAGTTAGTTTTGTAACATAATACAGGCAGGTAAAGGTTTCCTAGCTGGATTAAAAACTGTAAAAAAAAAAAAAAAAAAGAATAAAATAAGCTTAGTGATTCCCTGCTGTAACTATTCCGACACTGCCTGGGTCCTCAGTGATCTCCCCTTCCTGGTACCCAGTGTCAGTACACAGGAAATGCCTACTCAGCCAATCACTGGCCACAGTGGTGACCATCTTCTGTATGCTCAACCATCTGAACAAATCCCCTCTATATGCTGCAGATTTTATTGCAGCTTTTGACTTCAGTATTGAAAACAATGGAGACAATCTCACAAATCTGACTCATATGTTTTGTTGCAGACTTTTCAGCAAATTACCTAAAATTTTAAAACATTAGTGGCATTTGTAGTAACTTTTGACATGTCTGATAATGTCAAAAGTTACTACAAATAACAGTAATGCTTTAAGTAACAAATCTGACCCTTGTGAACTTGTGCTAAATTTGCTGAACACTGCTTTTTACGGACAAGGTATCCACAAATGTTATTTACTTGGCCTAAGGCAGCTAAATCACAGTTCACACAAGTTTACATAAGACAAGCTGCATGTTAACAAATTTTTACATGTGGCAGTAAAGAATGGGTTAATGAATATTTGGGTATGTTCACCCAAGGAAATTCACAGCATGTAATCAGCAAGTTTTAGTACCCACTTTTTTCTTTTAGTCTTCGAGCACAACATAAAAATCTGGACCGTTATATCTGCAATGGAGTTCACATTCGTAGCACTGGATGCAGACTTACACACTGCGGGTTTTACTTGTGGATTTTTTTGGATGAAGTCTGAAGCCTATTCACAACGTGTTTATATAAAGGATTCTTGCTTTGGACTGGCACTTCCCACATGATGTAGCTTTTCTAGTTGGAAAAAAAAACTTTACTTTTTTAGTCATTGTGGTGGCTATTGTAGCATAAGTTGCTTTCTGAATGAAAGATGGCAGCTTCATGGACGCTATATTCCCAGAGGGGCTGAGAAGTTGGAGCCAGCTTGGTGAATATTTACTTTTATAGGTGGTGAGAAGCCAGTAATGAAGTCTAAATATGGAAAATGTCTTACTCCCTTTCCCAGCCCTGATTCCCAGAACCCACTGATGGAATTGGCCTATGCTGCGTTTACACAGAACGATTATTGTGCGAATTTGCACGATAACGATCGAATTTGTACGATAATCGTACGTGTAAATGCAGCAAACGATCAAGCGACGAGCGAGAAACCGTTCATTTTGATCTTTGAACATGTTCTCAAATCGTCGTTGGTCATTCGCAAAAAATTCGCAGATCGTTCTGTGTAAACAATCGTTCACCGATTTAACCTATGTGAGAGATAGGCTTAAGCGATCACAAAACGATCGCAAAATGATTTTTCCGTATGATATATCGATCCGTCTAAACGCTGATCGTTATAAAAAAAATTGTTACTTCGAAATCATTCATCGTATGATCGGGCGAATTATCATTTCGTGTAAACGCAGCAATACTGGCTGTGAGTGTGTATTGTAGTTTCTAGGATTAGGTCTCCAGGTAATAGTATATGTTTTGCATTTTAAGTGATTTAGTAAATTGGCCTTTTCCTCATATTGTTCTGTCAGTAGTCATAATATTTAACATAGTAACATAGCCCTGAATTGCTGCAGTTATGTACTTAAAGGGAATGTGTCGCCAAGTAAAAAAAATTTTTGAAAGTGTTAAAACTGAATTTGTTATTTTTTTTATTAATTTATATGTGTTTTTAATTTTTTTAACATGTCAGTAAATATGAAAAATTAACAATCGAATTTTTCATTTTTCCCAGTGATGGCCACCAGGGGGAGCTCCAGCAGGAAACTGCTGGTAAAAGCAGCCTGAAAAAGGGATGCTGAAAAAAAAGAGGCAGTCCCTGCTCAGCTGCTGTGACATCATCACCTCCCCCCTCTTTTCACAAAAGAACAAAGAGGGGAAAGGTGATATTATGTGTACTGTTGGGCATCGCCATTTTGTTGTTGTCTGCACAGCAGTACAGCTAGAAGAAGCATGTGACACTGAGGACACCAGAGAACAATAGCCTGTACTCTCCTGTGTGTCTGTCTACATATCTATCTATCTATCTATCTATCTATCTATCTATCTATCTATCTATCTATCTATCTATCTATCTATCTATCTATCTATCTATCTAGCCTACCTGTGCAATGTGTGACACTGCAGACACCAGCGAACACTAGCCTGTATATGTGTGTGTATATATATATATATATACACACATATAATATATAAATATATATTTATTTACAGGCTAGTGTTCGCTGGTGTCCGCTGTGTCACACATTTCACAGGTAGGCGGGATATAGAGACAGGGGGTAGAGGCTGGGGTGATGGGAGGGAGAGGCTGGGGTGACAGGGGGCAGAGAGGCTGGGGTGACAGGGGGCAGAGAGGCTGGGGTGACAGGGGGCGGGGAAAAGTGGGGGGCACAGGGAGAAGGCACGGTAGAGGCAGGCTGGTTTCCCCCAGAACAGGGCAGCACGGTGGCTCAAGTGGTTAGCACTCTCCGTGTCTCTCCGTGTTTGCGTGGGTTTCCTCCCACACCCAAAACATACAGATAGGTGAATTGTGAGCCCTAAAGGGGACAGGGAGCAATAATTGGCAAAAAAAACCAAAACAAAAACGATGTAAAGTGCTGCGGAATCTGTGTGCGCTATACAAATAAAAGCATTATTATTATTATTATAACAGTTACAGGAGGTGGTGGGGGTGAGAGTAGGTGAAGGGGTGAGAGTAGGTGAAGGGGAGAGAGGAGAAGATGATGGGGGTGAGAGGAGAAGATGATGGGGGTGACAGAGGAGGTGAGGGGATGACATGTGTGACAGGAGGGGATGATGGGAGTGACAGAGGAGGTGAGGGGATGATGGGGGTGAGAGGAGAAGATGATGGGGGTGAGAGGAGAAGATGATGGGGGTGACAGAGGAGGGGTTGATGGGGGTGACAGAGGAGGGGATGATGGGGGTGACAGAGGAGGTGAGGGGATGACATGTGTGAAAGGAGGGGATGATGGGAGTGACAGAGGAGGTGAGGGGATGATGGGGGTGACAGAGGAGGGGATGATGGGGGTGACAGAGGAGGGGATGATGGGGGTGACAGAGGAGGGGATGATGGGGGTGACAGAGGAGGGGATGATGGGGGTGACAGAGGAGGGGATGATGGGGGTGACAGAGGAGGGGATGATGGGGGTGACATTGGAGGTGAGGAGATGAGGGGGTGGATTTAACATCGGGGATCTAATCGGCGCAGAATAATCCTATTCAGACCTGAGAGGGATCCGGGCAGCTGTCAGAGAACCAGGCCGGCGAGGAGTCGGGGTGCGCGCTCCGGGCTGTGACAGGAGTGGAATGCAAACCGGAAGATGGGGCAGCCCCGGCATCCATCGGCCGCCGCCGCTGTTTCCACCTGGTGGCCCTGGATGCCGGGGCTGCCCCATCTCCCAGTCTGCATTCTGTTACAGCCCGGAGCGCGCACCCCGACTCCTCGCCGGCCTGGTTCTCTGACAGCTGCCCGGATCCCTCTCAGGTCTGAATAGGATTATTCTGCGCCGATTAGATCCCCGATGTTAAATCCACCCCCTCATCTCCTCACCTCCTCTGTCACCCCCATCACGATGCTGCCGCACCCGGGTCCGGCAGCCGCAGGGGGGACAGCATGCAGCAGGGGGGACGCTACTGTGCCCTGCTCCTCCAGCGATCAGCCTGACTCTCTCCATCCCCCCGCAGCATGCTGCTGGGGGAAAGGAGAGAGCTGCGGTGACTGGTGCCGGGACATTGCTGGGTGATAGCAGTGTCCCGATACACCCAAAGCACAAGTTTATTTACTTTCTCCCACTCCGGCGGGGGGTGGGGGGTGGTGCAGAGAGAGCGCTGCACACACAGATCTCCTGTCTCTCTCTCCTCCCTGGTTCCCGTGCCGCCCGTGCCGGGACTTCAAGAAAATGGTGCCGCCACCCACCCCATGTACTTCAGCTGTGTACTGCGCATGTCTATGCGCATGCGCAGTACACAGCGACGGAACCTCAATGTAAGTGAACCAGACGGACTCCGTCGGTTCACTCTAATGATCTGGAGGTGCCGTATAGCGTCTGTGTGTGTGCAGTGAAATGACGTCACACACAGACACTATAAACATGGCAGCCCCCTGTGCAGGAGTAAATTTTATTAAAAATAATCAAACACTAAGTTAAAAAAAAAAAAAAAAAATCCAACACACTTATTTGATCTTATTACTTTTCATTAAAAAATTTCCAAAAATGTGACACTGTCCCTTTAAGTTACTTAAAGAACGATTTACACTGTAGCTGCCCTAGTCTTCTCTAGCGGTCATAAATACAACTTTATACAATGTCTGGAATGTTAAATTGAGGAGATTATTGGCTCTATAATGGCTGTTGAGACACAACCCCCTACCTGCCTCAATACCTGCACTCACTATAACACTTCAATTATGGCTTGTTTCTTCAAAATATCCTATAAATGCCCACAAGGCCTTAAAGGGAGTGCGTCATGAGAAAATTACCTGTTAATACCTAGTTTTATGTTAAACCTAGTTTTTAAGTTAAATTTTTTTCTTCTAATTTTTTTAAATTTACGCGTTACTACGTAAAAAATTAATATGTTGCAGTTTTTACTCTGACCACCGAGTTTAATAATAGACAGAGACATCACAGCATTCTCCTTATTATCATCACAGGCAGGATTACTATGAAATGTGACTCCTACATTTTTGAGTCTTCTCTCTTAAAATGAACCCGTCACTATGAAAATGCTACCTAAGCTATCAGCATTGTTTTATAGAGCAGGAGGAGCTGAGTAGACTGATTTATTTTAATTTAACTTGTAATTTATTGATTGAAATCTCTGATGTTTCCATGCTAAGGAGTCCGGTCCATTGAGTGACACCGCCCACTGGACTCCTTAACACAGAATAAGCAGAGAACAATAAGCAGGAAATCAACATGTTATAAGGTATACTGAATCTTTTCCCACAAAGTTATTTCACAATCTACTCAGCTCCTCCCGTTCTCCCGTTCTATAACATGATGGCAATCGATTTGATAGTCTTGTCTTGGTGAACATTTAAAGGAGAAGTCCAGCGAAAATTTTTATTAAGGTATTGTATTGTCCCCCAAAAGTTATACAAATCACACACTTATTACGGGAAATGCATATAAAGTGCTTTTCCCCCTGCTCTTACTACTGCATCAAGGCTTCACTTCCTGGATAAAATGGTGATGTCCCGACTCCCAGAGCTGTGCGGGCTGTGGCTGCTGGAGAGGATGATGGCAGAGGGATGCTCAGTGTCCCTCCTGTGCCCTGTGTCCCTCAGTGTCCCCCTGCCATCATCCTCTCCAGCAGCCACAGCCCGCACAGCTCTGGGAGTCAGGTCGTGACATCACCATTTTATCCAGAAAGTGAAGCCTTGATGCAGTAGTAAGTGCAGGGAAAAAAACACTTTATGTGCATTTCCCGTAATAAGTGTATATTTGTATAACTTTTGGGGGACAATACAATACCTTAATAAAAAATGTTGCTGGACTTCTCCTTTAAACGAATATCCTGCCACCAGATGCACAAATAAAAGGCCTATATGCATCCTTGTTTCAGTACCTTTTTGCTTTGCCAATTTTGCCTCTGGTAGATTACCCAGAATTGCGGACCATCTGCTCCTAATTTCCGCAACCAATCGCTTTCTGGAAGAATAACCTGCGTATACTCTTAGCTGGTTCCTCATAGACAAGGTTATAATTACCATTTCCATCAATATGCTCCTGGCAGTCAGAGGAGAGCATCATTATTGCCTGGAGATGGCATGTTATAGCTTGCATGCCTTGTGTAAATGTCGCTGTGAGCAGTATCCCTTACCAGTCATCTTGCTGACACGCTGCATAAAGAAGCGCTATTGTTAATCTTACCCACTTATTACCCCTCTACTATTAGAGTCATGTGGATAACTAAGCAGTGTTCTGTATGGTATATTTCTGTTCATGGCAGATGTTTAGCATCTATTATTTCAAGTCGTTTAAGCCTGTTCTTGTGATTGTTAGCCGTGAGGAGCAGCCAATGAGCTGGTATTTAGTAGGAGTGAGTGGTTCTTAGTCATGTGAGTCTGGCTGTGTTTAGTACACAACTACAGGTAACCCTCCAGGTGAGTCACTATGAAGTAATGGAAATTACATGGAATTATCGTCTGCTTTCTTTTTCTGTCTTTACCATTATTATATTGTGTCTGCTATCATTTATATTCATTGCAGGCCTCATTATTTAGTATGCACAGGGCTTGGTTTCTTGTCGGTCTTGTAGGCTGCTGAGAACGGAAAGTGCATTTTAAATCATCAGTAATCTCTAATCCAGGTTACTTATAGTCACTGCTAGGTTGTGGAAGAAAGCCTTCTAGCCTTTACTGAAGACGAATATAGACACTTTACAATCTACATATATTTAAGACACTGCCGACAATATACGAAATAGATTAAAGAAAAGACTAACAATTTCTTCACCAGCTCATTCTTTATACTCTCTCAGGTCGGGCATCAATTACAAGCAGCAGTCTGACTATAGAAAGCAGTAACCTTCAGCAAATATAATAGGGCAGCGTGAGGATAAGAGGAGGATGTGCTTATATAACCTAAAGGTCTACAGAGATGTTATTATTTTGGAGAGGAGCTGAAACCAGTAGAGCATTCATATAGTGGAATAAAAGTAATCTGTCCTGTGGTCAGTTCGGCAGGTGATGCAGTTATTATCCTAAAAAAATACTTTTAAACTTGAAGCCCCGTGCCAAACGGGAGTATCTGTGCCCTAACTTTGCACAACCTCTCTGTCCCTCCTCCCCACCCTCTTCATCATTAGGAATGCCACTGAAACCTTTTCTCCATGCTGAACATTGCACAGGTCCTCAACGATCCAGCCCATGTGCCGAGCCGCCACAGGTGGGGAATAGGAGGCAATCTGCCTGGAGCATTCCTAATGATGAGGAGGGTGGGGAGGAGGGACGGAGGGGTGGTGCAAAGTGAGGGCACAGATACTCCCGTTTGGCACAAGGCTTCAAGTTTAAAAGTATTCTTTTAGGATGATAACTGCATCACCTGCCGAACGGACCACAGGACGGATCTTGGATTAAAAGCAGCTATCCGAAGGTACAAGTGGTTTGGGGGGTCAGATTGTGGGTACAAGGTTGCTTTAAAGAAGTTAACTTTCTATGGCCACCGGTGAGAGAAAAAACACCTATCCGGCACAGTAGCTTTTCGCTGGAGACTTTCCAGATTTTTTTTTAAAAAGTTACATATTTTTGCGACCTTTTTTTTTTTTTTTTACATCATATGTAAAATTATGATAAATCCCTCCCCCATAGTGTTTTTTTTTTTTTTTTTTTTTTTATAACTTCCATTCGCTACATAAATGTTTGAGTCTGTACAAAGCAGTGGTTTCCAGCAGCTTGGAAACTACAACTTCCATCATATCCCAACAACATACAAGACTTACTGTAACCGGAGTAACACAAGTAGTGGACCAGTTATTAAGCCTGATAATTGCTAGGTATAGGTGCTGCACTGTTAGCCTTATGAGCGAGGGTTGAAGGCCTGCACTGTCAGTAAGGTATCAGTATACAGTAAATACAGACACTGGAATAGAATGCCAGTTTATACTAATACATACCTCCCAACTTTTGCAAAGAGCAAAGAGGGACATGTGCGCCACGCCCCCATAGCCATGCCCCCATAGCGACCCTCCATAGCCACGCCCCCATAGCAACCCTCCCTAGCCACTCCCCTACAGTCACCATATGCTGCTGACTGAATAGTGCCCTATATAGTATCCAATCCCCCACATAGTGCCCCACATAGTATCCAATGCCCCCATATAGTGCCCCACATAGTATCCAATGCCCCATATAGTGCCTCACATAGTAGCCTATGCCCCCATATAGTGCCCCACATAGTATCCAATCCCCCACATAGTATCCAATGCCCCCATATAGTGCCCCACATAGTAGCCAATCCCCCATATAGTGCCCCATATAGTAGCCAATCCCCCATATAGTGCCCCACATAGTAGCCAATCCCCATATTGTGCCCCACATAGTAGTCAATCCCCATATAGTGCCCCACATAGTAGCCAATCCCCCCATATATGCCCCACATAGTATCCAATGCCCCATATAGTGCCCACATAGTAGCCAATGCCCCCATATATGCCCCACTTAGTAGCCAATGCCCCCATATAGTGCCCCACATAGTAGCCAATTCCCCATATAGTGCCCCACATAGTAGCCAATACCCCCATATATGCCCCACATAGTGTCCAATGCCCCCATATAGTGCCCCACATAGTAGCCAATGCCCCCATATATGCCCCACATAGTAGCCAATGCCCCCATATAGTGCCCCACATAGTAGCCAATGCCCTATATAGTGCCCCACATAGTAGCCAATCCCCCCATATATGCCCCAGTGTCCAATGCCCCCATATAGTGCCCCACATAGTAGCCAATGCCCCCATATATGCCCCACTTAGTAGCCAATGCCCCCATATAGTGCCCCACATAGTAGCCAATCCCCCATATAGTGCCCCACATA
The DNA here is from genome assembly GCF_027789765.1 of Dendropsophus ebraccatus. Classification (NCBI taxonomy): domain Eukaryota; kingdom Metazoa; phylum Chordata; class Amphibia; order Anura; family Hylidae; genus Dendropsophus; species Dendropsophus ebraccatus. The sequence goes on from NC_091463.1 coordinate 48,573,814, forward strand.
GTAGCCAATGCCCCCATATAGTGCCCCACATAGTAGCCAATGCCCCATATAGTGCCCCACATAGTAGCCAATCCCCCATATAGTGCCCACATAGTAGCCAATGCCCCCATATAGTGCCCCACATAGTAGCCAATGCCCCCTATATAATGCCCCACATAGTAGCCAATGCCCCCATACAGTGCCCCACATAGTAGCCAATCCCCCATATAGTGCCCCACATAGTAGCCAATACCCCCATATATGCCCCACATAGTGTCCAATGCCCCCATATAGTGCCCCACATAGTAGCCAATACCCCCATATATGCCCCACATAGTGTCCAATGCCCCCATATAGTGCCCCACATAGTAGCCAATGCCCCCATATATGCCCCACATAGTAGCCAATGCCCTCATATAGTGCCCCACATAGTAGCCAATCCCCCATAGAGTGCCCCACATAGTAGCCAATCCCCCATAGAGTGCCCCACATAGTAGCCAATCCCCCCATATATGCCCCAGTGTCCAATGCCCCCATATAGTGCCCCACATAGTAGCCAATGCCCCCACATATGCCCCACTTAGTAGCCAATTCCCCCATATAGTGCCCCACATAGTAGCCAATCCCCCATATAGTGCCCCACATAGTAGCCAATGCCCCCATATAGTGCCCCACATAGTAGCCAATCCCCATATAGTGCCCCACATAGTAGCCAATGCCCCCATATAGTGCCCCACATAGTAACCATTGCCCCCATATAGTGCCCCACATAGTAGCCAATCCCCATATAGTGCCCCACATAGTAGCCAGTGCCCCACATAGTAGCCAATGCCCCCATATAGTGCCCCACATAGTAGCCAATGCCCCCCATATAGTGCCCCACATAATAGCCAATGCCCCATATAGTGCCCACATAGTAGCCAATGCCCCCATATAGTGCCCCACATAGTAGCCAATGCCCCCCATATAGTGCCCCACATAATAGCCACTGCCCCATATAGTGCCCACATAGTAGCCAATGCCCCCATATAGTGCCCACATAGTAGCCAATGCCCCCATATAGTGCCCACATAGTAGCCAATGCCCCCCATATAGTGCCCCACATAATAGCCACAGCCCCATATAGTGCCCCACATAGTAGCCAATCCCCCATATAGTGCCCCACATAGTAGCCAATCCCCCCATATAGTGCCCCACATAGTAGCCAATCCCTCCATATAGTGCCTCACATAGTAGCCAATGCCTCCATTTGTGTGGCCCGACCAAAAAAACAATAAACCAGTAACTCACCTGTCCGCCGGTCCCAGCAGCTCCTCTCCCGGCAGAGCGCGCACTCCCGTCATCCTCCGGGGCGGGCAGCGGGGTATACAGTCACTGACTGTGCCGGAAGTAATTCATGAGAGGCTGCAGGTCACTTCCGGCACAGTCAGTGTCTCTGTACCCCGCTGCCCGCCCCGGAGGATGACGAGAGTGCGCGCTCTGCCGGGAGAGGAGCTGCTGGGACCGGTGGGTTACTGGTTTATTGTTTTTTTGGTCGGGCCACATATAATGCGGGACACGGGGGGGCCGTTCCGGGACTGCGGGACAGAACCGCGAAAACGGGACTGTCCCGCGGAATCCGGGACGGTTGGGAGGTATGCTAATATTACTTACATATTGTTGCTGAACAGGCCAGCATCCTGTGGAATACATTTTTTTTTTAGTTAATCTGTTAAACACTTTATATATGGTTCATGATGGTTATTGGAATGTGCTAACCACTGGTAGAAAATGCGATCTCTATCTGTGGTTTACATTTTATTTTAGTGTAAGGGCTCAGCCACACTAGCGTTTTTCTTTGTTTCTAACGGATCCGTCTATATTAATTAAACGGATGAGCATAAACTGATGCAAACTGATTGCAAAATGTTCCTCTTTTTTAAATGGTCCGTTTGTATTTTGGCTTAAAAAAAAAACGGACTTTTGTACATCAGTTTGCATCAGTCTGCATCCGTTTTTCTATCCGTTTATTTTTCTTCTTTGATTTCTTGCTGCTTCTGCGCATGCTCAGTGCAAAAACGGATGGAAAAAACGGATGTGAACGGAAATACCTTTTGTTTTAGATCCGTCCTCATTGACTACAATGTAAATTTTTTCTTCCGTTTAAAAAAACTGATCTTGAACGGATTGCATGCAAACGGAGCACACTAATATATCATGGGAGTCTATGGGGATTTTAACGGATCCAACAGTTTCCGTTTTGCTTACTCCAAAACGGAAAAGGTAGACGGAATGGTGCCGGATGGTCAAACGCTGATGTGAACGTAGCCTAACTTCTATCTTTTCATAACAGACCAAGAAATGAAGTTGATAAAAGTGCAGTCATAAAGGTAGCTTTATTCTGCACACCAACATTGTGCACAGTGCATTATCACCACCAACAGAACTCAGCGCGTTTCAGCTGTGATATGTAGTCTTAATCCTGGCCATGATTAAGGCTGCGGATCACAGCTGAAACGAGTTGGAGTTTTAGCTGTGAGTCTGGCTCTGCCATTTTCCCTCTAGCGGCACTGCAGGATAGATATCAGTGAAAACATGCATAACGTACCTATGTTGCCTGTGTCTGTTTTAAATTAAAAGAAAAAAACAACAACTTTATTTGGGCTGTAAATATTGTCAAAGAGGTGGAGCCTATGGTTTTGTGGGCCTTTGCACCATTACAACTCACTGTGCCGAACTCAGTGTACATCAATTCGCTGACTACACAAAGGAATACAGCATAGTGTAGCGTAGCAGTGCTAGGGAAGAGGAAATTATAAGCCTCACCTTTTTGACAATATTCACGGCCTTAATAAAGTTGTTTTTATATAAAGATAAAAACACAGATACAGACCACATGGGTATTTTCTAAATGCTTTCATAGATATGTATTCAGCGGTACCACTAGCTTGGAAAATGGTCAGGGGGTGAATGGGGTTGGAGAAACCTCATTAACGTAAATAGGATACAGGTTTTTGTTGGATTTTGGGTGGAATCCATGCAGAATTTCAGAATGTGTATATTATAGAGGTTACTACACTTTAGGAGCACAGGTAAAGTATCAGGGATGTGTCTGTCACCAAGTATGTTAAGTGGCAACCATCAAACATGTAATTGCAGCTCTGAGCTATTACATAGGGAGTCACTCAAAGAATACAATAGAAGTTATACAGAGTACACATTTTATGGATTATTTTATATGTTTACTTTTTTTCTTGCCTTGTTTAAAAAAATATTTTCCTGATTTTTAAAATGTAGCTTTGTTTCTCTTTTACAGCCTGCTGTGTGAGCTTCATTTTCTCTCTGTACTGGTACACAGCCTTTGACTCTCCCCTGCAGACAGACTTGTACCTGCTTTCCTTTCTTTCACTAACCTGTGTATGCTGTCATGCTGTTATTATATACATGCCCCCCAAAGTTAATATTAACACTTCCTGACTGTATAATCACTCTCCTTATTAAAATTAAAGTGTACATTCAGATTTTTTCTCCCACCCATTATGCAAAGATTGGTGAGGGGAGACACCATTAACACTGGGTGGTACAGTTGCCACAGCAACCATCAGACTCCCAGCAAGTTTCATGCAAAGTCCTCTTTATCAGAAAGGGTCAATTCCCTGAACTTGCTGGGCATGGGACCTCAGTAACTGTACCGCCCAGCATGAAATGCTGCTCCCTAGATTAATTACAGTAATATATATATATATATATATATATATATAATTTTTTTTTTTTTAGTTATCATGCTTTATAAAAAAAGCTATACTTAAGCCTCTATTACACGGGACAATGCAGAGGAGCAAACTAGCGCCAAACTGTCAGGTCAGCGCTCCATTGCTCCTCATTCCCCGCTTGCTGCTGGCGCTATTACACGCATCAACAGTGAGCGGGTAAGAGCCGTTTTTTGCCGATGCTCCTTTTACACGGGGCGACGGCAGCAGATCACTGCTATCGTTACGTTTTTAACATGTTGAAAGACAGTGATCGTGCATGTTGGCTGATTGTTGTCTTCTATTAGACGAGACAATTATCGGCTGTAACGTAATCGTTTCGTGTAATAGGGCCTTTACAAAAATAGGAACTAAACTCAGGAAGTCCCAAACATCTGCACGCTCACAAAAAAGGGTCATTTGACTAATGGATACATTGAGCCGTGACACTCTGAACTGGCCGGGACTTCCTGCATTTGGTCTCTTTTTTTTTTTTTTTTTTTTTTTTTCTCAAAGAGGACAAAACCAAAAAGCTGTCTTCAGAAAACTGGACCGGGATTTCAAGTAAATCTTTATTCCCACATTCTGTGTTTCTAGGACGACAAGGACGTGGAAAGCCTGTCGTGGAATCCCCACCCCACCCCCGTGTTCCGCGTGGAACATGGAATGTGTGAATGCAGCCTAAGCCTAACATTATTTTAAAGCATAATAACTAAAAATAAATGTAAATCGCAAACCTGCTTCATATTACATCCCCTGTTGATTTACATTGTGAATGTTATGACCACAATGACACTTTAAGTTCACATCCATCTGATTAGCATCTGAATTGTCAGATAAATTATAAACCCACATATGTGAGGAACAGTGAGGCATCCCAAGACACTGTAACATGTGTTATCGGGGCATCCTAAGCTATTAAATAGTAATAACATTTCATAACCTCAGTTTTGTTTGAGTTGGCTACAGGTCCTCCTTTAGTGTGAATCCTTCCTTATTGTTCTGGCTTCCTTTACTGATGTGGGGGAGTGTAAAATATGTCACCTAGTCCTCTGGCACTTACTCTGTGCTAAAAAAAGAAACAGCTCATGTGCTATTGAATAGTAATGAATGAAGGCTTCTCATCAATATACTGTATACTGCTCAGCTCTGTGCACATAGTGCTGTTCTGCTGTAATGATGCAGAGCAGCTGTTCCTCTGTCTGTATTGCAGGAACACAAATGTTAGGAGGCTTCCCTGATATATTGTCATTTTTATTATCTATAATAAGAACGCCACTTTCTAGTGGCACACTGGCTAGATCAGATGCCACACATTAATTTTATTGCTTTTCTGTTTAAGGCCCTAAAATCGCTTTCCACAGAGAAGTAAAAAAAATTGTAAAATAAAAGGGTGCCTTCATGCATACTGCATTTGTTGCAGATTTTTTGCTGTGTTTAGTCATTTATTTACATGATTGTGGATATTTGATATCCACAGCAAATACGGTATATGCAAATTTTCCCTTTTAACTCTCCATTTAACGTATGTAGATATTGCCGCAGTGTTGTAAAACAACAATATAAACCGGTATAAACGCACCCAATTTCCAAGACATTAAAAAAAAAAGATGCATCAGAAAATGTCATTTGTGACTATGGCTAAAAGATAAACTAAAGGCTGTATGTCAGGGAGAGTGAACGTGCACTGTATATTATACAGGGAACACCCCCTGAGAAGAGGTTTCTCTATGTGCCATACACAGCATCTATAGTAATAATGTGCGGGGGCTGGTATTGATAGGCTTGTGCTACAGGCCTACGTCATATTACCCCTGTGTTAGTAGTCTGGGGAATGGTACGAGCAGGCCGGCTGTGACACACCTACTGCTAGGTTTCCTCTGTTTGTTCTTGTGCTGCAATATTTCTTACACAATAGATTCCTTGACTGGTAACAGAACACAAAGCCTTGCTGACCTGTGTGACTAGCCTGTGGTCAGTGCCCAGCAGCCAGGCCTGTCCCATTATGTGTGTGTGTCACGGCATGTTCCTGGTTATGTCAACCAGAGGACCAGCCTTTATAGTCTGAACACTGGAGCATGCAGGTATTTAGCATATTGCAGATTATCTGTTACCTCCCTCATTCTGCTGCTTCACATACAGCACTAGCAATGCAGCAGGAGGCTCACACATCAAGTAAATTGCATTATGATCTGGACAGAGCTGCTGGATTGGGTTTCAGTGCCTAGATGTGTGTGAGAGCGTGATAACCTGACGTTATGTATGCTGGGGTTAGGTGAAGTTTTTTTTTTTCCTTTTTTTTTTTTCTATCGCCTCCTGTACAGTACAATTGCTAGAGATAACTTTGTAGATCTCATTGGTTGGCAATGCTGATTCTGTCGCTGCTGGCTGCCTCTGGATCTGCAAAGTGATTCAGCAACTAGAAGAGAAACTATTGCTAGGATTTCCATGTGACTTGCCTTTGTTCTTAGTATGTGACATTAGTACTGGTTCCTTACCAGTTCGCTGCAAGTCTGTTGTTTAGCTATTGTATTAACCATTGCTTTCTTTTGTCTATAACCACTATTTTTATTCCCTAGAGAACCATGTTGTAGACACTTGGACTGTAAGCCTGGCAGCACATTGTTTGCTGAAGAAAGGTCTTGGCCATGGCGGACCCTTTGGATGTAACCTGCACAGCCCTTGAGCTTTGCCGTGACTGCGGACAGCCTCACGTGTCCTCAGAAAACCACATCTACAACTTCCAAGATGAAGTGGACGATGAGCTGGTGTGCCACATCTGTCTGCAGCCATTGCTCCAACCTATGGACACTCCATGTGGTCACACCTACTGCTACAAGTGCCTAAAGAATTTTCTACATGAGAAGGATTTTTGTCCTATGGACCGCAAAAAATTGTCTTTTCAGGACTGTCACAAATCCAGCCTTTTGGTGAGAAATTTGCTCGATAAGTTGAGTGTCACCTGTCCCTTCCTGCTTGACTGCAAACAAGTGATGCAGCGATGTGAGCTGGAGCCCCACCTACGCAACAGGTATACCGGATAGTATGTGATTGTAATTCTACCAAAACGTGTCTTTCCTCTATAGCTGGGGCTATCTCTGCACAGCTTCTGAACAACACTACATCTTCTAGGACATTTTTTGTGGAGCTTATGTAAAGCTGAATATTTGCATCCAGAGAGTAACTGTTCCCCCCTATTTATCTGAATGCTTGTGTAACATTTTTACCATGATGTGTTTGACAACTATGTTCAAACTGAAAGAATAAAAGCATTTTCCAGGAGGTGACATATCCCAGCATGCCTTTGCACTGCTCATAGTTACTATCTTTGAGCTGTGAGTAGGGCATGTGCAGTTTCAATAGTAAGAAAGTGTTCCTATACTGTTGTATACTGTACACTGGCAGCACAAGAAGTGCTTAAAGGCAGGGGCGGTCTTGGCATTTCTGGGGCCCCAAGCAAAGTTATGTCTGGGCCCCCCCCCTCGACCTGCATTCCAAAACAATAGACCGCTGTGTGTTGTCCCCAGTAGTATATACCCCTTGTGCGCTACCGCCAGTAAAATATACTCCTTGTGTGCTTCCCCCAATAGTATATACCCCTTGTGTCCTGCCCCCAGTAGTATATACCCCTTGTTTGCTTCCCCCAGTAGTATATAGACCCCTGTGTGTTCTCCCAGTTTTATATAGCCCCCCTTGTGCTCCCCCAGAAGTATATAGACCTCCTGTGTGCTGCCCCCAGTTGTAAATACCCCCTGTGTGCTCCCCCACTAGTATATAGGCCCCCTGTGTGCTCCCTCAGGGGTATTTAGCTCCCCTGTGTGCTCCCCCACTTGGATATAGACCTCCTGTGTGCTCCCCCACTTTGATATAGACTCCTGTGTGCTCCTCCAGTAGTATATAAACCCCCTGTGTGGTTCCCCCAGTAGTATATAGACCCCTTGTGTGCCCCACCAGTATTATATAGACCTTTTGTGTGCTGCCCCAGTTGTATACAGACCCCTGTGTGCTCTCCCAGTTATATATAGACCACCTGTGTGCCTCACAAGTAGTATATAGACCCCCTGTATGTTCCCCTAGTAGTATATAGACCCCTGTGTGCCCCGCCAGTAGTATATAGACCCCTGTGTGCTCCCCCAGTAGTATATAGCCCCCCTGTGTGCTCTCCCACTTGGATATAGACCTCCTGTGTGCTCTCCAATTTGTATATAGACCCCATTCTGCTGCCCCAAGTAGTATATAGAACCCCTGTGTGCTGCCCCCAGTAGTATATAGACCCCTCTGTGAAGCCCCAGTAGTCTATAGCCCCCCTGTGTGCTCCCCCTGTTATATAGCCCCCCTTGTGTGCTCCCCCATTTATATAGACCCCCGATGTGCGCTCCCCTAGTTAAGCAGACCCCTGTGTGCTCCCCCTCCCATATAGTATATAACACAATAAAACAAACTCTTATACTCACCTGGGTCCGGGCGTCTCCTCTTCTCTTCACTCTTGTGGCCGCAGGAAGGGTTTTCCCTGCGATCACAAGAGGCCGCACTCCCCTTGTCCTGGCGCCGATGCTCCAGTGATGTCACTGGAGTGCCGGCACCACAAGGACAAAGCTGCCACTTGTAACCGCAGGGAAAACCCTTCCTGCGGCCACAAGAGTGACTGACAGGAAGGGAGCCAATGTCTCCCGCCCTGTCATAGCTGCTGCATGTAACTATGAGCGCACATTACGAGTGCTCATAGTTACAGTTCAGATGGCAGCAGCGAGCGGGGCAGCGGCCCTGTCCAGCGGTCTTGAGCATAAGAGCGGGGCGTGGGGGCCCCCTGGATGTTGGGGGCCCCAAGCGATCGCTTGGGTTGCTTGGTGCCAAAGACCGCCACTGCTTAAAGGGTCAATGTTGTTACAACTTTCAAAATCAACAGTAGATGTGAAATGAAGCAAGTTTGCAATTCACATTCATGATGTTGTTATCATGTTGTAAAACAAAGCTGAACTTACCAGAAATCCAGGTCCAATCTCCTGAAGGCAGATTTTCTGACTTGGGCTGTTTGAAATAAACAGACTAAACACAGGAATTCTGGCCAGTACAGACAGTACAGAGTCACAGCTCAATGTGGCCATCAATCACATGACTGCATTCTCTCTGTGAGTGCACAGATGGCCTGGGATACACAGGACTTCCTGTTTCCTGACTTTTTCCTGTTCAGAAAACAGGAAGTGCTGTGTTTTCCATGACAACTAAAAAAAAAAAATAATGAATGTAAATGGAAAACTTGCTATATATCACATCTACTCTTGATTTAGATTTTTAAAGTTATAACGAGAGTGACACTTTAAAGGTAATGAATCTAACATTCTGATAGCTTCCAGAGTGCTGAGAATGAAGGTGAGTCTTTTATCTTTATCCTCAGCGCTGTTCCCATGCAGTCGGTAGGTACATCCTCATGCTAATCTGGTGGTTTGGAGCATTGGAAGTGGGGCTACAGCCCCCAGAGCACCGATCCGCCCCCGGCAGACCCACCTCTAGAAATGAAAATCAATGGAGTGGGGTGGGCAGGATCACCCCCAGTGCGGCAAACTGACGGATTAGCTACTAATTACACGGGAAAGGCACAGAGGATAGAGGTAAGAGACATTCGTTTTTATCCTTGGCGTCTCCTGTGCAATAGAGAGAGATCAGCAGGTTAGATTCGTCTAACCTGCTGATAGTTTCCCTTTAACATATCTCTTGATCAAAGTTACATGTCTTACCTTCATGTTCAGTATAATACAGCACATCAGAGTATCACATCCTCACTAATACTGATCATGTGGTGAATGTAGATCACATATAGACATTAAGTTTCACATAAAGGTGAAGTATGGCGATTTATAAAATAGGGCAAGCCAGCAGGGGGGAAATTCATTACAGGTACGTACTTACCTCTCCCCGTGCCCGCAGTGCGCAGCGGGACCGGCCTCAGGGCCCCCGCTGGAGTGCCTGTCCCGGTTACCGGACTGGCCGCTCAGCCATTCAGTGACCAGAGCGGCGTCCTGCCCCAGTCACTGACTGGCTGAGCAGCCGTTCCATCAGCCGGGTCATGACATGTCAGCGCCAGGGGTCCTGAGGCTGGTCCTGCTGTTCACCGCGGGCACAGGGAGAGGTGAGTCCTTACTTGTAATTCATTTCCCCTGCTCTTGCCAGCTGCCTGATTTTATAAATCGCCAGACTTCTCCTTTAATTGGGTAGAGAGTGGTCACGGTCAGACAGTATGGAGATCAGTAACGTGGGGTCAATTTGGGATATGTGTGATTCAGTATATGTTAGTGTTTTTCAAATTTATTTTGCTGCAGTGTGGTTGACACTGCAAAAAACAGGATGGGTGAATACAATCTATGGCTGTTATCACATAAATATAATACATCACATTTTTGCATCCTGTTTGTTTTGTTTAACAATGTAAACAGGATGCAACATAATGTCTATCCTGTTGCCACTGACTTCTGACACACAGACTTTATTTGATCCATCCGAATCATGTTCCTAAATGGGTACACTGAGATTAAACATTTGTTTCAAATACATTGCTTTAATTACTTTGTAATATAACTTCATTTTAAAAAGTATAGTTTTTTTTGTGTGTAATTTATTTTCACTAACTGGCAGCAGTAAGGGTTGACATGGCTCCCTCTGCTGTCACCAAAGTTTGTGTCGGGAAGTGCGTCAGTTTTCAATCCCCTGCTCTATTCTAGCCTTCCACCACACAGCGATATACAGAGCAGGGTCCCGTTCTTGCGCCCCCCCCCGTTTACTGTATAGTCTTATATACAGTCCCCGGGGGGGGGGGGGGGGGGGGGGCTGTCTGGCACGATTGCTGTGTGCAGTGGTCTCTACAGAAGGAGCTGTGCTTGCTGTCACTGCTTGGTCTGTTTCTAGCACAATGATCACTCACTGTGCAGAGGCTGCTGGACACAGCCTTTCCCCGGGTACTCTATATAAGTACACAGGGGTAAGGGGACCCTGTTTTGTATAGTGCTATATGCCAGCTCTAGTATAGAGCAGGGGATCCGGGACCTAAGGGGCAGTTTCTGACACAAACATTGGTGGCAGCAGAGAGGGCCATGTTGCTCCTTACTGCTGCCAGTCAACGGAAGTTTGTACATAAATAACTAATGCATTTTTTTATAAAGTTATATTAAAAAGTTATATAATTTAATTAAAGCAATCTACTAGCAAAAAACATTTTTTTGTTTAGTTTCCGAAGTACCCGTTTAACAGGACAGACAAAAGGAACCTGCATTATTTTTGCATCCTGTTACATCTGATTTTAATAGTTAAATAGCTCTCATGCTGGTTTCACACATGGCAGTTTTTTGGAATGCAGAAAATCCCAATTTAAATGACCTGAACAGACAGCATCATAGTGAGCTGTCACTTGTGTTTTACCGACATAAGGCTGTTGTATTTGGCACAGATTCTTTGCCTAAATCTGCATCAGCCCTGATAACAGGCTAAGTTTGAATCTGGTTTCCACAACCCCATTTACATTAAGGCCCTATTCAACGGGCCAACTGTGAGGAGCAAATCAGCCCTGGCAGCGCTCATTTGCTCCTCATTCCCCGCTCGCTGCCACCGGTATTACACGCGGCGGCAGCAAGCGGTTGAGTGGGGGAGGAGCCGCGAGGAGCTGCGGGGGAGCTGCCCGGGTGATCGCTAGATCGTCCGCGCAGCCCATAGAGGATAGCAGCGGTCTGCGGCCGCTCCTATTCCACGGAGCGACGGCAGCAGATCGCTGCTATCAGACGTTTCTTTTTCAACATGGCTGAAAGGCAAACGACTTCAACGATCAGCCGACATTAACAATGCTGGCTAATCGTTGCCGTCTATTCCACGGGGCGATTATCGGCCGTAACGGCTGATATCGGCCTAATACACCCGATAATTGTTCCGTATAGGTATAGGGCCTTTAGGCTAGGTCTACTTTGTGTTTTTGCTGTCCATTTATTGTATGCGCTTAAAGGGGAAAAAAAAGTATGCCAAAACAGATGCAGTTGTATGCCATCCTAAAGAATATATTTTCCATTAATTTACATTGTAAAAACAAAAGTAATTTATTATTTATGCAAAAATGCAGTATGAAGCTAGCCCTAGCCTTATAAACAATTTACATGTGGTAAAAATCTGATGTGTAAAGAAGTTACTTGTCACTTCTTTAGGACAGAAGTGTTGAGGATAAGCCCCACTAAAATATATTTGGCTAATCCTTGTCAGGATCTGCCACACATCTGTAAAGGCTCTATTTAATCCATTGTGTAATAATAATGTTAAAAGGCAACGATCAGCCGACATGCACGATGTAGGTTTATAGGATAAATAGCATAAATAAACGTCATACCTGTAGCTTGCTGCATTTTAGTAAAAACACCACCAAAAACTGGTTAGCACTGTGTGGGAAACGACCTTACTGCATATAGTGTCAGATGTCATCAGTGTATTTGGTAGAATTGTAAGAAGTTGGGCACAATATATTTATATAATTCCATATTAATGTAAAACAAAAGAAAGTTTCTCATTGTTATCCTCTGCTATGGATTAGGGTCTCAGCTGGTACAGCGCTTTCCATAATCAATAGTCTAACATATAAGGAAAGCATTGTGATAAACTAGCCCCCACCTGTGCCTCCATATAGTGTAGTGTAGCAGTCCCCACATAGCTTAGGCCCCCTTTATGTAGCAGTCCCTATATTGTATAGGCTCCCCTATGTGGCAGCCCCCATATAACATATGTCACCCTGTGCAGCAGTTCCCATATAATATAGCCGCCCCTGTGAAGCAGATAAAACATATTAAAACATATGATGCCTTTGTGTTTGTTGATGGCCATTTGCAAATTTTTAAAATTAAAAGGTGCCACACCTATCTGCCTGTATCTCAGCTCTGTACCTGATAGGAACCTGACATATTCCCTTTTACGGTTCAAATGTAGTTCACTAGTGACTATATCCAGTCTGTTTTTGAACATATATTTGAATGTGAATAAGGCTTTATTCTACTGTGAACATTTAAAACACAGTATGTTTAAGCTGGACTTTGGTGGAATCTATAGATACAAAGTCAAATGTAGGAAGCTAGTATTCCCTTATATTGAGTTAGTGTTACTTAGGAGGACAAGGGTGCATGGTATAAGCCAGGTCCTTGGTAAATGATTACACAGTCCAGGCCTAGGAACGCTCTGTAAATATTACACGGCTTCAGAGTCCCAATGTTCTCACTGTGACGCTTGTTGTTGACCTGAAGACTGCTAACTTGGAAACAGAATTCTTACCTAATAACTTATATACTGAACTTGTGGCTTGTATCTAACTAAGGAATACCACAGGCTTACAGATTAACCTCCTATACGATGAGCATTCAGAACATTATAGAAAACCTATGTGATACAGAAATATATATAATTTAATATTTGTCCTACTAGGGACGATTGTGGCAGATTAGAAAACATACAAAGTCTGACGTTTTTTCCCCCCAAAAGATATAGACCTTTTTTTTTATTATCCTTGGGGTTAGGGGCAACAAAATCTTTTAGTTCCACATGGCTGCTAATATGATGTGCATTGTTTGTTTAACCAGAAAGGATGTCACTGATATATGACATATACATATTGTCCCACATAGGAACTACTACAAAAAAACAAACACCAGGACAACTGGTATTATCCAATACTGTAACAGGGTACATGGCATTGCATGCTGTATAAATCTTCCCTGCCAATATCATTAGTGCTGCATGCCAGGAAACAGTATTATTGCAGCATACAATGTTTTTACAGCTGTATAATGGGAACATAAAGTAGAGGTTTTCTATTGCACCTTTTTATTTTTCTTCCACATAGTAGTATGACACAAGTTTATAATATTTAATTTGATAACATATATATTTATTACATATCAGATGTACAGGCTTCAGAAAATACAGAGCAGAAAAAGAGAAAAAGACCACACCTATCAAGGACTCCAATGAGGCTGATGCCGCCCAGCCAAGTGGCATTGCCAGTGTTCTTGCAGAATCCTCAATGGCTGCCGTGGTGTCTCTGGGTACATCTGAGCCAGGCCTGGTCAATCCAGCATTTGATGAACACGATGATGGTAAGTGCAGAATAGTGTGAGCCTTCAGAACAGTCATACATTTCATTTAAAGATTCCATTAAAAAAATAATAAAATTTTTCTCCTCGATTTAAAGATCAGCCTCACAGGGCCAGTCTAGTAGCAGAGACAAGTACGGTAGAGATACATCGTGAGGACCCTGAAGAGGAGCTGGGCATGCGAATTGTAGGCGGCAGAGACACCCCTCTGGGCAATATTGTAATTCAGGAAGTGCTTAAAGATTCTTTGGTTACATCGGATGGTAGGCTTATGCCGGGAGACCACATTCTGGAGGTATGTTCTACCAAATACTCTTGGTTAGTGTTGAGCGGATTTGTAAGAATGTTTGGGTTTGGCAACGATATTCAATACCCAAACACATTTTTCTTTTCTTATGTCTGTAGTTTTCAGTTAATGTTCAATTGTGAGGGCCCCTTCACATATGTAAGATGGTCGGCTTTAGTTCTCTCTATATCAAATATCAAAGTTGGAGAAAAACTAATGGGACTATTGACCTGGCTCACCCAACAGGATCTGCCACAGTACTGTCATGTGGGATGAAAACTTATTTGTATTTGCCCATATGTATCATCAGCATATTGGCCAGGAGGATTGCTCACCAGGAGGAAGTTCACCACATGATCGAGTGAAACCCCATTCTATCCAGAATCTTACAACATGATTACCATGAGGTTATAGTTGTGTCGCTCTCGCCACACACCTGTATGTGAGGTGTCTTTGTGATTTTAGGGAGAGAATGGACATCTTTGTGTGGTGTACTTAGAGGTTGCAGGGTTTACCAGTGAATTGACATCTGTTTCCGTAACTTTTGTACCAGGCACTGGTGCATGTAATGTATATCTTGTGGAAATCAGTTAAATATTTTACAGACTCATGGCTGTGCTTGCAAACATTAATGTGTTTTTGAGATTACACAACCAGTAAAAATTTACTCTTTCACATAAACAGTTATTGGTGTATTTTTAGCAGTTATTTTTTTAGTATTCTTATAGAAACCACCAACAATATTATTTTATCTTAGGTCGGGTGTCGGTTTGTCATTTGCCCTCTTTATAGCAAATTATAATATAATGGGGATATTAAGGATTAAATAAAGGTGCTATCCAGAATTAGAAAAACATGGCCGCTTTCCTCAAAAAATGGCATGACTCTTGTCTCCAGTTTGGGTGGTGTTTTGGACTGAAGTTCCATTCACTTCAATGGAACTGGATTGCAAAAGCCTGGATAGTACATTTTGAAGGGGTATTTTAGGGAATAACTTTTATAAAGAATTATGTTCAGGCAGGTGGTGAAAAGAAACAGATACCATACTTGCCTTCCTCACCTCAGTTGCACCCCCCCAAAAAAAAATAAATAAAATTCAGGGTCATCCAGTGGAATTGCCTTCTTGGCTAATCAGTGGCTGAGACTGGGCTGGGCTCTGTGATACTTGTGCAGTTGTGGGGGGAGCGAGTAAAGGCCCTATTACACCAAGTGATTATCAGCCGTACTTGGCCAATTACCGGCCGCTCAGCTGATAATTGATTGGTGTAATAGATCATGTTAAAAGTCAACGATCAGCAGGCAAGGACAATGTTGGCTGAACATTGTCTTTCAACATGTTGAATCAAAATTATAATAAAAAAAAAATAATGACAGGAAATATATTGGCAATCAGTCTCTACCTATATTCAGGACCATTGGAAGATACAAATACCAGACACCCCACAGGCGTTCTTTTTCCATCAATTGAGACCTTCTGAAGAGGAGGATGTAATTGCTATCCCCGAAATGGTCCACATAGTGTTATGGTGGTTTTACACGGAACGATTTATCGTTCGAATTTGCACAATAACGGTCGAATTTGAACGATAATTGTACGTGTAAACGCAGCGAACGATCAAGCGACGAGCGAGAAATCGTTAATTTTGATCTTTCAACAACTTCTCAAATCGTTGTTGATCGTTCGCAAAAAATTTGCAGATTGTTTCATGTAAACAGTCTTTCAACGATTTCACCTATGTATGAGATAGGCTTAAGCGATCGCAAAACGATTTTTCCGTACGATACGATACGTTCCGTCTAAACGCTGATCGTTATTAAAAAAAAATCGTTCATTCAAATTCGTTAATCGTGCGATCGGGCGAATTATCGCTCCGTGTAAAACCACCATAAGGGCCCTATTCCACCGGACGATTATCGTTTGCGAAAGACCTGAAAACGTTCACTCATTTCCATGGAACAATAATTGTTATTTATGATCGTAATTGCGATATAGTTTTTTCTTCGCTATTTATTCGCTATTGCGTTCGTATCTATTGCAAACGACCAAACGATGTCTTATTCAATGCGAACGATTTGCGAACATTTTGCGAACGAGCAACGATAAAAATAGGTCGAGGTCTTATAAAGCGGTCAACAATTTCTCGTTCGGTCGTTAATCAACTGCATTTCAACCGAACGATTATCGTTTAGATTCGAACGATTTAACAATAATCTGAACGATAATCGTCCGGTGGAATAGGGCCCTTACATGTAGCTCTAAGATCCTTGTTTCAGGTATGGCTGACGAAGAAAATACCAGAGATATCCATGGTAATATCCCAACTAAAACTACTTTTTGGAGTGGATAGGCTCCATGCGGAGAAGCATAAGAAATTAGGTACAAAGAAGTTTTTTAAGAGATGGAAGTCTTTCCTGGAATCACATTATCAGGAAATAAGAGATATAGTATTTCCTTTTCCATGTACTGACTGGTACTGCCAGAGTGATTTAGCAGGGACGTTGGGATCTCTCCGTCTTCCGCCAGCCATCACTAGAAATAGGGCAGGAATTGAAGGGGACTGACATGTGTCTTTGGTTTCTATGTACTATTCGTTAGGGGGGTAGCAATGCTATTTAAATCTGAAGGGGCAGATGAGAGTGTCGTAAGGGACCAATGAGTTCTTAAATTACATATTAACAGTTCAAGCAGAGGCAGATGTCTGAAAATATTGGATGTGGCAAATGTACATTTTTTTGTTTGTTGCCCATGGGACAATGAAGTGTTTGGTAAACTGCTGGTTCTTTTGTTTTTGTTTGTTGTTGTTGTATTTTGTTTTAAAAAGAATATGAAAAAATTCAAATAAACATATTTAAAAAAAATATAATGACAGGTATCAGTGAACAGGTATCAGTGATCATGCTGATGTACCCCATTAACTGCTTAAATTTCAATTTTACCCCAGAAACAATAAATATATATTTTATTTCATTGTACATTTTATGATGGAGTGAAAGGAGTTGTTTTAAAAGTACAATTAAAAAAATAATAAAATTAAAAACAAAAAAAAATACAAAAACAAAAATGATTAAATAAAAGAGTTAAGGCTTTTAGAAGGCAAGAACAAAAAAAAAAAAAAAAAAAAAGAAAAGAAAATTGCCTGCTCAAAGCCAAAACCCACTGGTCTTTTATTAGTGGTATGTGTTCTTTTTTAGTGGTGTGTGTGTCGTCTTTTAGGTAAAAAAAAAAAAAAAAAAAAGCATTTAAGTGTCTGTGCCACTGGAACAACAGCGTAATCAAAATGGGGCTTTTCTGCCATTGAGCCCCCTCTCCCTGTCTCGGTCTGGCGCTGTAATCCACGTTCCCCCTTATGGTGTTGCACAGGGGGTGGGACCGATCCTAGCGAAGCAGGTGCCTAACCAAGCGGGGAGAGGGGGCTCAGTGATACTGTCACCCGGGTAGCACCGACATTTAAAGCACTTTTTCAGATAAAAGAAGATAGACACCACTAATAAAGGTATATCTGCAATGTGTTGCTGTGAGTGCAGCTGTGACTGTCACCCATACAAACATGGGTGACAGTATCACTTTAAGGGATTAAAGGAACACTTTAGACATAACAGAATAAACAGAAAATGTAAAGAGCATCAAATAATGAGCCCTGTGTCATGTTTTGCTCCCTCAGGCCCTGTACGAGATATGTATAGCTGTACCCTGAGAAGTACAAGTAGTACAACTCTGTGGCTAGCGTCTTTCCAAGTGGCTTTTGTTCATATTCCACTTCTGAGTTTCTACCCACCCTCACCAGGCTCAGTTTGCATCATCACTTTTTAGTTTCATCATAATGGCCCTTGCACACTGAGAAAATCATGCAGAGATAACTTGCCGCGGATTCTGTCGCTCGTCCCCCTGCGCTCCGTTTGACGTTCCACCGGTCCCGTAGGC
The DNA here is from genome assembly GCF_027789765.1 of Dendropsophus ebraccatus. Classification (NCBI taxonomy): domain Eukaryota; kingdom Metazoa; phylum Chordata; class Amphibia; order Anura; family Hylidae; genus Dendropsophus; species Dendropsophus ebraccatus. The sequence continues at coordinate 48,591,835 of NC_091463.1, forward strand.
CCTATTCTATGGTTCGGTGGACGGTGGAATTCACCCCACCATAGAATGGAGTCTATCAACGGGCTAATACTCAAGCGGGAGTGCGGGGGGGGGGGGGGGGGCGAGCGGCAGCAAGTTATCCACGTGATTTCCTCAGTGTGCAAGGACCCTAAGAGCAGAATGGTAAAAAAAATGACTTTGAGCTGGATCCATCAGGGCAGCTTGGTGGACCCCATTTACTTAAAACGATTTTGCCATGGTGTCCATAATTTTGTCAGAAAGAATTGAACTGTGCTATAAAAAATGAGGGACTTGTCAATGAAGGCTCCAAATGAAGCCTCAAAAGTAGAAAGGAAATCAGTGTTATACAGGACTGCAGGATATGACTATAAAGCACATGCAGCCTCCTGGTGCATATACAGCAGGTAGGTATGGAAGCTGTGCAATGTACTGGACAAGGTCCACTTGAAGCTTATATCTGCACAACCACCCTTCACTTGAAACTCTATGAGATGTAAATAAGAGTAGACGTTAAAAGCAGTAGTAACTTAATCAGGGATGACCTTTTATCAATAAATAGGCAGAATACTTGTTTGAACAGAAGTGCTAAGGGATTTTTTTTCCACTTTTTTCTTTCATATGAACTGAAGCTAAACAATGTTTGTCAAGGTGGAGAAAGCCTTTAAGGCGGGTTTGTTGTATACTACAGTCCTTTTATAGAGAACTCAATTTAATGTGCATCCCAGAATGCTTTGCAGGGTAGTCTGCAGCTCTCAAGATATTATAAGACTGTTATAAGGTTTACACAATTCCACACAAGTAGTCACTTTACCTGACAGTTCCCTATTAAATCATTAGGCACAAGACACATTCGCATGGCTTATAACTGAGTCCACATTGTTCAGCAACTCCATTTATGGGATGGGTGTAACAACAAAAACCCCCTTAGGCCTTATTGAGGTGAGGTTTGAGATGTGTCAATTACCAGTAATGAGATTCATTCCTCCAGCAAGGCATAATTGTATATTTCACTAATCACTTATGATGTAAGGTGCCTCTCAAGGACAGTTGCTTCATGATATATGCACGTATACAGGCACTAGGACAAGTAAACACACTACGGTGTGTACATGGCATAGATTTGACTATATTAACATACATAGTGGTTTAATGATGGAGAAACAGAGCTATGAGCTTGGCACCAGCACAGTATGTTGGTGTAATTCCAGGCTGATTGAGTAAGAAATTGTAACTGTTATTTTTGTTTTATATATTTAGGCTGATGTAAACACACTTTTGGAGTTCGAGTCGGAAAAAATGTACCGACTCCGACTCCAGCTTTAAAAAAATCTTTTAAAAATTTAGAATTGAGTTTTGATATGAATTTTATAAGTTTTGCTCATCAATAGATTTTATGAGCAACATTCTAATAAGACACTGTGGTCGGGGAAAAGTTGTCGGTCACTATTTGGCAGTTTGTTTCTGAGCTGGAAGAGTCCATTGTGTGTGTGTGTGGGGGGGGGGGGGGGGGGGGGGGGAGGGGGAGGAGATCTGTGCTGTTCTCTCCCTGAATGCTGGATGACTGTATATGAGCAGCAGTGTAATATGAAGATATCCTGTGTAATATAGAGGAGGAGGAGAAGACATAAGTAGTGTAGCAGTCACCTCTGTCCTCAATGTGGTGTTTTCTCTCTGGGAGAAGATTGTGTGTTTTTCTTCATTGTTCTATGGCTGCAGCTGTGTGTGTATGTGCTATAGCTGCAGCAGGCTGTGTGTGTGTGTGTGTGTGTGTGTGTGTGCACGCGCTATGGCTGCAGCAGGCTTTGTGTATGTGTGCTATGGCTGCAGCAGGCTGTGTGTATGTGTGCTATGGCTGCAGCAGGCTGTGTGTATGTGTGCTATGGCTGCAGCAGGCTGTGTGTATGTGTGCTATGGCTGCAGCAGGCTGTGTGTATGTGTGCTATGGCTGCAGCAGGCTGTGTATATGTGCTATGGCTGCAGCAGGCTGTGTGTGTGTGTGTGTGTATGCTATGGCTGCAGCAGGCTGTGTGTGTGTGTGAGATATGGCTGCAGCAGGCTGTGTGTATGTGTGCTATGGCTGCAGCAGGCTGTGTGTATGTGTGCTATGGCTGCAGCAGGCTGTGTGTATGTGTGCTATGGCTGCAGCAGGCTGTGTGTATGTGTGCTATGGCTGCAGCAGGCTGTGTGTATGTGTGCTATGGCTGCAGCAGGCTGTGTGTATGTGTGCTATGGCTGCAGCAGGCTGTGTGTATGTGTGCTATGGCTGCAGCAGGCTGTGTGTATGTGTGCTATGGCTGCAGCAGGCTGTCTGTATGTGTGCTATGGCTGAAGCAGGCTGTGTATATGTGCTATGGCTGCAGCAGGCTGTGTGTGTGTGTGTATGCTATGGCTGCAGCAGGCTGTGTGTGTGTGAGCTATGGCTGCAGCAGGATGTGTGTATGTGAGATATGGCTGCAGCAGGCTGTGTATGTGTGCTATGGCTGCAGCAGGCTGTGTGTATGTGTGCTATGGCTGCAGCAGGCTGTGTGTATGTGTGCTATGGCTGCAGCAGCCTGTGTGTGTGCGCGCGCTACGGCTGCAGCAGGCTGTGTGTGTATGCTTTGGCTCCAGCAGGCTGTGTGCGCTCTTTGGCGTGCCCCCACAGTGACCCCTCTATATCACTATGTGTGACCCCCTGTATATCACTATGGCTGACCTCTTTATTACAGGGATCTGGCATTGTTAGTAGTGTTTCTTAGTGTATGGTGAATATTAGTTAGAAACATTTATTAATAGTATTATTATTATTTATTATTACTATTATTATACATAGAAGATTGCCAGCAGGAAAAGACCACCTGCTCCATCTAGTCTAGTTGTGAGTTGTTCGGGACATGGAGGCTGGAGACTGGCTGCATCCATTGCACACACAGGAGAAGCTGCTTTATATCTTTCCTTATTCCCTCAGAAGTCGCCCCAGGATCATGTAGGACATTAGGGAGAAGCTACTGAGCCAGTGTGATAAATAACTCCCCTAGTGTCTGACTGACTGGCCATTTATGAAGGAGAAGGAGTCTGAGTTGGAGTCGGTCCTGATAAAATTCAGGATTTGGATACCGACTCCACAGCCCTGGTTGAAAGACCACGATGAACGATTTCTCGTTCGTTGCTTGATCAGGCGGCCGGGGCTGTGGGTGGACGGCTGGAGCAAGCATATACTTTACCTGATCCCGGGTCCGGCTTGCTGAAGACACCGGGAACCGCCGAAGCAAGCCAAGTATATGCTCCGGCGGCCGGGGGATTAACGGGGCGGGCTGGCGACAAACTCGCAACAGGGATGTACATCCCTGCTGCGATTTTGTCTGCCATTGAAAGAATAGGGCCTAGATCCGCAGCGAGAGGACTCGCTGCGGATCCGGCAAGTGGGTTTGTACCCTTAAAATACACCTTAACCAACATATTTATTAAATTTTTTTGACAGGTTCCCATTCCAAAAAATCAGTCACTTCTAGTGTGGCGGGGTGGTCGGGTCTTAGATTTCTCATGTAAAAAACTGCCAGATTTACTAAGGGCAACAGATTAATAAATCTGTTGGTTTGTGAAACTAAAACCCTGAGGTGTAGAGTTTTTGAAAACCAGACAATCTTAGTAAATCGGCCTCATTGTCCCACATCATGTTTTTGCAACAACTAGCTCTTCTAATTTCCCAAAACGCATGCATGCTTGGTCAACTGTGCGCATATTCTTTTGAGTGGGTATTGGAGAAAATACTGCTTCCAGACACTACCTGGTAGCAGACACCAGGCATTGAAGTGCATCATACGCAATTTTTCTCTTTTCCAACATCTATTGGGAGAGTCAAAGGGCTCTATGCACATGCACCTGCATATTGACCCCAAAATAACTTGTTCTGGATCACCTTCTTCAATGGAGGGGAAAATTGTAAATAATTATTTCCTACCTAAATGCTCAGATTTTGGGTGGGGGTGCACTTTAAATGAACATGTAAAAAAAATGTAGAAAATAGTTCAGTGGTTAGCACTAGAATCTTGGGGGAGGTGTTTTATTCGTATCTGTGTGTAGCTAATAATATTAAATGCCTATGTTGAATTTTTTAGATTAATGGAATGAACATCAGCAATGTGTCCCACAGCCAAGCGATTACCTTGCTCAGGCAGCCTTCTTCAGTCGTATACCTCACTGTCCTGCAAGAGAAAGGTTTCTCACAAAGGTCTCAAAGAGCAGAGGGGACGACCACACCTAGTGCCTGCAAAGAAGTGATCCAAGTTACTCTATTGAAGCGGGATCGGTCAGAACCTCTAGGGATCAAGCTGGTTAGAAAGACAGAGGAGCCGGGTGTTTTTGTTCTGGATTTATTAGATGGTGGCCTGGCTGCAAAAGATGGAAGACTAAAGTGTAATGATAAGGTCTTATCCATTAATGGTCATGATCTCCGACATGGGACTCCCGAGACAGCTGCACAGATAATCCAGGTAATACATTTCACATTGTCACAAGACCCTCATTTAAATTCCCGTGAACAGAAAGTGCAATGCAAGCTGTAATAATGGCAGTAACTGGCAAGGTTTCTCATGTTTGACCTTTTACAGCTTTGAAGCTTCTTCTGTTTACAAAATCCATTTCCATGTACCCTATTAGGGAATTCTAAATTCAATCTCACCGTGTTATTCCCTGTCCACAACATGCTGCTCAGTGGGGGTCTAAGCACTTGGACCTCCACTGACCCATAAATTGGAGGTAACATGTCCTGGAATTTGGCCTTATTCACACGTCCGTAGTTCTGTCCACAATTGCGGACAGAACTTAGGACCAATGTTATTCAATGGTCCCTTTCACAATTTCCGTACGTGTGTACGGGGCCGCGATCCGTGCCACAAAATAAAAAAGACCTGTTTTAACGCGGACTGGGATTTGCAGTCCGGATCGCAGTGCCAATGTAGTGCTTTGTGCTTCACGGAGCCATACTGATGCACATTCATAGTGCGGCCTGCACTATGGACATGTGAATGTGGCCTTAAATGGCGCACACTGTGTATACGCGGCCAACTGTCCATTCATTGTCAAGGAGGCTTCTGAACTTTGTTGAGCTCCTTACACAATGAATAGAGCACTGAATACACCTGTGCAGTGAGCTGTATTCATTCTTGAGGCATTTTACCTTTATTCTACAAATCAGGGGTTGTTGAAGGCCTTCATGTTAACCTATTAGCTGACAGTGGCCAGTAGAATACAGGAACCTAACTATAAGGTCTTAACACAATGGCACATTACACCTGAACACCTTCACAAAATGTTTCCCTTTGTATCAAATATCTGTTGGAGGTGTTTAAATGAGGTGGGGTCAATTCTTCACATTTGGTGGACCTGTCCGCCCACTGTATTGTTGTAGAAGGGAGCTAAGATGTCGTATAACGCGTTCACTTCAACACAAATAGTCATTACACCAGAGATGTCTCTCCTAGAAATTCTATTCATTGTCTAAAATAAAGAAGGGCCTGCTAGGCTTCATCCTCCTAGCCACTCAACAAATAATTCCCAGGTTATGGAAGTCATCCCCTCCTCCTTCTAGGCTTACGTGGACGGAAGCCTTTAATTCCTTGATGAGGATGGACAAGCTCAGGGCCGAGGAACACAACAATACAGAGAAATTTACCACCAGGTGGAGGGTCTGGATCTTTTTCAGTCCTCACCAGGAATGGACAAGTGGTTAGCAGATATCGCTTGTCCGGGGGACACGCATTACCCTCTACTTAGGGGTCACTTTTTAAGGCCATTGATAGTATATACATTAGAGTTATATTATGGTCTGCATTTACTACCTAATTTGCATTCATACTCTTTTTTCATGTGGATCACTATTGCTATTTGTTTTTGTTGTTATGCTTTTTGTACAGGGGCTATGCTGTTATGTAACCAATGTTTCACTGTTATATTATTTATATTATTATGCACAAAACGTTAATAAAAATATTTTGAACCATAAATATACTTCTTTTGAGTGTTAGCAATAAAGGGTGACACAGCCCCTCTGCTGCCACCAATGTTTGTGTCAGGAACTGCAGCCGTGCAGTACCTAGACCTCTGCTCTAATCGAGCGCTTCTACACCATTCCCGACACAAACATTGTTGGCAGCAGAGGGCCCGTATCGCCCCTTACTGCTGACACTTAACAGAAATATATTTATAAAGAAACAACTATACTTTTTGTTTCAATAAAATTTATATAACAAAGTTGAAATGATATTCAATCATTGCCTTGCATTGCACCATTAATACAGTATATTACAAAACAACTTATATTTACAGTGCTCTGCATATAAAAGTTTAATCTGTACTGCTTATCTTGTATACAGAACTTCAAAATGATATTGTTTTGCCTGTCCTCTTGTAGATGAGTGAGGCTCGGGTTAACTTTGTGGTCCTTAGACAAAGTACAGTGCAGCCCATGGACGTCAATGATGACGTATCTTCATCTGGAAGCAGCAGTAGCAGTAGCAATGGGGAAAGTCCTGTCCGTGCACGCAAGAGACCAAGTCTACAACCATGTAGAAGGAAGACCACACAAAGGGTGAGTTACTATTTCCAAATGGTTTGCCACTGTAGGACCAGTGGCTGAGATGCCACATTTTACTGGACTGGAGGTGACTGGAAATAAAACAAACCTTCGAGATCTTTGCTAAACTGGAAATTTAAGATAATGGGGAGAAACTTTACAGTTGAAGTCAGGCATGAAATTGTCACTACTTTGTCATGTCATGAGTACCCTCCGCACGAGTGCTCTTTACAGGGCTTCTTTTTTATGTACAGTATATTTTAGCATTCCTTTAAAAAAAAGAATAAAAAAACAGGCAAACTTATGTGCAAGTTGCCCTTACCTTGAAGCAGACTAAGGGCCCATTACAGGGAATGATAATTAGCTGATTCGGCTCCTTTACATTCCATGTAATAGAGACAACAATCGGTTAATGACAATGATCATGTTCGATGATCGTGTCTTTTGGTCCTAACCTAAAATCATCGGCCAGCAACCGCGCATCGCTATGTGTAATAGTGATGCATGCCTGACAGCTGATGACTGTGTAATGAAAATAATAAACTGTATACATTACCTTCCACAGTACTGGCACTCTTCTGCTCTCAGCTTGCTTTCCGGAGCTGCCACTGTAGCTTCAGAGCGGGCCTCTGAACTGACAGGCCGCTCAGCTAATCACTGGCCGTGGCTGTTTTGGCCATTGATTGGCTGAGCGGCCTGTCAGTTCAGAGACCCACACTTAAGCTACAGTGGCTGCAGGAAGCGAGCAGAAGGCAGAGGAATGCCAGGACTGTGACAGGTAATGTACACAGTACAGCAGCGGCTCCGGGCAGTGACAGAGGGCAAAAGAACACCTGGACCATAGACAGGTAATGTATACAGTTTAAGGGCAACGGCTGCAAGGACGTCACTAACAATGTTCATGCAGCCCTTGCAAAATTATTATTGAGCCGTGTAATAGGCTTGGTAAGCAAGCGCTGATCTAGCTGATTGGCATTTGCTTACAGGAGGCATCGGGCGATCTAATAAGGCCCTTAGGCTATGTTCACACAACGTACAGATGATCGCAAACAATCAGTGGTGTAAAACCACATCCGGAATTAATGTTCATGATCGTTAATTCTGGCCGTAGCATTACAACAACAGTCATGGTTTGGCGTTAAACAGCGGAAGAATGGCCATTGTTAGTACATAGTGAGAACATAGCCTCACCCTGTCACATATATTTTCTAGTTTGCACACATATACTTTGTTGCAAAAAAACTTTTTTAGCAGTGTGTGATAATTTAATAAATTTGTTGCACATGAGAACTAAAATCAGGCATTTTAAGTAGGGATGGTCCGAACCTGATTTGGATGGGGTTCGTACGAACCCGAACCCTCCGCAATGATTCCCGCTGTCTGCCCTCTCCGTGGAGAGGGTGGATCCAGCGGGAGGAACGCCTGGAAAACTGGAATACAGCCATAGGCTGTATCCCAGTTTTCCAGGCGGTCCTCCCGCTGTATCCGCCAGCTGCACGGAGCGGGCAGACAGCGGGAATCCGATGCCGAGCGTTCGGGTTCATACGTCATACGACCATCCCTAATTTTAAGATATACAAAAAGCGCTATAAACTCCACAAATGATACATTTTACATATTGAGTATAACTTCTTTAAGACAATAGTATTTGGGTCTTCTGTCTTGTTAGCTCATAGTTACAGCCAGGAGCGGAACATAAACAAAGAAATATCATCATGGAAACTATTTGAGCCTCTTGTGTGGGGAAATACCAAGAAAAATACTGTCATGTGAAAGTGGCCCACGGCTAGGGCTCCACCTAAACCCTTTGTTTTAGTAGGAGCTTTTCAGGAGACTTCCTAGCTAATAATAGGACAAACTGAGTCCAGAAGAAATGCTTTTTCTGGAAAAAAGCGACCATGTTTTTTTTTATAAGCCATTTAAAAGGGTTATGCCGGATAAGAAAAGGATAGATGTTACAGCTTACAAAAAACATGACCACTAAACATGAGCTCAACTTGAGCATGCTTTAATCTGATTGTACAGCATTTGAATACCATTGGCTGAAGAACTTGGTGTTACTACAGAGTCTGGGAAAACATGGATACGGCCTATGGCTTTATCTATGTTTTCCAGGCAGCCTTAGGGCTGCATCCAACTACTTCAGCCACCGGTAACCAACTACCACAGATCGTACTCACTTTCTTCCAGAATTGGCAGCACTCTTGTCCTTAATTTTGGTGTGGGTTTGCACCCTAGTTATAGTGAATGGAGCTGAAATGTAACTTCACAAACAATCTAGGGACAGGCGAGGAGCCATTTTTGGAAAAGTAGTAGCCATGTTTGGAGAACTCCTTTAGGCTGCAACTTTATTAGGACCTTCTGACAAAGATCTATGGTTGACTTCAAGGCATTTAAAGGGCAGTTCTACTATGATGTCCAGGTAAATGTGCTTTATTAGTCAGCAATGTTTTTTTAATTTACTATAAAGCCTATTCAGTATTTAGAGTTAAAGGCTGCGTTAAAGGCTGTGCATTGTACAACCACAACTTAGGTGGGGTTTTGTTCTTTGCATTAAATATAGGACCAGCCTCAGGCAAATTTAGCAACTGAGAAAACAGTCACTCTGAAGAAAGAGCCAAGAGAATCTCTGGGGATTACCATAGGAGGAGGACGAGATCATAAAAACAAACTTCCCATCTATGTTTCCAGTGTTCAGCCAGTTGGGTGTCTATTCAGAGACGGCAGAATAAAGAAAGGTAACTTGCTTTCTTTGTAGATTGCATAATGCGTTTGTGGATTGTTTAGGGCCCCTAACTTAAATGACGGGGTTGAGTTTATTAAATAAACATTTTCCTTTCTATGTATGTGATCATACATTCATACATTACTCCATGAAAAAAAATTATAGAAATACAAATGGATTAGATCCCTAGAGCCATCTCTACTTTTGAACATCTCATTCAAAGAGCCATAAATGTCCTAATGTTCCTTTGACAAAACTTATGAGGGTTTTTTTTTTTTTTTTTGCCAGCTACTTGTAATTTTGTAATAGCACCCGTTTATAAAGAAAACTCACAGCAGGTTAGTCTCTAACCTGCTCTTAACATCTTATAGTGCACACGGTGCTGAAGATGAAGGTAACTTTCTTAGCTTGATCCTCATTGCCGTTTTTAGGAAATCTTCCCTTTATTTGTAGTAATGGATAGGCTAAGATGAACATAAAACAAGGGCACACCATAGGGTAACATACAGGCAATCAATGTAGGAGAAGGTGAGCTTAGTTTGACTCACACGGAGAAGTTGTACTAAGAGCACAACATCTATGAACACATGTATGACACTTAGGAGCCAAAATCTGTACGGCGTCAGGTCCCAGGCCAAAGGGTTTTGGACGGGAGGTACTGGAGGATTCAGTGCTAGGGATCCTGTGGTGATAACCATAGGTTCCAAGGCAGAGTTTCTCGGCGCTGAAGGGCTTTAAAACTTACCCCAGTGCACCAAACCACCACATTTGCAAATTAAAAAAATGGAAAAATTTGCCAAAAACGGCACTGAGGATTAATGTAAGAGAGTTACCTTCATCCTCAATATCCTGTGCACTATGGGAAGGTATCAGCAGGTTAGAGGCTTCATAGGCATAACTAAGCTGCCGTCAATCAGAGCAGCTGGACACTCACTACTCTCTGCACAGGACACCGATGAAGGAAATACAGAAGTGTGCTGTACAATCACAGTGCTCTGGCATAGGGTCCTTTAATAAACACTGTAAAAAGCTTATTAGGGGTTAAGAATATGTTACATATGTTTTGGGTACATGAAAATACATGAAAATTGCCCCCCCCCCCATTTGCATATAGGGCCTGTAGCCAGGGGTGATTCTAGCCTCTCTGCTGCCCGAGGCGAACTATAGAATGACGCCCCCCCCCCCCGTCAATCCGCCCACATTATAATCCACTACTGCCCCCCCCCCCCCCCCCCCCCCCACTGCTGTCCCCAATAAACATATTGTTTGGTCCCTTGCTGCACAGAGGATGTCAGGAGAGGAGGAGGCTGACTTTATAGGAGAGGTCCCAGCAGCACAGAGGATGTCACGAGAGGAGGGGGCTAATCCTATAGGAGAGGTCCCAGCAGCACAGAGGATGTCAGGAGATGAGGGTGCTAATCCTATAGGAGAGGTCCCAGCAGCACAGAGGATGTCAGGAGAGGAGGGTGCTAATCCTATAGGAGAAGTCCCAGCAGCACAGAGGATGTCAGGAGAGGAGGGTGCTAATCCTATAGGAGAAGTCCCAGCAGCACAGAGGATGTCAGGAGAGGAGGGTGCTGATCTTTTAGGAGATGGTCCCCCTCTTCCCCCCTTATAGATGGTCCCCCTCTTCCCCCCTTATAGATGGTCCCCCTCTTCCTCCCCTTATAGATGGTCCCCTCTCCCTTATAGATGGTCCCCCTCTCCCCCCCTTATAGATGGTCCCCCTCTCCCCCCTCCCTTATAGATGGTCCCCCTCTCCCCCCTCCCTTATAGATGGTCCCCCTCTTTCCCCTCCCTTATAGATGGTCCCCCTCTTCCCCCCTTATAGATGGTCCCCCTCTCCCCCCCCCCTTATAGTTGGTCCCCCTCTTCCCTCTCTCCCCCCCTTATAGATGGTCCCCCTCTCCCCCCCCCTTATAGATGGTCCCCCTCTTTCCCCCCCTTATAGATGGTCCCCCTCTTCCCTCTCTCCCCCTCCCTTATAGATGGTCCCCTTTCCCTTATAGATGGTCCCCCTCCCCCCCTTATACATGGTCCCCCTCTCCCCCCTCCCTTATAGATGCCCCCTTATAGATGGTCCCCCTCTTTCCCCCTCCCTTATAGATGGTCCCCCTCTCCCCCTTATACATGGTCCCCCTCTTCCCCCCCCTTATAGACGGTCCCCCTCCCGCCCCTCCCTTATAGATGGTCCCCCCCTTATAGATGGTCCCCCTCTTTCCCCCCTCCCTTATAGATGGCCCCCCCCTTATAGATGGTCCCCCTCTTTCCCCCCTCCCTTATAGATGGCCCCCCCCCTATAGATGGTCCCCCTCTTCCCTCTCCCCCTCCCTTATAGATGGTCCCCCCCCTTATAGATCGTCCCCCTCTTTCCCCCCTCCCTTATAGATCGTCCCCCTCTTTCCCCCCTCCCTTATAGATGGCCCCCTTCCCCCCCCTACCTTATAGATGGTCCCCCTCTCCCCCCCCCCCTGCACAGCAGATAAAACAAAAACAAAAAACAGCACACAACTCACCTGCCCTCCGTTCCCCCGTCGAGCCTCTCTGGTCTGGTCCCGGCTGATGTGCGGCTGCCCGGGGTGTCCCGTCCTGTCCCCGGCAGCGCGCGCATCACAGAGCTCCCCGTGCGCCTGTGCCTGTGACTTCCGGCGCACGGGGAGCTCTCTGATGCGCGCGCTGCCGGGGACAGGACGGGACAACCCGGGCAGCCGCACATCAGCCGGGGGACTAAGGCTGCACTCCCACGTTCCGTGATCCTGACGGATCACGGACGTGGAATGCATGTACTGGAGCCCCCCAGCCCCCGGGAAGTATCTGTAATGAGATGCTGTGAGCGGGGGGGACTGTATTCATAAGCGCCGCGCTGTAGTATCAGCACCGCGCGGCTGATTTAGTACAGCGCGGCGCTTATGAATACAGTCTCCCCCGCTCACAGCATCTCATTACAGATACTGCCCGGGGGCGGGGGGGCTCCAGTACATGGTACAATCAGGGCCGTTTTAATACATTGGTGGGCCCAGTGCACAGCCCTCAAGAGTGGGCCCCCCCCTTACCTTTCTGCACATTGTATAATGTACTGAATTTGCCCCCACACTGTATCAAGAGCCCCAATACATACAGTAGTTACCTTATAACACTATTTCCACCATTCAGTGATTACATATTACATAAAAACTGCACTAAACAAAACAGAAAGATATCACCAATGATACCATTACATAATACCGCCATACCATGACCCCTATCAGTACAAGCCTATAACAGAGTGAAGTTACATCCAGTGACTCACCGGAGGCGTCTTCTCCGATCAGAGTCTGTCACCTTTTCTTTTTCTCTCCATCCAGCGTGGGCCACCTTGAAGTCTTCTCCTGGCTGTGAATCTTCTCTCCAGAATCTGCCAGACAAATATTTTAGGCTCCAACACATCCAGTAGTTAGGTCCCTTATACCCCTATACAGTAGTTACACCCCTCTGTACCCCTACATAGTTACACCCCTCTGTGCCTCCATAGTTTTAAGGTGTCCCTGTAGTATATAGACCCTCATGTGCTCCTCCAGTTATATACAGCCCTCCTGTGCGCTCCCCCATTAGTATATAGCCCCCCTGTGCACTCTCCCCAGTAGTATATAGCCCCCTGTGCTCACCCACAATAGTATATAGCCCCCCTGTGCTCTCCCCCAATAGTATATAGCCCCCCTATGCTCTCCCACAATAGTATATAGCCCCCCTGTGCTCTCCCACAATAGTATATAGCCCCCCTGTGCTCTCCCACAATAGTATATAGCCCCCTGTGCTCTCCCCCAATAGTATATAGCCCCCCTGTGCTCTCCCACAATAGTATATAGCCCCCCTGTGCTCTCCCCCAATAGTATATAGCCCCCCTGTGCTCCCCCTCAATAGTATATAGCCCCCCTGTGCTCTCCATAATATATAGCCCCCTGTGCTCTCCCCCATAGTATATAGACCCCTGTGCTCCCCAATAGTATATAGCTCCCCTGTGCTCCCCAATAGTATATAGCCCCTGTGCTCCCCAATAGTATATAGCTAACCTGTGCTCCCCAATAGTATATAACCCCCTGTGCTCCCCCATAGTATATAGCCCCCTGTGCTCCCCCATAGTATATAGCCCCCTGTGCTCCCCAGTAGTATATAGCCCCCTGTGCTCCCCATAGTATATAGCTCCCCTGTGCTCCCCCATAGTATATAGCTCCCCTGTGCTCCCCCATAGTATATAGCCCCCTGTGCTCCCCCAAAGTATATAGCTCCCCTGTGCTCCCCCATAGTATATAGCTCCCCTGTGCTCCCCAATAGTATATAGCCCCCTGTGCTTCCCAATAGTATATAGCTCCCCTGTGCTCCCCAATAGTATATAGCTCCCCTGTGCTCCCCCATAGTGTATAGCCCCCTGTGCTCCCCCATAGTGTATAGCTCCCCTGTGCTCCCCCATAGTATATAGCCCCCTGTGCTCCCCCATAGTATATAGCCCCCTGTGCTCCCCAATAGTATATAGCCCCCCGTTCTCCCCCATAGTGTATAGCCCCCTGTGCTCCCCCATAGTATATAGCTCCCCTGTGCTCCCCCATAGTATATAGCCCCCTGTGCTCCCCCATAGTATATAGCCCCCTGTGCTCCCCCATAGTATATAGCCCCCTGTGCTCCCCAAAGTATATAGCTCCCCTGTGCTCCCCCATAGTATATAGCTCCCCTGTGCTCCCCAATAGTATATAGCCCCCTGTGCTTCCCAATAGTATATAGCTCCCCTGTGCTCCCCAATAGTATATAGCTCCCCTGTGCTCCCCCATAGTGTATAGCCCCCTGTGCTCCCCCATAGTATATAGCTCCCCTGTGCTCCCCCATAGTATATAGCCCCCTGTGCTCCCCCATAGTATATAGCCCCCTGTGCTCCCCAATAGTATATAGCCCCCGTTCTCCCCCATAGTATATAGCCCCCCTGTGCTCCCCAATAGTATATAGCCCCCGTTCTCCCCCATAGTATATAGCCCCCCTGTGCTCCCCAATAGTATATAGCCCCCGTTCTCCCCCATAGTATATAGCCCCCCTGTGCTCCCCAATAGTATATAGCCCCCTGTTCTCCCCCATAGTATATAGCCCCCTGTTCTCTCCCATAGTATATAGCCCCCTGTGCTCCCCAATAGTATATAGCCCCCTGTGCTCCCCAATAGTATATAGCTCCCCCTCCCATATAACATTGAAAAAAACAAACACTGTTACTCACCTAGGTCCACGCATTCCTCTTCTCTTCCCTCCTGTGGCCGCACTTCCTGCGGTCACAAGAGGCTGCACTCCCCTTACCCTCGCGCCGACGCTCCAGTGACGTCGGGCGCTAGAGGGAGAGTGCGGCCTCTTGTGACCGCAGGAAGTGCGGCCACAAGAGTGAGTGACTGACAGGGAGGGAGCCAATGGCTCTCTCTCTGTCAGTGTCGCTGCTGCTGCGGCGCTTCAGCGCTGCAGCAGCAGCGGACGGGGGCAGCGGCGGACGGGGGGGCCCTGCAGGGGGCGCCATGGAGGGGTAAGTAGATTACCCATCCATGGCGCTCCCCCATGACAGGCTGGTGGCCGGAGCCCTGTGCGACCGCACTGGTCGCACATAGCAACGGCCGGCCTGCTCGGGGGGGCCCCTTTAACCAGTGGGCCCGGTGCACGTGCACCATGTGCCCTCTGGTTAAAGCGGCCCTGGGTACAGTCAGTGGCGGATTATAATGTGGGCGGCCGCCCGAACCGCTCATATTATAATCTGCCACTGAATGCCGCCCCCATGAAGATAGCTGGTGGCGCCGCCTGAGGCAGACGATTCAGGTCGCCTCATCATTGCGGCGCCCCTGCCTGTAGCAATGCAACAAAGGGCAGCAGTAATATAGCATGGTAGCCAGTCCATGTTGGTCAGATGCTGGGACCTCATCAATGCACACATACTACCATGCAGCACCTGTATTTCTTCTTGATGAAAATACTCAGTGCACATGATGTCTCCGAGCTGCATGCCATTGCGGGTGTTTTCCCCGTTCTAACCAAAAAGACTGCACTGATAATGGTGTTTCTTCTTTATGCCAATCCCTGTAACCTGTAAATCCCTGTTTCAGAGGTTAAGAAGTGCTGTGATAGACACCTAGTAAATTGATGTGGTGTAATAGTAAATGAAATGTGATTTCCTACAGTGTTCAAGTGTGAAACGATGCTTGTCCCCTTTACAGGTGATGTGCTCCTCAGCATTAATGGGGTTGACTTGACTTCTCTGAGTTATTTGGATGCAGTGTCAGCACTAAAGTCAAATGCTGCGTCACACACCGTGGTCCTAAAAACCCTGGAATTAGTAGCTGTGGAGAGGCATGGGGAGAGCACAGAAGGAGGAGGAGGAGGTGGTGAAGTCACAAGAGACCCTGGCGGAATATGGTCTCCTCTCTGGATCCACTGGTTTAGTCTTCCTAAGTAAGTAGTATATAAGGATGTGTTTCTTTCCACAGCAGCAGACATTCTGTCTATAGTGGAGGCTAGATATACCAGCTTGGTGTGATAGAAATGAAGGTTGTCCTGTGTAAAGGCAAGGTTTACATCATATTATTGTCATACAGTTGTTTTGCATTTTGTGTGTGTTTAAAGGTGGTGAACAAAATTACACGCAAAGGGGAGATTTATCAAAGTGGTGTAAAGTAGAATTGGCTCAGTTGCCCCTAGCAACCAATCAGATTCCACCTTTATTTCTTCACCAACTCTTTAGAAAATAAAAGGTGGAATCTGATTGGTTGCTAGGGGCAACTGAGCCAATTCTACTTTACACCACTTTGATAAATCTCCACCAAAATATATACTTTTTCTTGTCTTCTAAGGGCCTTTTTTTTTTTTTTTTCACCAATTCCGAGCGGAAGCCACACTGAGAAAATTTCAGAGCAGAAACTCACTGCTCAATTCATTTCAATGGGATTCATTTATTTTAATGGGAAAGCAGATCCGCCATGAAAAATTCTGTGCAGAAATTCCGCTGTGTGAACTGCAGAGCGCAAATTTCGATTGAACTTAATGGAATTTGGCTATGCATTATATTTTTGGGCTGAATTTTCAGTGAGGAATTAGCGCTGATTTCTCAGTGTGAACTGGCCCTTTAAAGGGAAAGTACAGAAATTTATACCACCGGTGGATGGCTGAAATGTAATGTTAATCCAGCCTAACCAGTTGGTGCACATCATGTGACAGGGAAAAGTTATCCATATAGAACCACACCATTTGTTTGGTGTCATTCTTGCCCTTTAGGGTTTTGTATGTTTTTAACTATATGCTGGGAAACGTTCTTGTCAGATATTCTATGCCTTTATTGCTCCTATTGCCACAGTATCTATTTGCATTTGTTGGAATGTTTCTAAGGGTGCGTTCACACCTACAGGATCTGCAGCAGATTTGATGCTGTGTTCAGTTATTTAAATGAAATCTGCTGCAGAAAATCAGCTGCAGATCCTGTAGGTGTGAACGCACCATAAAGCTTATTGTTTTAGGGTGATGTTTGCATTTAGTGTAATGATGTTTTTCTGTTATTTTACAGCTCCCTGCACTGGTGTCGGCACATTTCATTACGGAAGAGTACTTTTGAAAGCTGGGGGTTCAGCATTGTTGGTGGTTATGAAGAGACTAAAGGGAATCAACCCTTCTTCATCAAAACTATAGTGCCTGCTACTCCGGCGTTTTTTGATGGACGGTTAAAGTAGGTCACGTTTGCTTTACACCATGTGATTACAAAGAAAACACTAGGTTCATGTAGGGCTGATAGGTGCAAAGTTAAGAGCCATGACATGTACAGTGAACTCAAAATTCATTGTGTGTGTTTGTGCACGAGCCCTGACTGTCAGTCAAATAGGGGCAGGGATGTGAGGGGGGTGGGGCGAGGAGGCATTTTGGGGCTTGGTAATTACTCTTTGACACTTTGCACTGGAGAGTGAAAAAAACATTTTCTAAATTCTGGAAGCACAGATAGATATATGAAAGGTACCATGAGTTTCCCTGACCTAACAGCATAAGCAGCTGAAAGGTTCACCTTAAAGAGGCACTGTCAACAAAAAAAACTTTTAACGTCAAAAATTTTGATTGCTCTCAGTCTCAGTGTTCAGACTGCAACCAATTGTAAGACCGTGCCCGGGAGAAGCTGCGCTCACAGTGCATTCCTCTCCTGGCTCTGTGTCACACGACTTTTCTCCCTGCTTATTCTATTGACTGGTCAGGGTCTAAACACTTAGGGTCCTATTAGATGACCCGATCATAAACTGTAAACGAGCTCTGATTGGCTAGGCTGAGCGGCTGGCGAGCTGTCAGTGCAGAGAACGCAGAGCTGCAGATACCGGGAATGCCTCCAGGGAACGGGGTAAGGTGAGCTAATACTTTATTATATTATACTACAGTCAGCGCACATTGTTATTATGCGCGACACCTGATGATTTTAGGTCAGAACCTAAAGAAACAATCAGCTGATGATCGTTTCATCAGCTGATTGTTCTCTCTAATGGTGCATTTACACAGGCAGATTTTTTAAGCCAAAGCCAGGAACAGACCATAAACAGGGAACAGGTCATAAAGGAAAGCCTGAGATTTCTCTTCTTTTCAAATCCATGTCTGGCTTTGGCTTCCAAAATTTGTCAGATAAATCTGCCTGTGTAAACGCACCATTAGGGTCCATTTACACAGAAAGATTATCTGCAAAAGATTTGAAGCCAAAGCCAGGAATGGATTTGTAAAGAGGTTTTCTTTCCTTTATGACCTGATCTCTGTTTATAGACTGTTTCTAGCTTTGGCTTAAAATCTTTGGCAGATAATCTGTCAGATAAACTTTCTGTGTAATGCTGCGTTTACATGGAACAATTATCGTGCAAATTCGAACGATAATCATACGTGTAAACACAGCGAACGATCAAACGACGAACGAGAAATCGTTCACGTTGATCTTTCAACAAGTTCTCAAATCGTCGTTGATTGTTCGCAAAAAATTCACAGATCGTTCCGTATAAACGGTCGTCGCAAAAGTCCGGCCGCCTGCAGCCCGGCCCCCCGCCCGGCCATGCATCGTACAGCCCCCTGCGCCGGCTCGATTGTCACCTCCGCTGGCCGATCAGCACCCCCGCGGCTCAGATATGCTCGTGGCCGGGGCGGCGGGGGCTACCTTACCTGCTCGGCGTAGCGGGTGTTTGAAATTCCCGGCTCCCCTCTTCAGTGCATTGATTGGCTGAAGAGGGGAGCCGGGAATTTCAAACAGCTCCTCTTCAGCCAATCAGTGCTCCCCTTTAGAGCGGCGGGGGTGGCGATCGAGCCGGCGGGGGGGGGGGGGGCTGTAGGATGTGTGGCCAGGCTGTGGATGAGCGGGGGATGGGCTGCGGGCGGGCGATCTTAAAACGATCGCAAAACAATTTTTCCGTACGATATATCGTACTGTCTAAACGCTGATCGTTATGTAAAAAAAAACGTTACTCCGGCATCGTTAATCGTACCATCGGGCGAATTATCGTTTCATGTAAACGTAGCATAAATGGACTCTATTAAGCGGTAATTGGCCAAATTGTCCTGATTCAAACAATTATTGCTCCATGTAATAGGGTGCTTAGACCTTGACCAATAAAAACTTTTGACGTATCAAAAGTTTTTTGGGGTGACAGACTTTAAGCTTCATGAACACAATTGGACCATAAGGAGTTCCTGTGGCTCTGTACAGCATAGCATTACGGGGTCATTGTTGCCTAGAATTAGTGTCTCTTGGGAAGAATATCTTCATAATATAGCATTCAGTGGAACATGTCAAAATGTTTTGTTTTTTTGTACGGAATACAAGGAAAAAAATCAGGTAGAGCATTTTTTTTTTCTTACATTACCCTGTCAGCTCAGCAATTTCGGCGTTGTCCTTATTTCAAAATTCTGCCTGGTTCCCATGATCTGCGTCGTTTTCTTGTGCATCGGCCCGACTATGCACTGGCGTGCGCCTCTGCGGTGAAATTATATCCACTCGTCTTTATTCTAATGGAGGTGCGTCACAGAAGGGAGGGGATATCTTTACACTAGGGGCGCCTGAGCCCTCCTCCTGTGCATAGAGTTGGGTGGGTTCACAAGAGGAAAACTACGCCAAGTGCTGGAAATAGGCAGCATTTGAAAAAAGACCAGGATTGCCACAGCGGTGCTGACAGGGTAATGTAAAGTAATTATACTCAATTCACTTTAATAGAACTGAGCTGCGAAAACCACACCCAAATGGAGGACAGGAGAGGTGCTGTTTCTGGAAGAATGTGGCCATGTTTTTATAATCCAGTATAACCCATTCAATTACTAGAATTCTTTTGTAGCAATGCATTGTAAGGCAGACATTCTGCATTATGGGAATTAATACTTGAGTGTTTTTCTCTAGGTGCGGGGATGAAATAGTTGAAGTAAATGGAGTTTCTGCTATTGGCATGAGCAATGCAGAGCTGATCCCCATGTTAAAAGAGCAGAAGAACAGAGTCACCCTGACTGTCGTCTCCTGGCCTGGAAGTCTGGTGTGATTTTTTTTTTTTTTTTTTTTTTTTAAATCTTCGAGCCTTTTGCACAACTTTCAGCTGGATTCTTTTTGCCTTTTATTTGTTTTCTTTTGTGTGTCATGTTTGTATCATGTTTTTCCAGCTATAAAATGTAGATATTTGTACCATAAACTCAGAGCCCCCATAATCCTGGTTGTTCAGAAGTGATCAGTGCAGTGATGAAATACATTGATCAAGTCAAAGCAGTGATACTCTAGTATTTTTTGGGATTTGACATCTCAAGATGATTTTGCACTTCCACTAAACCACCTAATACCTGACATTACTTTTTTTCCCTGTAATCATTGACTATTATAATGAAATACTAAATTATTGCTTTTCTTTTAAAGAGGTCCTATCACAAATGGGTACTTTACCTAGTAAAGTATGCCACAGTGTGACCTGGTAGCATCCATTTCCACTGAATTTCTGGAGAAATGGACCACGGTCAACTTCTCCTTAATTAATCTATGTAAGAGTTCACTTCTGTACTTCAACTGTATATAAAAGTAGTGGTAAATTAAATGATAGACATTTCACAAAGGCAGTGAGGTAGTTAAACAGTCAGGGGTTCAAGTGTCTGACCACCATAGGTTAATGGCGGCTTTCAAAGAAGCTATGGAGTACGAATGGTGGATACATAATTGTTAAATAAAATGCCCTGCCACGTTAGTGCCTCTTTAACAACCTAATAATGGACCCATAATAATGGTCAGGGATGCCTGCCTTTGCTCTGCAGGCAGTTAAAGCCATGATCAGTAGTAACAACCTGCCGTGCCACATGTTAGACATCCCTGCGCCATCTTAGAAAGATGCAGTGATTGTATATTAGGCCATTTATAATGACATGGTGTGGTATCATTACATGAATGATTCTGGTAGCATATGAATCTTAACCAGTCTCCTGAAGCAGCAGGGGTTGTGATCTCTTGTGATCTGAGCAGACTGCTTTATAATGGTACAGATCTGTTCAGGTAGCTGCAAGCCAAAGGCCTCATTCACACGTTCAGTGATTTTCTGGGCTGCAAAACCTGATATTTTTTATTCTCTGTGATCCGTATTTGCGTTTATAATTGCATCTGTTTCACTAAAATATGAACAGTACTAGTTTGCGTAGATTCAGTTTTTTTGGGTTTTTTTTTTTAGACGTCACGGATGTGACATCCGTGAGGTCTGTGGAAAAATACGGATCCCATAGACTTCTATCGGTAATCTGTATCGCAATCACAATCAGCACTAGGATGTTTTTTTTCGGAACGGATTACGGAAAAGTTAAAACGTACTGTATAAATCAATGTATGGACAACTTTACATGACGTGTGAATAAGGCATAAGGAGAAAATGCAAACACAGTAAAGCTCAGCAAATTGTTAATTATTTACTGAATGTTAAGGGGGTATTTACACAGGTCAGGTTTTGGTTTTTTACTAAAGTTTTGTGCAAGAATTCAGGAGTTTTTCATAATTTTGGGCAAACTATGGCAAAACCTGGCATGTGTGAATCCTTCATAAAAAAAAAAAATACTGGTCCTGATTCACAATTCAACTCAGGAAAACAGTTTTTGTTTTTTAATTGTGAAATAAAGTTTGACTACAAAAGCTACAATACGTTCTATCACTGTATAGAGGTCTTATTTTCGACTTTGGTCTGACACGTTTAGGTACCTCCATTGAGGTTATTCCTGTTCTAAAAGTGGACTGTGGAACATAGGCAAAGAAGATAAAAGGTTTTTCCATCATGGTTTTATTTATTAGCAGGTCAGACCTGGTTACTCGCAGGCAATCTCAGATGCATCTTGTGAAGCAACTTATCAAAGTCTGCAGAAATGCACAACCCACCTCCTGGTCAGTGTTTTCATTGGACATGGCAATAACTGGGTATAGGTGGCTGCTGCTGAGGGGGGGGGGGGGGGGGGGGGGGGGGGGGGGGGGCAAAGGTATTAATTTCTGGAAAAGTACTCACACACACACACTTTCGTATTAATACAATTACAAAACAAACCATCTTATGTACCCGGAAGTCCTTCAGATCCTACCCTCCAATATTCCTCAAACATCTCAATTACTCATAAGCCCCCTTAAGATGGGTCTCTCCAAGAACAATGGATCCAAAAGGTGGCCCAGCTGTATCAGTTGGAGGATCTGGCCTATTAGGAGCAGAAGTGCCACCAGGTCTTTACAAAGATATGGTCCCCCTGGGCTACATTCTGAAACTGCCAGCACATTGCACAGCACATCCTTATTGTCTCTTGCATGTCTGCCCACCACTACCACCCATCCCCCCCCCCCCCCAAATAAAATTTTAAAGTTAAAACACAAACGTACAACTGGCTTGATATTAGCATTTATAACAACACCTAAATAACTAAGGTTTACATTTATAGTTACATCTAGGTTATAAATGCCTTACTTGCTGTTAGTGAACATTTGCCTACCCATTTCTGTGTACCCTTATAATGCTTGTAACATTATATTTTTGTACTTTTGAATAGAGCTTTAAAAAGAAAAGAATCTAGGAAACTAGTCACTGAGGAGGTTCCTAGCGATTGCTCCCCACTTTGCTAGCCATTGTCTCTCAGAAGGTCTAGGAAGAAACTTGCCACTCAAGACTGGCAGCATCAAGGGTCATCTCCTATGACTACTTACCTGAGTCTTGATTTCTCTATGGTTTGCTCTTGAACACTCCGATGCCAGTGTCGTGGCATCCTGCCCCTGCTTTGAGCAGCATGAAACAGTTAATAGTGAAAACTCTTTGGAAATGGAAAGGGTTCCTACTCAAAGAGAACCAGGGTTTTTGGGTTTTTTTTTCCATAACTTCCAGCATCTCTAGAGAAGAAAAAAATTCTCCTTCAATTTTGTTAAACAGTTAGTGTAATGCGTCCTGCAAAGTTCCAGGGGTACATTTGTCAAAAGTGTGACAAAAGTAGAGTTTCTCCCTAAAACATTGCACAATGGCGCTCCGCAAGGCTAATCATCTTGTCAAATGAGTGAACTGCAGGTGGAGAACAGTAGATCTGGAGCTTCCAGGTGGAACGCCACAACAGTCCTAAGACCGTCCTGCACGTATGGAATTTTTAATGCATATACTAGTAAAAAAACACAAAAACCCTGTTGCTACAGGGACATGCAAGTATAATTACTTATGTTCCCACCAGGCACTGCCTGCTCTGGATTTTTACATTTGGCCAGAGTTCTTAAAACGACTCTGTAACACCAATCCCCCCCCTCCCTTCCCCCAAAAAAACAAAAAAAAAAACACACACATTTCGCATAACTGCTTCTAATCAAAGATCTCTTCGGCAGAGGATGCAGTTATTGTTCTAAAAAACAACTTTTAAACTTGCAGCCCTGTGTCAAATTGGCGTGGCCTAGAGTACCCATGTACTAAGCCTGCAACGCCTCTCCATCATTGGGAATGCCCCTAGAACAATTTCTCCTATTCATCATTTGTCTAAACACTGCACTTGCGCCTTAATGATCCAGCACCTGTGCAGTGTTCAGAGTGACGATTAGGAGAAATCCTTCCAGGGGCAAGTTTATAAGTTGTTTTTTTTGGACAATAACTGCATTAACTACCGAACAGACCCCAAGACAGATCTTAGAATGAAAGCAACTATCTGACGTTACAGGCAGATTGAGAGTATAAAGCAATTGTAGCTGTGGTGCCCTATGGTCGACCAGTCACTTGCCAGATGGTGTTGGTGTGGTGGTTTGTTGGATTATAGATCAGCCGGATGGTAGGTTGTTGTGATGCCAGTGCGGCACACAGGTATGGGGGCATACCTGCTTTATTTTAAGACTGGCTATACTCTTTCCCCTGTGGTGGGTAACCTGCTGGACTGTGAGGGGGTGCCTTGGGTACTTATCACGGTGGTCCGGAGTGGAGCTGTGACACACCCGGACTATCGGTACCGCCACCCACAGAAAGGGGAGATGACCCAAGGATGGTGTAATAACTGTGTAGGTGCTGGAACAATAGTCACTGTTACCATAAATAAAATCTTCCTTACTTTAGGAGTACTAAATACAGTCGCTGATAATAGACTTCTGACTTGACTAGACACAATCTGTGTTAAGAGCTTTTGGAGCAGAAGCTGTGCTGATTTGGTTGTGTGCTGAGAGGTAGAGTGAGTTTAGAGTAGGAGAGAGGAGTTTGTGCTGAGAGTCCAAACTCAGGGTAGAAGTGTGCTCTGCTGGAACTTTAGAAGAAGTAGATTACTGAAGAATACTTGAAAGTAGGAGACTACTTGTGCCAGTGTTTCGACCTTTGTTGTTGCTGTACCACCTGCTGCCCTACATTGTCGGGTGACAATTCCTCCTAGGATGCCACAAGCCCCAGACCTTGTTACCTGAGTTGAGCAAGGTGGCCAAGATTACCTGGTTACACCTGCACTGCAAGATAGAGTACGTAGGCTTGTAGCAACTTTGCTCTGTTCAGTTTGATCAGTTCCTCTTTTTTCAGGATACTGCTCTGTACTGCTAGAGACGTTCAATGGCGTGGGTTGGGGTGATCTCTGACTAATCCTTATTATGCAGTGCTAAACAACTCAGGAGTGGACAAGGGTTGCTTTGAAGAAGAAAAGAGTCTTTGTACCTCCCATACGTCTGTCCACTTCCACACTCCCGACTAGACTGGACTTCCCGACTAGACTGGACTAAGTGTGGGTGTGTACTTCCTCTCCCCATGTGACAACTTCCTACAGGGTGTGTAAATACCTCCTGTGAGTGGTGGAGAGGAGAGTGTAAAAAAAGAAAGTTGAATAGAGATAGGTGGAGTACAGAAAAGAGCTCTTATTGGTGCGCAGATGACAAACATACAATAACCCCTTGTTCACTACAGCTGTGCAATATTCAAGTGCGTATACAAATAGTAGCGACATTTAGTGGTAAAGCTTAGGTATGACTTCATTACCTCTTCACTTGAAGTACAGGCTTTTGCGAGGGGTGTATAGACCAGTAACACCCGTGGTGGGATACCACATAGGTATAGATGCCATATGCCAGATGTTAGCCAAATGAAATGGATTAAAGTAAACAACTGAAACACCTTTAGTTCTTGTTATAAATTATATTCTTCTTAGAAAAACTGGGTGAAATACACTTCTACACAAAACTCTTGGTTACATTATTGGAAGGTCTAATAAGGCACAAGTGTCATTACATACATACATATAAATATTTTTAACTGAATAAAAAGGGAATAATAAAACATAAAAGTACTTTCCAGCTGGCACTGGCAGGCTGATTTGTAGGAGGAGGTGGCACAGGCTATGTGTTATGTGCAAAAAATGTGTTCAGAGAAATAGTTTAGGTGAGGCAAATGCGATTACCAGTATGAAATGGATAGTGGATACAAGATGTGGCCTTACAGTCCCCAATGCTAAGACACATGGTGGAGGACAACAGTGTAAACAATTTTGTTTTTCCCACCCTCTCTGTAAACAGCCCCACATATACAGTAAACCATACTAGTGCAGAGCATGACTGAGGCTTCCAGGCGTAGTGAAACTACAGGTCCCAGCATGTCTTGAAGCTTTCTCCTTTCATATTCTTGCCTAATCTAGAAAGAAAAAGGCAAAGCAATATAACTGGTTGATAAAATTACCATTATTAACAAGGCATTTAGCAAATATACCTCCCAACATGGGAGATAACAGCATACAAAACCTCCTCAAGGTTACGTTCACAAAATTACTGTTAATGATATGCAGCCTCACTGCAGAAAATCCGACTCCCATTGACTTCAGCTTCACAGTTGGCCCCTGACATTGCTAGTGCACTGTTTGTGCATGTGAATGTTTTGCCTGTGTGATGCACAATGTTATTAGTCCCTGATCTGTGGCAAGCGCAGGAGACCACCCCTGAAGCTCCTATAGCACGAGTCTCCAAACTACGGCCCTTCAGCTGTTGCAATACTACATTTCCCATCATGCCTGGACAGCCAAATCCAAAGCTTTAGCTGTGCGGGCATGATGGGAATTGTGGTTTTGCAAGAGCTGGAGGGTAGAAGTTTGGAGACCCACGTCCTATTAATTTCAGCAGAAAAGATTTTCTAGAGTGACTGCAAGGATTTTAGCATGGAAATAGACATGGTTTCTCCATCATTCTCCATACCCTAAAGCAGGGGTGTCAAACTCAGGCCCTCCAGCTGTTGCCAAACTACAGTTCCCATCATGCCTGGACAGCCAAAGCTTTAGCTGTCCAGGAATGATGGGAACTGTAGTGCTGTAACAGCTGGAGGGCCTGAGTTTGAAACATGTGCCCTAAAGGTTCATAGATAGGTAGCAATATACAGGCACACTGGCTGGAAATACCGTAAATAGCAAATAACTACAGATGTTCTTATATATGCTGCAGTCACACTGACCGCAGCATCTATAGGGTTAACTACCAGGATCTCAGCAGCTTCTGTGACTGTTTCATCTGAGGACATGCTGGCATGTCCATATGTAGAAACGTGGGTTTAAAATGGACAGGCCAGCATGTTATCCAAGATTAGAAAAAGCATGGGTACTTTCTTACCACCGCTACCCTCAGCTTGTGCGTGGTATTACAATTCAGCTCTATTCACTTCAATGGAACACAGTTGCAAAACCACGTCCAAAATAAGGACAAGAATGTTGCAGTTTATAGAAGGAAACAACAATGTTTTTTCTAAGCCTGGACAACCACTAACTATAAAGGCAGAATTGCATTAGGGAACGCCCCATCATCTTTCTAGGATTTTACAATGATTAAAGGTTTTCTAGCTTTACTTTCTTAGATACTACCTAGCCTTGAGGAAGTGGCTTTCTCTCCGAGGTCATGCCGATTTGACCTTGTAGGTGGGTCGTCATCAACACTCTTCTCTTTGGACCTCTTGGTCTTCTTGCGCTTATGTCTGCGATGTGATTCGCGTTCCTCACTCTCTTGCTTCCTGAAATTCAGTCCAACAGCAACAGCAGATAATGGACTATTGTTTAAAGCTTTATAGTTTTTCTGTTAACCATGTTTCCCTAAAATATTTTTGGCACTTTTTCATTTTGCCATCTATATTGCAGTTTTCACATACAGACAATAGGCAGACACTGCTCTGTGCCTGCCTTTTGTCTCACAGCAGTCTTATTATCACAGACAGAAATACCATGAAAGGTAACACCTCGATTAAAATGCTGGAGGCAGATAACACATCACACCCCAGACACTCCATGAAAGCTCACCTACTCTCCCCTACCTTCCTGCACAATGGAACTGTTGCATTCATGTTCTGTGCAGTGGTCATAAAAAACAATAGGTCATATTTTGACTTATATCTCCTCAGTAAAGCCACTGAGCTCTGCAGTGTGCACATCTATGAGTTTACATTAACATATATAGGATTTCTGCGACCAGAGAAGCCTGAATAGGGTCTAAAGGTGACATTTATGAAGACTTAAATCTTAGGCCCTGCCCCCAATTGGCCCATCTCATTCACTAAGGCACATGCCTAAATCCAGCCTGACCTGTGTCTGCCATACGGTGGGTGCAGAAATCTACACCTGCTCTTGAGCAGGTGTAAACCCTGGAAAAAAATAAATAAAAATTAGGAACAGAAAGAGGCCACGCCTCCTCTTTGCCTTGACCCCTACCCACCCATCGGGCGAGCAGGGAATACGGAAGGGGTACGCCAGGGAGAAGGGGCAAACCTGTGTGCAACAATAGTAAATGTTCCCCAGGATGTTCATAAATTCCTTGAGGGGAGTACTTTTCAAGACTGGGGGGGGGGGGGGTTATTTTATTTTAAGTCATAACACTAAAAGGGGTACTCTCATTTTTTTGTTTTAATAGTTTTTATTAAAAATACAATTTTTTAATTTAAAACCAACATCTGCCAATTTAAAAAAAATGCAAAAGTAAGCAATTTTGCAAATGCTTAATTGCTTACTTTTGCTGGTGGGCCTTCACTCTGCACTACTAAATACTGCTCATTACCTAGGTTACCAGCCACTCTCCGCATGGCGGCCAGGCTGACTATGTCCTCTATAGTCAGGGTTTTGGGAGCTGGTAAGAATGCTTATACATCTTTCTCTCAGATCACAGATGGCTCCAGGGCTAGTGCATTGTCCCTGGAGGAGTCTGATCTCAGTGGGAGACAAAGTATTTACCTTGCTCTACATTATATTTTTTTTTCCACACAAAAGAGTGAGATTGAACAAACTGATATGTGCTGTAGCTGAATTAGTAAAATGTAGACAAAAATGCAGTGTGAACCCAGCCTTAATTTATTATTATTTTACTATGGGGCATGTATGAAATACAGATAAGTGATTTAAGGCTCTATCAGCAGAATATCATGCCAAATAGCATTGCAGAGCAGCAGCATGTATGTCTCCTCCCTTCATTTCAGCGATACGAGGATTCGTGACAAGATGTCAGTGTGATAGCAGATGCTGTCAATGGCTCTTCATGCACGAGCAGGATAGGCAAATTTCATAATGTAGGCTAATGGGCTGCAGGCACAAGGACTAGTTGCCTGTAACCCTATGAAGACTAGATCATATTAATGTGTTTTTGTTTCCATATTTTGCTCCCTTTTTAATTTGAATTAAAGGAGAAGTCCGGCAAAAAGTATTTTTTGATAGATATGTTATTACTTATGGAAAGTTAAACACATTTTTAATATACACTAATTATGGGAAATGCACAAAGTGCTATTTCCCTCAATTTAGTAGATCAGGCAGACTTCAATTTTTCTAAACACCAGTGACGTCACGAACCGAACCAGAGCAGGGCTGGGTGTAATTCCTATGAAGCGTCCAACAGGGGCGCAGTGTATGGAGAAATTCCATAGTAAGAATAACTATCACAAGTGCCAGCAGCCCCATCCACGGGACATAGGATGGGGCTGCTGGCACTTGTGGTGCAGCTGTCCCCGTGCCAGCAGCCCCCACGTGAACACCCCCACCACCTAAAGACCCCCAAACTACCCCTATCACAAGTGCCAGCAGCCCCGTTCACGGCTGTGTGCAGATCGGCGGGCACCGGGGGAGTCGTGGACGGGGGCTGCTGGCACTCCTGAAAAAGGAAGTTTGGGGGTTTTAGGGGGGGTGGGCGGCTGGTCTGGGGTCTACTGTCCTGTGGAGTGGTGGGGGAGGGGAGAGAGAGGGGGCAGCCCCGTCCTAGACGGCGTGGAAGGGGCTGCTGGCACTTGTGTTAGGGGTAGTTTGGGGGTCTTTAGGTGGTGGGGGTGTTCACTTGGGGGCTGCTGGCACGGGGGCAGCTGCACCACAAGTGCCAGCAGCCCCATCCTATGTGCCGTGGATGGGGCTGCTGGCACTTGTGATCGTTGTTCTTACTGTGGAATTTCTCCATACACTGCGCCCCTGCTGGACGCTTCATAGGAATTACACCCAGCCCTGCTCTGGTTCGTGACGTCACTGGTTTTTAGAAAAATTGAAGTCTGCCTGATCTACTAAATTGAGGGAAATATACACTAATTATGGGAAATGCACATAAAGTGCATTATGAAATTAGATTTCATAAGTAATAACATATCATAAAATACTTTTGGCCAGAGTTGCCCTTTAATCTTACTGAAGTTTTACAGTTTGTATCAAAAATAGAGTGGGTGTGACAACACTGACAACTGGGAGAGAAACATACCTCCGGGAAGATTTATGCTTGCTGCTCTCCTCCTTGTCTCTATGTCGATGCTCCCCATAGAATTTCTCTTCTTTCTCCCAGCTGTGCTCACGACTTCTCTGATACTTGCGCTCATAATCATAGCTTCTTACACGGTTGTAATTTATGAGCCGTTCACTGTCCCTGACAAAGTCAACAAACACATTTACAATCAGCTATACAAAGCATTTAATGGCCCACCCTATCTCAAATGCAGGGCTGGGCTGCCATCTGGCATTATAGGTAAATACTAGATGGGCTGGTAGCCCCAGCAGTACCCTGTATAGTGCAGCAAATGAATTGTGCAGGAGAAGACTGTAAGACCAACACTAGACTTATAGACCCAGATTTAGCAAAATGTGTAAAACAAACTGGACTAAACTATCCATAACAACAATCACAGCTCAGCTCTCATGTCAATATCTGGTAAAAGGAAAGCCAAGCTGTGATTGATTACTGTGGCTGAATTACACACGTTTTTGTTTTACACCGATTGAAAAATCTGGTGTGTCTACTGCAGAATTTATTTTTGTTGTTTTCTTAAAATCAGTTTCCTAGATCTGAACGGTCTTTTTTCTGAAGCAAGCACATGGATTTCTGCAAGCTCATCCACAGGAATGTGAGCAACCTCCATCTTTGTTCTTTTTTTTCAACTAGTCACTATTAAAAGGGGTTTTCCAGCAAAAATCTTTTTTTTTTTTTTAAATCAACTGGTGTCAGAAAGTTGTATAGGTTTGTAATTTACTTCTATTAAAACATCTCAAGTCTTCCCATACTTATTAGCTGCTGTATGTCCTGCAGGAAATGTTTTATTTTCAGCCTGATACAGTGCTCTCTGCTGACATCACTGGCTGAAACAGGAACTGTCCAGAGCAGGAGAGGTTTTTCATTGGGATTCATAGACAAAAGAGATAGAGTTCCTGTCTCGGCCAGTGATGTCAGCAGAGAGCACTGTGTAAGACTGAAAATAAAACATTTCCTGCAGGACAAACAGCAGCTAATAAGTATGGGAAGACTTAAGATTTTTTTTTAATACAAAGTTATATAGATTTGTAATTTACTTCTGACACCAGTTGATTTGAAAGAAAAAGATTTTTGCTGAATAACCCTTTTAAGGTCTAAGGAAACTCACTGCTTGAAGCTATTGAAATTCTGGCTTCTTATTTTATCCATCTCTCGTTCTTGCCGTCTTCTTGGTGTCCACTCATTTCTTCCTGGACTGCTCGTACCTTTGTC
This sequence comes from Dendropsophus ebraccatus, assembly GCF_027789765.1. Taxonomy (NCBI): domain Eukaryota; kingdom Metazoa; phylum Chordata; class Amphibia; order Anura; family Hylidae; genus Dendropsophus; species Dendropsophus ebraccatus. The sequence continues at coordinate 48,622,525 of NC_091463.1, forward strand.
TAGAGTGGTTACCCAAGAAGTTTGCGCAGTGGAGACAGCAGGATAGTTCATGCCCCCTGGCCCTGCAATGATGGAGACAAACATTGACAACCCCCACACTTGTACCTCACACACACACACTCACTCATGACTTCTTGCGATATTCAACTCCAAAAACATTTTCTGCATCTGACCCTCTCATAATGCTAGTACAAGTACTGAAAGCGTTCCGGTTAAATTAATGCAACACGCTTCTTAGTGGTCACCTATAGTGATGGGCGAACTTCCAAAAACATTCCGGTTTGTAATCTTATTACCAGTCATCGACAAACAGACTAAAAATGCTCATCTTCTCGGGTTCACAAGTATTTCCCAACCAGGAAATTACATCCTTCTGTACACCACTCTGATTGCCCCGTTATACAAGAATTCTCGTGTTCCCCCTCTCTGGAATTTTCACCCCAATTCAGTTTATTGCATTGCAGAATCTTACAGACTGTTGTGTTGTGACCAAAAAAAAAACAAAAAACTGAAAATTTTAAACAAGAGAGTAAGCAAATACCTATTTTTGTAGTTGGTAGTAACCCTAGAGATTTCTTATTTGCTGAATCCAACCACATTAAAATGTATAACTCACCATTTGAGAAGTATATTTGACGTGGAGGTGGTCTGCTGTTGTATGTGACAGGGGGTCTTGAAAAAAAAAAAAAAAAAGTCACATCTTTATTAAAGAAAATGGATTTAGCATACACTAAGCCAATTTACTTACAAGATGACAGTCTTACCCGCTGGGAGGTGGAATGTGTACAGCAGGTGGAGGAAGAAGTGGTGGAGGTAACATTGCTAGAGCAACAAAACAGTGAGATGTTATTCTTATCATATGTACAATGCAAACCTGGTTGTTGCATAAAACCTTTAAATAAAGTTACTTTACTGGTATTTGTGGTGGCATGCAATGAAGACTAGTGGTGTTACAGAGACTAGCAGATCAGACTATAAAACATAACATCCAAAAAGAATATAATTTGTCAGTAGGTTCTATGTAGTACATAGAGCTGTTTTTTCCTCCTTTAAGGCTTTCGAACTGATCTCTATATCTATCCATCCTGTGCATACAATTACCTGGTGGGTGCAAGGCCGGTGGAACTTGGTTAGTTGGAGGAGGACGCTGGAAGAAAAGGGGAGGTGGAGGAAGTCCATTGAATGGTGGAGGATTATGGACAATGGATGGTGGAGGGAGAAGAGGTGGAGGAGGTTGCTGATGTTGCATGACTGGATGAGGTTTGTATTCCAGACTATCAACCACCTTCAGAAAAAGATTTGTTAGAAATGAATAATGGATCTACCATGTTTTTCTGAAAATAAGACAAGGTCATATTATTTTCCTCCCCCAACAAAAAAGGCTGGGGCTTGTTTTCAGGGCAGGTCTTATTTTTTACTGCAGAAAATAAGGTTTTTGCCCTGTGAGTCCTCCGCAATTCCTGTCTTGTTCTCCGCGGAGTGGCTTTTTTTTTTGTCTGGAGGTAACAATGTACCATTACCTAGACCAGTTAAAGATGAGTGAATATATTTGCGGATTCAGGAGGTGGGACTTGGAAGAGTGTTAGCAGAATTTGCTCTGCCATGGGAGGAGGTAGAGGGGCATTGGTCCAAGATGTTTGGGAGCTACAGTATGCACAACTCCGCCTAGCAGTGGAGGCGCTGACTGTAACTAGAGCTTATTTTTGGAGTAGGGCTTATATTTGCAGCCCACTCCAAAAACTGCAAAATCAAGCTAAGGCTTATTTTCAGGGTAGGACTTATTTTTGGAGAAACACAGTAGTATATGCTGATTTTATATTGAAACATACAATAAGACAACCATGCCTTGGCCAAATGACTAGACTTAGAAGTTATCTTCTGTAAGGGCTTAAAATACATATCATGTGATGAAAATATCTGCGTGCTTTGCATCATGTGACATTTAAATCACGTCAGGGGGCAAAAATGAGCACATACTGAAAATTTTTGCTAACAAGTTTTAAACAAAGCCATGTACCAGAACAGAATATACCTATATTTACATGTCCACTGCTGCCCTAGATACAGAAGCCTTCCTTACCTGCATAGGAAGGTCATCTGAATCTTGAATGTCCCATCTCCTGCCTTCTACTCGGGTGATACTGCAGATCTCCCCACCAATTACATCAATTGCCTTAGCTTGCTTCCTAACAGAAAAGCATAAACACCTCTCAGATATCGTATCTTAGGCTCTATTCATACGTCCTGTTCATGTCCTTAATTGCGGATCCGCAATAATATAGGACCAATGTATTTCAATGGACCTATACACACATCCGTGTTGTGTACTGGGCTGCAATCCGTTCCGCAAAAAAAAAGGACAGACCCTAGTACGGACAGTAACTGACACATCCAATACAACTCTATGGGGTCTGTATTTTACTGAAGCAATACGGATGCAATACGGATGCAATACGGACTGAATTTGCGGATTGTATACTGACTGAAATTTGCGGATTGGAAAAATATACTGACGTGTGAATAGACCCTTACACTTTTTGTTGCAGTACGATCCAAGAGCTGCAGTGCAGGAGTCTGATGGTTTCCCCTGCACTCTCACCACTGATTAACAGCCATCCTATATGCACAGTAATATATGGAAACTGTCAGTCATTTGGCATTACTCCATCTACACTCACCGACCACTTTATTAGGTACACCATGCTAGTAACGGGTTGGACCCCCTTTTGCCTTCAGAACTGCCTCAATTCTTATGGCCCTATTCCACGGAACGATTATCGTGCGTTTTCGGACGATATCGACCGCTACGGACGATAATCGTTCCGTGGAATAGAGTGCAACGATCAGCCGACATCGTTCATGTCGGCTGATCGTTGCAGTCGCTTGTTTTCCAACATGTTGAAAAACAAGCGACTGATATAGCAGCGATCTGCTGCCGTCGCTCCGTTGAATAGGAGCATCGGCAGCAGATGCTGCTGTATCCTATGGGCTGCCCGGACGATCTAGCGATCCCGCCGCCCCCTCCCGCACTCACCCGCTCGCTGCAGCCGCGTTGAATAGCGGCGGCAGCGAGCGGCGAACGAGGAGCAAACGAGCGCTGACAGCGCTCGTTTGCTCCTCCAACGACCCGTGGAATACGGGCTTTAGTGGCATAGATTCAACAAGGTGCTGGAAGCATTCCTCAGAGATTTTGGTCCATATTGAAATGATGGCATCACACAGTTGCCGCAGATTTGTCGGCTGCACATCCATGATGCAAATCTCCCGTTCCACCACATCCCAAAGATGCTCTATTGGATTGAGATCTGGTGACTGTGGAGGCCATTTGAGTACAGTGAACTCATTGTCATGTTCAAGAAACCAGTCTGAGATGATTCTAGCTTTATGACATGGCGCATTATCCTGCTGAAAGTAGCCATCAGATGTTGGGTACATTGTGGTCATAAAAAGATGGACATGGTCAGCAACAATACTCAGGTAGGCTGTGGCGTTGCAACGATGCTCAATTGGTACCAAGGGGCCCAAAGAGTGCCAAAAAAATATTCCCCACACCATGACACCACCACCACCAGCCTGAACCGTTGATGCATGGATCCATTCTGCCTTGTTTTCATGTTGTTGACGACAAATTCTGACCCTACCATCTGAATGTCGCAGCAGAAATCGAGACTCATCAGACCAGGCAACGTTTTTCCAATCTTCTACGGTCCAATTTCGATGAGCTTGTGCAAATTGTAGCCTCAGTTTCCTGTTCTTAGCTGAAAGGAGTGGCACCCGGTGTGGTCTTCTGCTGCTGTAGCCCATCTGCCTCAAAGTTCGACGTACTGTGCGTTTAGAGATGCTCTTCTGCCTACCTTGGTTGTAACGGTTGGCTATTTGAGTCACTGTTGCCTTTCTATCAGCTCGAACCAGTCTGCCCATTCTCCTCTGACCTCTGGCATCAACAAGGCATTTCCGCCCACAGAACTGCCGCTCACTGGATGTTTTTTCTTTTTCGGACCATTCTCTGTAAACCCTAGAGATGGTTGTGCGTGAAAATCCCAGTAGATCAGCAGTTTCTGAAATACTCAGGCCAGCCCTTCTGGCATCAACAACCATGCCACGTTCAAAAGGCGCTCAAATCACCTTTCTTCCCCATACTGATGCTCGGTTTGAACTGCAGGAGATTGTCTTGACCATGTCTACATGCCTAAATGCACTGAGTTGCCGCCATGTGATTGGCTAATTAGAAATTAAGTGGTAATGTGCAGTTGGACAGGTGTACCTAATAAAGTGGCCGGTGAGTGTATATTATCAATTCATGTATTAGAAAACAGGGCTGTACGCACCTTAAAGTGTCCTTGTCGTTATAACTTTCAAAATATAAATCAACAGTAGATGTTATATAAAGCAAGTTTGCAATTTACATTTATTATTTATTTTTTAGTTATCATGGAAAACACAGCACTTCCTGTTTTCTGATACTTTTCTGTTTTTTGAGAAAACAGGAAGTCCAGTGTTTCCCAGGTCAACCGAGCGCTCACAGAGAGAAGGCAGTCATGTGACTGACAGACATATTGAGCCGTGGCACTCTGTACTGGGCAGAGATCCTATGTTTAGTCTCTTTTTTCCAAGTTTAAAAATCTGCCTTAAGGAGATTAGACCTGGATATCTGGTAAGTATAGTTTTGTTTTACATATGAATGATAACAGCAATAAATAAATGCATAAAATAAATAATGAATGTATATTGTAATCTTGCTTTATTTCACATCTACTGTTGATTTAGATTTTGAAAGTTATAATGACAGTGACACTTTAACCTTAGAAGCTAAGCTGGCATTCCTTTCCACCTGTCAGGCAACATTTTAAGGGCAAGTGCCCTCTTACTTATGCGCAAGATCGAAACGGCACACGGCAGGTGGAAAGTAATGCTGACTCACTAAGGTAAAGGTGCACACATAACCCTGTTTTCTAATACAGTGATCCCTCAACTTAAAATGGCCTCAGGATACAATATTTTCAACATACAAATGGTCCTTTCTGGACCATAGTAACTTGAGACCAGACTCAACATACAACATACAATGCTATAGACAGTCAGGATCTGTAGCACATGTGAATAACTAGATGATCAACCAATGAAAGTGGCCATTTTACTAGTAAAACCCCAGTAATACTGAAATGCATGCACTGGTTGGCTGTCTAGTGATTCTCTGAGTATAGTGTGATACTACATGTCCTGTGCTGCTCTTTACCTGGGACAGTTTTCCATAGAATTTTGGTCTCAACATACAATGGTTTTAACATACAATGGTCGTCCTGGAACCAATTAATATTGTATGCTGAGGGACCACTGTACTTGGATTGATAATATGGACAGGATAATGCCAAATAATATATATAAGATATATAATGAATACGAACAACAGAATCGTGAGTCTCTCTCAGCATATATTGCTGGCACTTAACAGTGGGCATCAATTCCAGAACATAAATTTAAATACATTTTGTACATCTACAACAACATATTTTACCCATTTTGTAAGGCCTCTGCTGCAGAGTTTCCTTCCTCAATAATATTCATGTCGCTATGGGTAAACAGATTTTCCCCTCCTTTACTAGCATATCCCGTTCTGCCTTGTTGCACCTATTTGTAAAACACAAAAGAGACAGCATTTTATTTTTTCTCATAAAACATGGCTATTTACATGAGGCTATAATCTAAGGATATTGTACATCACATGTTGGTATACTTTCACAACAACGTGCTGAAAAAGCTCTGTTTTTAGTGTGTGAATTTCCCTACTGATTTCTGGCTAAAATTCGGATGTGTTTGTCAGGTGTTACACAAAGCATGCTTTTTTGTTCATACAACATAGTATGGGGGATGGTTTCATACACACCATTTTTGGAGAAATGCTGTAATGCATTAATGGTTTATTGGGCAAAGCCAGAAGTGGATTGAAGGGGTTATCCTGTGCTACAAAAACATGACCACTTTTCCCTCTTGTCTCCAGTTTAGAAGTGGTTTGTAATTAAAGCGACTCTGTACCCTTAATCTGACCCCCCAAACCGCTTGTACCTTCGGATAGCTGCTTTTAATCCAAGATCTGTCCTGGGGTCCGTTTGGCAGGTGATGCAGTTATTGTCATAAAACATTACTTTTAAAATTGCAGCCCCGTGCCCTATGTGCGTATCTGTGCCCTAACTTTGCACCACCCCTCCTTCCCTCCTCCTCCCCGCCCTCCTCGTCATTAGGAATGCTCCAGGCAGATTGCTTCCTATTACCCCCCTGTGTTACCACAGCACATGGGCTGGATCATTAAGACACCTGTGCCATGTTCAAACAGAAGTAAATGTTCCAGTGGCATTCCTAATGATAAAGAGGGTGGGGAGGAGGGGCGGAGGGGGTAGTGCAAAGTTAGGGCACAGATACGCCGGTAGGGCACGGGCTGCAATTTTAAAATTAATTTTTTATGACAATAACTGCATCACCTGCTGAACAGACCCCAGGACAGATCTTGGATTAAAAGCAGCTATCTGAAGGTACAATTTTTTTTTTTTTTTTTGGGGGGGGGGGGGGGGGGGTCAGATTGTGGGTACAGAGTCGCTTTGAGCTCCATTTACTTCAATGGAACGGAGTTTGAAACCACACCCAATCTGGAGACAAAAGAGGGGGAAAAGTGGCCATGTTATTGTAGCACTGGATAACCCCTTCAAAGAAATTATGGGGAATAAAAGCTGAAGTGGTTTTAAGATTGGCTTTAAATTTATCAAAATAGTAACCAGAGCAAAAACGTTTGTTTTTTCAAGAGCAGAATACAAAATAAAGCTGTGCTGAAATGGCTACTCAGCATAGCACAGTATAGTAACGTGTATGCTGAGCGGCCATTTTCGGCTGTTATGTCCATGAAATCTGCAGCAATTCTGACTAGCATTAAAGTCTATTACATTTTAATCTCGCAACATATTTTCATTCCACTGTGAGAATGGAGCCCATCGCAGTGTAAGGCTGGGTTCACACTATGTATATTTGAGGCTGTATTTTTGAGGCTGTATAGCAACCAAAACCAGGAGTGGATTGAAAACACAGAAAGGCTATGTTCACATAATGTTGTAATTGAGTGGATGGCCGTCATTTAATGGCAAATATTTGCTGTTATTTTAAAACAACGGCTGTTGTATTGAAATAATGGAAGTTATTTACAGTTATATGGCGGCCATCCACTCAATTACAACATTATGTGAACAGATCCTTTCTGTGTTTTCAATCCACTCCTGGTTTTGGTTGCTATGAGGACCTGACATGAGGACCAAATACAGCCTCAAATATACATAGTGTGAACCCAGCCTAAAAGTGAATATATTGTGCTGCTGACACATTAAATAATTAAAAGAAAAGAAGCCATGCCCACCTATCTGTGCTCCTCTGGTGCCCTCCTGATGCATTTCCCCCGCTCACAGACTACCCACTCAGCTAATCACTGTGTTGTCACATTGCTGTCAGTGAACGGGGGACCTGGAGGTGTGTCAGCAGGGTGTTGGGGGAGCAAGGACAGGTAGGTATAGCTTCTTTTTTATTTAACATCTCAGCAGCACTATATATTCACTTTTTCACTGCTATGGACTCCATTCTCACAATGGAATGAAAATCTACTGTGAGAATGAGGTGCTATAAACTTTAATGCTAGTCGGAGTCACAGCAAATTTCATGTCAAAACTTGCAGTGTGAAATCTGCTGCAATATGGATATACAGATAATCTTCATAAGAAATGTTAAAGGGTTTTTCCGGAAAAAACTGATGGAGTGCCAATCCTTAAAGTGTCACTGTCGTTTAATTTTTTTTTTTTTCAGGAATCAATAGTCCAGGCGATTTTAAGAAACTTTGTAATTGGGTTTATTAGCCGAAAAATGCATTTTTATCATGAAAAAAACAGTTTGAAGCTCTCCCCCCCTGTCTTCATGGCTTGCTTATGGAGAGAGGAGGGGTGGATGAGGCACCAAAACAGGACAACAAAGATTTAATCTACAGTTAATCACCCGGCTACCTCCTCTGACAGTCAGCACTGACCTCTCAGACCTCTGAGTACCGCTGTCACCCACCTCCTGTTGTGTAATCCTTTGTTCTCTGCTCTCGACTAACTCCCTCCTCCCTCCCCTCCCTATAGAACAGACAGGGTTGTGCCTGATGCAACATGTCACAATTTCCTGATATTTTGCAGTGAATGGAAAAGAGGAGGGAGGGGTGGGGGTTGGCCTGGGAAAAGGCTTTTTGAATGCAGATAATGGCATATTTGCCTAATAAACCCAATTACAAAGTTTATTAAAATCACCTGGACTATTGATTTTTGCAAAAAAATAAAAAATAAAATAAATAAATAAATAAATAATAAAAAAAACAACAACAACAACAACAACAACAACAAAACAACAACACCAACACCACCACGACAGTGACTCTTTAACCGTTAGAGGACCCGGCCAATTTCAATTTTTGCGTTTTCGTTTTTTCCTCCTTGTGCTTAAAAGGCTATAGCACTTGCATTTTTCCACCTAGAGACCCACATGAGCCCTTATTTTTTGCGCCACTAATTGTACTTTACAATGACAGGCTGAATTTTTTCATAAAGTACACTGCAAACCAGAAAAAAAGTGCACAGATTTCTCATTGAGATCTGTGCTGCATAGATATGCAGCACAGATCCATGAGATAGGCACATAGATTGCTTCCGGCTGCTGTAGCCGGAAGCAATCGAGTGCCGAGCCGGGATCAACGCCATTACGGCGTTGACCCCGGAAGGGGTAAGATGTGTGGATCGCTCCTCCGGGACAATGTCCCGGAGGAGCTATCCTCCCCACTAGACACCAGGGAATGACTGCATTCGGTAATCAGACTGTGCCCGATAATACCCGCCTTAGTGTTCAGACCACTACAGATCAAGAGAACAAACTGGGGAGTTTACCACATTCTCTCCCACAGGTTGGAAAAGGACACAGAGCCAGAAGTAGATGCACAGGGCACAGATTTCTAAATGCACACCACCCATGTGAGCCTATGGCTCTGGCCAAAGTACCATCAAAGGCTTCTTTGTATGCCTTCATCGGTAGGCCCATCACATCCAACGGAAAAAATGTACAGCATACTATTTTTCCCCACCAATAGACTCCACCTGACACAGTTTGTGTCCGTCGTTCTGTGGATCCAGCATTGCCATCATGGCTTCTTTTGTAATAGAAGCCATGATGGCAGAGTGAACAGAATCCAACTTGTTATATACAGCAAAGGAGAAGAAATCCTATTAAATAGATATCTTATTTTGAACCTTTCATATGACCAAAACAATTGAGAAAAACAGTAAGGTTGCATGCACACTTCTATGGGATGCTTAACTTCCTGATACCATTATATACATTGACTGATATATAGATACACCCTGATTAAGAGTATGACCAGGTAAACATAATACCGGAGACAGAACATTCTAGAGCTTAACATTTATCTGATTGCCAAGACTCCATATGCCGGGTGAGGGTTTACTTTACAGTTATTTTGTTCTCCTTGCTGTGTGGGTAAGTGTTGTCCAGTCCCAGCTGCAGCCTCCGCTGCTTCTCACAATACACTTTCCAAGTTGCTTCATTAAACCCATAGTTGAAGTAGTCAGAAAGATCAGCACCTAGAAGGATACAGATGGAATACACAACCACATACATTATAGGGCCAGTCTTCTTACATTCTTGGGGTAATTCACACTTTTCATCCATATATTCACTTGTTTCAGTTTTCATCATTTGTCATTCATTCCACACAAATAGGTGTGAGCAGTGTGTAGTGAGGTAAGTACGAGTATGTACAGCAGTAAAAGATTTTAGTGCACTTTTACAATTTCACGTTATACCTGGTTTCCTCCATGGTTTTTCTTCAAAAGAATCCAGATCCACCTCTAGGACAGGAAGGCCATTGATACAACCAGGAGCAGAAAAATCTATACCTTTTGGTGGCAGTTTACCTGTAATGAAAAGTAGAGATGAGCAAAATTAAAGTACAAACGAAGGGAATCACTTTGTTAGCTCAGCAATCTGCTTATTAGCCTGCTGCCTTTAAAGTCTGTGCTGCTCCACCCTGGGTGCATGGAAAAGCTGCATCCTGTCCTGGTAGAAGTTTCCCAGGACTGGATCCAGCTTTTCCAGGCACCCGGGGTGGAGAGTCTTGGACCTAAAAAGCAGCAGGCTGATAAGCAGGTTACCGAGCTAACAAAGTGATTCCTTTTCTTTATATAAGCATTATGGCTTATATTGCTATACAGCACTAAAGAAACAATTTGCAGTGTTTTGAGATAGAAAGACACACACTACTTTTTTGCTAAAACGTAACAAATCACAGACCAGCCATACGTTGTATAAAAGTGTGCAAAACAACAATGTTATAATTACTAATAGCTTACACTACACCAGGGTATAGGTTAGAAAAGCAGACGTTTGGCATTAACTCTTGGTCTGTGAATCAAGTCTTATTTTTCATAGAAATTGGAATTTTCATATTTCCCAACAGTTGAACACTTTACTAAAGTAACAAGCAGTACCGCCATATTGGCTGTCTCCCTCCCATACCCAAAATAAAGTCTACATAAATACGTTATGTAGATTGCAACCCAAAAGTAGAATAATTAGGTATTTTAAATAAAATGAATGATTTCAATTGCATCAATAAAGCTAAAAAGTTTAGTAAGGTATAGAGAACAAAAAAATTACCAGCTGCTCCATAGCCTCTACCTCCTTTCCCATTTCCAGTGGGTCCCCTAAGAAGGAAAAAAAATAAAATATACATATAATACAGTAATTCAGATCCAAAGTAATATTATCCCTCTATGAATCCCTTTTAAGATGACATTCCAAATACAGGATTTAACTTTAGGATATAGGAAAGCCGAAGTGGGTTGAAAGGTTGGCAACTACATTTTAAATCGGCATAAGACGTCCCAAATGGAAGTTTGAGGGAGGGGGGGATATAATAATAAAACAGTAATAAAATATTGTTATATTATGATTAATAAGCCTTGTTCAGCATCGTAAAATCATGTCTTCAGATTTCAGTCGAATTCACACACTTAAGACATTCTGAGGTAGCACATATCCTGGATTTCTGATGTATTTCCTGCACACCGTGTATCTTCCATGTATCCTTGCATCCTTATTTTTGCTGTCAATGATGACTCAGGGATAGAAGTACTATGGTGATGGAAAAGTAAGCCTCCACTTTCCCACTCTGATCAAGTGGAAATCATACCGTATATACCTACATGCAAGATGGAGCTCCTGTTCGGATGTCGCCAATCGTAACCCTCACATCATCACTATCTGTGTCGCTTTCATCTTCATCACTGCAGCTCTGTGTGATCTATGTCAAAATTTAGATTTGGTCAGTACATTTTCAAGAGAATGGGGAAAGAAATCTGTCCGACATTATGTAGGATAGTATTCCAGTAGAGTCACTCCACTAGGTCAAATAAAGGATCTGCTTTATTACATAAGGCGTCTGATAGGTCTGATGTTGTGTCATTATATTAACTAGTAGCAGAGAAAACAGAAAACAGATGCATGCACAAGAGAATGGTTACTATAAGAAATCTCCTCACAGTCTACCTGCACAGTGGCTTGCAGTTTTTAACCTGTCTTAAATCTTTCATCCTTACCCTCCTTAAGTTCTTTTTCCATCTACATAGCCATATCAGTCCACCTGCATAGTGGCTTGCAGTTTTTATTAGTACTATTTTTGGGTATAGTTTTCTTTTTTAATATTAGCCATCATTGTACGGAACAAATAAGGGTATATTTTACTAAATAAGGTATGAATGTGTTGAAACCCAATAAATTTTTTTTTTTTTTAAATACAATATTTTTTTCCACACACTAATGTATCGACCAGCCTTCCCTCTATTGCTTTTGGCAAGGGTTTCTAAGGGTCCTATTAGACAGCCCGATCAATAATATAAATGAACGCGATCTACTAGATTAGCGCCCCTTTACTAAGCCTATTAAACGACTCAATAAACGTTTAGCAAGGGCTGCACAGACATCGTTAGCAATGTTCTTATGTTTGTGCAGCCCCTGCCTTAAACTGTTATGCATTACCTCTCCACACTCTCAGTCTCCTCCCGCCCTCTGCTTGCACTCCCAGCGCCGCGGCTGCCGCTTTACAGTAGCCTGTCTAAGCTGAGAGGCTGCTCAGCCAATCACTGGCTGGGACTGCCGGGAAGGAAGCAAAGGGTAAGAGAAGACCAGAAGCGTGGAGAGGTAACGTATTAACAGTTTAATTAATCCTTAGTCGTTGGCTGCGCTATTACACAGAGCGATGTGAACCCGACGATTTTAGGTCTGGACCTAAAGAAACAATCAGATCGTTTCATCAGCTGATCATTGTCTCCATTACACAGAGCGATAATTGGCCTGATTATTGCTCAGTGTAATAGGGCCCTATGGCTGTGTTTCCACTTTTGCGATCAGACCACAATCCAAGTGCCATGGAAACCATATCCCCAATCGCCCCAACAGCTGCACGATTTTACCGATAACCCAACAACATAATGTGTCTATTGGGAGAGAACTGGGGAAACACAGCCCAACTGATTTAACAATCTGGATCAGAGCAGGAGGGACCAGAGGCCATTGAAGTGGTAACTGCAGGGGATAAAAGCAGGTGAGTATGACACACAGAGATTACTCCTACAACATCAATCTGCATGTGGTGATGACAGTACACCTAGCCCAGTGTACACAGCACAAGCTGAAAGTGACAGCTAGTGGCACTAAAGAAAGCCACTGAAAGATCATCAAAAGTACCTGCAGAGATTCATCCTTGGGCTCCATGCTCCCACTAGATATATCTTGTAGTGTATCACATGACTTAGTATGCCTACAAAATTAAAAATAAAATAAATGTATGTTAAAAAATTGTTATTGTCCTATTAGCAATAAATAAAGTCTAAGGGACCTTTTATCTGAAAGAGCCGTGTCCCGCTACTGGACCCTGCCCGCTGTCTTCTGAGCTCCCCACCGGCTATGTCACAACAAGGCTGACAGATGCCCCTCTCAGCTAGTCAGTGACTGGGACGGGACACCACTGCAGTCACTGATTAGCTGAGCGGGCTAAAACCCACCGGTCTGTGACGTGGAACCTGGGTTGTGACAGAACTGAGGAGAAGATGACAGCCAGCAGGGTTCCGGGAGGTGATGCAGCAAAGCGCAGGCACTGGGAGCGGTAAGCAGAGTGTCTTTTTTTTTTATTTTCCCCCCACCCCTGCCTGTAGTGATTTTTTACCCCTGCCGGACTTTATACAAAAGATGTCCAAAGCTGTCGCCAGTAAAAGGTATATGAAAGACTCTCCGAAGATTGAGTAATGTAAAATACCGGACCAGGAGACAAAGTGCTAAAATAGCTATTTTAACTTTGGATTAGTAAAACATCCGGGGCACTTGTAACTATAATGCAAACCGTCACACCTAAAAACTTTGGCTTGATTTCCACATATGTATTCAATGGAATTGACACCCTAGTTTATCAAATAGCTGCGCAATATTCCCGGCATTATGAGCAACATTGCACGGCTATTGGGGGAGCAACAGAGACATGGTTTCCACAGTGTTCAGAATGCATTATGATTGCACATGTGGAAACACAGCCTAATGGTCCTTCCACGTGGAGCGATAATTCATCTTATGATTTTGATGCAACGGTTTTGTTTTTACAACGATCTGCGTTCAAAGGGCTAAATTATTAAAAAAAATAAATCACTATTACAATCGTTTTAAGGTCACTTAAGGCCATGTCACACATTAGGATGAATCTGCGGATTACCAGCGAGCGACCAGACATGATTTGAGATGTTGAAAGATCACGATGAAAGATTTATTGCTGATCGCTTCATCATTAGCTGTGTTTACACAAGCCGATTATCGCTCAAATGCGATCGTAATCAAGAAAATTTGAACAATAATCGCTCCGTGTAAAAGGACCATAAGGTTTAACTCTGGATTATATACTGAATAGATGGCAATCACTGTATATGTTTTGCACGTGTATTCTCAGAATGGGATGGGAGAAGGATATTCTGTGCAGTGCTGACATTAGAAGAATAAGCAATAAATTAAAGCAGTAATGTTTTGGACAAATTACCCAGACGTTGATCCTGTCTCCTCATCATCATGGTTGGGAGTCGGGGAATCTGAAAACAGAAACATAGTTATCTTCTGCACAGTTAAAACCTGATGGCAGTCGTTGTGTGAACTGGACAGCCACACTCCTAAGCAGCATTGTGGGGCTTTAAAATGGACACGTAAGAATCTTTCTGCTCACTACAGTAAAGCAGAGGTGTAGCTAGGCTCTCCTGCACCCGGGGAAAAGATTCAATTTGGCGCCCCCCCCACACACACACACACCGTATGTGCAGTAAGCACAGGGGGGCCCATGTGTCATATATATATAATATATATATATATATATATATATACTAGAAAATGTACCCGGCGCTGCCCGGGTATAAAGTGTCAGTGTGTTAATTAGATTTGTTCTAAGGTGCCCAGGAGGCCAAGCTAAAGGCATTGTTTCATCAGTTCATTGTTCATTGTTAATCAGTGGAATTAGTGTATACCTGTAGTGCATAGTTGGAGGGGTTCTGTATACCCACAATGTATAGTTTTTAGGGGTCTCGCATATCTGTAGTGCATAGTTGGGGGGGCTGTATACCTATAGAGTATAGTTGAGGGAGGTCCTGTATACCTGCAGTGTACAGTTGTTGAAGGTCCTGTATACCTGTACTGTATAGTTTGGGGGTCCTGTATACCTGTAGTATATAGTTGGTGCTGTATACCTGTAATGTATAGTTGGTGGAGGTCTTATATACCTGTAGTTTATAGTTTAAGGGTCCTGGATACCTGTAGTGTATAATTGGTGGAGGTCTTGTATACCTGTAGTATATAGTTCGGGGGTCCTGTATACCTGTAGTAAATAGTTTGAGGGTCCTGTATAACTATAGTATAGAGTTGGTGGAGGTCCTGTATACCTGTAGTGTATAGTTTGGGGTCCTATATAACAGTAGTATATAGCTGGTGGAGTTTCTGTATACCTGTAGTATATTTGGGGTCCTGTATACTTGTAGTATAGAGTTGGTAAAGGTGCTGTATACCTGTATTATAGAGTTGGTGTAGGTCCTGTATACCTGTAGTGTATGGTTTTGAGGTCCTGTATACCTGTAGTGTATAGTTTGGGGTCCTATATACCTGTAGTATATAGTTGGTGGAGTTCCTGTATACCTGTAGTGTATAGTTTTGGGGTTCTGTATACCTGTAGTGTATAGTTTGGGGTCCTGTATATCTGTAGTATATAGTTGGTGGAGGTCCTGTATACCTGAAGTATATAGTTGGTGGTATATAGTTGGAGGTCCTGGTATATAGTTGGAGGTCCTGTATACCTGTAGTGTAAAGTTTGGGGTCCTGTATACCTGTGGTATATAGTTTTGTGGAGGTCCCGTGCACTTGTAGTGTATAGTTTTGGGGTCCTGTATACCTGTAGTGTCCTGTATACCTGCAGGGTTGTATTTACCCGTATGGCAGTGTTATTCAGTCACAGTGTGTCGGTATTGGTCATGTCTGGTATGGGGGTGTTATCCAGTCACAGTATGGCGGTATTGGTCAGGTCTGGTATAGCAGTGTTATCCAGTCACAGTATGGCACTATTGGTCAGGTCTGATATGATGGTGTTATCCAGTCACAGTATGGTGGTATTGGTCAGGACTGGTGTGGCGGTGTTACCCAGTCACAGTTTGCCGGTATTGGTCAGGTTTGGTATGGCAGTGTTATCCAGTCACAGTATGGCGGTATTGGTCAGGTCTGGTATGACAGTGTTATCCATTCACAGTATGGCGGTATTGGTCAGGTCTGGTGTGGCAGTGTTATCCAGTCACAGTATGGCGGTATTGGTCAGGTCTTATATGACAGTGTTATCCAGTCACAGTATGGCGGTATTGGTCAGGTCTGGTATGACAGTGTTATCCAGTCACAGTATGGCGGTATTGGTCAGGTCTGGTGTGGCAGTGTTACCCAGTCACAGTTTGGTATACCTGTTGTGACCTGTATATACATGTACTGTATGGATGGAGTAGGGGCTCCTGTATATACATGTACTGTATAGTTTGAGTAGGGGGTCCTGTATACATGTACTGTATAGATGGAGTAGGGGGTCCTCTATATACATGTACTGTATAGATGGAGTAGGGGGCCCTGTATATACATGTACTGTATAGATGGAGTAGGGGGTCCTGTATATACATGTACTGTATAGATGGAGTAGGGGGTCCTGTATATACATGTACTGTATAGATTGAGTAGGGGGTCCTGTGTATATATATATATATATATACTGTATAGATGGAGTAGGGGGGGTCCTGTATATACATGTACTGTATAGATGGAGTAGGGGGTCCTGTATATACATGTACTGTATAGATGGAGTAGGAAGCCCTGTATATACCTGTACTGTATAGATGGAGTAGGGGGTCCTGTATATACATGTACTGTATAGATGGAGTAGGGGGTCCTGTATATATATATATATATATATATATATATATATATATATATATATATACTGTATAGATGGAGTAGGGGGTCCTGTATATACATGTACTGTATAGATGGAGTAGGGGGTCCTGTACATACATGTACTGTATAGATGGAGTAGGGGGTCCTGTATATACATGTACTGTATAGATGGAGTAGGGGGCCCTGTATATACATGTACTGTATAGATGGAGTAGGGGGCCCTGTATATACATGTACTGTATAGATGGAGTAGGGGGCCCTGTATATACATGTACTGTATAGATGGAGTAGGGGGCCCTGTATATACCTGTACTGTATAGATGGAGTAGGGGGTCCTGTATATACCTGTACTGTATAGATGGAGTAGGGGGTCCTGTATATACCTGTACTGTATAGATGGAGTAGGGGGTCCTGTATATACATGTACTGTATAGATGGAGTAGGGGGTCCTGTATATACATGTACAGTAAAACCTCGGTTTCCGAACACCTCGGAGTTCGAACAATTCGGTTTTCGAACTAAATTTCCCCCTGAAGTTTTGCTCGGTATCCGAACAAAACCAGGGGGATAACTGTCAGCTGAACTGATGTTCAGCTGACAGTTAGAGGTGTTCGGAACACTGAGAGGCAGGAGCGGGCGGCTATTTAAACTTGCCGCCGTGCTCCTGCTCCAATCAGCTGCGGGGGACACCCTGTAAAGAAGTGGAGAATCCCATCATAATGAGGGAATCCCCACTTCTTTACAGGGTGTCCCCCGCAGCTGAGAGGAGCAGGAGCACGGCGGCAAGTTTAAATAGCCGCCCGCTCCTGACTCTCACTGCGGGGACAGGCTGTAAAGAAGCCGTCTCCCAGCGCTGTCCTCCTGTCTCTCCCCACCAGCCCCTCCGCCCCCCCCGCCGGCCCGGAGCGCTGTACACCCCTATAGACTGCGGCGCGCCCGTGCTGTTGCGCCCGCAGCCCCGCTCACCAGCTTCTTGCTCCCGCTGCCTCTGCAGACTCTCTCTTACCCTGCAGAGGCAGCGGGGAGCAGCGGGAGCAAGAAGCTGGTGAGCGGGGCTGCGGGCGCGCCGCAGTCTATAGGGGTGTACAGCGCTCCGGGCCGGCGGGGGGGGCGGAGGGGCTGGTGGGGAGAGACAGGAGGACAGCGCTGGGAGACGGCTTCTTTACAGCCTGTCCCCGCAGTGAGAGTCAGGAGCGGGCGGCTATTTAAACTTGCCGCCGTGCTCCTGCTCCTCTCAGCTGCGGGGGACACCCTGTAAAGAAGTGGGGATTCCCTCATTATGATGGGATTCCCCACTTCTTTACAGGGTGTCCCCCGCAGCTGATTGGAGCAGGAGCACGGCGGCAAGTTTAAATAGCTGCCCGCTCCCGCCTCTCACTGTTGCGGGGGGTGTGAAGTGTTTTTGCACTCTGTGGGCCGGGTGCTCTGTACCTGACCCACGGAGTGTAAAAACCAATTAATCACATTTACATTGTTCCCTATGGGAACTTACAGCTCGGTTTTTGAACTGCTCGGTTATGGAACAGCCTTCCAGAACCAATTATGTTCGAAAACCGAGCTACCACTGTACTGTATAGATGGAGTAGGGGGTCCTGTATATACATGTACTGTATAGATGGAGTAGGGGGTCCTGTATATACATGTACTGTATGGATGGAGTAGGGGGTCCTGTATATACATGTACTGTATAGATGGAGTAGGGGGTCCTGTATATACATGTACTGTATAGATTGAGTAGGGGGTCCTGTATATACATGTACTGTATAGATTGAGTAGGGGGTCCTGTATATACATGTACTGTATAGATGGAGTAGGGGGTCCTGTATATACATGTACTGTATAGATTGAGTAGGGGGTCCTGTATATACATGTACTGTATAGATTGAGTAGGGGGTCCTGTATATACATGTACTGTATAGATGGAGTAGGGGGTCCTGTATATACATGTACTGTATAGATGGAGCAGGGGGTCCTGTATATACATGTCCTGTATAGATGGAGTAGGGGATCTACCAGTTATTACTGTGGATGTTGTGAGGCAGCTTCCCTAGCAACCATTGCTCCCTGTGAAAATGAAAGCAGTAATCCTATTGGTTGCTAAGGCTCCAACTGCCGTGTCTGCTGCAGCTAATTATATCACCTGTGTTTGCAGTGAGGAGATTTTCCCATTCATCTCTATGAGGCGCTCTTTCCCCTCCCTCTCCCCTCCTGTACATCTGGCGGGGACGGGACCTTCGCAATAACCTTCCCGGGCACCCAATGTATCTGTGTGCCAAATTTGGGGTCAAACGGTTCAGGCGTTTGGAAGTCTATAGAGGACAGACAGACAGAAGGACAGACAGAAGGACAGACAGACAGACAGAAGGACAGACAGACAGACAGACAGAAGGACAGACAGACAGACAGACAGAAGGACAGACAGACAGACAGAAGGACAGACTTTGATTTTTATGATATAGATATATATATATATTTTTTTTTTTTAGGGTACAAACACGGGACGTGCCAAGAACCGCCAAAGCAACCTGCTGCGTGTTTGTCTGCCATTGAAAGTATAGGGCCGGGATACGCAGCGGAAAACTCGCTGCGGATACGCCAAGTGATACGCCTTAATGAAGTTTAGATGAGCGATTCGGTCAGCTCTACTGGCAGCACTAGTGTGGTGTTCACAATATGGGATACACAATGTCATATTTACTGTGTACCTGGAATGTTCCCAAACTAAAATTTGGTTTTTGAATACCTTAACGGAGGCGCCGTTGCCTCCACTCCCTGCTGTCTGTACCTGAGGAGGCGCCGTTGTCTCTGCTCCCTGCTGTCTGTACCTGTGAATTATGAGGCGAAGCTTCCTGATCTATCTCCAGTGTGACACCCAGTGTAATGTGATCCAATGGTGCCGTCTCCTAATGCACAGGTACGCTCAGTGTAGAGTTGATCAAACTTCGGGAAATCCTAGGTTCGATTGAACTCGAACACTCACGAACCTGCTGCATTAGATTCCCAATGCCTTCCCGGTCCGTGGGGAAGGAGGAGACTGCCCGGGTACTGGAATTCTGAAATTCAGCCTAGGTAATAGGAATTCCAATTGGTACCTGGGCACTCTACTCCTTCCCCACGGACCAGGAAGGCATCAGCAATCTAATGCGGCAGGTCTGTGAATGTTCGAGTTCTATAGAACCGAGGATTTCCTGCGGTTTCATCAACTCTACTCAGCAGAGGAGACAACAGCAGCAGCAATACCTCCAGTAAGGTATTCCATCACCAAATTCAATATAGAAATAATTTTAAAAAGTAACTCTTGTATCATGGTCACGGTATACAGATGCTTTATAGATCGGTGTAGGGAACCTTAGCTCTCCAGCTGTTGCAAAACTACAACTCCCATCATACATGGACAGTCAAAGCTAAAACTTTGGCTGTCCAGACATGATGGGAGTTGTAGTTCTGCAACAGCTGGAGAGCTAAGCTTCCCTAGCCCTGCAGATAGTAGGTAAGGTTTATATAAATGTGATATATATATTTGGATAGGGCAGTTATTAAGGGGTTAAGTATAGAATAATGTACAACCAAAAGAGACCCCTAAATAGACATTGGACCCCAACTCTCTTGTGTGTCTTCCTCCCCCCCCCCTTCCATCCCAGACAAGTGTCACCCTGTACCCTCCTGTCCCCCCCTCTCCACCTCCCCTTCCCACACACCTGTATCTTCTTTCTCCTCCTCCATTGTGCAGTGTACATACAGGACCTGCGGTGACATCATAGTCACATGTAAAGGTCCTGTAACTTTGCTGTACTGTCTCCAAGCGCCGCGATTTTGCGCAAATTATAGCTAATCATCAGCCAGGAGACAATACAGTATGGGAAATACCTCTTTTGATTAAAGGGGTAGTGCGGCGGTAAACAATTATTCACAGAATAACACACATTACAAAGTTATACAACTTTGTAATGTATGTTATGTCTGTGAATGGCCACCTTCCCCGTGTCCCCCCCACCCCCACCCGTGTACCCGGAAGTGGGGTGCACTATACATACCTGTCACAAACCCTCCGACCGTCCTGAGTGCCAGCCGCCCTCTTCAGCGTCATCAGATGCTCAGCCGCGACTGGCTGAGCACAGTTATGCTCAGCCAATCGCAGCTGAGCAGCCGATGGCGCTGAAGAGGGCGGCCGGCACTCAGGACGCTCAGACGGATTCGGCTGGGCCGTCCGAAGACGACATCGCAGACTGAAGATCGGAGACGAGTCAGCACGTGACAGGTATGTATAGCGCACCACACTTCCGGGTACACGGGTGGGGGTGGCGGGACACGGGGAAGGGGGCCATTCACAGACATAACATACATTACAAAGTTGTATAACTTTGTAATGTGTGTTATTCTGTGAATAATTGTTTACCGCCGCACTACCCCTTTAAGTAAAAATCGTCCCCTGTCTCCCCACACTGACAGAGGGCAGGAGGCTTCCAGGCTGCCTCATCCACTGCCATCCTCTCTCTGCTCCCTGTGATGGCGCCCCCTCTAGTCTCGGCGCCCGGGGCAGCTGCCCCCCTGGCCCCCCCCTAGCTACGGCCCTGCAGTAATGGCAGTGAATGGTAGAGCTTCTTATGAATCAAGATGTGTAATTCTAAAGCGTCTATCTCCACGCTGGAGCATCACATGGAAAGAAGAAGTTTTAAGCAAGTCAAGGCAGATTATCAGCCAAAAGGAGAGTTTCTAGCAATGCCCCTTTCCGATAATCTGCTGTGTAAAAGTGGCAGCGATCACCTGAGGAGCGGCAAATACCCACAGCCTCGGCTGATCGCATCTTTTGCGCTACTTCAAAATCTATCACTGTCAGCCGTACATCTGTGTAAACAGGGGATGTGTGGCCTATAGCAATACATTTAAATGGCCACACAAATAAAGGGACAGGAATCATTCATGCGGCCTGGCCGCTCGATTAATTGTGCCTTCCAAAGGCAACTGCAATGGAGTGCTGGTCTCAGTGATTGGCGCTCGTTCGCAGACATGCACAGCCGGAGATCGAGTAATGTAAACGGACCCTTAGGAAATAAAGACCACCCCTCATGGGCTTTATCTCGTAACCTGCATAACACTGGTAAAGTGTATATGTCAGTCCTGGAGAATAAACTAAAAATTTAAGTTACATCTCCTGATTCCTCCCTAGTAAAAGACATAGCCAATGAGAGAGAGGGTGATAGGTTTCTACCAGACAAGCGTCCATTACGGGGGTCAACCAGACACATTATGGGACCACACAGAGGCCAGGCTTTCAGTGTTCTCTCCAGATTCCAGCCATTTTTATTCATTTATTTTTTCATCAAAGTGATAAAAATTGCAGCCATATTTTTTCCAAGCTGCTGAGAAGCCACATATAAACAACACAGGTAGCAACTACTCTTATATCTGGTTACGTTTTTTGGTAGACATTCTCTTCATCACACAACTGACAAGAAAGATGGTGTGTTAGAAATTTAAGGGAAAGTAGTAGCAGAACTCATTAAGGGGTTAAACGCCAAAACTATATTGCGGAGGATGCCAAAAACGGATAAATAGGTTATTTCAGTGTAAAAATAGGGAGGCTGGGGCTGTATAAGAAGAAACACTAGGAAAGGATGGCACCGGTAAAATTAACTCTACTTAAAGCTGCTGTCCGCAATCTCCTGGGGGGGGTTAATAAGGGATCGGGGATTAATTATTTTCTAGGATAAGTCTTCCTAAAGGGAATTCCTGTTTATTTGGATGCAAACACTAAGGGAATAGCAGAGACATGATGCCTAGTCTGTTACCTACTGGGCAATAAGTAGATAAATGCTTCTTTTAATAACACAGCATGAGTAATAGCACAGTACCAGGGTGACATCCCATAGGGGTGTATATTAATGGGAAGGGGCATATGGTGTTCACAGCTGACATGACTGGCTCAGTATATAAGAACCTACCACATTCCTGTCTGTTAAAGGGTACATTCACACTTACCACATCAGATGTCATGCTGTGAGTTTTTTTGTGAAGTCCGCTGCAAGTCTGATTACCATTATAGTCTATGGCACTCCATTCTCGCAGTGGATTTTTATTCCACAGTAAGAATGGAGTGCCATGGCATTGTAAAACTTAGATACAGTGCTGCTGTTACATAAAAAAAAATTAAGAAGCCATTCTTACCTGTCCCTGTTCCCCTGATGCCATCTCCCGCCCCTTCTGCTTAGTGACAACATGCTCAGCCAATTACTGTGCAGTCATTGAGCGGGGGACGCTGAGACAGCTCTGGAGGAAGTCAGGTAAGTGTGGACAGGTAAGAATGGCTTATTTGTGATGCTGTTGCTTCACTTCATTGGGGCTTCACGGCAGTTAGGCCCCCTCTCCTGGCTGAGACAGTCCACTGGTGAAATGAAGTGATTTTAGAGCAAAAAGACACAAACAAGTCTTACACACCACCAAGCTTGTGGATGGTGCGGAAAACCACAAAGAGTGGGAAGTGACAATATCCCTGCAATATAACAGCAGCACCATATCTGAAGTATTACAAAGCTATGGACTCCATTCTTAGGGTATATGCAAACTACGGATTTCTCCTGGATAACTTTCTATGGATAAGGGTTTATTCCCCTGTACAGGATCTGCTGCCTATTTGAGGTCACAGACTTTATGCTGCAGATATGTGGTGGCTAAATGATGAAACAGCATCAAATCTGCTGTCATTCTTGTACGTATGGAGCTGATTGTTTAAACCCCAACCAAGTGTCAAGTGTCCATTTAACATATCTATAGTCTTCCATTAGTTCGTATTACTCTAAGGATAGACACCATGTACACGTGCAGGCTGTAGGAATAAATTCCCTGATTTCTAGTAAAGGGATTTCCCCATAAACATCTCTATACCTGTATCATGCCAGGGGCCTGGTCACTTGGGTCTCCACCAATCTGGACAATGTGGGTTGCCAGTAATTCACTATATCTGGCACTACCACTACTAGTGAATGGAGAGATGGTGCCCATGCAGTCATACAGGGTAGTCAGGACCCCCACTGTTATGTGTAGTGGCGGTCCCATTGGTCGCACATATCACCTATCCTGTGGGACGATCCCTTTAAGAATAGGTTACCTGAGGACAGAGTGAGGGGAGTGTGGGGGCGGACAATGGGAGAGATCCGGATCCTCCCCTCCATGCAGTGTGAGGCAGGTGCACAGCTGCTATCTCCCATATACAGGACGCACACCTGGCACAGCACCTACCTGCCCCGTACAGCCACAGCTCCTCCTCCAGACCCTCGCTGTCCTCGCAGGGTGCCGACTCCCGTACCGGCGGAGGGCTCCCGGGCCCCGCCGTGCTCATAGCGGAGCAGTGCAGCTAGTGGAGCGGTACGGAGGCAACGGAGCAGAGCGCCAGGTGCATCCATCTCCAGGGGCCCCACCGCCTGCTCTGTCCCGCCAGGTCCTAGCGCCGCAGGCTACACCCACACCTCCTGCTAATAGCGCTTCCCAATCGGCGTCATGTTATGCATCAGCTGCCTATTCTACCTTGTTGTGATGGAAACTTGTGGTAAACGCAGGCTTCTACCTAGCTGCCCGATCTCCTACAAAAGCCAGTAATGGGCCATGAGCTGCTTTCCGCGGGATCCTCTTTATTTCTAGGATTGCAGGTGCGTGCTCTGCGTCATGGAGATCAGCGGGGGATGGATTGCGCCACATGTATCATTCTTCCCCCATGTGACTGTATCTGTACACAGAGTTGCATATATGATGGTGGCAGCTGTATACTGGGGCTCCCAGTCTCCCTGGCTGCATCCTGGGCATCTGCAGGGCTGCTGTGGTGGGCAACCCCACCCCTCATACATTGTAAGGAGAGATGACCTTACCATAATAGCTTTGTTATCCCTGTAATCTTCTCCCTGGGGGCTGGGAAAAGCTGGATCCTGTCCTGAGAAACTGGGAGAGGATGGGTGTGCAGATTGACTATCAGCATGATGCTGACATATACCATAGTAGGGCAGTGTATTGTATCAGTGATCAAAGATCACTTGTTTAGTAATACACTAGTGTAAAAGGAAAAAAAAAAAATAATAATAATCAAAACACCCCCCAATAATAAAAAAGCATTACATTACCTGCATACAATAAACCATTACATAAATTACAAAAAAAACCATTTTAAAAACACAAAACCTATACATATTTGCTATTGCCATGTCCGTAACGACCCAATCTATAAAACGATATTATATTGCACGACTCACGCTGTAAAAAAATATAACAGCACCAAAAATCGGCTTTAAGAAATACGTCATAAAAGATCAAAAATCATATACAGTGGTGCCTTGGATTAGGAGCATAATTCGTTACGGGGCGGCGCTTGTAATCCAAATCCACTCTTATACCAAAGCAAATTTTCCCATAAGAAATCACTGATATGCAGACAATTGGTTCCACACCCCAGAAATAATGATTATTCTGAATAACATGTAAAACAAATGAAACAAACATTCAGAAACAGCAGAATATGTGATATTATAAGTTACTGTACAGTAATGGAGAGGATGGGAAACACAAGGACTGACAGAGACTGCAGGGGGCATGGAGGAATGAGCAGGGCAGATGTGGGCACATACATGGAGCACTCTGTCTGGGGAGAGAGGGGTTACAGCTATGGAGAGATTACCTCCACAGTCCGGTCCACTGATGTAAGCCCCAGCCTGAAGTGGATCTGCTATGATTTGATAGGTGAGGAAGACTTCCATGGTCGGAGTACAGGGCTGTAGACCACCCTGTGCAGACCATGCCCCTCCTCCACTCCCCCTCCCACCCAGCACAGGGAGCTCTTACACCATGGGTCTCAAACTCGTGGCCCTCCAGCTGTTGCCAAACTACAATTCCCATCATGCCTGGACAGCCAAAGCTAAAGCTTTGGCTGTCCAGGCATGATGGGAATTGTAGTTTAGCAACAGCTGGAGGGCTGTGAATTTGAGACCTCTGTCTTACACCAAAGCAATGCTCTTAAACCAAGTCACAATTTTGAAAAAAAAACTGAGCTCTTAAACCAAAACGCTCTTAATCCAAGTTACTCTTAAACCAAGGTACCAGTGTGTGTGTGTGTGTGTGTGTGTGAAGCTTGGTATCAATAAAAACTGCACATCTTACTGCAAAAAAGGGCCCAAAACCAGCTTTGTCACACAAAAGATAAAAACGCTATGAGTTTTTGAAGGTTTTTGTTGGGACAATAGTTTCTATTGTGCCAAAGTGGTAATAGTTAAAAAAAAAAAAAAATCCTATACAAATTTTGTATCGCCGTAACCATAGTGACCCAGAGAATACATGTTATTTTACTGTACACTGAATAGAGTAAGTTTAACCCCTTAGTGACCACCGATATGGCCACTAATGGCCTCTATTCTGCTGCCTTTAGCATTTTACGGCGATGCAAAAAAATTGGCGCCAGTAAGGCCTGCAGCTCCCTCCTCTCAGCTACTGGAGGTAGCTAAGGTGCTGGGGCAGAGTGTGGGGCCCGTCCCCGCACCGGCGATCCCCGTTATTAACAGTATAACGGCAGCCGCTGGTAGACTCCTTAGGGCTGCAACCAACTTCTTCAGCCACCAGTAATTAAATGATGAACAATCAGACTTGAGCGCTCATCTCTATTCCTAATCTCAGTCTTGATGCAAGGAAGTGCCCAATCATTGGTCAAGACACCACTACAGCTGATTGGCCGAGCTGGCACATACTTGTTTAAAAAACAAATATTTCAGGCTATGTTTTTTTTTTTTCTATAAGTCCTAACCATGCCAGACATATGACACACGCTCACCATTGTTCTCGGTTATCAGCCATTGTTACAACACCTGGACCATTTGACTCCAAATATGGCACCTATGTATGTTGGGCACCTGGGAAGGTTTTCAAAAAGATCCTCACCTTGCCAAATGTATACAGCTTTTGCAAACTATTGTTCTGTTATCAGTCATTATCACAGCCTGCCCTGTACAGGCATCCAAATGTCTGAACAGTTTGGTCCTAAATTTGGCAAATAACTACATTGCATGAGTGGGAAGCTTTTGTAAAAGCATCAACCTTAGCAGACGTATACAGCACTTACTCACCATTGTGCTCGGTTAGGAGTCTGTCCTTTATAGGCATCTAAATGCCTGGAATCATTTGACTCAAAATTAGTCACATAGATACACTGGGTGTCCAGGAAGGATAAAAAAAATTTTTTTAAAATCTTGCCAGATGTGTACAGCACTTGTACACTGCTTTCTGCTATAATCACAGAATTGTATCTAGAGGCTATATACACTGTTCACTATCATAAAAAAAATATATATTTATAAATAGGGATGATTTAAATTTTTATTTTTGGTGGTTATTTAAAAAAAAACAACTTTATTCCAACTGCATCTAGGGTTAAATAGCCAACTATTAACAGCAGCCAACATCCTTCAGGTATAGAGGGCTCATCTCCTCAGCCCTCCCCTACTTAAGGTCACCTTGATGTACAGGTACATGATCAGTTAATGGGTTGGCCAGAATCGTTAGACCATCAATATTACATTGGCATGGGTCGAACTCTTGGCAACCCCACCAATCAGCAGTTTGGGTGCGTTCACACACGGTTAACCTCCAGTGGATTCTGCCGTTCGCCCCCCCCCCCCCCCCCCCGCTTAAAGATTTGCCCGTCCCATAGGTTCCATTCTAGTCAGGCAGATTCCGCCGATCTCCCAAAAAAGAATTAACATGCACAGTGGCATCTGCCAGAGCCTATGGGACAGGCAAATCTTCAAACGGGAATCTGCTGAGGGATACCAAATTCCAACGCCACCCACCTTCGAAACCTTTGAAAACAACCTGAAATCAAATCTCTTCAGAATTCTACCATCCTCTGCCCCTTAGTGGAACTAATGGTACTTAATAATAATAATAATAATAATAATAATAATAATAATAATAATAGTAGTAATGATAAAAACAAGACCCAGGATAAAATATGAATTAGTTAACTTTTATTTTACTGGATGAAATGCAGTTCATTTGACCAACAAATCCAAAATCAGACATCTTGGGTTTATATTCCACTCCTAGATACAGTTGTAGATATATTTTGGCACATCTGTTATTCAGTCTTTTCATTTGTTTATCCCGCGGCTGGTAACAAAGAGGCTCAGGTTATGTCACGGTGTGAGTTCCAATGACAAAAGAAGCTGTTTCCAGATGCAATATATTGACAAGTCTTTTCTCCTCAAAGTCCAACAGATTCCTCCTGCCATGTCAAACTTCCATGATTGCTGCTAATACTGATACTATGAAGTAACTGACGGTCCGCTGTATTGTGAATGGGTAGATGATACACATATACACTGATAATGTAATCTACAGAAAAAAAAAAGTCTTTAACGTAACCAGACATGAGCATTTCAGAGTGTAAAATAGTGGACTTTTGAAACACAGCTTTAAAAAAAAAAAAGTTTAAGAAAATGGTTATAAAATATCAGTTTTGATTTTGCCTTCATGGAAAAGTTTGACAAAGCAGAATGGACTCAGGTCTATAATAGCATAGTGTTCATGACTGCATCAAACAAACCCAATAATAAATCACATTGGTGTTATAATGTGTGCATATTTTCTGGTTTCTGCTACAGGTTTTTTTTTACCATTTAAGTGCATGTTCTTTTTTTAATACTATTTTACAACCTATGTATTAAATCTACATGAAAATTTGTATCAGAAGTGCTGCAACCATGCCCTATGTGAAGTCAATATAATGCCAGCTAAAGATGGTGTCAGCAATCTGAAGGACAGCCAGATGCTGGACACAATAAATGGTTGAATACAAAGGGCAAAAGAAACCTTCAAAAAGTTAAACACTTTTGTTGCCTGGTTATATATCATTTGGACATTTCGGAAAAGAATAAAATGCAAATATAGTTTGCAGCAAAAATTACAGCGTAGTGTACAGTTACAAAATAATGTATAAAACATAAAACATCTCCAGCAAGCTTACGCGTTATTGGCATTTGTAACAACTTCACTCCCTGGCTGCGTAATCCATCTGATGGAAGGAGTCGGGCTTTATTGTAAGTCTACAGAGCCCAACCCCTGCTATCAGGATTAGGGAGGGACTGCCAGAGTCTAATATTTACAAATGCAGCAGGTCTTTGGAAGGAGACCCAGTGTGATATCCGCTTTTGACATATCAAAAGTTATTACAATGGCCAATCCTACTTTGAGACACAAATACTGAGAATAGAAGCAATTAAGATGGAGAGTATTGGATATCATACCAAATGTTACCTCTCCCTAATGCCTTCTCTCTAACCTTTAGATGCTTGTATAAGTAAAATATGGTAAAGCAAACAGCAGCTAACTAAGGCCATGTCCAGACGTTTAAAGGCATGATGCAGGTTTGAATTCCATGGTAAATCCATAACGTATCTGCATGGAACATGCAGATTTTGGTGTGGAATGTTTATGGAATTGCCATAAATTTGTATGAAATCCAGAACAGAAATTCACAGCCACGTTTAGACCCAGCTACTGACCTTGAAAAATGGTTTGGGACAGTCAGTGGGCTAACAATGCTAGCTAGATTTCCTAATCTGTCAAATACTAACAGCTCACAACTTTTTACACAGGCCGACATGGGGCCGTGTGCACACACAAACAGCACCACTAACATTCATTGTTATCGGCAGCAATCACCTGTTTACCCCTGCACAAAAGATGCGGTCAGCCGAAGTCGTCGTTTCCCACTTTTTGGCCAGTCGTCAATGCTTTTACATGGGCCAATTATCGGCTGAATGAACTTTGCGGTGTAAAAAAGCCCGAAGGCCATGCTCAGATGATTCTGCACTGAAAATCTGCAGCAGAACTCTTCTCCATGCTCAGTGTCCTGCTTTGAGTAAATGAGGGTGTGTGCGCGCGTCCGCTTCCGCCGAAGTGACATGCCACTTCTTAGAGAGGAGAGGGGAGGAAGCGGACGTGCACGCACCCTCTCATTCACTCAAAGCAGGACACTGAGCGCGGCAGGATTCCATGGCGGAAAGCTCACCAATTTTTGCTCTATGTGAACGGGGCCAAAAACATCTGAGTATAGGAGAAAGCGCAGTACACTTTCTGGCAAGTTGCAGACTTTCAAGCTGCTGTGATATATTTTTTTTTTAAAACTCTTTTAACTGCAAACATCACACAACACATGCATATATAGAAAAATCTCCAGCTTTTCCCCCTCATAAGTCTGGACGTCTCCTAACAGGCACTTAGCATGATAAAAGTGACAACTGGCTAGATCTGATTTATCGGTAGAGCAACAGTGTAGAATTTTACTCAGGGCTACTGTGCTTCTGTAGTGTATATAGAAATAAGATCACCTATAAATGTTCTGAATAACTCAGAATGAAGATTTATTAACAGCAGCAAATATTTCCATAGTTTATACTATACATTACCTTAATAGACACTCAATTTGCTATTAAGACTTAAATGTCTATATACAGTTGCTATTCTATTAGGCATAAAAAAGAACAAATAAAGGGGATTGGTTACGTACATTTTCATACATTCAGTTTAGTGGTTCATACATCATGGATAGAGAAAGTATTGCTTTATTTCTTGCCCAAACAGACAAGCATGTTCATATGCGACAGTTTTAAAAATGCCTGTCTAAAAGGGGGGTACAAACTACAACGGGATGATTTTTCTCTCGGCCATTGCTGAACATTGAAGATACATTTTCTAAAAGCACAAATAAATTCTGCATATGGCATTAAAATGTTAATAGTTCGTTTCTGTCATTTAAAAAAAACAAAAAAAACACTTTATGGTAAATTCATGCATGCCAGAACTTTGACTTTCCCCAAT
Source organism: Dendropsophus ebraccatus (assembly GCF_027789765.1). Taxonomy (NCBI): domain Eukaryota; kingdom Metazoa; phylum Chordata; class Amphibia; order Anura; family Hylidae; genus Dendropsophus; species Dendropsophus ebraccatus. Next base: position 48,652,948 of record NC_091463.1, read on the forward strand.
CATGTGAACAGGGCTTACAGAAATCCCCTGCTGCAGAATTAGCTTGTCGCTGCATGGAACACATCTTAAAGATCAGGATTTTTTTTGCAACAAATCTGCTAAATGAGAACAATTGGCTTCATGTTACATGGCACTATGAAGGACTACTAGGACAGCCAGAATATACTTATATTTAGGGGTTATTAAGGTCAGTTTAGAGCAGTGCTTCTCAATTCCAGTACTCATGGCCCACCAACAGGTCATGTTTTGAGGATTTCCGTATGGTCCATTTACACGAAGTGATAATTCGCCAATCACCACTTAATTTTGAAGCAACGATTTTATTTTTATAGCGATCAGCGCTTAGGAGAGATAAATCATTAGAAAAATAGTTTTAAGATCGCTTAAGCCCACCTCACACATAGGGTGAATCTGTGAAAGACGCGATCTGCGAATTTTCAGTGCACGGCCAACAGCGTTTTGAGAACACGTTGAAAGATCACAATGAACGATTTCTTGCTCATCACTTGATCGCTCGCTGTGTTTACACGAGACACTTATTGCTCAAATGCTATCGTTATCGTGAAAATTCGAACAATGATCGCAATGTAAACGCAGCATTAGCATCTCACAGGTGATATAATTATACTCCGTGCATCAGGTATTATCACAGGTATTCTTTGAAGGGATATCCTCAAAACATGACCTGTTGGTGGCCATGAGGACTGGAATCGAGAAGCACTGGTTTAGAGGACATCGGAATCAGGATTTTGGATATACTATTTTACTGGCACAATGTCATTTTCTCTTGCTTATTTTATTGGCACAATTGAAAGCATTGCTTATTTGGCTTTCGAAAACAGAAATAATTGAAATGTCATGGTTCAATAATCCAGATGTACATGTTAAATAAAATAAAGAACACAATGCAAATTCAGGCCTTTCAGAACCATTACTCTGGTCTATCCTGTGGCCAATATCCACAGGTTATTGTTACAAATAATGGCAGCCAGCTTCCCATAGATAATACATGGAAATCTAGAGAGGAAAAAAACAAAAACTTAGTGCCAAGTCACATGGGCACTGCAATATCTACAATATTAATCAAAATAAGGTTAATGAGTAGATTACTGGAAAATAATCTTGGCAAAAAAATAAAGATATACAGGGGGGAATAACTGTGAAAACTGTCTGCTTTTGCTGACAGCAACCAATCACAGTAAAACCTGTTAGTTTTGCTTTTCACTGTTTTAATGTATTTCCCCCAGAGGATTATTCCTGCATTAGGGATAACCAAATCACTTATACCTGAAGTATTCTTTAAAAATGTTTAGAAGCATTTTTCGTACTTTAAGGAAAATGCTTTCTAAAAGAGGTATGCAGAATGGAGACTTGAACTCAGGCACCCCCTCCAAAAAAAAAAACAAACAAAAAAAAACCTCCGACTGGAGGTCTAATTGCGCCCATACTGCTGGCTGGACAGTGTTGGTCCTGCTGTAGGAATCTTCATTGCTTCCCGTTTCAGCAGCGGCATGGACTGTTGAAGTCCTACAACTCCGATCATATCGCGTAGGCCACGTCAGGTGCTTCATCACTTGCTCGGCCAATAATAGCAGATGGGACGTTTGCAAGGACAGCCTCAAGCTTTAAATACATTATGTGACGCATTGTCACAAAATAGTCATCAAAATGGCCAACAAATTGGTTGATGCGCTGGGAAAAAGGTAGGAACTACTGAACTTCTGGCAGAGGGTTAGGGGTTGAAAAAAGGTCTATGCAGGCAAAATAGGTAATAGCATGGCTTGACAAAGTTATGTAACTTTGTCATGTTGTGCCAGATTAGAAAAAAAAAAAGTTAGCGCCGGAGTTCCCCTTTAAAAATATTTTAAGTTAAAAGAATCAATCCTCTAACCACAGGAGGGCCAGATGGGGAAATAGTGTCAGATCATAGTGGGTCCAGCCACTGTCCATGGAGCTGTCAGAGATAGCAGAGTACCCCGCCAGATTATCTTTAGCAGCTCCATAGTTAATAAATTGAGCAGCAATGTACATAATCATGTCGCTGATTAGTTCTGATCTTGAGATTGTGGGGTGTCAGTCAGAATCCCTGTTATCCTGTGGATAAGGCATACATTCTTGTAACTCGGAACACCCCTTTAATTTGGACTTAAACTTGAGGTGAGGTATATATCAAGGACTTATTTAGAACAAGGATCAAAAAACCATATGTTTTCCTACTTCCTTACTACAGTCTTTAATTTTTAAACACAGAATAATTTTACATAATGTTTGTTGCCATGCGTACCAGCAAAGCTCATGGCACATATATCAATACGTACCCCAGATGGAAGCTAAGTATAAGCCTTTAATTTTTTTTTTAATCAATAATCTGCTGCTGTAGACAGGCATGTTCCCCATCAACAATCAAAAACTTCCAGAACATCAACCAAAGAAATACCACATAAGCTGTCAAAGAGGAGGGGAAAAAATGTACCTCCACTTTCACTTAGGGCCTGCAGAAATCCATTTAAATGCTGCAGACACAAACCTATCAGGGTCATGAAAGGGACTTGCAATATAAGAACTTTTTGCTGGATGTGAATACACACGTATTATCCCTAAGGCTGCATTCACACGTTCTGTACGGAACACGGACGTGGAATGCCTGTAACTGATTTCTCCCCCCGCCTGGGCAGCATCTGGGGTAAGATGCTGGAAGCGGAGGAACTGTACAGATATGCGCCACGCTGTAATGAATCAGCCGCACGGCTCTGTCAATATAGTGTGGTGCATATCTGTACAGTTCCCCTGCTCCCAGCATGTTATCACAGATGCTGCCCGGGAGGGGGAAGAAGTCCGTTACAGGCATTCCACGTCCCCGTTCCGTGCGGAACACGGAATGTGTGAATGCAGCCTAACACTGAAACATGATTCTTAGGTGCCTAAGGGTCCTAATACACTGAGCGATTTTTAACTATTAACGATAAACGATCGCAAACGAGATTGATTATCGTTAACCTGAAATCGTCCACCATATTACACAGAACGATAATCATTACTATGATCGTTATTACGATCGTTACTATGATCCTTTATTCCTTCTGATCCCAGAAAAACAATGAACAATGTGCTATTACACTGAACGATTAGTGAAAAAATGCGGAACTTGAGCGAACGAATGTGGAATTACAGCGAACAGCGTTCAGATCTAAATCAACGATATACAAACGATTTTTCGATCGTTGCCTGCAATTACACAGAACAATGATCGTTTAAATTCAAAGATTTTTCGCACGATAATCGTCCCATGTAATAGGGCCCTAAGGAGGTCACCAGATGTATTCAGTTATTACTGTTGATTTCTTTAGCCTTGACGTTCATGCTTTAGCCATCAAAAGTAGGTTCTAGAAGACATTTACAGAGTATACAAGAAATCTGTCCAATAACACACATAATTAAAAGTGCAAGTCAGCTCAATTCTTACTTCCTACGACCATTGGATATGGCTTCTTCAAAAATGGATGGTTAGCCCCTGGAGACAAGAGACCACTAGCACAACGCAATACAAAACATGGTTCCTGTCAACATAAGAGAGAAATGGCTGATACAATCAAGTGAGCCTGCGTGTACATTTCTAAATGATACAGGATCATTGGCAACATTGTAATAGCTATATTACATTCTGTAAACATAGGTATAATACTTGCAGTTCTGAAAAAGGCAATATTTACAGTTTTTGGTTAAATAATCTGCTGCGGCTTGTAGTATATATATTTATATATCTGTATACTTCATTTTGACATACTGACAATTTAAATCACTTAGAATATAAGAAATTATAGCTTGTATAGATAGATCCGTCCCAATATGCATGAAGGCTAATCCTTTATAACAAATCCTTGAAATTTATGACTGCAAGTATTAGTCGGTTATGTGGAATGACTAACTACGATAGGTGAAGAATAACGTGTCATTTCTAACAGGTTCAATCTTGCAGCAGTTTTCTAATGGAAATGCATTGAAACCATGGGCTGGGTAAGAACTAGTAAATCAATATGATGTAGGAACAGTAAGGCAACAAGCTAGATTTAAAGCAGCACTAATGTACACCCCTAATTTCAACTATATACAGGGATGTTTATAAACATATATACATTATCTGTAAACACACACATATATACGCAACCCCTGCCAGTGTGAGGTGGCTACAGTGACAAGCTGCTTGACAAGTTTTCACTGCACGGGGTAAAATGAAGTGCAACACAGAAAGCTTCCCTTAACATAAAAAAATAATAAGTGTGCAAATTTTCTTCTTTTCTAGAGATAATAAAAATACCACTCTATTAGGTTACCATACAACTATACAAAAGACCCCTATTTGTGTTTTTAAAACACAACAGATGTACAGTATATCTTTCCTTTCCAAAACCATTAAAAAGGCACTAAGGGTAGGAATGACAGGTAACAAAAACATGAAATGAACTGGGGGCAGGCTTTCTTCAGTCCGGTCGAAAGATAGGATACTTTGGTAAAAATTCTATTAATATGACCTGAAAAAGAAAGGTATACAACATCAGCAGAAGAATGGCTGCTATGAAAGAAAATTTTTAAAAAAATCCAGCAAATTTCTTTGTTAAAGAGTCACTGTCGTATTTTTTTTTTTTGCAGAAATCAATAGTCCAGGCGATTTTAAGAAACTTTGTAATTGGGTTTATTAGCCAAATCTGCCATTATCTGCATGTAAAAAGCCTTTTCCCAGGTCCCCCCCTCCTTCCTCTTTTTCATCCACTCTGAAAAATCTGAAAATTGTGACTTGTTGCAGGAGACGTACCCAGTCTGCTCTAGGGAGAGGGGAGGGGGGAGGAGGAAGGAGGGAGTTAGCCGGCAGCAGAAAGCAGATAACAGAGGATTACAGGCACGGAGCTGGGTGACAGCTGTAATCCGAGCTCAGACAGGTCACTGGTGATGGTCAGAACAGATAAGGAGTGAGGGATTTGTAGATTAACTCTTTGTTGTCCTGTTTTGGTCTTTTCTTTAGCTCTCTCCATAGGAGAACAATGAAGACAGGGGGGAGAGCTTCAAACTGCTTTTTCATGATAAAAATGCATTTTTCGGATAATAAACCCAATTACAAAGTTTCTTAAAATCGCCTGGACTATTGATTTCTGCAAAAAAAAAATTCACGACAGTGACACTTTAAATTATTGTGTGGCTCCGCAAAAGTTATACAAATTACCAATATACACCAATATACATTACGGGAAATGCACACATAAAGTACTTCTTTCCCTGCACTTACTACTGCATCAAGGCTTCACTTCCTGAATGAAATGGTGATGTCACAACCCGACTCCCAGAGCTGTGCGGGCTGTGGCTGCTGGAGAGGATGATGGCAGAGGGACACAGGGCACTAGAGGGACACTGAGCATCTCTCTGCCATCCTCCTCTCCAGCAGCCACAGCCCGCACAGCTCTGGGAGTCGGGTCGTGACATCACCATTTTATCCAGAAGTGAAGCCTTGATGCAGTAGTAAGTGCAGGAAAAAAGCACTTTATAAGCATTTCCCGTAAGAAGTGTATATTGGGGATTTGTAACATTTTTGGGGGGCAATACAATACTTTAATAAAAAATTTTCGCTGGACCTCTCCTTTAACGAAATACAGCAACAATATTATGTCCTTTGTTTGATCAGCGCTCCACTCATCAAGTTGGCGGCCTTTCAGCGCTGCTCCGCTCCCTACTGCTCCTCCCAAAATGCTGGGAAAAGCTGGATCCAATTCTCCCAGTTTCCCAGGATTGGATCCAGCTTTTCCCTAGCACCCGGGGTGGAGCGACAGAGAGCAGAGCAGTGCTGAAAGGGTGGCGGCTTCATGAGCGGAGGGCTAATCAAACGAAGCATTTTGCTTTGTTTAGATGATTGATTCGCTTATCTCCTAGATCTCCTACAGCTGAGCAACTGCTCGGTCAAAACTTTAAAAAAAACTTTGCACTTTCTAAAGCCCAATAGCCAACATCCCAGCTGATCTCTGGCTCTGCCAAACAAATGTTGGGGGATCTCCTAGAAATGTTTTGCCTCTTTACTTATTTATAGGAGAACAGCTCAGGCACAGCAATCCGTACTACCCTGTTAACTAGACAGTTTTTCTGGCCCTATGTAAAACAAGCTGAGTCAGTCTGCAATTACCACTGTAAAAGTAGCAATTGTTCATTGTGTAGTCCATAAAGCTGCCCATATACTGTCAGCTGTTTGTCTTAAACCCTGCACTTCTCTTGAACTAAGTTTATAATCATTCTAGCCTCATTGTAAGGGAAAAAGATCTTAACCTACTCAATAAAGTGTTCATGTGTATTAGAGGAATCAGGCAGATGTTAACCGATATTACCTTCAGCCTTTCAACTATTTACTAGTTTTCTCATCACATCCAGTGTCTCAGCACTGAAAGATACGCTCTTAGATCACGGTTTAGATTTAACAAAAGGTATAAAATTGACATTTGTGTATACACTGCCCACAGCAACCAATCACAGCTCAGCTTTCAGCTCTGGTAAAATGAAAGCTGAGCCGTGATTGGTTGCTAGCGGTAGTTTACACCAGTGTCTATTTTACACCCTTTGATAAATTTGGGCCATGGTGTTGAAAGTTTTAATAGAGGAGATGAAGATCGCAATTTATTTCTACAGGCCTGTAAGGTAATACTCACATATTCCATCATATTGTTTGATTCACATTTCCTTCGACTCAATTTCCAGTGCAAGCCGAGCTATAAGAGATAAACAAATACCAATATTAGTGCTGGTTTCATTTAATTTCGCCATTTACATTTTCCATTGATCACTTACTTTATGATATAATCGGTTGTTTTCCCAGTCCAACAATTTATGAATGGATCTTCTTGTCTAGCAAAGCACAACAAAAAACTATTGATAAAAAAAAGAAATAAATTCTCCTGCATTTCTACATCTGGGAGCTCTTAAAGGGGTGTTCCATTCTCAGCTAATAACGTTATAAGATGTAGGGCTCATCAGGGTAAATATTTTTGCATACAGTTTCAATTAAAGTACTTGCCTCCTTTTCCTGATATTCTGCTCTTTTCCTCCAATTGTTGCATATAATACACGTATAGCGTATATGTACTGTATACATACACACACCTATGTATACTATCTCCAGTACGTTCTGGGTCTGGTGGGTGACTTCAGAGGGGGGTCGCGCCATGATCCCGCTCTGAACTGCACGGCTCGCTCATGACTGCTCCTGGCTAATTAACTGTTCAAATGCAGCTGTCAAGGCTGCATTTAAATGGTTCCCGCATCCATGGTGGTCTAGTGGTGGGATCAATTCCCCCCTTATCTCATGGATCTATGCAGTAGATATGTACTGTATAGATATCTACACTGAGAAATCAGTGTAGTTGAATTAGAAGTCTACTGGGGGTATTCAAATTACAATGTAATGAAAAAATATTTTTTTTTTCATTAATAAAAAAAACCCCTCCCCTAATAAAAAAATTTTAATCACCCCCTAAGCACAAAATTGCTGATTTTTAGTCATATTAAATACAGAAAAATTGTAATAAAAAGTGATCAAAAGTTGCATCTATGCAATGAAGGCAATAGGTACAGATTATGGCGCCAAAAATGACACCTCACGTAGACCCAAGAATAAAAGCGTTATAAGATTGGTAATAGAGCAATTTTAGTAACATTTAGTTTTTGTTTTTTTTTTTACAGGGGTTTACAAGCCGTCAGATAAAGTAAGTTACATATTGTTGTAATCGTACTGACTTGATGAACATATATAATATGCCAGTTTTACTATAGGGTGAACACTGTAACCCAAAATGTTTTCTTCAATTCCACCACACTAATAATTTTATCCCCAGTTTCACAGCATATATTATAATAAAAAATGAATTCTGTCATTGCAAAGTACAATTGGAGTAAAAAAAACAAGGGATCATGTGGGTCTACAGGTGAAAAATGCAAGTGCTATGGCCTTTTAAACACAAGGAGGAAAAAATGAAAGCGCAAAAACGAAAATTACCCTGGTCATTAAAGAGCTACAGCTATATATACACCAGCCGCACTATTGTTTTTAGAGCCGTATGGCAGAAGGTAACCTAGATAACAAGCTATTCACAATGGGAAGGAGGAGGCAAGATTGCTTAAGGGGACGTTCACACTTATCGGTATCAGCGTATTTTCTGCTGCGGATCCGCAGCAGATTTAATTTAAATAACTGACCACAGCATCAAATCTGCTGCGGATCCTGTAGGTGTGAACGCACCCTAAAGGGGTTATCCAGTGCTACAAAAACATGGCCACTTTCTTTCTGAGACAACACGACTTGTCTCCAGTTCAGGTGCGGTTTGCAATTAAGCTCCATTCACTTTAATGGAACTGAGCAGCAAAACTCCGCCCCAGCTGGAGACAAGAGAGGCGCTGTCTCTGGAAGAAAGTGGCCATGTTTTTGTAGCGCTGGATAACCCCTTTAATGATTGTATTTGCAAAAATATGCACCTTGAAGAGACCTACAAGTTTAACTATGTAAGTTGAGATGGCAATATCCCTTTAACAGTAAAAAGCTACTTTCTGCAACTACTTAGAAATGACAGAAGCTTCTTAGCTCTGACAGATACCAGAAAATACAATGCAGAGCACATTTCTTTCTATTAAACAGAATGGTGTTTAACCAAAAGTGTTCACTACTTACCCTTTTGTTCAGGCATATAACAGGCCACAAACTTAAGCCTAATGTACAACAGCAGCAAATACAGCCACATAGCAGCCACTTCACATTAAGAGGGAGATTCTTCCTCAAGCACGTATTCACACGTCCCATACTGATTTTAAACTCTTCAGGGGCAACCTGCAGTTATAAACACCATTCTCATCAATGTATAACTAGAGATCCATGGTACATCAAATAGCACTTTTTTGTAGGTCATACAGGCAGAAACTTTGCAAATATCTATATCTGGCTTCTATAACAATTCATGCATGCTTCAACTCTAAGCAAAAAATTTTTTAGTGCGGGTGAGTGCAGAGGGGGCTGCCCAGGGGATTGCTGGATCGTCCGGGCAGCCTATAGAACATAGCAGCTGTCTGCTGCCGCCACTCCTGCTCCGCGGCATGGCGACAGCAGATTGCTGCTATCTAAGTCGTTTGTCTTTGCAAAGACAAGTATTTTGGTCAGTATTTTGCAACTAAAACCAGGAGTGGACTGAAAGCACAGAAAGGCTATGTTCATACATTGTTGAAATTTAGTAGATGGTCGTCATTTAAGGGCAAACAGTCGTTGTTTTAAAATAACGGTAATTATTTGCTATTTGCAGCCATCCACTCAATTTCAGTGTGGGAAAATAGCCTGTGTTTTCCATCCACTCCTGGTTTTGGTCGCAAAATACTGACCAAAATACTGAGCAAAAATACTGTGTGCGAACATAGCCTAAAGAACAAAAAGAAATTTATATGGAGAATAGATGATATTTCAGGCTTCTTTTCCCATATGCCATCCACAACTGCCATGCAAGATTTTAAGTCTTGTACAAGTGAATAGGTTTCAGCCAGTCAAAAGAACCAATTTGGTGAAATAAATGTAATAAATCGCATACAACTCTTTCACTTAGGCTGGGTTCACACTAGGTCTTTGCAATCCATTTTTTTTTCATCCGTTTTTTGGAAAAAACTGATCTGTTTTTTTTTTAACGGACACAAAACTTTGGTATGTTAAAAAAAAAGGATCCGTTTTGATGCTTTTCTTTTATAATGGAATTCAATGGAAAAATGGATCAAAACAGATGCACACACATGCATCCTTTTTTTTTACTTCCGTTTTTTGCAAAAAAAACTGAAGAAAAAAAAAACGTATTGCAAAAACGTAGTGTGAACCCAGCCTTAGGGAGTCAAGCCAAACTTCTGAGAATAAGACACTGGAGTAAGAGAAAAATCCACAGGGTCTATTAATAGAGTGTAAGGTTTCTACTTTTTTTTCCTCATCTTTGTTAAGTAGAAGATAAAGGGTTTCGTTCTGGTTTTACTTGTCTACAATGAAACGCAGCATTAGTTACTTCAGGCATCTTCTTTTTTTAAACACTGTTAAAAGGGGGCCATAATATTTTATGACAGGATACAACCAGGGCAGCAAACACAGAAAAACTAAGCAAAACCCAGCAGGCTTCATCTAGCCTCAGAAAAGCAAAGAGTGGCTATTATGACCCTATCAATCACCTGCATCTCAGCTGACAACACCAGGGAACTTTATGACTTCTGAACTGCAAGCTTATCTCTCAGTACAATAAGTTATTGTTGAAGGTATTAGAACAGGAAACTGCTGTGTCTTTCCCTAAGGCCTAGGCACCCAATCCAACATCACCTTAAAAATATACAGGCCATGAAGCTAAACATTTGCAGGTAGAGCTCTGTTGCTCTGTATAGGCATGCAAATTTAGTCTCCTCAAAAAGGAAGGGAGCAGAGACTGGCCGTCTTATGGTACTTTTACACGGGACGATTGATTGTTCGTTTCTGCACGATAACGGTCGAATTCGAACGATAATCGTATGTGTAAACGCAGCGAACGATCAAACGACCAGCAAAAAATCGTTCAGTTTGATCTTTCAACATGTTCTTAAATCATCGTTGATCGTTCGCAAAAAATTCGCAGATCGTTCCGTGTAAACATTCTTTCAGTGATTTCACCTATGTGTTTAAGCCTATCTCGGCTTAAACAATCGCAAAACGTTCCGTATAAACGCTGATCATTATAAAAAAAAAAAATTGTTCATTCAAAATCGTTAATCGTGCGATCGGGCGAATTATCGCACCGTGTAAAAGTACCATTAGACTCCCTACACCAGCTGGTGGCCTATGCAAGGAGAAAACTGCAAAAGGATCCAATGACACCTCCCTAAAAAAGTATACTGCCCAGTATTAGCATTCATTACTGTTTCTCTCCTAATAGGAAGGTGCAGTAGACAAGCAGCCGGGGTACTGCTGGGTTGTGGTGGCAGTATTCATACAGCTTGATCACAAGACATACTAAGAACAGGTAGCAACAGATTGGTGTATAACATGTTTTTTTCTACATTAGAAAGTGCTGTAGTCTATGCATTTCCAACACTATAACCCTATGCATATTTTCATGTCAAACATATTTACAGAAAGGTGATCTTAAGGCTGTGTTACCACAAGTGTTCGGAACAATTTGGAAACCCATTTCTCCCCTAATAGTTGTGCGATGTTGTCTGAAAACCAGGGGCGTGGGGTCCACAACATTTGGAATGCATTCAGTACATATGTGTGGAACCACAGCCTATGCCCCTATGCCTATGACACAGGGGCAAGTCAGGACAATTTTCTCCCTGTTTAGAAATTCTCTGGAAGTCACATTCCCAGAAGAATTCATGTTGAATTAGGCAGAATACATATTAAGATCAGAGCGGATTCTGCCCCAAATGAACCTACCCTAACCAAGCAGCTGGGTGCAAAAATATATAACAAACTGCAAAATAAAGTAGTTGATTCGCCTCGCCTCGATTCGCCTCGCTGAATGAGCTAATCTGCATCCATGATACCCTACTTACTCTAATACACTTTATTCCTGTACTTGCGGTTTTAAGATGGCCATATGACTTCAATAGCCATTGGCTGAGCTTTCGTTCGACTAAGAACTATTTGTTCCAATGCCTTGGCTGAACATTAATGTTTTCAATGGGGAGAGGGCAGAAAGCTTTTTTCCAGGGAAAACAAAAGGAGCTAAAACTTAAAGGGGTTATCCAGTGCTACAAAAACATTGCCACTTTCCCTCTATTGTTGTCTCCAGTTTGGGTGGGGTTTTGAAACTCAGTTCCATTGAAGTAAATGGAGCTTAATTGCAAACTCCATCTGAACTGGAGACAACAGTAGGGGGAAAAGTGGCCATGTTTTTGTAGCGCTGGATAACCCCTTTAACATGTCCGATTCTTCTCAGATAAAGTTGGGAGGCTACCATACACATTACACAGAGGTGGGTTCAGCCAACTAAAGTGTATGGGAGTCTTTATGTTTGCTTGGCAGAAGGTAATGGTAGATGCAGGGGTAGATAGGTTGGCAAGACAGTGCCTGTCTGGAGATGCAGATCTGGATTTGGCTAGGTAGCCCACAGTGACTCCGGAGGGATAAGAAACCGGATGGCAGGACCGGGTGGCGGTCCGTGGAGTGCACAGTCTAGTAAGGCTAGGTTGCTCCAGGCAGGCCCTGTCTTGCCAACACATCTACTCCTGCATCTACCGTTACCTTCTGCCACACAGACTCCTAGATAAAGGTGTCACCACCGAAATTTTGGATGCTCTGTCTGCGATTACCCTTGTTAATAATAAATTATGCACAAGAGCACCTGCATTAAAAACATCTTGGGGGAGATTTATGAAAGTGTGTAAATATACACCTGATGTAAACTGCCCACAGCAACCAATTACAGCTCCTCTTTTATTCCACCAGAGTAGAAAGCTGTAATTGGTTGCTGTGGGCAGTTTACACCAGGTGTATCTTTACACACTTTCATAAATCTCCCCCCTTGTCTTTATTCTCAATAACTCAGTGGATTATTGTTGATATCATCAACGGCCTTTTCCACTTGGATCCTAATCACTGAGTGCAACTCCTTCCTATACTGTACGAGTCTTTATGTTTGCTACATTGTTTTAAAAAAAGACTGGTGGAACATCATACAAAACATCCATATCTCTGCATAGATGGTAAGCTCATTTGTAAAGCACTGCATAACATACTACTGCTATATAAGGATGATGATCATTACTACTATAGACATGCTCACTCAGCTCAACATGCATGTGTTGTGAATAGTGAGAGGCAATTCTCTGTTCTCTCCTGACAAAAAAGGACACCATAGGTGATGATTGAGTCCTGTCAAAATCAAAGGGGGTTTAGCCACCGTAATACTATACAAAAATGTTACAAAGCAGGGCTGATAAAAGTCTTCTCTTGTGCAATATATTGCATGTTCCTGGCAATAAAGAAAACATCTATCAACTAAGCACAAACCAATATAAACATTCACATGGACAAGCTTACCTTTCCTGTTAAGATAGAGGGGAATTCTGCATCAAACTTGTTGCTTAACCCAAATCTACAAGAAGAAGGAAGATACAGAAGTTTTGACCGGTTAAAGTTTAGCATTAGTTAAAAGGTATAAAGGAGTATGAGAGTCTTCAATGTAACAAGCAACGTATTAATAAACTGGAAAATAGAAAGTTGTTGACTTGATGCAGGACTTCTGGTTTAGTAAGAACTGAAGCTGTCACACAGCACATCTAGTGATAATACACCTTACTGTAAAACATATACCCCTTCCTGTGTCTTCAGACTGCTCCATCTAGTCAATGGCTTTGTGACCAGACACTGTCTACATATCTGACCACTGGTAGGAGCAACTGGATTATTCCATCCCTTACAAACTAGTGTTTAGCCCATGACTGTGCTGCTCATTTATACCGTAACAGCCACCCAGTAGATACCAGTAAAGGGATCTTGAATGTTTGGAGGCAGGAAGCACACAATAACTAACTAGTTTACACTCATATCATGACCATAAAGAGCTGAGTGACTATGAAGTATGTAAATCAAAGAGTTTGCATAAAGATCCTGAGTGACAGTCGCCTTATATTCTAGTCACATCCAGATCAGTGACCTATGCACATAGAAGATCAGGAAATCTGCCAGCGTTTTGGGAATGCACAGTACAGTAATCTGATATAGTTGAGCTCTCGGAGAATACAAGGCAGCAGAGGGTACTACATTATAGGCCATCAGCCAAGCTTTAGGAGAAGGTGATCATTTAAAATAAAATAGAATTGTGAGCTCAGCTCTGAGCTTTAGCAATTGAGGCTGTAACTCAAAATCTGCACAATGCAAAATACTGTACTTATGTAGGGTTTCTTGGAATATGAACTGACAGCCAATAAAATGCAATCAAAATGCAATTAATAGGTGTATACCCATCTGGTGTATTTATGGCAGATCTAGAGTAATCTCTAAATGCAGATCCCACCTCTGAACAAGTACATCCTCAATCTCGTGATCAGTGGGGGTCCCGGCAATCAGTCCCCATTGATCAGCTAGTTATCCCCTCTCTTATGGGCAATTATAACAAGCTCCGATAGAACTACCCCTTTATTGGGAGTTACAAAGGGGGCGGGGAGTCATCGATTTGACAATGCAGGTTCCAAAGCTGGTACCCACATCTAGGGGACACTTATGGCCCCATTTGGACATTCATGTGTGTGTACGGGGCTGCAATCCGTGCTACAAAAAAAAAAAAAAAAAAGCTTTGTTTCAGTAAATTGTTCTGTATGAAAAACTCTGAAGCATCTTTACACATTGTTCTACTCTCCTTGAAAATTTTATAAAGAAACTGTCACTAAAAATAACTCACTGCTGAGACCCGCTCTGATCAGAAGATATAGCCAGGGAGAGATTGTGGCAGTGTGATCCACTCCCCATTCAGCCGCTCATTCCGTCAATATATTCTCATAGACTTCCATTGAGAATACTGACGGACTACGCAATCTTTCCCCGCCTATATCGTCTGATCTGATGAGACCCGCTGTGATCAATTTTTGGGGACAAGAAACATTTCTGTGAGCCTTGATTGTATATAGATGGCATATTACCTTGTACGGGCTGGTATGACTGTGGAAATACCAGACATGTGGGTTTTTTGCATTTTGCACAAGAAAACACTTTTTTGTGTCAAGTCAATTCATGAAATGTCTTCTCTCCTAGACATGTCACAGTCAGCGGTGAGTGGCATTGCCTATAGTTTGTCATTATGGAAGCAGTACTACCGAGAACACTATATGGTCAACAGTATTGGGAAGCACACGTATGGGGGTCCTAGCGGTCCGGCCACTATTCTAAGGCTCCTCACAGAGTATTATATGCAAACAGTTTGCACCAGTAGTTCAGACCACATGGGGTGGCGGTAATCAATTAAAAAAAGGCAAACCTTTGAGCAATTATTTTCTTGTGCAAAATTTTATGATTCTTCCATTTTTTTTCTACATCGTGCAAATTTTTTAATTTTTTTTTACACCAGTTTTTTTTTGGGGCGAAAACATTTATAGGTTCTTCCCCGTGGAAAAACTAGGGGTGCTGGATGGGACAATTAAGTGGAGTAGTGGTGAGCCAAAAGTTTTAGATTACATGTGTCACCCTGATATATACACCCAGTCACTTCCTAAGGCTACTGACAGATCTCTATGTAATCACCTTGTTAACACAGGTTATAATAAAAGTGCAGCCGTAATAATATACGTGTAGCGTTGTGTCATCTCCAGCCACAGGATGGAAGAAGCCCCAAACAAGGGGGATTTATCAAACATGGTGTAAAGTGACACTGGCTCAGTTGCCCCTAGCAACCAATCAGATTCCGCCTGTCATTTTCCAAAGAGTCTGTGAGGAATGAAAGGTGGAATCTGATTGGTTACTAGGGGCAACTGAGCCGGTTTCACTTCATGCCATGTTTGATAAATCTCCCCCAGGGTTTCTGACAGGAAAACAGTGTTGGCCATAGAAACCTATCACTGAGGAGCTGCCATATGCTGAAAAAAAAAAATAAAATAATAATATATATAAAAATCTGTTATCGGTTGCTATGGGCAACAGCTTTCCAATTGGTCAGCTGTTTTAAGACCCTTCATCTGCTTCCCCCATTATATAGTGAAGAGTAATTACCCTATAAAGGGCAGGATGGGCATTGTACTTGGAGACACATAGGCTGGCATACCCAGTGATAGGGCTATATGAGAACCAATGTGGCGGCAGTCTAATCAGCCCCTCTCCCCGTTACACACAGACTGGGTCAGGTCAGGGCACACAGGGCATAGGTCAGAGGTCAGAGTACAGGCCAGCTCTGTTATGACTGGAGCCGCACACTGTTCTCACGCAGCAGCAGCATGCAGGCGGTACCGCTACGATATGTGGCAGGGGACCAGAGCAGACGAGTGCTTACACCCAGGCCGCTGCACACACACTGAGCCTCCCGCAGACTCCAGCTCCCTCCGTCTCTTACACGGTAATGTGTCCGGCTCCCCTGACCACCACAGGATCCGGCGCGTATCTGATTAGGTGCTCCTCGTCCACCACCCGGCCAGTGCCCGTTTCCCGGTCCTCGCCCTCCTCCTCCTCTTCCTCGTCTAACTCGTAAATGGTATCAAAGTCCGCCATGTTGGGTAGCAAGACGCTCATGACGTCACCACAACACGGAGCTGGGAGTGCGGCTTCGTCACGTGACCCTAGACAGCCAGGGGGCGGGGCTGGCGCTGAGGGAGAGGAGGCTGAAGGGATGAATCGGACGGGACCAGGGTTGTGTTCACACGGCGGGAGCGCCGCTTGTTTACACATTTAAACGTTTTTTTATGGGAAGTTTATTGTTTATAATTTGATTTTCAGAAGTCGAATCGGTCCCTTTAAAGGATCCTATAGAAAAGCTGACTGTCCCTGCTGTCACACACAGGTGGGGAGAAGGGCCTTCTCATACGCTTCTCTCCATTGCTTGCAACAACAGAAAAATAACATTGAACGCATGTGATATGTGCAAAACTATACAGTGGTGTACAACAGCAGGTGCCATTCATTTCAATGGTCTGAACGGAGTCTCCTTGTTACTTATGTTCTATTTATTTTTAAAGCGTCCCTGGTTACAAACCACATAAAGTAACAGACTGGTACATAGGGAGAGCGGACCCTACCTGCAAGGGCTTATTGCCGCGTCCACGCACACACTATGGCGGAGATTTATCAAACTGTGTCATGTGAAACTGGCTCAGTCGCCCCTAGCAACCAGATTCCACCTTTCATTTTCCAAAGAGTCTGTGAGGGCAACTGAGCCAGTTTTACATTACACCATGTTTGATAAATCTCCCCCAATGTATATGGACAGTGTGCAGCAGAAGGGATTATTAGAACTCCTGGCATTGTGTATTATTATGATGCCAGGAACTCAAAAAAAAATCTTTTTAGAACTGTACTGACACAGCCGTGCAGTCATATATACAGTATGCATGAGGCCTCACAATCTATGGCCCAGTTCACACCGAGCAAAAACTGCGGAATTCCGTAACGGAGAGCTCCCACCGGGTTCAGTGCAGTGAGTAAATGAGAGGGAACGCTCTCCGCCACGGAATTTTTGTTCAGTGTGATCTGGGCCTGGAGGGAGCAGCTGGTCACAGTGCAGGGAGGTGGCAGCAGCCTTATTGTAGGTTGTAGCCTAGTGAGAGCCTGGTATATTGTAACCAGGAATACTAAAAGGACAGACTAGATGGGCCAAGTCAGTGGTCTTTTATGAAGCTTAGTAGAAATCTTGGAGGCTGTTGTGTGAGGAGCAGACAAGGGCTTCCTACGGTCACAAGAGGCCGCACTCTCCTGACGTCCGCGCTCGTGTGACATCACTGGAATGCTGTCGCCAGGATATTTTAATGTTATATGCGAGGGGGTAATAGGCTGTATCCCAGAATTCCTCCTTCCCCACGGACCAGGAATCAAATGCTGCACGCTCAAAAATGTTCGAGTTCGATGGAACCTAAGATTTTCAGATGTTCGACCATCTCTAGTCATGTGTGACAGGTACCGCAGTCTGGAGCAGTTACTCCATATCACCCCCCTTCCCCAAGTGCCTCGGCCCTGCTCCTGCCTTACCTGTAACAACAGCACTAGCTGATGAAGAACAGGCAGGGCAGAGCAGAGGGGGCGGGTGTGTGCAGCAAGACTGGCCCCCCCCCCCCTAGCCTTGCACCTGGGGCAGCTGCCCCCCTTGCTCCCCCCTGACTTTACCACATCAGCAAGTGGCTTCCTTGAAACTCTCTGTACTTAGTTTGGTCTTACTATGCACCTGTTTAGGTATTAGAATAACATGAAAACAATTTTGTTTGGCTCTGCTACTATGAATAAAGAAATATAGAAAATATTAGAAAACCACCTCTTACTTTTATTCTGCTAGGTCTGTAGACAGAAATTACACTGTATAATGCATCCATACTATTAGGGCCAACACATATGCTATTACAGAGTTGAACAATTTTTCAATTTTATTGAATAAGCTTTTTTTTTTTTTTAACAAAAAAAAGTGCAGACCCTGAGTTCAGTGTATGATAAATATGTATAAAATATGTATAAAATGTACTCTGTGAATGGCAGAAGACAAAAAAATAAAACTGAATCTAGGCCATCATCTATGTCATCATAGCTTGCCATCTGTAGTCTTTGCCTATCATTTTTATTTTCCTAGTAAACGCTGCCTATATATTAGATGGCATTCACACGTCCACAAGTTGCAGACCTTACAAACGGGGAAGGAATATAATAGATTCGTTCCCCGTCCGGTATGATGTGCCAATATCATACCAGCAGCGGGGAAACTCTTTGGATTGCAGCAGCTCTCTCACTACAGTGCTGCAGCGATTCAAAGAATTCCCCCGCTGCCGGCATGATGTGTGCAGGAAACGAAACCATTATATCCCTTCCCACTCCGCAAATTTGCGGACGTGTAAATGCCCCCTTAGGCCAGAGCTCATAGCTATATGGAAACACTGTTCATGGCACATTCACAGGAAATAAACATTATTTTGGGTAGTCTATTTTTCTTTGCACTTAATTTTTTATTCACCTAGCATTGTTTCTTGCCAGTCTCACAAGACATGTCCGCTTAAGTGGCCTCTATCTTTGTGTCCATTTTAAGTCATCTTTAATGTATACAGCCTTTATGCTGCCTCCACCAGTCACTGTTCTATGGTCCGCTGCTTGGCTTGTTTGCTTGTGCCTTTTTTTTTTTTTTTTTTTTATTACAGTTAATTTGATCCTGGAATCTGTGGCATATTGTCCACTGACTGTAGCCTAACCATTGCCTGTGACTGGGGATATAATATAGCAGTCATATCTGCTGGACTGACAGATCCAGAGTCACTCCGTGCAGAATACACATTGCCATCGAGCTGTCCTATTTTCTTGATAAGTTTCCTTTCCTTGGCTCGTCGGTTCTGAAACCAGATTTTTACCTGCATTGGTTAAAATAAACATATAGTAACATGTTAAACTACATTATACAGTTTTTTTTGCGGTTTTGTAATTTAAACATACATAGCTCATTCAGATAAAGATGGAACTGTATTGGGGGTGTTCTGAGCTAAAACATTTGGGACCCTTTTAAATAGGCCAATTATCGGCTAAATGAATGTTCCTAGAAGCGCTATTTAATAGAAAATGCTCGAGTTTGATCGTTCGGCATTTGAACTCCGATGGCTGAAGAAGTTGGATGCAGCCCTAGGGAGCCCTGGAAAAAAAATGCATACAGCCTGTGGCTGTATCCACGTTTTCTCAGGCTGTATCCAACTTCTTCAGCCACCGGTAATTAAATGCAGAACGATCGGAATCTAGCTTGCTCGAGTTGCGACTTTCTCCTCTATCCATAGAGCAAGAGATAAGTGTCAGATTGTAGGGGGGCCTGAGCAGTAAGCAGAAGCGCGGCCTGGTAATGTATTACCCAGGCAGGGCCCAGTTAAGTGGGACAAGGCTTTACATACTCGCAGCAAATCCACTGCGATTCCTGTGTTCCTTGATTTTCTATGGGTTTATATACTAGCAGCAGCAGATTTTTCATTCTGCTGTGAGTATGTAAACCCACACAAAATCACAGGAATTACAGCGGATTTAAATCGGTTGTGATCTGGTACGTGTGAAGCTACCCTAAGGGCCACATGTATCATCCGGCGAATGGATGATTTTCGGCGGAAAGTGCCGATTTGCGTCTTTTTTTAAGCAAAAATGGCGGATTTGCGAATAAAATATTCGCAAATCGGCACTTTCCGCCGAGTACGCCAGGGGGCGGAAAGGGGCGGAGAGTGGGCGGAACGGAGGGCGCGGACTCAGAGTCCGCGCGATTTATCATCCGTTCCGCCAAAATGTACGCCGAAAACCTACTCCAGTCCTCAGCTAGCGTAGGTTTTCGGCGGTGCGCAACGGCGCACACGGGATTTATGTAGAGGCAGTCCGCCTCTACATAAATCTCCGTAGCGCCGGAGCATTTTTACGTCCGGCGTAAAAAACGCCGGACTTAATAAATGCCTCCCTAAAAGTGTTTTAACTTAGAATACCCCTTTAAAGATTTATGATTACTTCCATACAAAAGGGCAGAATTGCATAGGAAATATGCAGATCACTGTCATCACAGCTGAGACATATAAGCCCAGTTTAGTCTTATGCCTCATGCACATTTCAAAGCCACATGACCCTGTTTACAAAGTACAAGAAGCTTTCATGGACCCTGTACAGCAGGTCTGTATTGTGGACCCATAAGCAGGTACCTTCATAGGAATACTTTAAAATTATTAAAGTATACGATGGAGGGAGACTCTTTGGCCCAGATTTATCAAAGGGGCTAAAATATATTCTAGTGTAAACTGCCCAAAGGCAACCAATCACAGCTCAGCTTTTAACACTGGTAAAATGAAAGCTGAGCTGTGATTGGTTGCTGTGGGCAGTTTGCAGCAGTGGATATTTTACCCCCTTTGATAAATCCCCCCCCCCCCTTGTTTTTTGGTGGAGCGCATATGAACTTTGTACCTCCATTAAAAGTCAGACATACACAAAGGTACACTATTGCCTGTAGTAAGCTATGGGTGCTGTATAATGAACAATACACTTAGCATAGTTTTACTAGTCATTGGGGAATTAACAGTAGCAAAAGACTTAGTAAGCAGCGTACCTGCCTGTCAGACAAACCCAGAGTCGATGCAATTTCAGACTTTTTTCGAATAGTGATATATTTATTGGAGAGAAATTCCTTCTCAAGCTGTAATCTCTGATGATCCGTGTAGACCACTCTATATTTCTCCTTTGTCCTTACTATGCAGAGAAGGGAGCAATGGATATTGTTTAGTGACCAATTTAACATCTTTAAGCCCTACATCTCTTGTATTATATATGCAGTTTAAATACCTATATAATAGGCAATCCCATATAGTACATATTCCCGAGGTACCAATGAAAGAATAAAGCAAACCTGTCAAGAATAAAGCAGACTAGACCCTAATATACACACTGTAGGATGGATACAATAAACCTTTTTTATTAGGTGACATGTATCACTTTCCTTGTGTTTTGCAGCCATTTAGGTTACAGTTGCTAAACATACGTTTCATTGTTGCAGTAAAGTTACTGTTGCTCTTCTACCTCTCATAACTATGTGTAAACCTCATTTGTCAGCTAATAACTGCTTAGATGCAGCACATTGGAGCAGCAAGTGTTACATTTTACAGATTCAATAGACAAGCAAAACAACTATTAGGTAAGAGCATATGAGGGCCAGGGGACTTCCTATTCCCTTCCCCCAGCAGCCCTGCAGTAGACTTCTACTGTAGCTAAAGACAATACCGATCACAATTATACTGTAGAATATATATAAGCGTGTTAGTTTCTGCTAGCTTCTATCACTTAGCCACTTGGCATATACCAAGAGTCTGCAGTCTCAACTGTATTAGACAGTGTAGTTGAATGTCAGATGTATATTATGCATATAATATATAAATCAGATATTTCCCCCTCATATGCGGCAATTGGCAAATGCTTCATAAGGGTTGTTTAACTCTCTGGAGTAACACCATAGGTTAAACTTCAGCATAATCAATCTATGTAATTATACATGTGTCTACCATCAGCTTGGCGTATATAGCAGCAGTAATCAGAGGCATAAGGCGGTAACAAACCTTGTCACAGACATATACAGGCTTCGGAATTAGGGTAAAGATGGACATGGGCATAAGATTCACTTCCAAATGACCGAAGATTTTACTCTGCTCTGATGCTTTGCCAGGTGTTCTACAGTCTTAAGGCCCTATTCTACGGAACGATTACTGGCCGTATTTGGCAGATATCTGCCGTTACGGCCAATAATCGTCCGGTGGAATAGGGGGCAACCACATCGTTCATGTCAGCTGATTGTTGAAGTCGTTTGTCAACATGTTGAAAGACAAACGACTTATATAGCAGCAATCTGCTGCCGTCACTCGGCGGAATAGGAGTGGCGGCAGCAGACCGCCGCTATATCCCATGGGCTGCCCGGACGATCAGCGATTACCCAGGCAGCCCCCCCACAGCTTCCCCCGGACTAACCCGCTTGCTGCTGCCGCGTGGAATAGTGGCAGCAGTAAGCGGGGAACGAGGGGCAAATGAGCATTGACAGCGCTCCTTTGCTCCTCAGAGTCGGGCCGTGGAATACGGCCTTTACAGTGTCTAAAGTTTATTATATGTTTATAGGAAAGCTGATGAAGATAGCTGCTGGCTGAACAAATGTTCACTGGTGTGATAGATCTTATCTCAACACCTACAGTCTATGAAATTGCAAAAATCCTAAAACTGTTTGTAATTCTATTTTGGTTATTTAAGGAGGTGAAAAAAAAAAAAAATCAAATTAACTGGTGTCAGAAACTTATATAGATTTGTAAATTACTGTCCATGTCAGAAACTGTCCAAAACAGTTGC
Organism: Dendropsophus ebraccatus; assembly: GCF_027789765.1. Classification (NCBI taxonomy): domain Eukaryota; kingdom Metazoa; phylum Chordata; class Amphibia; order Anura; family Hylidae; genus Dendropsophus; species Dendropsophus ebraccatus. Next base: position 48,675,458 of record NC_091463.1, read on the forward strand.
AAATCCCCATAGAAAACCTCTCCTGCTCTGGAAAGTTCCTGACATGGACAGAGGTGGTAGCAAAGAGCACCGTGAAAACCCCACTTCATGCCGGACATACAGCAGTTGATAAGTATTGGAAGATGGAAGATTTAAATTACAAATCTATATAACTTTCTGACACCAGTTGATTTGAAAGAGTACCCCTTTAAATATACATATAATAAAGGAGAATTCCAGTGATTTATAAAATCTGGCAGACAGAAGGGGCAGGGGGGAAATTGACTACAAGTACGACTTACCTCTCCCCATGCCCGCGGTGAGCAGCAGGACCGGCCTCGGGACCCCAGCCAGAAGGTATTTTCCCCCTGAGTTGTGATGACGTCACGACTCGGGGGGGGGGGGGGGGGGGGAGGGGTTGAAATGCCTGTTCCGGCTGATGGACTGGCCACTGGCTGATCGGACAGTCCATCAGCTGGGTTGTGAAGAGTCAGCGCTGGAGATCCCGGAGCCTAGCAGGGGTCTTGAGGCTGGTCCTGCCGTTCACCGCGGGCACGGGGAGAGGTAAGTCCGTACTTGTAATCAATATCCCCCTTACGGCTTTAAATATATGTTGTGTGTGTATACTTGATGAGTTTTATTATGTGAACTATGTGCTTCTTATTTGTTAATTAATTTTATGGTTAGTAGTCCTCATCTCTGTGTTTAATGGTGTGTTTACACAGAGACATTTATCGGACATATTTTTGAAGACAAAGCCAGGAACAGACCATAAATAAAGAACACGACCTAAGATTTCTCCTCTTTTCAAATCCATTCCTGGTTTTGGCTTCAAAAATCTGTCAGATAAATCTCTCTGTTTAAACACACCATTATACATGAGGCAATAATTGGCCTATTAAAGGGATTGTCCAGGCATAGAAAAACATGATTACTTCCTTCCAGAAAAAGCACCACTCCTACTCCTGTCCTCAGTGTGGGTGTAGTTGTGCAGCCCTGTTCCATTGAAGTGAATTGAGCTGACTTTTTGAAGAAAAAAAATGGAGCTGTGCTTTTTCTAATGCTAAATAACCCATTTAGGCTGATAATCACCCCATGTAAGAGGGTCTAGAAACAAAAAAGGCTGAAAGAATTGAACTTTCAGCCTTTTGGGGGTTAAACTCCATAACATCTTAGGGGGACGAATTTAATTTTTTTGGTGTAAACTGCCCTTTTGCAAGTGATTTTATTCGCAAATGGCCGTTTTGCGAATAAAATATGCTCAAATCGGCACTTTACGCTGGGTACGCCAGAGTCCGCACGCTTCATTATTATTTTCTGTTAAAGATACGCTCCCAGCTGGCGTAGGTTTTCTGCCGTGCGCATCGGCGCGCATGGGATTTATGTAGAGGCAGTCTTCTGCTTGCTTCCTCACTAATATGGAAAAGCCTCTTTTGGGTTAACTGAATTTTTTTATTCTAATATCAATAACAAATTTACACCCAACAATGGATTTACACCCTGAAAATATGCTGTAAACTATCAATTATTAACATGCTGAAGTGTGGATATTGCCATTATAGGCATGCTAAAACGCCTTTGATTTGCACTTTATGTCTGGTGCCAATTTTCACCCTGACAATCCACTACAGAACACGGACGTGGAATGCCTGTAACGGACTTCTCCCCCCACCCGGGCAACATCTGTGATAAGATGCTGGGAGCGGAGGAACTGTACAGATATGCGCCACACTGTAATGGATCAGCTGCACGGCGCTGTCATTACAGCGCGGCACATATCTGTACAGTTCCCCCGCTCCCAGTATCCTAAAATGGATTCTGCCCGGATGAAGGTAAAATCCGTTACAGGCATTCCACATCCTTGTTCTGTGCGGAACACAGAACGTGTGAATGCAACCTTTGCCTTAAAGTGGGTTTACATGTGGCCTATGCTCCCACAACGACTTTTTTAGGCAAAAAAACAGCAGTTGTTAGGTAATGACGGCCCTTAATAATGATCATGATACCATTATAAAATAACGGCCATTGTATAACCTATAGACATGAGCGAACCTTGAGTCCATCCGAACCCGAACTTTCTGCATTGGATTAGCGGTGGCTGCTGAACTTGGATAAAGGCTATGTGAAAATCATGGATATAGTCATTGACTGTATCCATGTTTTCCAGACAACCTTAGAGCTTTATCCAACTTCATCAGCCCCAGCTAATTAAATACCGAACGTTCGGGTTCTGATCGACTAGAACTCGAACCCTGTTCACTCATCTCTAATATCCTAAAAAGAGGTTGTAGGAACACAGTCGGTCTTAAAGTACATTGAAGACGGATTGGTTTACCATGTATTATTTTCTCATATATATATATATATATATATATATATTATATATATATATATATAATTTTAGGCTTTTATTGCTGTGTTGTATATTCTCTTGTAGATGTTAATACACACATATTGAATACTGTATATATGTATTACAGAGGTATTAAGAGGTATTAAGGACTAATATCTGTATTTTACAGTGTACATATGTATTGTATTGTTTTTTTTTTTTTTTTTTGGGGGGGGGGGGGGGTTGCCATTGGTCGAATTGGGACCTTATATTCTGGTTCAATGCTTGTTCTTTCCTTTCAGCTACATGTTGCATAATCTCTTAGTACTATTTCCCTCTATATCTAGTACCACACTGTGTGACATTGTGCTGACATTCTGATAACATGAATTGGTACATATTGGGAGAGATTTATCAAAGGGTGTAAAATATAGACTGGTGTAAGCTGCCCACAGCAACCAGTCACAGCTCAGCTCTGGTAAAATGGAAGAGGAGCTGTGATTGGTTGCTGTGGGCAGTTTACACCAGGTCTATATTTCACACTATTAAATAATAACTGAGAATAATGATACAATGATTCCATCATATATACAGGACTTACCTGAAGGAGTTGTGTGCCTTGTTTCCTTTGCCCATTCATTAGGGTTACTGGGTGATGTATGAATATTCCGTCCTGTAACAGGCACTTCCCCAGATCCAGAATAGTCCCTATAGTCATGACTTGTTTGTCCATTAGACAATCCAGATATTACCGGAGAACTTGTCCCTGAGATTCCAGGCCCATGATAACTGTATTCTTCTACTGCCATACCATAATTGTTTTCCCATAGGTTTGATGGATGTCCATAATTGTCAACGCTATGTACATTATGGTACCCCATATAATTTGAGTAGTGGGGATTTACGGAAAAGTTTTGCGCCGCTATACTGCCATTTGTGTATTTCCTGCACTCAGGATACATGCTGTTCTCTTGGTCCACAAAGTAACTAACATACATTGTTCTTATGTTGTTCTCTTGTAAACCTTAGGGTATTATTATTCCAGATCACAGATTTTCTTCATTTTCTCTTTTCCTTGCTTATTTTTCTGTTGTTTCTCCCAAGTATCAGTCGGTCACTTGTGGTGGTGAAGTTCCAAGCTTACAAGTTGTCTTTCCTGATGTAGAAGTTGCAGCCACCTCCTTTGAAATTCCATTAGCATTGGAATGAAAAAAGAAGCCTGCAACCAACTCCACCTTGCTGTAGGTTATGGGGCTTCCTTTTCCCAGCAGTCCATCTGAAGTCTCCACCCTTAAAGCAATTAAATTTATAGCAGGGTAGAAGCAATGGGTAAAGCATTAAGCTGCCTCAATAAAACTGCATTTCTTTCCACTGTTGCTTAAAACATTCTGAGCACACTCATGGCTAAAGGCCCTATGTCACCATGTACTAGAATTGGTTTTACAGTGTGAAACCTGCCTGGTCTGCAGTAAAAGCAACATGGACACATGGACACATGGACACATTATCCACAAATAGATTTTTTTTCCAGTAGAGCAGAATGAGTGTTCATATCCATAGGGGAAAGATTGGGGGAATACACCAAACAAGGGCAGTACGTAGACATTGTGTTTATTATAGTATTATTATTATTAGTAGTAGTAGTAGTAGTAGTATTATTATTATTATTATTACATGTTTTGGACACTTTTTACATCTAATGTATCAATTTTAAAAAGTGTAGTGAGACCCAGTGGGTAAGAGGGGGCTGGTTTGGTTTTAGGGTCAATTTACACAGAAAGATTATCTGACAGATTATCTGCCAAAGATTTGAAGCCAAAGCCAGAAACAGACTATAAACAGAGATTGGGTCATAAAGGAAACCCTGAGATTTCTCCTCTTTTTTTTAAACCATTCCTGGCTTTGGCATCAAATCTTTGGCAGATAATCTGTCAGATAATCTTTCTGTGTAAATGGACCCTACACACAGCAATTTCCTGAAAATAATACTTGGCACTTTTATGTGTTTTTTTTTTAGCCAAATTTTACTTTCTATAGTGTTGTTTATATTTATGTAATATTTTTTTCCAAATAAAATCAATAAAACTAACTTTATTTAAAAAAAAAGTTTTCCTCCTCGTGTTTAAAAGACCATAGCGCTTGCAATTTTTCACCGACAGACGTGAGCCCTGATTTTTTCCGACACCAATTGTACTTTGCAACTACAAACTAAATTTTTCATAAAATGTGCTAAGACACCGGAAAAAATTATTTGCGCCGTTAAATTGAAAAAAAAAACACACAATATTTCATGTTCCATATTTACGCCGTTTGTTCTATGGTAAAACCGACATGTATTATATGTTCCTCAAGTCAGTGCAATTACAACGATATGCAACTTGTATTATTTTTATTTTACATACAGAAGAAATTAGCGAACGGCACATCACCTTAAAAAGATTCCTGCTTTTTTTTTCCTATCAGACAGTACAACGCAGAAACATCTGAGAGGATCTCACTTCTTGCTCATGCACATTTCTCGCTTGCAAGCGCTTTCTCAAGGCATTGAGAATGCCTTGAGAAAACGCTTGTAAGCGAGAAACAAGCTTCCCATGGGATAGGGGAAAGTTTGCCCGGATCCCGGAAGGAGGAGGAGGGGGGAGCAAAGGGGGCATGATGGCTGCACTGCACTGTGATGAGCGGCTCCCCCTGCAACCGGCGGCATCAGCGGCGGCAAGCATGGGATAGGGATAACACAGCTACTACTCCCATCACCTGCTCATATTATAGAGCTCCCTCTGCTGGACACTCCATAGGAATTACACCCTGGATCGTGACGTCACTGTATCTGAGAGAATTCTAACACTCCATAATCTACTACATTAAGGGAAATAGCCCTATATGTGCATTTCCCATAATTAATGTACATTAGAAATTTGTCTAACTTTCCATAAGTAATAACATATCAAAAAATAATTTTGTCCGGACTTCTCCTTTAAGTCTGTTTTCCTACTATGTATAAACAATGGCCGTTACTTGGCACTCAAAACAGCGGCCGTTGTTTTAAATAAAAAATTGCATTGAAGTCTATGGACAATGGCCGGAAATAAAAGACATGAACATCATTTCGACAGCCATATCCAAACAACAGCCATGTTTAATACACTGTGTGAAACAAGCCGTTGCTTGCATTGATTTCAGTGCAAATCATTATTTTATGAAAAGAATGGTCGTTGGTTTAATTAAAAACAACAGCCGTTTTTTTCATAAAAAGTACGATGTGTGAACATAGCCTCAAGGTAAAAAGTCACAGAGTTTGTTGCTCTTAACTATCATAAAGAAGATCTTGGGAATCATAAATCATATCCCTAGTCTTCTTACTTTCTAACCTTTGGACATATTACAGAGTCCACACACAGTCCAAACCACTGCTTCATTAACCTTTTAGTTGCAATGGCATTTTTTACAATCTTATCATACAGCAGCTGACATGTTATGGTTATCATGCAATTAAAGGGGTGTCTTGCACGTGTTCCATGTAAGTGAGACTCACATATGAAGGATTTTTTTTTTTTTTTTTTTTTTTTTTCTAACAAATTTAGTTTTTATTAAAGGAAAAAGATTAACAATATATGAATAGAATATCGACTATTCTTGACGCATATAATAAGTCAACAAAATGTGGGGGAAATAACAGGAAAGGAGGGGGATAGGGGAAGGAATAGGGAGATGGATACTTTATTATGGCTAAATAAACAAGAGGGTATAACATGTTCATACAAGAGATGCAATAAAGAACAAATCGGCTGATAAGATAATCTTACCTAGAAGGAGTGATTGTTGGCGCCACAGAGCCCTCAAGTGTTCCGAATTCTGATGTACCTGAAGTTGTTAGGTCAGTTTAAGTTTCTGGGTTGGGGAGTGTGTCTGTTAGCAAGGTGTGTTCTCTGAATTTAAGCCATGGTGACCACTTTGCATAAAATGTTTTGTTACTTGCATTCCTGTCTTCAAATACCAGTTCCTCTAGCCTATAATAGTTATCTACTTCCTCCATCCACTTCGTAATTGAAGGCATAGTGGAAGTTTTCCAGAGCCTTGCTATAATAGCTTTTGCCGCCACCAACAGGAACCCTATCAGAGAGTTCTTACAATGGTGTACTGGGACTGGAATCATCAGCAGCAATGCATGTTCCGGGGAGTTGTTAATTGGGAAGTCGACTATTTTGTTGATTATGTCCAGGACGTTATCCCAGAAAGGACGTAGAGTGGGGCAACTCCACCAAATGTGCAACATGTTCCCTTTATCTTTACCGCATCTCCAGCAATCATCACTGTATTTAGGAAATAAAGTTTTTAGCTTAGTTGGTACTAAGTACCATCTCGATAGGACTTTATAATTCCTCTCTTGAATATTACAAGAAACGGAAGTTTTATGTGTAACATAAAGAGCTTTTGAAACTTCTTCTTCAGTAAAGATAACGTTTAAGTCCTTTTCCCATTTTTGGAAATAATCAGGACGTGCGTCATCTTGGTTAGCTAAGAGTATCGTGTAAATTTTTGATACGGTTTTACTGATTTGTTTTGTTGAGGAACATAGCTGCTCAAAAGGTAGGAGTTTCCTAGATAGTTGAAGAATTGAGTTCTGTCTGTGAATGAAGTCGGAAAGCTGTTGGTGTTGTTTGGAGTCTTTTATATGTGAGATTATGTTTCTATTAGAGTCAAATGGCATTTTATTCAGCGGTCGTGCGTCGCCTCCCTCCATGACATCTCTAAAGGTGATTCCCTCATCTGTAGGGATACCCATGAAAAAATCGGAGTGAAAGGCTGGTGTAAATCGTGGGTTTTTTCCTAATGGGATTAAGGGTCCTTCAGGTTTAAATAAGTCAAGAAGGTCTTTGGAGTGAGATTTAGTCAGTGACAAGATAGAAGCACTGATTGGGGATTGTGGTAGGGATACAATATCCTTCAGGATCTCTCTAGGGGTCCAGAGTATGGCTTTTGGATCAAAATTTGTGACCGATGCTTCTAAACTAATCCAAATTTTTTTGTGTCTCAGATGGAAGGCTTCTAAGACCCTGCCTAGAATTGTAGCGAAGTAGTAGTGTTTTATACTGGGGAGCGCTAATCCGCCCTCAGATTTGGGTCTAGTAAGTACGGTAGTTTTTAGGCGGGAGGGTTTATTGGACCAGATGAATTTGCAGAGGAGAGAGTCTATCTTGGTCAGGTAATTTTGTTGTAATACTGCTGGTACTGCTTGGAAGAGGTATAGAAGTCTCGGTAAGACATTCATTTTTATTATGTTGATTCTTCCTGTCCAAGAAAAACTCTTCTCCTCCCAACCATGTAGGTCCTCTTTAATTTTTTTCAAGAGGGGGGCAAAATTTTCTTCTATAATGTCTTTATCCGAAATAGTGATACGTGTACCTAAATAGTTTAGCGAGTTGTTACGCCAATTGAACTGGAAGTTGTTTTTAAGGTCTTTTAGTTCCTTTTCCGAGAAATTAATTCCCCATGCCTCACATTTGGTTATGTTCAGTTTGTAGTTGCTGAAGTGGGCAAATTCTTTTATTGTGGCCATTAGTGATGGAAGTGATATATGTGGCTTTGTGAGGAAGAGCAGGAGATCATCCGCATAGGCAGAGCAAAGATGTTCCCTAGTTCCTACTGTGATGCCAGTTATGTCTGGATTGTTTCTGATGGCTACCAGAAGGTGTTCCATACACAGGGCGAATATCAGCGGGGATAAAGGACAGCCCTGTCTGGTTCCATTTCTAATGGCCAATTTGTTAGATGTGATACCGTTGATTTTGATTTTTGCGCTGGGAAGGGTATATAGGGACATTATCTTGGAGAGAATCTTAGGACCTAAACCTATTTGGCGCAATGTGGCTTCTATGAATCTCCAGTCCACCCGATCGAATGCCTTTTCGGCGTCGAGAGAGAGGAGAAGAGATCTTTTCTTGGAATTGTGGATATATCTAGCCAGGGTGAAGGCTCTTAATGTGTTGTCTTTTGCTTCCCTACAAGGAACGAAGCCTACTTGATCTGGGTGGACCAGGGATTCAAGAAGAGGGGCTAGCTTTTTGGCTATAGCTTTTGCATATATTTTTGTGTCGATATTGAGTAAAGATATCGGCCTATAATTTGCGCAAATATTGTGATCTTTACCCTCCTTAGGGATGACTGTGATAAATGCATCGAGGAATGCAGGGGGGAATGGATTTAACTCCGAGGCGAAATTAAAGGATTCTGCTAGTAAGGGGGCGATCAAGTCTGCATATTGTTTATAAAATTTGGTAGTGTACCCATCTGGGCCCGGGCTTTTCCCATTTGGTAGTTCTTTGATAATATTTTTTAGTTCCTCAGCGGTAAAATTTTCTTCTAAATGTTGTTTAGTTTCCTCGTTTATGATGGGTAGCTTAGTTTTCTCTATATATTGATCTAGATTACATGGGGGGAATGATGGCGAATTATGTTTAATAGGGACTGGAAGTTGATATAAATCAGTGTAATATTTTTGAAAAGTGTCTGCGATCACTTCCGAATTATAGGACAAGGAACCGTTTGATGTTTTGATAGAAGGAATCGTGAGTAGTGTTCTTTTGGATTTCAGGGCATTGGCAAGTATCTTACTAGGCTTATTGCCCCAGATGTAGAAGTTTTTTCCACAAATTTGTACTGTTCTTTGATATTGTTTAAAGAGAAGATCTTTGAGTTTGGTTCTGGAGGCAGTAAGATCAAGCAATGTACTTTCCAATAATGTTCTCTTATGAGAGGTTTCCAGGATCTGAATTTTTTCGATGAGTGAATTTATTTGTCTTGTCCTATCTTTTTTGATTCTAGAGCCCTGAGAGATAAGAGTCCCCCTCACTGTGGCTTTTAGAGCTTCCCATTTAATTGTGGGGGCGGTTGGGTCTTTTTTATGGGTCTTAATGAATAAGTCTACGGTGTCTTTCAAAGCAGAGACACAAATCGAATCATCCAATAATGATTCATTTAATCTCCAAGTGTTTGTATGGGGATTCCTAGCTGTGAAGCTAAAGGTTGAATAGACAGGGGCATGATCGGTCAGAATAATATTACCAATGTGGGAGTTCCTGAGGGAGCTAAGAGCACCATGAGAGGAGAGGATCATATCAATTCTGCTGTAGCTATTCGTTGGTGCCGAGTAATGAGTATAGTCTTTCATGTTTGGGTTGAAGATCCTCCACGTATCAAAGAGCTTGAGCTCCCTCAGAGTTTTTTGTAGTAATCTGATTTTTTTGAACGCGATATATGATTTTCCGGACGAGGTATCAAGGAGAGGGTTAAGTGGCATATTAAAATCTCCGCCTAAAATTATGTGTCCTTTGGCGAATTCATGAAGCTCTTTTAGTGTTTTCACTATGAAGGGTAATTGTTCTGAGTTGGGTGCGTAAATGTTTGCAAGTGTAAGTGTTACTCCATCTATTACACATGTTAAGAAGATGTATCTGCTATCTACATCGATTTTTTTATCTAGGACAGTGATGGGAAGGGATTTGTGAAATGCAATTGACACCCCTTTTATTTTTTTATCCTGACAAGTGGAGTGGAACCAAGTCGGATAGTACCTATTTTTTGAGAGGTCGGGGGTTTTGTCAGACTTGAAGTGAGTTTCCTGTATGAGAAGGACTTTTGCTCTTTGTTTGTGTAATGTATGTAGTATGTTCGACCTTTTCTCTGGTACGTTGAAGCCGTTGACATTCAACGAGCAGAGAGTAAGATCAGTCATGTTGTGTCGGTGTAATAGGTACTTACTTGAGTGGAAGCACTTGTCTGTAGTTAGGACTCTGCGGCGTCAAGGTCCCTCTGATGACTGAAGTATCCCGGGGTGGGGGGGGTGAAGAGTCAGGTAAACGTGGGGAAAGGAGAAAAAATAGAGAAATTATATAACAATCAACAATAAGAATAACAAATTTCTAAGAAAAAGAAATAGCGTGTTATGCACGCACTTAACTAACTGTGAACAAGTCACTAAGTCTTGCAGGACAAGAGTTCCTATTGGGTCTATGAACAGAAGTGTCAACGGTTTGTTATAGTACCATGGAGTATAGGCCTGTATGTGTCTCTACTGTTAATCAATGTGTAGGGGATAGGTTTCTATTAGGAAACTATCTCTGAATAGTCAGAGACCTTAATTGATGTTGTCTTTAACTTGGTAATATCTGAGAGAATGAGAAGCTCCCAGGAGGGATAATCGGGCTGTATGGAAACGTCTACTTACTATAATTAGGATAGGCAATACTACTTGATCCAGTTATAAGGATGATATAATGTAGTGACTATGGGGACTGGATCTGATAGTTTCCAAATAAGATAAGTTTTGGGTCGACCTAAATTGACAGCTAAACAAAACTAAGTAGCCACCTTACTAATATATAATAAAGACGAGGTGAGCTAAAAGTATCCTAAGCATATTATTAATTGCTTGAACCACTTTTTAGAACTAATCAATGTAGAATGAGAGAAGTGTTAATATATTGAAATTCGTAACAACATCAATAACTGTATCAGCTGCTCAGTCAGGGAAGAAAAAGAGAAACTTGTAGTATATTGAGAAATCATTTCCTCTTCTGCCTCTGGGGTAGTGGCGGTGCGTCCTGCATGCTGCTCGATGGGTTGGGGTCTTGATTGTATCTCCCTTGCATGTTGCTAGAAGAGTTGGGTTCACGGACGTTTCTTCCTTGCGTGATGTACGTCGGGGGCGGGAGAACCATAGTATGATGCAGTTCTACCCACTCGTGTAGGTTCAGGCTAGGAAGATTGAGGGCTTTCAAAAATCCAGGGATGTCTTTCGGTTCTCGGAGAGTTACTAAACCGTTGGTGGCTCTGACCGTCAAGGAGAATGGGAACCCCCACTTGTATTGCAAGTTTCTTTCTTGCAGGGCTTGAGTTAGTGGTTTTAGGGTTGTTCTTTGACGTAGTGTCAACAGGGAGAGGTCTGCGAAGATTTGGATTCTGTTGCCGTTGAACTCTATGTCATTCAATGTTTTAGATTTCTTCATGATTTCTTCCTTCAGCGTGTAGAAGTGGACCCTGCAAATAACATCACGTGGTCTCCTTGGATCACTTCCTCTAGGTTTTAGAGCTCTGTGGGCTCTATCTAATTCAATGTGGGAATCAGCTGGCCGATCTAGGATTCTATTAAATATTGATATCAGTACTCTATTCAGATCAACTGATTTTACCTCCTCTGGTAGGCCTCTTATTCTGACGTTGTTTCGCCTATTGCGATTTTCAACATCATCCAATCGCAATGTTAGCATTTTCTGAGACGTTTGGAGAGCCTGAGTCGTGCAAAGTAATTCTTGTATTTGGGAATCTTGCTTTTGTTGTTTACTTTCTGTTGAGTTTGCTTTTTTCTCCAGGACGGTGATTTTCTCTTGCACTTCTGAGAGATCTTTTCGCCAGAGCATTTTCATGTCTTGCGCTAAGGCATGTAAATCTTGTTTCGTAGGAATCAAAGCCAGTAGAGCCTGTAATTCGGGGTGGCCCTGTAGGGTTCTAATAGCGTTCTCTTTGGAAAGAGGGTCTTCTTTGTTGACAAATGCCTGGTTATGTATAGCTGTCTGGGTAGAGGCGGAGTAGGATTCGTCTGAAGAACTATAGTAATTAGGATGAATGGTTTTATTAAGATCCCTTTTCTTCGGAGTTTTATTAAGGGTCTTCTTAATCGGTGGTTCCTCTTCAGTGTCAGAATCATTGGGTGTGGATGAGCCCTCTTCATTCTCAAATTCTCTCGACAGCCTCTTTTGTTGAACTGGTTTCAGATGATCAGTACCCTGGTATTCAGAGTAAGGTAGATGGGTTTGGTGGGAGGTCTGTGAGTGGCCGGAGGTCTGGCGAAGGGTGATACTGATTTTATGATCTGAGCCTGTTTGTCTTCCCTCTCTGACCATGGTAGCATAACTGATATCCGATGGATGGGAGAAATGATCTGTGTGATGACAGTAAGTGTCATGACCTGAGGGATTTATTAGGTCAAAGGACCCTTGTGTATGCATTTGTGGTTGCTGTTTATTACGGGTGGCTGGCTGTGATACATCATCAAATCTAAGTGAGGAATGCACTGGGTTGTGTTTCAGCTTCTGTCCATATCTAAAATCCTGGGGCATTGCTGTAACTGGCTGGACATGGTGTTCAACCAAACTCTGTGAGCTTGAATGTAAAGCTTTGTGATCTGCGATCTGTGCATATTCACTATCAGGACCTGGCAATGATAGATCACCCTTTGATGTACTCACACTATTCATATTAATATTCTTAAAGGTAGTGTCACCTTTTAATGAGTGTGTGGTCTGGTGATCTATTGGGAATGGGTGCTTTGGTGGGACTTGCACTGTATCTGTGCAGGCTCCTGTAAGGTATTTGCCTGCTGGCTCCTGCTGCTGGCTGCTTCCTATGCCTGTGTGCCGCTCTGCCCCCTCCAATATGGCCGCCCGGCCCGCTCCAATACAATCTGCCCTGCTGTCCCCTTTGGATTTAGGGGTTGTCTGCAAGGCTGCTGGGGGAGACCGAGACCTCACTGAGGGATCGCTCACGATTTGGAGGTTCTGTGGAGCTGTGGAATGCTGCTGCGGGCCACTTCCGGGTATCGGGTCCCGCTCTTCCACCTCCAAGATGGCCGCCCGGTCCGCCGCAATGCAATCTGCCCTGCCGCCTCCTTTGTGTTTTGGGGCTGATTGCAGGGCTAGTTGGGGAGATCGGGGTCTGCCTGAAGGATCGCTTACGTGTCCGACGCTCGGCGGGGCTGTGGATCTCAGCGGCGGGCCACTTCCGGGTGTCGGAGCTCTCGCTGCCTCCTCCAAGATGGCCGCGGTCTCTGTACGAGCGGCGCTGCTGGGCTCTTTTTTGTCTTCTCTCCTCTTCTGCTTGTTGGATTCTTTCAGGCCGGCTCTCGCTGCGATCCTGGAAGCTTCATCAGTCTTCTCCTTCTTGTTTGTTCTCAGCTGGGCTGACATCTCGGCTTACTATCCCCGTGTCTTTGGCTGGTCCCGGAGCTCTCTTCAGGTGCTTCCTCCCATCAGCACTTCCTGTCCATGAAGGATTTTTATCTACTTAGAGGATTAGCCTCTGTATGGGGTCCATGGATCCTGTACCCTACCCCACCAAACATGGCCAACATACACAATGACACACATATATGCACACACAGAGGCACCATTAACATTTATACAGATACACCACTGACATACACATATAGGCTATGTTCACACAATGTTTTTTCTGCTCCATTTAAAATGACGTCTGTCATATTGAGTCTAAATTAATGGACGTCATTTAGCTGTCTGGCCTTCCCTTTGTGCAATGACTGGTGTTGGTACATTATTCTAGTTTGGGGTTACTAATTGGCCTTTGGATGTGTCTGAATTGAAAAGTTCATTGAATTTAATAGTAAAAACAGAGAAAGAACGGTGACAAAAGAAAAACTGTGTGTGAACAACTATTAAAAAATGTCTAAAAATATTTTTTATGATCATTATGTTAATGTCTGCAGTGATAACGTCTATTATTCAATAAATTGTGTGCATTGGATGTCTGTCTTTCCTTTGAGTTTGCTTTGCATTGCGGACAGTGAAATTGTGGTAATATTGGACTTTTTTTAAATAGCAAAAGCAGCCGCCTTTTCTCTATTTTTGACATTGTGTGAACATAGCCATATACTGTACACTGAAATGTGATTACACCAGTGCAGATATATACACCATGAATAGACCGTACACAGGGAAATCATCTACCAAGTGTAATTAGATGTATTGAACCAGAAATAATATTTGCTGCAGAGCATTTTTATAAACAGATCTGTCAGTCACCAGATTGTTGGAATGCGAGACAGTATAAAGGCCCTATTCCACGGAACGATTATTGTCCGTATTCGGCCAATATCGGCGCTACGGACGATAATCGTCCCGTGGAATAGAGTGCAACTATCAGCCGACATCGTTCATGTCGGCTGATCGTTGCAGTCGCTTGTTTTTCAACATGTTGAAGAACATGCGACTGATACAGCAACGATCTGCTGCCGTCGCTCTGTTGAATAGGAGCCCCCCCCCGGAGCTCCCTGGAGCCCCTCCCGCACTCACCCGCTCTCTGCTGCTGCGTTGAATGGCGGCCGCAGCGAGCGGGGAACAAGGAGCAAACGAGCGCTGAGAGCGCTCGTTTGCTCCTCTATACGACCCGTGAAATAGGGGCTTAAGCTGGGACGCATTTCCTTATAGTGGTGGGTTCTCTTATAAGTGCCCAGCAATAGTAAAAGCTGCTGCAGAACAACTTTGAGAGTCACTTAAGACACTGCTGACATACACAAACACACATATACGTCACTGTTACAGATAGATACATACATACATACATATACTGACATATACACACACACACATATACACCTGCTCCCCTGTTCCTCTTTGTTCAGCCTGCTCACCCTGCACTATAGTGAGCGGGCTGAACAGTACAGTGGTGGGTCCCACTCCCTCTCCTGGCCCTTGAAGGAGGGCTTGATGTCAGTGACATACCATGAAGGTAGAGTAGGCTTTCCCGGGCCCCTTTACTGCACGAACCCTGTAGCAGTCGCCTTCCCTGCTTTTATGGTAGCTACGCCACTGCATCTGTCTATCTTACTTTTAGGGTACAGTCACACGTACTAGATTCGCAGCAGATTTCACTCTACGAGTTTGCAGCTAAATCTGCTGCAAATCCATATAGTGTGAAGGCAGGGCCGGTTTTAGACAAAATGTGGCCCTGGGCAAAGTTGAAGGTGGGGCCCCAAATGCTAAAACATTGAAGCAGCAATTTAAGGTCCCCATACACTTTACTTTTTTTTCCAGCGGTTGGCGTGCTGCTCGAGGTGGGGTGATCTTCTGTGACCTTAAATAATACCCCTCTGTGCCCCATATTGTAGGTAGGTCCCTCTGTGCCTCCATAGTACATATAGTCGGTATCCCTCTGTAGGTAATTCTACTGGTAGTTACCTCCACCACCCAGTATGTAGTATCCACCAATATAGGAGGCATCTCATTGTAGGTTATACACCTGTTAGCTAGCCCCCCCCCAGCACATAGCATTTCCCCTCATAGTTACCTCCCCAGCACAGAGCATCTCCCCTGATAGTTGCCCCCCAGCAGTTAGCATCTCCCCAGATAATTACCTCCCCAGCAGATAGCATCTCCCCTGATTGTTACCCCCCCCCCCCCCAGCACATAACATCTCCCCTGATAGTTACCCCCTCAGCAGATTGTAGTAGTATAGGCATAGTGGATAAGGGGTGTAGTAACAGGAAAAGCATAGAAGATGAGGGGTGTAGTAGTAGATAAGGGGAGTAGCAGTTTTGGGAGTAGTAGTATCAGGAGTGGGGGTAATAGTAGCAATTGTAGTGAGAGCAGTATTGGGGGTAGTAGTAGAGCAGTATTAGGAGTAGTGTTGGGGGTAGTAGTAGAGCAGTATTGGGGGTAGTAGTAGAGCAGTATTAGGAGTAGTGTTGGGGGTAGTAGTAGAGCAGTATTGGGGTAGTAGTAGAGCAGTATTGGGGAAGTAGTAAAGCAGTACTAGGAGTAGTATTGGGGGTAGTAGTAGAGCAGTATTGGGGGTAGTAGTAGAGCAGTATTAGGAGTAGTATTGGAGATAGTAGTAGAGCAGTATTGGGGTAGTAGAAGAGCAGTATTGGGGGTAGTAGTAGAGCAGTATTAGGAGTAGTATTGGGGATAGTAGTAGAGCAGTATTGGGGGTAGTAGTAGAGCCAGGGGCGTAACTAGAAATGGCTGGGCCCCATAGCAAACTTTTGATTGGGGCTCCCACCCCCTCAATCGACCACTACGCCATCAACACACTCAGCTCTACACAGGTTCTGTACACCATATAAATAACAGTACAGTTATATTAAGCGACTCACAGGGGATGTCTTCTCTGATCGGAGTTGTTTCCTTTTCCTTTTCTTCTTCATCCTTCCTGGGCCATTAGAACTTCTCCGAGCCATGAATCCACAGAATCTGTCAGAGAAACATATTAGGCTCCTCACTCTGGCACCATCCTTATCTCTATACACACTGCACATCTGTATTGGCCCCTTTACACCCTTGTTTAGTGGATAGCCCTGACACTATGTGATCCCCTTATAGTATATGCCCCTCTGTGTATTCCCCCTTACTGATGCCACCCTTGTTGGCCCCTTATAAATTACCCCCCGTGTTGTCCATCCCCCTTATAGATGGTCCCCCATGTTGTCCCCCTATAGATGCCCTCTCATTTGGTCCCCTTATAAATGCCCCCTTATGGTTTCCCCTATAGATGGCCCCCTGTATTATCCCCCTATATATACCTCCCTGTATAATCCACCATAGATTGGCCCCCCTGTATTATCCCCCATAGATGGCCCCCTTTATATCCCCCATAGATGGCCCCCTGTATTATCCCCCATAGATGCCCCCTGTATAACCCCCATAGATGGCCCCCTGTATATCCCCCATAAATGTCCCCCCTGTATATCCCCTATAGATGGCCCCCTGTATTATCCCCCTATATATACCTCCCTGTATAATCCCCCATAGATTGGCCCCCCTGTATTATCCCCCATAGATGGCCCCCTGTATATCCCCCATAGATGGCCCCCCTGTATTATCCCCCATAGATGCCCCCTGTATAACCCCCATAGATGGCCCCCTGTATATCCCCCATAGATGTCCCCCCTGTATATCCCCCATAGATGGCCCCCTGTATATTCCCAATAGATGCTTCCCCTGTATATCCCCATAAATGGCCCCCTGTATATTCTCAATAGATGCTTCCCCTGTACATCCCCCATAGATGTCCCTCCTGTATATCCCCCATAGATGTCCCCCCGTATATCCCCATAGATGTCCCCCCCTGTATATCCCCCATAGATGGCCCCCTGTATATTCCCAATAGATGCTTCCCCTGTATATCCCCCATAGATGTCCCCTGTATATCCCCAATAGATGCTCCCCCTGTATATCCCCCATAGATGTCCCCCCTGTATATCCCCCATAGATGGCCCCCTGTATATTCCCAATAGATGCTTCCCCTGTATATCCCCCATAGATGGCCCCCTGTTTATCCCCCATAGATGGCCCCCTGTATATTCCCAATAGATGCTTCCCCTGTATATCCCCATAGATGTCCCCTGTATATCCCCAATAGATGCTCCCCCTGTATATCCCCCATAGATGGCCCCCCTGTATATCCCCCATAGATGGCCCCCTGTATATTGCCAATAGATGCTTCCCCTGTATATCCCCCATAGATGGCCCCCTGTATATCCCCCATCGATGGCCCCCCTGTATATTCCCAATAGATGTCCCCCCTGTATATCCCCCATAGATGGCCCCCTGTATATTCCCAATAGATGCTTCCCCTGTATATCCCCTATAGATGTCCCCCCTGTATATCCCCCATAGATGGCCCCCTGTATATTCCCAATAGATGCTTCCCCTGTATATCCCCTATAGATGTCCCCCCTGTATATCCCCCATAGATGGCCCCCTGTATATCCCCCATAGATGGCCCCCTGTATATTCCCAATAGATGCTTCCCCTGTATATCCCCCATAGATGTCCCCCCTGTATATCCCCCATAGATGTCCCCCCCTGTATATCCCCCATAGATGACTCCCTGTATATTCCCAATAGATGCTTCCCCTGTATATCCCCCATAGATGTCCCCTGTATATCCCCAATAGATGCTTCCCCTGTATATCCCCCATAGATGGCCCCCCTGTATATCCCCCATAGATGTCCCCCTGTACATCCCCCATAGATGGCCCCCTGTATATCCCCCATAGATGGCCCCTGTATATCCCCCATAGATGGGCCCCCTGTATATCCCCCATAGATGTCCCCCTGTATATCCCCCATAGATGGTCCCCTGTATATTCCCAATAGATGCTTCCCCTGTATATCCCCCATAGATGTCCCCCCTGTATATCCCCCATAGATGTCCCCCTGTATATCCCCCATAGATGGCCCCCTGTATATCCCCCATAGATGGCCCCCTGTATATCCCCCATAGATGGGCCCCCTGTATATCCCCCATAGATGTCCCCCTGTATATCCCCCATAGATGGTCCCCTGTATTATCCCCCATATATGGCCCCCCTGTATATCCCCCATATATGGCCCCCCTGTATATCCCCCATAGATGGGCCCCCTGTATATCCCCCATAGATGACCCCACCCTGTATTATCCCCCATAGATGGGCCCCCTGTATATCCCACATAGATGGGCCCCCTGTATATCCCCCATAGATGACCCCACCCTGTATTATCCCCCATAGATGGCCCCCTGTATATCCCCCATAGATGTCCCCCCTGTATATCCCCCATAGATGGGCCCCCTGTATATCCCCAATAGATGACCCCACCCTGTATTATCCCCCATAGCTGGCCCCCTGTATATCCCCCATAGATGTCCCCCCTGTATATCCCCCATAGATGGCCCCACCCTGTATTATCCCCCATAGATGGCCCCACCCTGTATTATCCCCCTTTGCAAAGCAGATAAAAAATAAACTCACCTAACTCCCCCGTCGGCTGTCTTCTCCTCTTCTCCCGGGGGGTGTCCTGGGGATTCCCGGCAGCACCGGTGACGGGCTCAGAGTGGCTCAGAGTCTGCCGGGGCAAGTACTTCCGGCGCAGGGTGCATCTCTAATAAGCGCTCCTGTGCCAGAAGTGCAGGCTGGGAGCGGACGCTGAGCTCACTGGTACCTGTGCTGCTGGGACGGCAATACGGTGGCAAGGGGGGGGGCAGCATCCCCGGCAGCACAGGTACCAGTGAGCTCAGCATCCGCCCATAGCCTGTACACAGGAGCGCTTGTTAGAGTGCGCCTGCGCCGGAAGTACTTTGCCCGGCCCCCGGCGTACGCCAAGCCACTCCGAGCCTGTCACCTGGACCCCAAACAGCTGTAGCTCGGCCGCCGGGTGCTACAGGCTATGTGAGCTCCAGGGGCCCGCGCCACGGGCCCCCGATATGGCGGGGCCCCGTAGTGGCCGCTACCGCTGCTACGGCGGTAGTTCCGCCACTGAGTAGAGCAGTATTAGGAGTAGTATTTGGGGTAGTAGTAGAGCAGTATGGGGGGTAGTAGTAGAGCAGTATTGTGGGTAATAGTAGTAGAGCAGTATTGGGGGTAGTAGTAGAGCAGTATTGGGGGTAGTAGTAGAGCAGTATTCGGAGTAGTATTGGGGGTAGTAGTAGAGCAGTATTGTGGATAGTAGTGTATTAGGGGTAGTATTGGGGGTAGTAGTAGAGCAGTATTGGGGGTAGTAGTAGAACAAGGAGAAGATATGGGGGTACTGTATCATACAGAATCCCCTCCCCATATACTGTTCACTAGGCCCTGAATGGGGGAGGGGATCCTGTGTGATTTAGGACCCACCTCCATCATGTACTGCGTACTGCTCAGGGCCTGGTGCCCATAGATACAGAGAGAGGAGGGCCCTGAACAGCATATGGTGGAAGGGGGGACTGCATCACACAAGATCCCCTGCCTTCTTCCTGTATACTGTTTGCTAGGTATATGGGGAGGGGGTTACTATTTTATAAAGACCCCGGAGGCTCCGCCCACCCGCAACAGTAAGCCACGCCCCTTGGTCGCAAGTCCCGCCCCCAGCCTCCATGACCCTCTACCCCCCAAACACCCCCCCCCACGTCCTTTTCTTTACCTGGGCTTGCCGTTCCTCCTCTTCTCTAGAGCACAGTCAGCCCTGCAGGAGGGGTGGTCCATCTTCTCCCTCTTCTTCTGCGGTCCTCACAGTTTAGCTCCTTTGTTCATTAGTGGAGCAGGGGAGCTGCTTGTGCTGCTCTGCTTCCTGCTCCACTAATGAAAGTTTGCCCCCCCCTAACGCCGGCCCTGTGTGAAGGTGTATCTGGTTACAAATCCACAACGGAATTTTCATTCCACTGCGCATATGTAAACCGGCCCTTTTAACCACCCCGCCGCCCGCAGCCCCCGGCCCGGAGCATAGGTTACCTGCTTGGCGCTGCGGCGCTGTGCAGGTAATATATGCTTCAGGCCGGGGGCTGCGGGCGGCACTGTGCAGGTAATGTATGCTCCGGGCCAGGGGCTGCGGGCGGCAGGGGGTTAAAGGGGCCGGGTTACATATCCGCAGTGGAATGAAAATTCCATTGCGGATATGTAACCCCCATAGAGGACCCAAAAATGTCAAAGGAGGACCCTTGGGCGGGTAATGGTGACATAAGAATAGGATATTTATTATGTTCTTTTTAAGGGCAGCAATATATAAAGCTGTTTAAAAGACAAGACTACCCCTTTAAAGTGTTCTCTGAGCATTCAGCATGTCTGACCGCCCGCCACCCTCCTTTTTTTTAAATTTATAAAACAGTCTATCAGATTAATAGATCAGATACTAATTTCAGTCGCAACCTGCTTAGGCTGGACACTGTGACTTTGTCCAAAAAAGTGGTTAGACAGGTTACAATCTCTTTGATCCTATTGTCTTTTAGGAGATAAAGCCATTTATTCAGTTTCAGTCATCAGAATGGTTATTGCTTCTAATGGTGCGTTTACACAGAGAGATTTATCTGACAGATTTTGGAAGCCAAAGCCAGGAATGGATTTGGAAAGAGGACATATCTCAATCTTTCCTTTATGACCTGTTCCCTGTTCATAGTCTGTTCCTGGCTTTGGCTTTAAAAATCTGTCAGATAAATCTCTCTGTGTAAACGCACCATTAGGCTATGTTCACATTACGTAAGAGACCGGCCATTTTGTGACCCCGGCCGGGTCACGGAACGGCCGGTTTCCGGCCGGATCATCTCGGCCGGTACTTAAGTACCGGCCGGGTGATCTTTCCGGCTGCGTCAGAGCGCGCCCGCATCAGTAGTTCTACGGCCGTAGTTTTATGTAGTGTGAACATAGCCTCAATGTATAAAAGATCATTACAGTGCTGTAGGGATTCAAACTGTTTCCCTGCTCTTGGCATGATATTGATACTTCATGCCATGCGTGGAACACTGTCTGTGTCATCTGCGTTTCACAGAGCAGAAACAGTGAATACAGCCTTAGATTTACTATGTTCACACATAGGGGGAGATTTATCAATCATGGTGTAAAGTAGAATTGTCTTAGTTGCCCCTAGCAACCAATCAGATTCCACCTTTCACTTCTCACAGATTCTTTGAAAAATGAAAGGTGGAATCTGATTGGTTGCTAGGGGCAACTAAGACAATTCTACTTTACACCAGTTTGATGAATCTCCCCCATAGTATTTTGGCCAGTGTTTCTGTAAGTACCAACAGAGAAATACTATAATGGAAAGATCTGCAGTATCTATGTTTTCAACCCACTCCTGGTTTTGGTTGAAAAAACACTGACCAAAATATTAAGCAAGATACTGAGTGTGAACATAGCCTGAAAGTGTGTAACACTGGTGTTAACCAAGTAACCAAACACAGCTTTGCTATTTTACATACTTTGATAAATCTGGGCAATAGAGTTTTCTTCTCCATTAATAAAAGCAAATCTGTCACCTTGAAAATGCGTCCCAGCAGAAGATGCTGGTCAGATTAATGTATAGAGTAGTTTTGGATGAAATAATTCTGTATACTTGTAGTTATTTATTTGAATCCCTGCTTGTTCTTGGTTTAGGAGTCTAGTGGGCAGCCTCAGTCAAGTAACAATGTGCAGTAAGGGTGTGTTCACACTGAGGAATTCAGGCGGAATTCCATGGCGGAACTTTCCGCTGCGGAATCCCACCTGTCTCAGTGTGTCATAGCCCGTCTATGGGGGAGCGTGCGCTCCTCTGCTGCCGCTGCTCTCCACTCGAGGAAGTGACATGTCACCTGAGACAGGCGAGACACACCTTATGACACACTCAGACAGGTGGGATTCTGCCTGAATTAGTGTGATTATACCCTAAGGTTTAAATATAATATATTGTTGCAGATTTTTAGCGCATCAAGCCCTTTTTTTATCTTTTCAGATTCTGCCCTAAAATTGACAGGGGCAACTCCACAATCTGCACCAAAATACGCAAGATTTGGTGTGGATTTGCCACTATAGTTAAAAGGGGTTATCCAGCGCCACAAAAACATGGTCACTTGCTTCCAAAGACAACACGACTCTTGTCTCCAGGTCAGGTGTGGTTTGCAATAAAGCTCCATTCACTTCAATGGAACTAAGTGGCAAACCCCACCCCAACTTGAGACAAGAGCGGTGCTGTCTCTGGAAGAAAGTGGCCATGATTTTGTAGCGCTGCATAACCCCTTTAACCTTGGGAAACACCATAGGTTTCCCGTTCACCATTTCTATCCACTGTGGTCATACCTTGTTAAGGCCACATCTATTAGATTTCATTTTTATTTATGAATTCAGTTTAACAAGCTGGCACATGAAATTAACTTTAATAATTATGAGGACTTCATTAACACAACAAACATTTGAGAGAAATAACAACATCCATTGTTTGTTCATGTAAATAGTCCTCCATTCCCATTGCTGGGATCTCTAGAAGAACATAGACTGGATTACTTAGACCTGTGGAACACAACATTAAAGCAGATATTTTCATAATAATTTTAGGTTTTGCTTTGGCACACTTGACCTATATTAAAATATAGATCGTTTTGTATTATCCAACACAACATGTTGGCAATAAAGTTATGATATGCAGTGTTTTCATGTTTTGCGACTCATGTTTTACATTTTTTTTTGCAAAGTCATGTTTCCCAAGGCGCAATGCACCTAGGATTTCCCTGCATTGAGCGCTTTAACCGGCAGCGTTATCTTTGGCTGGTCTCCCTGAGATAAGTAATCTGTTTCTTATATGTTTTCAGTAAAGTTAGGACATCCGCTATAGCATGTTTGCCAAACGTAGTAGTTATAGTTGTACCAGTGTATGTACCTTTTCAGCTTGTTTAATGGCATTTTACAAACTATTTCCAACTCAGGGAAAGTTATAGAAAGTCTTTGGCCATTTTGGTGCTTTGGGGTAAAACATAAACAGTTCCTTCCATATAACAGTCCTCCATTTGCATGTAAGTGTGTTTTTTTTGGACTGCTTGCTATCCTCTTCCTATCTGGTCAGTGTCCACCTAAGGGACTACGTAAGAATGGTGGGTTAGCAGCTTCCATGATAGATCAGGACAATACTCAATAGAACCACTAAAGTCTTAGTCCTAGATGGTTGCCAGAGGCTGTGCAAGTTCAATTTATTCATACAGTGACTTGCTGTATTATGTTGTTGGGCTGTAGGCCATTGTTCAAGTTGTGTGCAAGTTGTGGTGGTTGATACAAAGAGCTTGGCATTTCTGTATGTTGCAAAGAGTCACAAAGAGGGTTGGGACTGGCTGAACTTGAATCACTTTGCAAAGAGCCTGTTCCATCAAACTTATTCATCTTCTTTTTGTAGAGTTTCCTCTCCTTGGCTCTGCGGTTCTGGAACCAGATTTTTATCTGGAAGAGTCATAAGAAAAAACAATATCATTAAAGGACTAAATGTTTTAACAACAAGAACTAATTGCTCATAAGTAAACAATATAAACCTCTCTGGCATACATAGAGATATAGATCTGTATTGGTGTTTCAGTTGAATATGCAATTGTTCCCAATATGTATTCTAGTGATCTAAATCTTCAGGGGGTTGAATATATTAAAGAGCATGGTATAGAATTGTTGTGTCAATGTGGAGCTATAAAGATCATCTCTCTTGGGGGCCCAATAAGTCCAGGCATTACACAGACAATTAATTGATTTTGGGTAGTACAGTGTAATTCTTTGTTTCCCCTTTGGTGGCGCTGCAAGAATAGTGCCAGGTTCCTGCACAGATTACAGGTAGTCACTGCATCACTTAAAAATTATAGGATAATTCATAGAACACTTCATAAGTATTTACCTGTCTCTCAGAAAGGCTTAAGCTAGCAGCCAGTTCCGTTTTCCGTCTGATCGTGATATATCTACTGTAGTGAAACTCTTTCTCAAGCTCCAGTCTCTGATGATCAGTGTAAACAACCCGATATTTTTCTTTGGTTCTTGTCTTTCCTACAAAGAGATGAAATTCAAAATCATCAATTAATATTCTAACAATCTAAAAATCTTACATAAACTAAGCCGCATCCAGAAAATATGTGAATATTTATCTATGCAGGGTATTTCAAGAATGAAAAGTAGTAAAACCAGATTGTCAGCTTGATGCCGTCTACAGTAAAGCAAATAGATTTGTATGCATGGTGTCTACTGCATTGCATGTAAGGAAGCAGTAAGCCTTGGATGGGACTTGCCTCCAGGTAAGTTGTACATTACTAAGACAGGATGTGAACAACTTAAGGGGAAAAAAAGCAAAGAAACAAAAGCAAAACACAACTGTGAAGATAACAAACAAATACAACACAGCCTAAGTGTGCTATTGCCTTTGATCCTTACAAATTTTCTTTGAAGTTAGCTTGGGATCATACAGAGGAACAAAGATGTCCTAAATTGGTTCTCTAAATGCTATTGAGGTGCTAATTTTAAGCAGATAGCAGACAAAGGAGCTACAAGGTGATCTTATCGTTTCTGACAAGCTACAGCTGTAAACTAGCGGTCAGACTCCCTTTCATGTTAGGGAAAGTACAGTAAGAAAAAAGTGAACTATACCTGAAGGTGGCCACAGCCATCATCAGATAATTCACAACCTTTATCTCTACACCAAATGCAAATAAAGATACCAAACGCTGATTTCTTGGTTCCAGCTAAAAGCCTATTACACGGGCCAATTTGGAGGTGCAAGCAAGTGCTGACCTGTCAGGGTGGGTAAGGGTGGTATTACATGGGCCGAGCAGGGCCCGATAATACCTGTAAACGAGCAGCGATCTGCTAGATCGTTGCTCGTTTACTGGACCTATTACACGGCCCGATAATCGTTTGACAAGAGCTGCAAGGACATCGTTACCGATGTCCTTGCAGCCCTTGCTAAACTGGCATACATTACCCATCCACGTTCCAGGGCTGCTCCTGCGTCCGCTTCTCCCGGGGGTCCCGCGCGCTCTCTAGCGTCACAGCAGCCTGTCAGCTGGTAGGCCGCTCAGCCAATCACAGGCCGGGACCGCCGCGGCCTGTGATTGGCTGAGCGGCCTATCAGCTGACAGGCCTCTGTGACGCTAGAGCGCGCGCGGGACGCAGGGAGAAGCGGACGGCAGGAGCAGCCCTGGAACGTGGATGGGTAATGTATATCGTTAGTCGCCGGCCACGCACCGCTATTACACGCAGCGGTGCGCGGTCGGCGCCCGACGAAAATAGGTTCTAAACTTTATCAACGATCAGCCGATGATCGTTGTCATCGGCTGATCGTTGCATTTATTACACGGAGCGATAATCGGCCGAATCGGGCCAATTCGGCCGATTATCGTTCCGTGTAATACCACCCTAAGTGTGTGGGGGCCACGGGGATCTCCAGGAGGGTCTCGCTAGATGATCTTTAGATCATCCAGGGAGCCCATAGGAGATAGCAGTGGACCAGAAGCGTCAGGAAGGCAACTGTGGGGGATCGGGACAGGTAAGTATGACTTTTTTTTTTGTCTTATGTTACTGTGAGCCAATTGAGAAATCTTTGCTGGGGCTGGACAATTCAGGCTCTCATACACATAGAAAAAAAAAAGATTCTATCTAAAGGTATGTTCACACATTTGTCCAATTGTGGACAGACTACAGACACATTCACATGCCTGTAGGTTTTATGGGTCCATGCTGCAAGAAATGCTGGCAGGCCCCATTACGGATGGCAGTTGCAGAACAGATCACCATTCACCTTTGAATGGGTCTGTGCAGCTACAAATGAACATCCATAGTGCGGTCCCTAGCCACAGTTCCAGGGCCATGGGCAGCAGTACAGAAGTGTGAACAGGGCCTAACTGTACTAAGGGGGGGGGGGGGGGCGACTATGTTTGGCTGACAGCTATTTTACCCAAGTATAATTTCTTAGTCATTTCTGAGTCATTGGGGGGATTTATCAAAGGGTGTAAAATTTAGACTGGTGCAAACTACCCACAGCAACCAATCACAGCTCCTCTTTCTTTTCCCCAGAGCTGGAAGCTGAGCTGTAATTGGTTGCTGTGGCCAGTTTGCACCAGTCTAAATTTTACACCCTTTGATAAATCTCCCCCATTGTCTTTATCAATAGTCTAACACTAACTAATGTCCCACAGTCCAAATAACTAATAGACTGTTGGTAAATGAATTTGCTGGTAAAACATAAATATTAAATATTTTTACCAGTGAACCATCCATTGACTTTAAAGATGTTGTCTAGATTGGCCACGTCTTGTGACATCAGTTGTTATTGCTTGCCGATGGTTTATAACACATCTGTAACTTGTCATAGATAGTAATGGTTTGTTTCTTTCTGCAGTGCCTCTCCAAATCCAGGGGCTACCCTCTTGCGTCTCTACATGCCCTAATACTACAGATGGTAAGTAGTTGTCTTCTTTAATGAAAAAATTTTCTCTTTAATGAAAAAAGATGGCATTATAAGACTATAGGCTTAATACTAGGGATGGTCCGAACCGAGTTCGGTTCGGCTTCGTACGAACCCGAACCCTCGGTAATGATTCCCGCTGTCTGCCCGCTCCGTGGAGCGGGCGGATCCAGTGGGAGCACCGCCTGGAAAACTGGAATACAGCCATAGCCATAGGCTGTATCCCAGTTTTCCAGGCGTTCCTCCCGCTGTATCCGCCCACTCCACGGAGCGGGCAGACAGCGGGAATCTGCTGCCGAGCGTTCGGGTTCATACGAACCCGAACCTCGGCAGGTTCGGACCATCCCTACTTAATACAGTAGAAATAATGAGTCAAACCAATAACATGAATCAAATTTGTTACCAAACCAGTATCTTCAATTAACAGCTCTAAAGTATATTTACCATATATCTGTTATTAAAACAAATTTCCCAGTATTGGCAGGTAAAGTCAATGCAGCTACAGTTTTTATTGCTTTCTTCCTGTACACACTATTGCTACAGAATGCCCATTTACTCCATGTTTATTGATTGCACCTTCACAAACTTTCCCTTTGTATCATTCACAAAAAAAGAAAAAGACGTTTGGTGCACTATTGAATAGCAGTGCCCATTGTAGAGTAACGGCCAATGTATTTACGTCCAGTTCTTCCCATGCTCAACCCCCAACTTTATGACTTTGCCAGCTGTATTTAACTATATGTAGCATAGGATGCTGGGAAGCTATTAAATGTGTTCAGAAATAGTACAAAATAAGGGGAACAATGAGAATATGCACCAAAAATAGATAGATAGATAGATAGATAGATCTACTGTATGTCAATCAATGCCTTTGTATAATCCACTACCATAAAAGTCTTCCAGGGGTAATAAAAGCCTGTGGTGTCTTTTATTTGCTGTGAAAATCCGCGCCCTTTCCGGCAGTATAACCTCAGGAGAAAGGAGGATATGGGAAGACAAAATTGCATTTCAAAGCAGAAAGGGGAAGAAGTGTGAAAAAAAGGCTTGCTACCTCAATATGACAGATAGTGGTTTTAACCATGGACAAAGTAACCTCACAATGAGTTTACAAAACCCTGTCATTAGCATGTAAAGAAGAGGCAGCCTTTCCGTCTGCTCTCTGGTCCAGCACAAGTTCCATACCCTATAAAATAATATGGATCTTAGTAGTTTGCCCATTTACTTTCCATTTTATTTATTGGCTTTTAAAGTAATACCTCACATTATACGTCATAACATAATATACAGTATCTGCCTGTTCAACGTGCCGTCTTGTCAGAAAGAAAGCTGGAGTTCCCATTAAATCCAATTTGAACGAAAAACTGTCATAAAATTCCCTCCATTTGAATATAGAGAGATGACCAGATTCCTGGTAATGTTACTTTGTATGAATAAGCCTTAGGCCAGTCAATTACAAGGACTAGATTCATAATTTATTTTACAGCCACATTCAGACATGGTGGATTTCCTGTAGCTTTTCAGTGTGAATTCTGGACCAGTATAGTATAAAATAGCGTTAGTCAATTTGCTGTTGTAAAACCCATTCACACATGGCAGAAAAATGTTCTATGTACAATAGGGCTAATTTGTTAATTAGTTGCAAACCACAACATGCCCTGTATATTATGCATCTCTGAGAGGGATTTTACACATATGCAGAAGAACTGGCTTTATATCCTGACATATGTTTAGTGAGTCAAACATACTGTCTTTGATAGGGGTCAGTTCTAAATGTGGCTACAGACAGTAGATATTTGCACAGAAATTCTGTAGTTTTGCTGTAATCAGTCTATATAGAATTATAAGACACATACACTGGTGAGATGATTGGTTATGAGTTACTAAGTGATCATAGTAAACTAAACTAATATATATTGGATTGACCCGTAAAATGCGATCACATGTGGATGGTAAAAAGGCTCCTCTAAACTAGCAAGTAGTTGCTAAGACATATTAGATTGACAGTTTTTAGAGATTTATTATGCACCCTCCAATAAACATAGCATTTTACTACCATTTCCCTGACTTGTGTTAATGGGTTTTTGTACAATATTTACTTGTGTAATGTCAGTAACCCACTGCCAAGGTGTGATTTATGAAGCTTCAGGCTATGTTCACACACACGCTCAGTATGTTGCTCAGTATTTTGCAACCAAAACCAGGAGTGGATTGAAAACACGGAAAGGCTATGTTCACACACTGCTGAAATTTAGTGGATGGCCGCCATTTAATGGCAAATAACTGTATTCTACAGCTTATCATTTGGAATTAACATGAAATTTATGGTTTTCCGTGTTAATACTCAATGCCAGAATAATGTAGTCTATTTTAGGCTAGGTTTACACTGCATTTTTGCTGTCCGTTTTATAGAAAAGAAAACTCATGGAAAAAAGGATGCAGTTTTTTAGCAGTCACAAAAACATGGCTTACCACTTATTTCCCTTAAACGGAAATCAAAAATTCAGTGTGAACCTAGTCATACCCATATCCTGACAACTAAATCTTCCTACAGAAAAGCAGAACATTAGAACTGTTGGAAAGTATGATTTAAAAAAAATGAATTTAGTAAGTATTAATGCATGATTTCCAAATAGCAAAAAGTACATGTAATTAAATGAAAAAAATATGAATAAATAAAAAAAATAAAAATAAATATATATATATATATATATATATATATATATATATATATATATATATATAGTACACACATACACACAGATATTTCATACCTGTAGATGTAGATTGCACAGTTTTTCTCATCCATTCGTAAGAATTTTGGCTTTGGCTACCAGGAGAAATTGTAGCAGTATGGTTTCCCTCTGCTGAAGGTAAAATCCCAGGGATTCCAGAAGGATGTGGAGAATTATAACCAGGAGAACTGTAAGGATATTGGCTTGGTGATAAGTCAGATGGCTGTATGGTACTGGTGTTGGATGGTGATGCAGAGTAATTATTCCAGTCTTCCCGAGGTGATCCATACTGAGATCCCCAAACTCCACAAGATTGTGCCTGGTTATCCATTGCTGGCACATGGTGATATGCCACATAATTGAAATATGGTTGACTGGTCCCATAATTTTGTCCTGCATGGTTGTTAATACTATTCGCTGATCTTACAGAAAGTGGATACATGGTAACGTCTTTACACCCAGGATGATGGCCACATGTAATATTCATAGCTGGACCAGTCCTACCATTGTCATCATTAGCTGAAGGACTCCTAGAATGACCCCTGCTTCTCTCACTTCTTAGCTCTATCTAGAAATGACCCCTGCAAGCCCTGGAGTCTCTTCCCTACACATGACTAACAATGGTGTGACCAGGTGCTGGCTGTAAGAGTTTACTAAGGCCCTGTCTGATGTCACAGATAACTGCCTGCCCCCAAATACATTTGCATTCAAATGAAAGGCTGGATATCCTAGTATCATCACCTTGTTGCTACTTTCAGTGCTTCCTTTTTATCCGGAGCCTTTATATAAACTTTCCCACATGTCCTGACCCCTGTTCACTCTTTTGCTTCACCCCATAATGGTCTAAGCAGTTTTGTATTGTTTTCTTAATTGTGTGATTTTCCATCTTGGGACATTGGAAATGCTAGACTACATATTAGAAGACACTATCTCATATAACCAGCATTACTAAAAAGTAGAATATCTGGAACTCTTATGATCTTGGAAAGTCAACCGAGTTGTATTCTCTCAGTAAGTGGCATGATCAGACTAACAGAAGATTGGTGGGCTACCTTTTATATGGCCATTTTTGTCCCAGGTGTATGGCACACTTGTAGAAATAATAATAATAATAATAATAATAATATAAAAATAATGAAACCAAAAGTAACCCAAAATAAATTACAGTAAAACTCCCACGTCCAAACACACCAAACTAAAACTGTACCAAAAATGGCCAAAGACATATAGGAAAACATAAAAAAATTTTTTTTATTGAATCACATCATATAAAACACGTAAAAGTCACAAATAAAAAAAAAATAATCTAAGAAAATCACATTAAAAATAGTAGCCTGATGACAAGGAAAAAAACTTTAAGGGTTAAGAAGCAGAATAGCATGTGGCACTTCAGTGTGGCAAGAAGTAAGGCCGGGTTTACATATATCTGGCGGTGCAACGGCATTTCCCTCCGGTGCAGGAGAAAAGCGCTGGAGGGAAACGCATCTTTGAACTGAACCAATTGTTTTCAATGGGACAGTTCAAAACATGCGGCGTGCAATTAGTGCCCGCCGCATCGGCGGTGCGGCAGAACTGATCTTGCAGCGTCCTGACGCACCGCCAGTCCGGTCATGAAGTCTATGGACTTTAATGTAAGGGTGTCCCCAGCCCCCCGATTAACCCCTGTGACTCCAGCCCTGCAGCACAGTGGCCTCTGGCAGGAGGGGCACATTCTATAGGGTCCTGCTGCCCCCAGTAGAGGGCTCTGATCCGAGTTGTCACCCCCTCCCCCTATAGTAAATCACCTGCTATGATGCTGCCTGTAGCAGCTAACCCTATAGTAGATGGCCCCCTGTGAGGTGTACCCCTAAAGTAGACCATCTACTTTAGGGGTACACCTCACAGGGGGCCATCTACTCCTCTACTGTTGCCCCCTGAAAAATAGATAGCCCCTGTATGTAAAGAAATAACTGATCACAACTGATGTAACAAACTTATGGCAACTGATTGCATCTGATGCCAATTGATGGTTTTTATTGAAAAAAGGATAGAAAACCTGATGACATCTGACGCCTTTTTAGCATCAGTTGTTACATCAGTTGTGGTCAGTTTTTCCCTAAAAATGTAAACGCATGCATCTGACATATGTAAACCCAGCCTAAAAAATCCTTTATTTGGAACCAAGGCACACAGTGTACCTAGAAACAAATCACTGTGCACTCATGCAAAAAACTCATCATATATTGTTAAGCATATGTCCATAATAGACCTGTAAGGGTATGTTCACACCTCGTTTTCGGTCCCACGTCGGGCTGCACGTCAGGAATCAGTGAAAAAAGGATGCAGACGTGCAGCCCGACGTGCGGCCGACCACCACATGATGGCCACATTGACTTAAATGAGCAGGACGGAGTCATTATGTGACTGTGTTCTGCTCATTTGTGGGACGTACACGGCTTTTGTGCAGGAGTCAAAAGCGTGGTTGACTACGCATTTGAGTCCTGCACAAAAGCCGTGTACGTCCCGCAAATGAGCAGAACACAGTCACATAATGACTCCGTCCTGCTCATTTAAGTCAATGTGGCCTTCGGCCACACGTCGGGCTGCATGTCCGCATCCTTTTTTCACTGATTCCTGACATGCAGCCCGACATAGGACCGAAAACGAGGTGTGAACATACCCTTAATTGCAGTCCTCAGTGAGCGATTAGGTGAAAAAGTTACCTGCCAAACCTGGTACATAAAAGGTCCTGAACACTTAACAAGTAACAATCTGCTCAACATAGACTACCCCTACCATACCCAGTCTACGTTTCACACAA
Organism: Dendropsophus ebraccatus; assembly: GCF_027789765.1. Classification (NCBI taxonomy): domain Eukaryota; kingdom Metazoa; phylum Chordata; class Amphibia; order Anura; family Hylidae; genus Dendropsophus; species Dendropsophus ebraccatus. The sequence goes on from NC_091463.1 coordinate 48,707,714, forward strand.
AATGGCTTTTTCAAAATAAAAATAAAATACATTGGTTCCTTAAATGTTACTAAGAGAATATGAGATTACGTTTTTGTGTTAAAAAAAAATGTGTTTGTTGCAATATCATCATAATTAACATTAAAGCAAATGTACCATCGTACATTGCTGTTTTTTTTCCACCTTAATCAATCGGCGCCTGTCCTTTTTTTGAAATGCTGCCCGCACTTAGTGCTTGAGCACTGGGGGCAACCCTGGGTGGTGGCGGGCTGGCCCTCGGGAAAAGACCACAGCTGAGGGCAGGAAATGGGTAGCGTTTAAAAGAAACGAAAAAAACTGCCCAAATGGCGTCCAGGCACCGTAACCGATCAATTAACCCTTTGAAGACCAGGCCCAAAATGACCCAGTGGACCGCGCAAATTTTGATCTTTGCGCTTTCGTTTTTTCCTCCCCCCCCCCTTCTAAGAGCTCTAGCACTTTCAGTTTTCTATCTACAAGGCCATGTAATGTCTTATTTGTTACAGGAATAGTTGTACTTTGTAATGGCGTCTTTCATTTTACTATAACATGTATGATGGAATTCCAAATATATTATTTATGAAGATATAAACTGGTGAAATCGTAAAAAAGAATGCAATATGGTAACGTTTGGGGGCTTCCTGTGTCTACGTAATGCACTATATGGTAAAAGCGACATGATACTATTACTCTATAGGTCAGTCCGAACACAACCATATGCAGGTTTACACAAATTTTCTAATGTTATATATTTTTTTTAATGAAAATTTTTTTATTTATTTATTTTTATTACTTTTTTTTAAAGCAGAATAATTACAATACCAAATATAAAAACATATTTCAAACAAAACTCTTTGAAGGAAAACCCACAATAGAAATTAACAAATCTATCAAAGGAGTCAAAGAGATATTGTATCAGAGCAGGGGTGATGTCTATAAGTACTTAACACCTCAGAATATGTCTACCCAGATCCCTTCATATAAGACATTTAAGTATACTGTGGGCCAATGTGGGTAGACCCCATCCATATCTACAAGACATCCAAAAGGCCTTAAACCTTAATCTATAGCTATACAACGGCGACGAACTGCAAACCCACGTAAACCCCAAGATGGCCAACCGACCAGTCGAGACACGGAGATCCAAACTACCGGGAAAAGAGGACCCAATCTGTAATGAGTAAATAATATTTAACAGAACAGAAACAAACAAACAAAAAAGAAAATAAAAACAAATACAAAACCCATATTTCCATAATCCATTTTATGTTACTTAAATTCCACAGAGATTGCAAAGCTCAACAACAATGAACCTCTAGTATCCAGCTGTTACCGCCTCGCGTCTCATCTGTTGGACACGTCCCTGAGGCCAGGGTTTCGCATAGCACCCAGGATCTGTCTAGTTACCCTTTAAGCCATTACTACTCCCCTGGACCCCTTTTAAACAGTGAGTTCGCGTATTTATGTAAATAACTTAGTAAGGATTGTCCATTGGCTTCTGTCCCCCCCCCCTAAGGAGACTTCAGACCTTATAAGACACCCCACTGATCGTCCTTGTACAAAAAATAAACAAATAAAAAAAAAACCTATATATAAATATAATAAAGTACATTTAAATAAGAGAGAAAAGGTCACAACTCCCCAATAGGGCCCAACGTAAACGAACCAGTCCAATTGCACCCTCTCGAAACCTCTCAATGAGCTCAACAGTTCCTCACCCGTCCACTAAATCACGATAAGCTATAATTGTACCCAACATCCGACAAAATCCCCAAGAAGGGGGTCCCCCAGACCGACCCACAGATCACAAAATTAATACACAATTAAACCCCACACCCTAGCTCCCAAGACTCCAGGAATCGCATCGAATCTATCCCCACTCCATCTCTTAATTTTTGCCAGGAACACCGGGGTATAATACAAACGATGCGTAATATTATACTGCACCATCTGATGACTTCCTGAAATTGCAACCTTTTTAATTTTCTATATATAATCTTCCAATTTAACTGACAAGAGCTGCCCATTTCTTCTTGCCATTTCTGTTGGCTTTTAAATTCATATTCCTTCTCGTTTATCAAATACCTATAAAATATAGAAATCAATTTTTTCTTTTTCTTTATATCTTTACTCCTAAGTTTCTCAATAAAAGAATTTGGTACTAAGCTCTTGCCTGTTACTAAGTTTATCCTGGATCTAATCACTGCTGACAGTTTTACATATTCCAACCAGGCTTTGTCAGAAATATCAAACTCGGATCTTATAGTGGCCCAGTTTTTAATACTCCTATTTACGTATAGAACATCACTTAAGCATTGAAGGCCCTGAACATACAGGGTTCTATTCATACCACCAACCTCCACTGTCCCCAACACTGGGTTATCCCACAATGGAGCAAATCCACACATTCCTTCTATTCTCAATAACTTCTTTAAGATATCCCAGGATTTCTTAGCTGCCTTCACCAAGGTCCATCTTTTCCAGTTCCCTTCACTTAATACTCCCTCTTTCAACTTCTGGAATATATCCATACATTGCAAGTCATATCTTTTACCAATATGCGCAAAGAATTTACTCTGATTTGGATTGGCCAACCAGAACAATTGTGAAGCCAGCACATATAAAGACACATCTGGTAACCCAAATCCACCCCCTTCCCTAGGGGCACACAGTAGTTCTATTCTCATGCGCGGTCTTTTTCATCCCCAAATCAAAAAATTAAAGATCACTCTAATTTTCTTAAGATATTGCGTACTTAACCAGCATGGAGACACCCCCCAAAAAAACAATATCTTTGGAAAGACAACACTCTTAAGTAATGTAATTCTATCTACCCGATTTAGGTGTAACTTCTGCCAAACTTCCACTTTACGCTCCAGTTCTTTCACTACCGGATCCATATTTAACTTCTCAAATTCAACCACATTCTTAGAAATCTGCACTCCCAAATACTTGAAGCTCTCACCTATTTCAAGTGTTTTCAAAGGAGGGAAGTGCAAGCCCTGTCTATTGTTTAATGGCAATAAAACAGATTTTTCCCAATTAATAGATAAGCCAGATAGCCTACCCATTTCCCCTATCACCTCCCTAACCCGAGGCACAGCCACTACCGGATCTTTCAAAAAAAGCAGAAGATCATCCGCATAGAGTGACACCCTGTCCCCTTCGCCCTTCGCCCCAAAACCTATAATACTTGGGTCAGATCTCAACTTAATAGCCAATGGCTCAATACAGAGGGCGAAGAGCAAAGGGGAGAGGGGGCACCCCTGACGTGTACCCCTACCAAGGAGAAAGGGTGTCGAACTCATCCCATTAACAGAAACACAAGCACTGGCCCTAACATACATTAACTTAACCATTTTTGCAAAAGTATCGCCAATCCCAAACTGTCTTAACGTTTCCCATAGGTAATCCCACTCCACCCTGTCGAACGCCTTTGCAGCATCCAATGACAGGATGGAATAGGATCCCCCTCCCCAGACAGCTGAATATTCTCCCACACTCTCCTGATGTTATATTTCCCCATACGCCCTGGTATGAACCCATTCTGGTCCTCATGTACTATGTCCCCAACCACTATACTCAACCTTTTTGCTAATATTTTGGCAAACAACTTGATATCTACATTTATGAGGGAAATTGGCCTATATGACTCCACCAATCGCTCATCTTTCCCTTTTTTATGTAACATAATAATAACTGCCTGGTACATAGACTCTGGAAGATGCCCCAACAACAATGAACTCTGCAACACCTCCAACAGGGATGGCAATAAAATCTCTCTATGGGCTTTATATACTCCTAACGGGATACCATCACCCCCTGGTGCAGAACTTTCCTTAGAGTTATCCACAGCCCATGACAATTCCTCCAATGTTATCGGAGCATCAAGCATTTCTCTCTGTTCGTCCGTTATCCTTGGTACCTTCAAGCTGTCAAAAAAAGCCTCCAACTCTGAATATGTACTATTAAATTCAGAAGTGTATAGCTTTGCAAAAAAATCTTTAAACTCCTCCAAAATGTTCGATTGTTGATTTGATACTTGTCCCTTCTTCGTTTTAATAGCCTCAATCCTTTTCTTATCTGCCTGATTTTTTATCTAGGCCATAAGCCCTTTATTAGGTAAACCAGAACCACGATACCTTTTCTCCCCCATAAAGGCTAACTGTTCTTTAGCCTTGTTTATTAAATACCTGTCCAACTTACCCTGACACTCTAATAATTTCTCTTGTATTTCTACAGTTGGTGATTTTACTAGTTCCTTTTCTACTCCCTCTATCCTATCTCTTAACCCCTTCTCCTCCAATATAAATTCCTTTTTTCGCCTGTGAATATTACCCAAATACAACCCTCTAATAGAAGCCTTAATAGTGTCCCACACAATTTGAGGGGATGCTGTGCCCCAATTTATATCCCATAATACTTTAATCTCTTGTGAAATATTCTCAATATTTGTCAACAACTTCAACCAGTGAGGATTAATTTTAAAGCTACGCCCTTCATGTGATCCACCCGTGTTCAGTTCCACCATTAGTGGAGAATGATCAGACAAACTCCGTCTCAAGTATTTAACATTTTTCACCCAGTGAAATGAAATTTTAATGGCAATTAAATATTAATAAAATGGGCCTATTGTGATGCTTATAACGGTTTTATTTTTTTTACCTATGGGGCTGTATGGGGTGTCATTTTTTCCGCCATGATCTCTAGTTTTTAATAATACCATATTTGTGAAGATCAGACGTTTTGATCACTTTTTATTATTTTTTATATATAATGTAACATAAAATCGGTAATCCACGCACTTTTTTCCCTCTATTCGTGTACGCCGTTTGCCGTTCGCAATGACGCTTGTTATAGTTTAATAGATCGGACAATTACGCACGCTACGGTATATTATATGTTTATTTATTTATTTATTTTTATATGTTTTATTTGTATAATGGGAAATGGGGGGTGATTTAAACTTTTATTGGGGGAGGGGTTTTGGGGTTGTGTGTTGGTGTTTTTAACTTTTTTTTTTTCATACATTTTAAGTCCCTTTGGGGGACTTGTACATACAGTACTTGGATTTCTACACTGATGATTGCTATGCCATAGGCATAGCATTGATCAGTGTTATCGGCGATCTGCTCATTGAGCCTGCCTGTGCAGGCTCAGTGCAGCAGATCGCCGATCGGACCGCAAGGAGGAATGTGAGAGACCTGCGGTGCGGGTGTCCCGATCGGCAAGTGACAGGGGACTCCTCCTGTCACTAACACTTAAACGCCGCGGGCGCGCCGCGATCGTGGCGTTTAAGGGGTTGATGACACGCGGCAGCGCGATCGCTGCAGCGTGTCATTACCGGGGAGGTCCCGGCTGCTGATTGCAGCCGCCCCCATCTGCTATGAAGCGTGCTCCGCTCCGAAGCGCGCTTCATAGCTCAGGACGTATCGGTACGTCCAGGGTCGTCTAGAGACAGACTTCCAGGACATACCGGTACGTCCTAGGTCGCCTAGGGGTTAAGGTAAAAAAAAGCAGCTATGTACCTGATTATACATTCGCTTTAATGATCATTAATTAGCATATGGCTGAAAAGCCACCATAATAAAAATATTAATAATTTTATATAATTGTATTTATATGATTCTATATAATTGTATTTATACATATTCTGCAGAACTTAACTGTTGTGCATACATAGACAAAATCAGGTGATACAGAGATACACATGTAACCACCAAGACAAACATGAGGAATGAGGGCCCTGCTCACACATTGTAAAAAAAACTATACTCTAGTGCCCGGCTCATGAGGTACTGATATGGTATGAGTCAGGTGAGGAAGTATGTCATGAGCTCCAGAGCAAAGCTGAACTTTTCTGCTTCATAGGTCTGGTGCAGAGTACCCAGCCCACAGGGCCAAATTACACAAAGTGTGTAATAGTGATAGGTTGTTGAAGGCTAAGTAAAGTGTAAAGAAAATAATAAAAATAATACTTACCTGTCCAGGCTCTCCCTGTTTCCTGCCCCGAGTTTCCCGCTGACCGCAGCTGCTGCTGAAGCTCCTGAAGCCATCTCTGCAGTAACAGGGGGGTTGTGGATGCTTTTATTTCTATAAAAAAAATTCATTGGTATATTGTGTATTTTTTTCTCACTAACATCACCTTTTAAATAGAATGTATTGCCTAGATTTGTTTTTACAGATTTATTTTTTTGTAATGTTTCTATTTTCTATATATTTTATATTAGAATATTAAATATTCTATTTAATTTGTTTTAAATTATTAAGGGGACTGCAGTCTTGCCTAAGTTGTTTAACAGCATTTAGTAGCATACTTTATGTTAGACCTCATGAACATCTCCCGACATCTTATTGTATAGGAAACATTTGTGAGAATGCTCAGTGGGCTCATTAAACAGGAGAGGGAAGCTCAGTTGTCTACAACAACTGTTGTGTGAACCTCTGTTATCTATATACTGGTGTCACTTGATGCTGTGCTCCTGTCAGCGATGATAAGGAGGGCACTGCTGGGGAATGATCTGTACAGAACAGGAAGTCTCAGCTAAAGGCCTGATTGTAAGTGAAGCTCCTGTGGCTGAGAATTGGCTTATATAAAAGTGACAGCGATCAGCCACAAAAAAGATATACTGATCATTCGTGTGGCCCGACTGCTCGATTCATCTTGCCATCTGAAACCACTGCAAACAAGTGCTGATCCTGCTGATCAGCACTGATTTGTGGCCTCAGACAGCTGAAAATCTTAGTAAAACAGGTAGAATCCCGCAGAGGAATCCCGCCTGCCTCGGTGTGTCAATGGGGATGGCATTGACATGTCAATTCTTTGAGCGGGGAGCGACAAAAGCGGAGCCATCCCATCAACACACTAAGGCAGGCCCCGCTGTGGAATTCCACCTGTTGTGAACATACCCTTAGGCTATGTACACATTACACAAGTACCGTAGTGATCACGGCATTTGTTGATCACGGACGTGATTACTACGGTATTTACGAAGTGCTGCCGCTGAGGGAATCCCGGCCAGAGTGTATACACATAGGGGGACATTTATTAAGTCTGGCGTTTTTTACGCCTGACTTATAAATGTCCCCGCATCTCTGGCGCTACGGGGATTTATGTAGAGGCGGACTGCCTCTACATAAATCCCGTGTGCTCTGGTGCGCACCGCCGAAAACCTAAGCCAGCTGAGGACTGGAGTAGGTTTTCGGCGTATCTTTTGGCGGAACGGATGGTGAATCGTGCGGACTCTGAGTCCGCGCCCTCCGTTCTGCCCCCTTCACACCCCCTCCCCGCCCTCCAGCGTACTCGGCGGAAAGTGCCGATTTGCAAATATTTATTCGCAAATCGGAAAGTGCCGATTTGCAAATATTTTATTCGCAAATCGGCCATTTGCAAATAAAATAATGCGCAAATCGCCACTTTCCGCCGAAAATCATCCGTACACCAGATGATACATGTCCCCCATAGTATACACTCCCGTCGGGATCCCTAGCGGCGCCGCAAGAAACTGACATGTCAGTTTTCTGCGGCCGCTATTCAATGAATAGTGGCCGCAGAAAACCCTGTCAGTTCACACAATGGAGCATTCCATTGTGAGCAGCAGGGAATTAGGATGTAGGCGCGCACGGATGCGCCGGCATCCGAATACAGCGGCGGTAAATATAATCTGAACGGCCGGTCTCTTACGCCATGTGAACATGGCCTACGGGTACAATCACACTGGGAGGATCCGCGGCGGGTTTTGCGGATCCGCGGCGGGATATCCATATCCGCAACCTTCCACGTTAACCCCCCGCCGCCGGAGCGTATACATCATTTGGTCCCCGCTCCGGCTTGCTTCGGGGGTTCCCGGCAGGTCCCGCTTGGCCAATCAGTACGCTGGCCTGCCACAGCACACTGACTGGCTGAGCAGGACAGGAAGACACCGGGAGCACTGAAGCAAGTCGAAGCGGGGACCAGGTGATGTATTGGCTCCGGCAGCCGGGGGGTTAACAAGGCGGGCTGCGGACATACTCACAGCAGGATGTGCATCCCACAGCATACTCACAGCAGGATGTGGATGGGTCTTGCTGCGAATTCGCAACGAGAAATCCATTGCAGATCCGCCCAGTGTGTTTATACCCTCAGGCTGGGTTCACACACAGTATATTTCAGGCAGTATTTGGTCCTCATGTCAGGTCCTCATAGCAACCAAAACAAGGAGTGGATTAAAAACACAGAAAGGCTATGTTCACACACTGTTGAAATTGAGTGGATGGCCGCCATATATTACGGTAAATAACTGCCATTATTTCAATACAACGGCTGTTGTTTTAAAATAACAGCAAATATTTGCCATTATGGGTGCCTTCACACATACCGACTCGCAGCAGAAAACTCCCTGCGAGTTTCTGCTACGAGCCGAGGTCCTGAAAGGCCCCTATCACTACATACAAGCAGTGGTCTGAAAGACCGCTGCGTGTATGTAATGCAGCCGCCCCCTTAACCCCTTCAGCTCCCGCACCGCTCTAGCACCGCTGTCTCCATACATTACCTGGCTCTGGCTGCACGGGGTCCCGGGGTCCTGCTCTGCTGCCCAGCCAACCAGTGGGGTCACGGAACGGCTGGTCTCATACGACATGTGAACATAGCCTTATAGTGTAAATGGGATAGTTAGTTTAAAGCCTAATGGCCAAAATTAAAGCTACAAGATTTCATGAGTATTTTATAATACAGATAAAAAAAGGAAATTAAAAACGCATCACCAAGGCTTCTTAAATAACATGTTAAATATAAAAACTAGATTTTAACAATAGGTAATTTTCTGATGACACATTCATCACTATGGAAGTCAAAGTTCTGGTAGTGTGACATTCCCAACCCTGCACAAACAGCTAGATGGCTGCAGGTTGGGAAAGTAGTCTAATAAGATCTAATCTGTATGTGTTATCTATTTTACAGCCACTAGATGACAGTATTGTAGTTGTAACTTGTTGCTGCAAATATACATTTGCCCTAAACGCACAACTGTGTAAAACTAGCCATTTTGGTTGTCACTCAGCTTTTCCAGGGACACACAACCAAGCAACTGCTGGGCAGTACAGGAAAAGGTATAGGGATGGGTTTCTGTCCCAGGCAGTGGCGGATTAAATGTACCCTGGGCCCCGGGCTGTCCACCCAACCTGGGCCCCCCCCCCCCAGCCACCCCAGCAGGCTGTGTGGGGTATATAAGAATACAGAGGTCTGAGGGGGATCAGTATATAGAAGTGACCCCAGAACATCACTAATAGGGGATAGGGGGGATGTTTTTGTTCTATCCCCTATTAGTGATGTTCTGGGGTCACTTCCCTGCACTGAGCCCCCACAGATCTATGTATTCTTATATGCCACAAAGAATCCAGTGTATAATGCACCTAGGACCAAACTACAACAGCTACATGCACTACAACTCCCAGCATGTACTGACAGTCTGCAGCCCTCATAATATGCTGGGAGTTGTAGTGCCTGCAGTTGTAGTTGGGTTCTAGTTTAAAAGTTTTCGCTAGTGTACTGTAGTGACCCCGGGGCTGTGTCAGTACACTACCGCAAACAAAACACTGACCCATTTAGACCCCAATGGTACACAGGCTCTGCACACTATAGGGCTGGGTTCACACTATGTATATTTCAGGCAGTATTTGGTCCTCATGTCAGGTCCTCATAGCAACCAAAACCAGGAGTGGATGGAAAACACAGAAAGGATCTGTTGACACAATGTTGTAATTGAGTGGATGGCCGTCATATAACAGTAAATAACGTCCATTATTTCAATATAACAGCCATTGTTTTAAAATAACAGCAAATATTTGCCATTAAATGGCGGCCATCCACTCAATTACAACATTGTGTGAACAGAGCCTTTCTGTGTTTTCTATCCACTCCTGGTTTTGGTTGCTATGAGGACCACAATACTGACTGAAATATACTGTGTGTGAACCCAGCCTATAAGTGATTACAGTGCAGTTACTAATGACTCACAGGTGACGTCTTCTCCGATTGCCGTCGCTCACTTTTTCCTTTCCTCTCTATTTGGCGCAGCATCATGAAGACTTCTCCGGCCCCAACTCAACTGCAGGCGGGGAGCTGGGGGTGACTGGGGAAGGGAGGCAGCTGGGGCGACAGGGGGAGAAGCTGGGGCAAATGAGGCCGGGGAGGGGGGGGGGGGGGAAGCTGGGAAGGCAGGGAAGCAGCAGGGGGTGAACATGATGGGGGTAGCAGCAGGGGGAGAAGATGATGGGGGTAGCAGCAGGGGGAAAAGATGATGGGGGTGGCAGCGGGAGGAGAAGATGATGAAGGGTAGCAGCAGGAGGAGAAGATGATGAAGGGTAGCAGCAGGGGGAAAAGATGATGGGGGTAGCAGCAGGGGGAGAAGATGATGGGGGTGGCAGCAGGAGGAGAAGATGATGAAGGGTAGCAGCAGGGGGAGAAGATGATGAAGGGTAGCAGCAGGGGGAGAAGATGATGGGGGTGGCAGCAGATGATGAAGGGTAGCAGCAGGGGGAGAAGATGATGGGGGTGGCAGCAGGGGGAGAAGATGATGGGGGTGGCAGCAGGGGGAGAAGATGATGGGGTGGCAGCAGGGGGAGAAGATGATGGGGGTGGCAGCAGGGGGAGAAGATGATGGGGGTGGCAGCAGGGGGAGAAGATGATGGGGGTGGCAGCAGGGGGAGAAGATGATGGGGGTGGCAGCAGGGGGAGAAGATGATGGGGTTAGCAGCAGGGGGAGAAGATGATGGGGGTAGCAGCAGGGAGAGAAGATGATGAGGGTAGCAGCAGGGGGAGAAGATGATGGGGGTAGCAGCAGGGGGAGAAGATGATGGGGGTGGCAGCAGGGGGAGAAGATGATGGGGGTATCAGCAGGGGGAGAAGATGATGGGGGTGGCAGCAGGGGGAGAAGATTATGGGGGTGGCAGCAGGGGGAGAAGATGATGGGGGTAGCAGCAGGAGTAGAAGATGATGGGGGTGGCAGCAGGGGGAGAAGATGATGGGGGTGGCAGCAGGGGGAGATGATGGGGGTAGCAGCAGGGGAGAAGATGATGGGGGTGGCAGCAGGGGGAGATAATGGGGGTATCAGCAGGGGGAGAAGATGATGTGGGTGGCAGCAGGGGGAGAAGATGATGGGGGTAGCAGCAGGGGGAGAAGATGATGGGGGTATCAGCAGGGGGAGAAGATGATGGGGGTAGCAGCAGGGGGAGAAGATGATGGGGTGGCAGCAGGGGGAGATAATGGGGGTATCAGCAGGGGGAGAAGATGATGTGGGTGGCAGCAGGGGGAGAAGATGATGGGGTGGCAGCAGGGGGAGAAGATGATGGGGTAGCAGCAGGAGTAGAAGATGATGGGGGTGGCAGCAGGGGGAGAAGATGATGGGGGTGGCAGCAGGGGGAGTAGATGATGGGGGTGGCAGCAGGGGGAGAAGATGATGGGGTTAGCAGCAGGGGGAAAAGATGATGGGGGTAGCAGCAGGGGGAGAAGATGATGGGGGTAGCAGCAGGGGGAGAAGATGATGGGGGTAGCAGCAGGGGGAGAAGATGATGGGGGTAGCAGCAGGGGGAGAAGATGATGGGGGTGGCAGCAGGGGGAGAAGATGATGGGGGTGGCAGCAGGGGGAGAAGATGATGGGGGTATCAGCAGGGGGAGAAGATGATGGGGGTATCAGCAGGGGGAGAAGATGATGGGGGTGGCAGCAGGGGGAGAATATGATGGGGGTGGCAGCAGGAGGAGATGATGGGGGTATCAGCAGGGGGAGAAGATGATGGGGGTAGCAGCAGGGGGAGAAGATGATGGGGGTGGCAGCAGGGGGAGATGATGGGGGGTAGCAGCAGGGGGAGAAGATGATGGGGGTGGCAGCAGGGGGAGATAATGGGGGTATCAGCAGGGGGAGAAGATGATGGGGGTAGCAGCAGGGGGAGAAGATGATGGGGGTAGCAGCAGGGGGAGAAGATGATGGGGGTATCAGCAGGGGGAGAAGATGATGGGGGTAGCAGCAGAGGGAGAAGATGATGGGGGTATCAGCAGGGGGAGAAGATGATGGGGTAGCAGCAGGGGGAGAAGATGATGGGGGTATCAGCAGGGGGAGAAGATGATGGGGGTATCAGCAGGGGGAGAAGATGATGGGGGTGGCAGAAGGGGGAGAAGATGATGGGGGTAGCAGCAGGGGGAGAAGATGATGGGGGTGGCAGCAGGGGGAGAAGATGATGGGGGTAGCAGCAGGGGGAGAAGATGATGGGGGTGGCAGCAGGGGGAGAAGATGATGGGGGTGGCAGCAGGGGGAGAAGATGATGGGGGTATCAGCAGGGAGAGAAGATGATGGGGGTATCAGCAGGGAGAGAAGATGATGGGGTAGCAGCAGGGGGAGAAGATGATGGGGGTATCAGCAGGGGGAGAAGATGATGGGGGTAGCAGCAGGGGGAGAAGATGATGGGGGTAGCAGCAGGGGGAGAAGATGATGGGGGTAGCAGCAGGGGGAGAAGATGATGGGGGTAGCAGCAGGGGGAGAAGATGGGGCGGCATGGAGAGCAGCTAAGGGGCAAGGGGTACAGCCGGGTGGCAGGGGGTATATTCGGGCGGCAGGGAGCCAGGGTGAGCTTCCGGCAGAGAGAGCAGGCCGGAAGCTCACAGTGCAGCCCCGCGGTGCCCGAACTTCTCTGCTTGGCGGCGCGCAGGATGTGAAGTCATCACGCCGCCAGGAGAGAAGTACGGGCACCGCAAAGACGGCAAGGAGAGAGGGGGCGGTGCCGCGGCGGACTCCGACGACAGCGTGCCACAGCAGAACATCACTCGGGGGCCCATTGGGCCCCGAAAGTGATGTGCTGCTGGCGCTGCTATGCAAGATCTTAATGTGGGCGGCGCGGGCCCCCCCGGAGCCTTGGGCCCCGGGCGGCCGCCCAAACCGCCCACATTATAATCCGCCATTGGTCCCAGGAGGGATATTGGGCTATTTCCGTGTTTTGGGATGCGTCTGTAAGGACAGCATAGTATGGAGACAGGTCCTCTCTCCTATGTAAGGACAGTATAGTATAACTACAGATTCATTCTCCTGTGTAAGGACAGTATATAAGAAGGACACTGCTGAACTGGAGCGGGTGCAGAGGAGCTTACCAAGGTCATTAAGGGAATGGGTGGGTTACAGGACTCAGACAGATTATCATGCTTTATGAGTCTGGCAATGAGTTTGAGGCCATTCTTTGTTTTGCAGACCAATATGGAGATCGACAAACTATCTCTTACTTTTCCCCTAGCCTGTGGTCCTGGTTTGATCTAGGAATACACCTTTAAATTTACTTTACTTTAGATTTACCCCATCTCCTGGAAGTCTGTTCCAAGTATCTACTACTTTTGACCCTGCAGAACTGGACTTCGCACAATTAGAACATTTGTCTTTTGGCATACTGCACATGACATTTCCTGTTGAGAGATGACATTTTATGGCTTTTATTAATTTTAAGTGATAGCAATATCTTTCAGGAGACGGATACAATTACACGTGTACATGTCTCCGGTCAGTAGTTGATTGTTCCATGCATCCTGATTTTATAAACAAACCTGATAAAGTGTCATACTATAAAGATAGCTTATAGCATATCACATAATTACTCAGGGTAACCAGTTCACTGTCGTAAATGCCTTATCAAAAGGTAGTTTTTACTTAACCTTAAAGCGTGTTATGCTACGTTTACATGGAACGATAATTTGCCCGATCGTAAGTTTAACCCCTTCAAGACTAAGCCTATTTGGGCTTAGGGGTTATCCAGCGCTACAAAAACATGGCCACTTTCCCCCTACTGTTGTCTCCAGTTTGGGTGGGGTTTTGAAACTCAGTTCCATTGAAGTAAATGGAGCTTAATTGCAAACCGCACCTGAACTGGAGACAACAGTAGGGGGAAAAGTGGCCATGTTTTTGTAGCACTGGATAACCCCTTTAATGACCAGGCTCATTTTTAAAAATCTGACCTGTCTCACTTTATGCGCTTATAGCTCAGTGATGCTTTAACGTATGCTAGCGATTATAAGATTGTTTTTTTCGTCACATATGGCACTTTATATTAGTGGCAAAATTTGGCCACTACTTTGTGTGTTTTTTGTGAAAAACATCAAAATATCATGAAAAATTAAAAAAAATAGCATTTTATGAAATTTGAAATTCTCTGCTTCTAAAAAAAGAAAGTTGTATCACATAAATTAGTTACTAAGTCACATTACCGATATGTTCTCTTTATTCTGGCTTCATTTCATAAACATATTTTACTTTTTTAGGGTGTTACAAGGCTTAGAAATTTATCAGCAAATTATCACATTTTTGTGAAAATTTCCAAAACTGATTTTTTTTTTAGGGACCAGTTCTTTTTTAAGTTGATTTAGAAGGCTTGTATACTGGAAACCCCCATAAGTGACCCCATTTTGGACACTACACACCTTAAAGAATTAATCTTGGGGTATAATGAGCATTTTAACTCTACAGGGGCTGGAGGTAAGTATTCACCATTAGGCTATGTTCACACTACGTAAAACTACGGCCATTGTTGCCGATGGCAACAACGGCCGTAGTTTTTGCTCAGCGGATTAAGCAATGGGATCCTGGCCGGAGCGTACACACATCGTATACGCTCCGGCCGGGATCTGTGCAACCCCGCAAATAACTGACAGGTCAGTTTTCTGCAGCCGGAATTCAGTGAATTACGGCCGCAGAAAGACCTGTCAGTTCACACAGTGAAGCGAGCGGCCGGGGTCATGGAACGGCCGGTCTCATACAACGTGTGAACATAGCCTTAGGCCGTAAAAAAAATGGAAAATTAAAATTTTACAATAATGTATACGTTTAGATTAAAGTTTCTCATTTTCAAAAGGAACATGAGAGAAAAAGCACCCCAAAATTTGTAACACAGGTTCTCTTGAGTACAACGGTACCCCATATGTGGGCGTAAACCACTTTTTGGGCACACAGCGGGGCTCAGAAGGGAAGGAGCGGCAATTAGCTTTTCCAATGCAGATTTTGCTGAAGAAGTTTCTGAGCGCCAGGTGCGTTTGCAGAGCCCCTGTAGTGTCAGCAGAGAGAAAAAAAAACATAAGTCACCCCATTTTGCAAAGTACACCCCTCAAAGAATACGTCTTGGGGTGTAGTGAGCATTTTGACCCCACAGGTATTAGAGGAAAGTATTCAAAATTAGACAGTAAAAATGAAAAACTCAAATTTTTCCAATAATATGTTCGTTTAGTTTGAAATTTCTCAATTTCACAAGGAACAAGAAAAAAAAGTACCCCTAAATTTGTAACGCAGATTCTCTTGAGTGCAACGGTACCCCATATGTGGGTATAAACCGCTGCATGGGCACACAGCCGGGCTCAGAAGGAAGGGAGCGCCAATTAGCCTTTCCAATGCAGATTTTGCTGAGGAAGTTTCTGAGCACCAGGTGCGTTTGCAGAGCCCCTGTAGTGCCAGCGGAGTAAAATCTCGCCATAAGTCACCCCATTTTGGAAAATGCACCCCTCAGAGAATTCATTTTGGGGTGTGGTGAGCATTTTGACCCCACAGGTATTAGAGGAAAGTATTCAAAATTGGCCAGTAAAAAATGAAAAACTCGAATTTTTCCAATAATATGTTATTTTAGTGGGCATAAACCACTGTATGGGCACACAGCAGGGCTCAGAAGGGAAGGAGTGCCAATTTGCTGGAGCAAAACCGCAGCTAGTAATAGTTATAAGAATAGCGCAGTTACTAAAATAAAAAAAAAATTAGATTACAGGTAATGTGGGGTGGTTACGGACAGTCTGGGGTGGTTCCGGTAATCTGGAGGTGGTTACAGGCAACCTGGGGTGGTTACGGGTAATCTGGGGTGGATACGGACAACCTGGGGTGGTTACTGGTAATGTCAGGAACCGAGCCGCACGCTCAACCCCTGCCTCTGGCGATGGAGTCCCTGGTTACGGGCAGGGCCGGTTGCTAAGGGCGCGCCGACGGCGTCCTTAGCAGCCAGCCTGCTGTTTGTGCACTGCAACGCTTTTTTACCTTAGTCCGTTCCTGGTTTTGTTGCGTTCTTTGTTTGTATCTTCTGTGATCCGGTCCATGTTTTTCATTTTTCCCTGCACCTTCCTTGCTGTGGCTAACTCACTGATTGTTTCTGTCTGTGTTCTGATTGACAGCTGACCTGGCCAGTTAGCTGTCAGCACCTAGTTTCCTATCCACTATATAATCCAGCCCTAGGCCTCAGTCCACTGCCTGAGAAAGAGCCTAGTAACCCTAGTGTATCTTGAGCTAGCATTCCTCTTACCTGTTTATCCTGTTTTCCTGACTTCTGACTTTTAGACTTCGACTATTCTTTTTGGACTATTTTGATTTTGTACTGTAGTTGCCCGGTTGTTGCCGACTTAGCTTTCCTGACTATTCTCCTTTGTGTTGTTTGTCTTGTCTCGTCCTGTGTCTCACTTGCGTCAGTGTAAGGAACGTCGACAAGTTGTCCGCAGTGTCCCTAGTACTGTCTGAGGCAAGCAGGTAGGGAAAGCTGGGGTGGGTGCGAGTTGCAGGATTGCACTTGTCTTTTGTTTCCCAGTACCCTACCTGACAGGTAATCTAGGTTGGATACGGTCAACATGGGGTGGTCACGGGCAACCTGACATGATTACGGGCAACCTGGGGCGGTTACGGGCAACCTGGGGGGATTACAGACAATCTGGGATTGTTATGGATAAACTGAAGTGCTTATAGGTAATCTGGGGTGGGTACATGTAATTTGGGGTGGTTACAGGCAATCTGGGGTGATTATGGACAATCTGGAGGGGGTCACTGGCAACGTGCGGTGGTTAGAAGCAATGTGCGGTGGTTAGAGGCAATGTGCGGTGGTTACGGGCAATCTGGGGTGTTACGTGCAATCTGGCGTGATTACGGACAACCTGGGGTGGTTACGGGCAACCTGCGGTGGTTACGGGTAATCTGGGGGGTTAGGGGTAATTTGGGAGTAAACTGCAATTATTACTATAATAAAAAGTGTGTGTTTTATCCTTTTGTATGTTTGTCACTTTTTTTTACTTTACACATTAATTTTCACTATATTACTATGATTACTGTGATATTTTCTATCACAGTAATCATAGTTCAGTGACAGAGACCAAATTGGTCTCTGTCACTTTAAATTTTCAGAGTTGGAGCGCATGTGCACTTCAGAAGCATCATGGACGCCGAGAAGGAAACACCTCCCAGGATCAGGTGAGTATAATGGGAAGGGGTGAGGGGTGACTGGGGGGGGGGGGGACACTATCACTTTTTATCCCCTGTCACCAATCATTTATGGTGACAGGAGATAAAAAGTCCTGATCAGCATATGGTACAAGCGATCAGTGGTATATAGTATATACCGCTGATCGCTTGTACCCACAGGGGGGTCCCCAATCACTGCCCCATGCTCTCTGCTACCTCCGGTGGCAGAGAGCATGGGGCTTTGATTATTTATTTTCCATCGCTGTAGACAGACAGTCTGTTCACAGTGATGGCGGCGGCCATCTTGGATCTGATGGCCGCCGGGGGAGGGAGAGGGTTAGTGACCAGCCTACTAGGGGGGCAGATCTGGGGTCTGATGGGGGGAGATGAAAGGCACTGTGGCGCTGGCCCATTAGGTCACTAAGGGGTTAAACGCAGAGATCCGGGCTCGGCCCGGATCTTGGCAGTTGCGGCGGGTGCCTGGCTATCACTGACCGCCGGGTCCCGCTGGGGATGACAGGAGCACGGCTCCTGCGCCCCTGTCATCCCAAGGATGTACCGGCACATCCATCTGCAGGAACAGGCTGCAGATTTGGACGTGCAGGTACGTCCATATGCGGCAAGGGGTTAACGATGTCGGAGTAACAATTTTTTTCATAACTATCAGCGTTTAGACGGTACGATATATCGTACGGAAATTCGTTTTGCAATCGCTTAAGCCTATCTTACACATTGGTTAAATCGGCGAACGACTGTTCACACGGAACGATCTGTGAATTTTTTGCGAACGATCAACGACGATTTGAGAACTTGTTGAAAGATCAAAATGAACGATTTCTCGCTCGTCGCTTGATCATTCGCAGCGTTAACAAGTACGATTATTGTTTGATCGTTATTGTGCCGTTCCATTCCATGTAAACACAGCATCAGGCTGTGTTCTTTCATGCAGTAATGCAATGAAAATTTAACGTGAATGCATCATTTAATTGCAGTAATTAATCATCTAATTGCCGTGCAGTCATCCTTACTGCCTTAATGGGATTAAACGCCAATGTGTGTGATCATACCCTCAGCACGCTCTCACATCCCTTGGCATTGCAGATAAATAATAGTCTTCCTCTGGTAGCTAAGTGTCTGCAGATTAGCAGGAAATCAAGGCCAGGTGAAAGTCCATGTGGATAACCTCCCTTCCGATCACTATGAACCCAATAATGAACTGCCTTACATGTCAACAAGGTAATCTTCAAGTAAATCATCCACATTACAGGCATTTAGAAAGATAGCAGGTATGACACAGCAGAACTGTCCACACATGTCGCTCGTCTTGTCATTTAAAGGAGAAGTTTGGCCAATTAAAAAATGTGACAGGAAACAGAGGCAGGGGAGAAAATAACAAGCAAGCCTTGCTTACATCTACCTGTGCCCACAATTTGTCACGTGACTGGCCCTGGGACCCCCGCTGGAAGGCATTATTCCCTGAGGTTTGATGACACCATGACTGGGTAGGGGGGGGATGGGGGATTTTGGGAATGCTTGTCCCAGATGATGGACATCCCGCTCATCCAATCAGTGACTGGAGCAGCATCCCACCCCAGTCACTGACTGGATGGGAGGGCAGTCCAGCAGAAGCATACCATTGATCTGTATAAGCAATCTAATGATTGCTTACTATAGTCTTCTAGGGGGACTGGGGGACTTAAAAGGGAACCAATCACGTAAAAATTGGCTATAAAGCTAAGGAAACCTGCTGGGAGATCAGCCAGCACGCTTCCTAACCATCCCCCTGTCCCCTTCGTCCCCTGTACATAGAGCCCGCAAAGTTAGTTTATTAGTCTCCCGGGCTCTATGCAAATTACCATGTAAGTAGTCACGGTGGCCGGGCGGCTTCTTCAAGTAGTCACGGTGGGCGGGTGTCTTCTTGAAGTAGTCCGTGTCCTGGGCCGGCTCCAGCGCTGTAATCACGCCCCTCTGGGCGTGTGTAGAAAGCGCCGCATGGTGACGTCATTAGGGGGGCCGGCATTGCACGTCGGCCTGGCCGACGTCTTTACTAAGCTGCGCATGCGTAGTGCAGCCGGAGAAGACGCTACGGTGCTGCGCCTGCGTGGCGTAGTACAGCAGTGGCTTCACGCACAGTACTGCGCATGCGCAGCTTAGTAAAGACATCGGCCGGGCCAACGTGCAATGCCAGCCCCCCCTAATGACGTCACCATGCGGCGCTTTTTACAGGCGCCCAGAGGGGCGTGATTACAGCGCTGGAGCCGGCCCAGGACACAGACTAGGACACTTAAAATGTGAGAAAAAGTTTCAAAGGTACAAAAAAAACTTTTGTAATAAAAGTTGAAAAGTTTAAATCCTTAATGACCGAGGGCTTACATTTATGCCCTTGCAGTCTTGGCTTTAACGCAATCGGTTGTAAATGTATGCATCCCCATAGTATAGAAGTATAAAGCGAGCTCAGGAGAGTGAGGACCTGGCTGCTATCAGAATAATATTTTAAAAATGCCCCAACCAGCCCTGTCAGTGATAAAATCAAAGCCTTATGGCTCTTAGAAGGCGAGAAGGAAAGAGCGAAAATGCAAAAATTTAAATTGGCCTAGTCTTAAAAGTTTAAAATCCACTGTGTCCTTAAGGGGTTAAATCACGCCCCTTTATCATTTTTCATTTTTCAAAAATGCGATCACACAGAAAAACATGCTAAAATAACCCCCTGACCCTGCACGATGTTCGCTGAAAACGAAAATTAATACCAAATGCCAGAATTGCTAATTTTTGGTCATATCATCTATCAGATAAAATGGGATAAAGCAAACAAAATGTCCCAACCACCCCAGTCTGATGCTGATAAAAGCACTACAGATTACAGTTAGAGATGAGCGAACCTTGAGCATGCTCGAGTCCAGCCGAACCCGAACTTTCAGCATTTGATTAGCGGTGGCTGCTGAACTTGGATAAAGCCCTAAGGCTATGTGGAAAACATGGATATAGTCATTGGCTGTATCCATGTTTTCCAGACAACCTTAGAGCTTTATCCAATTTCAGCAGCCACTGCTAATCGGATGGACTCGAACCCGAACCCGGTTCGCTCATCTCTAATCACAGTGCAAAAAATAAGCCACCATACTTGTCCATAGATGGGTTATAGAAAGGTTATAGAAAAAGATGACAAAGTTATAGAAGTTAGAACATGGCAATTGAAAACCATGTTTTTTTATTTTTTATTTTTTTTTAAAATAGATTAAATATTATATAAATTGGCTATCACTTTAAGGGCCCGTTCACACTGAGTAATAGTCAAGGAATTTCAGGTGTAAAATTTGAATAGAGCAATGTCTCTTTGTGTTCAATTGGATTTCCGCTCTGCTGTTCACACTGCGAAATTTCCACACTGAGGGTGCGTTCACACATACAGGATCTGCAGCAGATTTGATGGTGCAGATTTGAAGCTGCAGATTCAAAGCAAATCAATTCTGGGCCATCAAATCTGCTGAAGATTCAAATCTGCGCCATCAAATCTGCTGCAGATCTGCTGCAAATACTGTACGTGTGAACGCACCCTGAATGTTCCTTGTGGATCTGTTTGGGTGGATTCCGCTAGAGGAATCTTATAGAAGTCAGAGTTCTGCTTGAATTTAGTTTGAATTCTGCTCCTATTCTGTCAGAGCTGAATAGACAAGGAATTTCAAGCAGAAATCTTTGCTCTTCAATTCTTTGCCTATTGCTTAGTGTGAACGGGCCCTTGAGACCCTATTATACCAACAGATATCTGACAGATTACCTGACAGATTTTTGCAGCCAAATCCAGGAATGGACTATAAACAGAGAACAGGTTATAAAGACTGGATTTCTCCTCTTTACAAATGCATTCCTGGCTTTGGCTGAAAAAATTTGTTGGTGTAATAGGACCATTATTGTACTAACCTACAGAATAAAGATAACATCAGTATTATTGCAAAGTGAACAATGTAGGAGCAAAATAATTGCAAAATTGACAGCTGCATTTAAATTGCTATAAAGAAGTCTTCCCGAGTGTCTAGTGGCGAGATTGTCTCCCCATGATGCGAACACAGAAGGACAATCCCTGCTTCTGCCTGGACTGGGCCTCAGTGCCGCATTAAGGCTCATTCCAGCTCAACACTTGATTGTTATGGGCTCCAGCAGCCCATAGTAGTCGAGCACTGATTTCATAGATAAATGTAGTACATGTGTACTGCATTGATCTTTGAGAGATCAGTGTAGTTAACATAGAAGTCACCCAGGGGGATAAAAAATTACAGAAAATAAAAGTTTAACCTCTTAAGGACGGAGCCAATTTTCATTTTTGCGTTTTCGTTTTTTCCTCCTTGTGTTTAAAAGGCCATAGCATTTGCCTTTTTTCACCTAGAAACCCACATGAGCCCTTATTTTTGTACTTATACTTATACTTATGTACTAAGTATGCTGCGAAACCAGAAAAAAAGTTAATTGAAAGAAAAAAGCTATTCTTTTTCTTTGGAGGGGGGGGGGGGGCGCTTAGTTTTTACGCCTTTCATCCTAGGGAAAAACTGACATGTTATATATGTTCCTCAAGTCGATACAATTAATGGATATGCATATTGCATAACTTTTATATTATTTGATGGCTTTTTAAAAAAATAAAACCTTTTACAGAAAAAAAAAACATTCCTTAAAATTTCCATATTCCCATGCTTTTATCCTTTGGTTTATGGGGCTGATTGAGGTGTCATTTTTTGCGCCATGATGTGTTCTTTCTAACGGTACCTTGATTGCATATATGCGACTTTTTGATCGCTTTTCATTACAATTTTTCTGGATTTGATGCGACCAAAAATGCACAATTTTTGCACTTTGGCGGGTCTTTGTGCTTACTCCATTTACTGTGAGAGATCAGGAATGTGATAAATTAATAGGTCACGCAGTTACGCACGCGGCGATGCCAAACATGTTTATCTATTTATTTTTATTTATAAAATGGGAAAAGGTTGGCGATTCTAACTTTTATTAGGGGAGGGGGCTTTTTACTTTTTTTTCACTTTTACAGTAATTATAAGCCCCCCTAGGGGACTTCTGATACAACTAGACTGATCTCCCATAGTGATCAGTGTAGCTGTATTACACAGAATCTCATGGATTGGTTCTCTATTGCTTTGGCCTGCTGCAGACCAATGCAATAAAATCCTGATGAAGTGAGCAAAACGTACGTCGGGCTGTCTGTGCTGGAGGGTGGTAAGATGTCAGTGTGGTAGCTAGTGCTCACCCCCTTCCTTTCTGCGTTTGGCTTTTTCATTTTTCATTCCTTCTGTTTAAATTTGGGCTTGTACTTATTATTTGCTGGGAAAATGTGTGGGTTTACTTTGTTCCACTATATAGACTTGTTTTTTCTGCCCTGTGTGTTGGCCCTGCACGTACAGGAGGTCATCTAATCTATACATATATAGCTGTGCTTTACACGGGGTGTTCCCCTTTAGATTGTTTACTTATATTATTTATCCTTAGTCACATATACCCCACTGACATCCATTCCCCTCTCCAGTTTTGTACTTCTGTGTATCTTTTTAGCTCATGGTGATAATTATGTAATTTATTATTGATTTAAATAAAGAAATATATGCTTTATTCATTTACTAGTCTTGCAATTTTTTGTTTGGTTGACAGTTAGATGCAGCTGTCATGTTTGACAGCTGCATCTAACGCTCTTAATTATTGGGAGCGGCAATAGCGCCGCAACCCTGCTCTGAACTGCAGCGATCCTGACAACTATCTGCAGCACGGGACCGCGGCAGTTCAGAGCAGGGTCGCGGCGCAGCGCCCCTCTGAACTCCTCTTGCGGACATATGACGTACCCTTACGGCATACGTCTTCAAGAGGTTAATTAATAAAAAATTCCATTCCACAATTAAAGTTTACCATTTTATAAAAATAAAGAAAGAAAGAAATAAACATGTTTGCAGGCGGATGGTGAAATCTGGCAAACCATAGAATGAAGTTTATGGGAGCAGCGGAGATGCACCCGGCCGCAAGCTGCGGAATCTGCAGCGGGTGATCCACCGGGATTCCGTAGTGTGCACATACCCTTACATTCCTGATTTTGGTTGAAAAAAGACTGACGGAAATACTATGTGTGAACATAGCCTAAATCTGTTGTGTGAAATCCACAGCAAACATGGTTCATGTGAATGTGCTTTGAGCTCATTTGCTTTTCTTAGACTATAAACTATGTGGACTTTCTGAAGCAAATACCATATATGACTGTACCCTCATCACTATTATTATTTATAATATGTGTTCAACCAATTTCAGAAAAATATTTTTGTAGAGTCAATAGATAACCGGAGACTTGCCTCACAAGGCCTAATCCAATGACACAACATAAAGGGGTTAAATAACAGTCTAATACACTAGATTGTGACTGCTTATACAGGCTGATAGGAGGTGTGAGGTTCCTTCATACCAAATATAACTGTGATCACTCTAATTCACCCCTTCCAGACTGAAACAAGTGATTTATGCCTTTATATAGACCCCAATTGTGCAACCTTTGACCCTTCTTTTCTTTTGTACTTCCTTTACATTCCTTTCTGTTCCCAGAGCACAGGCTTTCCCGCTAAAGCTAGAAATAATACATGAGACATCCAGTGTAGTTTCATTGGTTTCTTTGTATATGTTTTATATTTAATTTTTTGTAATTGGTCAGCTGTAAAGTACTCTTGTTTTGTCATTTCAGCGCATTTATATTACTAGGTTATGGCCAGGCTATAACACTTTAAGAATTATTAGTATGATACTAAACTCAAGGGGAAATAAACTATTGATATAGATTCCGGAAGATGAGCGCAGCTCAAACATGCTCGAGTCTGATGGTTTGACATTTGAATACCAGTGGCTGAAGAAGTTGGAGGCAGCCCTAGGGAGTTGGGTTATGTTCACACATAGTATTTCCATCAGTCTTTTTTTAAAGCAGGAGTGGAACTGACAGGGCAAAATAATAATGCAAAGATTTGCACAGCCTCTGTGGTTTAAACCCACTCAAAAGACTGATCTGTGTTTTCCAGGACTCCCTAAGGCTGCATCCTAATTTTTCAGCCACCAGTATTCAAATGCTGAACAATTGAATTCGAGCATGCTTGAGTTATACTCATCTCTATATGGGTATGTTCCCACAAGCGTAATAATATCGGCTGAAGGTGGCCGTCTCGTTAAATAGACAGCCGCTAATAATGATTGTGAGCTATGACAGCTGCCTTTAGACGATAATATTACGCTTGTGGGAACATAGCCCACTTTGTCATTTGGAAACAAATTATTGTTTGATATTAGATATTGATATAAATCTTGAAAACCATCCAATTGTAATCTTGCCGCAAGGGTTGGGTTATATTTTGTAGAATGGCACCATCTAGTGGCCAAATTAAATATTTTCCAACAACATTGGAAAATACTTTTAGAGACTTTGCTGTGTAAATGAAATTAAAAAGGAACCTGTCACCCCTGCACTTAGGGCAAAACCCATTTAACCCCGCTAGAGCCCCCATACTTATCTCCGCCTGCCGGTCCCACTCGCACCACAGAGCATCTGTGCAAATTAGAAGAGAAGAGTCCGATGTCCAAAGGAAATTACTGGAACGACGCTGACACCGACGTCGCTTACACCACTGATGACATCATCAATGATGTCACTGATGACATCACCAACAACATAATCGACTACATCACTGATGACATAATAGACATCATCAACTAAATCAGTGATGAAATCATTGATGACATAATCGATGACATCACTGATGACATAATTGACGATTATACCAATGTTAAATAGACGGCTGCTAATAATGATCTCATGATCATTATTAGCAGCCATCTATGTTACAAGATGGCTGCCTTCTTCCGACATTACGCATTGGGAACTTAGCCTACTTCGCCACTTGGAAACAAATTTGTCATTAAAAGAATAAAAAGTTTCAGCAATAAATTTTTTTGGGACACTTACATAAAGCCAATGATATTATATATTAGATGTAATACCAATTAAAAGAAATCATAAATCTCAAAAATCTTGCCTCCGAGGTTGGGTTATATGTTGCAGATTGGCACCATCTAGTGGCCAAAATAACTCAATCCAACAACATTGGAAATAGCTTTTTAAAACTTTGCTGTGTAAATGAAATTAAAGGGAAACTGCCACCCCCGCACTCGGGGCAGAATCCACCCGAACTTCGATGGAGACCCCCATACTTATCCCCTCCTGCAGGCTCCGCTACCAATGCTGGTCCCACCGCGGAGATCGTGCCGCCAGCTCTTCTGCGCGTCTAATATGCAAATTAGAAGAGATGAGTCATGGGAAATTACTGAAACAACATTGATATTGATTTTACCTGCGCTGACATCATCACAGACATCACTGGTGACATCAATGACGGCATCACTGAAGACATCATCGATGATATAATTGACAACATCATCGACATCATCCACAACATCACTGCTGACGTCAACAACATCATCAACATCACTGATGACATAATTGACATCACCAATGGAAACATTGACAACTAACGCCATTACTGATAACATCATCAACAACATTATCAACAATAGTGATGATATCATTGACGACATCACCAATTACATAATCGACGATATCACTTATGACATCATTGACGACATAATTGATGACATCTACGACATCACTGATGACATTATCAACTAAATCATTGATATCACAGACAACGTCACTGATGACATTATTGATGGCATCATTGACGACATCATCAACGAAATCACTGAAGAAATCATCCACAACGACATCACTGATGACATCATCAACCACATAATTAAAGACATTAACAACAACATCACTGATGACATTATTGACGAAATCTTAGTCAACATCAATGATGACATCATTGACAACATCATCATTGACAGCATAGATGACATCACTGATGAAAATCAGCAAAATCAGTTATATGATCAAAGTCAACGATAACATCTTCAATAATGCAACTAATGACATCATCGTTGACATCAATGATGACACTATCGTTGACACCTCTGATGACATAATCGAAAACATCAACAAAAGAATACCCCAGTGAAGCATGGCGGAGGCTGCGTTATGCTTTGAGGCAGTTTTTCTGCAGTCTTCACTCAAGGTGGAGGGAATTGTGAATAGTTCCAAATATCAGTCATAAAACCTTCAGGCCTCTGCTATAAAGCTTAAGATGAATGTCACCTTTCAGTACAACTACCTAAAGCATACCCCAACATCAAAGATCAGCAGGAGACCAAACAGCCCAGCCACAACCCAGAACGGAATTTACTTGAATAGGGCTGCACACAGGAGAGGCCATCGCAATATGACTGATTTAGAGCCCTATTGCAAGGAAGTGTGGGCAAAGAAAGTCTAGATGTGCCAGGCCGAGTCCCACTGAATGCTGTCATCATTTCAAAGGGTACTTCAACAAAGTATTAATTTTTAGTTTAAGGGTACGTTCACACTTACCGGATCCGCCGCTTACTTTCTGCTGCGGATCCGCAGCGGATCCGCAGCAGATTTCATTTAAATAACTGAACACAGCATCAAATTTGCACCATCAAATCTGCTGCGGATCCTGTAGGTGTGAACGCACCCTAAGGCTGGGTTCACACTATGTATATTTCAGTCAGTATTGTGGTCCTCATATTGCAACCAAAACCAGGAGTGGATTAAAAACACAGAAAGGCTCTGTTCACACAATGGTGAAATTGAGTGGATGGCCGCCATATAACAGTAAATTACTGCCATTATTTCAATATAATAGACGTTGTTCTAAAATAACAGCAAATATTTGCCATTAAATGGCGGCCATCCACTCAATTTCAACATTGTGTGATCATAGCCTTTCTGTGTTTTTAATCCACTCCTGGTTTTGGTTGCAATATGAGGACCACAATACTGACTGAAATATACGTAGTGTGAACCCAGCCTGAGGGTACAAACACACACACCGTATACGCTGCTTATTTACTGCTGCGATACGCAGCAGATACGCAGCAGATTAGATCTAAATAACTGAACACAGCATCAAATCTGAACCTCCAAGTCTGCTGCAGATCTGCTGCGTGTGTTTGTACCCTTAGGGTACGTTCACACTTACCTGATCCGCAGCTGATTTTCTGCTGCGGATCTGCAGCAGATCCGCAGCAGATTTCATTTAAATAACTGAACACAGCATCACATCTGCACCATCAAATCTGCTGTGGATCTGTTGCAGATCTGCTGTGGATCCTGTAGGTGTGAATGCACCCGTTAAGGGGTATTTTCATCGCAGCTAAAAGTAAAGGTGTCATTTCAAACAACTTGCAGAAATCAATTACAAGTGATTAGAAGAAACTCTATAATAGGTTTTATTTAGAAAGAGATCTTTCTTCTATCCTGACAAGGCTAGGTAAGGCTGGGCCCATGGCCAGCGGGTACCCTCAGTAACAGCAGATCCACAATGACTTCCTGATCTTTTTGGGTTTTATTTCCTGGATTTTGGTCTTTTTTTCCTCCTCCTTTCTAACCACAGGATCACATGTCTGCACTTTCCTTTCTCTTCTGGCTCCTGGTCAGGGATTTCTCTTGTTGTAGTTGAATCCAGAAGTGGAACCTCGTGAACCTTCTGAAAAGAATACACCATTTCCTGCAGGACATACAGCATCTGATAAGTACTGGAAGACTGGTGATTATTTTAGGAGAAGTAATTTACAAATCTGTATAACTTTCTGAGGCCAGATAAAACTCACAAATGACACAATTTATTTACCTAAAAAAAAAAAAAAAACACAGGTATGTCACCAAATAAATCACACCAAAAGATAATTTTTTATCAAAAAGTCTTTATTGTTACATGAGAAACAAACACAAATCTTATATCAAGTTAAAAACATTTAAAAAATCCCCGCATAAGGAACTACCTGATACATAGATTTCCAAGGACCCACAACACCAATATGTACTAACTCTTAATGTTCCCCTAATAACCAAATCATGTGAAGTCAATATAGCAGCATGGAGAATACCAATACAAAAAGTGCTATAGAGCTGTGTAAATCAAGAACCATACAATATACTCCAAAGTGCTAACTAAGTGAAACAATCACTTTAACAAAACAACATGAAAACACAGTATTACTATGGCCTGGAGGGGGTAGGATTGGGGCTGTGGAAGTCCATGCACACCCTACATGTTGCCTACTGGAGCTTTGTCAGGGGTTGAGAGAGAGGATGAGTGACCCTATATATATCTTTATAAATACATAGGTAGCACCTGTGTGGCCTAGTAAAGAGCGTGTGTATGTGTGAAGGCTGCCAAGATGGCGTCGGCAGCGGGCAGCAAGCGTTCCAAGCATGTGCAGCCAATTCGTACATACTTTCTCATAGGAGCACAGGCACACATCGCTAATGGAGCCCAGCAACATATCAGCGCATGCGCAACTCAGATTCGATACTATGCTCAAAACACAAACGGAATCCCAGCACATGTGTCACCTCATTTGAGTATAGGACTACGCCAATAGTATCACAATATGAGTGGTCTGCAGGTCCGCAGCCACAGATATCGCAATTACAAATGCAGCAAATAGAAGCAGACATCCCGTTATACCAGACACGCACCAAGACTGGCTGTGCAAATGTGGCAATGTACTTACAATAAAGGACATTTTATTTAGGACAGACGACCCTAAATACACTACTGCATCTCAGAAAATTATACCACTAATTCCACCTGGATAATAAAGAAGTCACCAAATTACCCCTGTCTCAACACAGGTTATATCCAGTCTACCTTTTAACATCAACACCTTTATAATTTATTTTATACAAAAAAGAACCATATTGAGGCTAGTTTACATTTTAAAACCGAATACTTTATTATAAAATAACAACACACAAAAAAGATTTGCAATAATAGAATAGACCAGCAGATGGCAGTGTACAAGCAAACAGGTAAAATTGTAGAGATTCTTATTCTTATAACATCTAGGGTAGTGCTATATATTCTACAAACTCCCTATACATAGGCTAGTATAAATATTGTCACCGTCATCCACGCTGGGACTAATAGTACCGGCTAACTAACCCCAAAGTAAATTGGAATCATATGATCCTAAACACTCACCCATGTCTGTTGCTGTGTATCTGCCCCTCAACGACGTTTCGCATTGGTTTGCTTCCTCAGGAGGGTGTAGCTTAACCCCCGTCTAACCCCATTATTTATATGGTGCCGCTGATGACGTCGGCGCCAAGCGCCGGGTCGTGCGGGTATCGCATCATTTCCGCTTCCGGCACTCAGCGCTGGAACGCACATCCGCCGCGTGGAACGCATACGGACATGCGCACTGCGCATCTTGAGACCGCTTTGGTAGGATGCCCGTACCTGAATCCCGGCTCTTGGCGCACCACCATTGGAACCAAATAAATAATAGATCATGCATATTTATACTCTCATCTACCTAGACCTAAAACAAGAGGTTACATATAGGACCTCATCTACGGACTACAGACACTAATCTAAATATATAAATAAATGATAAGTCAAGTAATTAGATCAAATAAATAATAAATCAAGTATATAATAAATCATGCATATTTATACTCTCATCTACCTGGACATAAAACAAAATCTCCGAAAATACATACAGATCGGCCGATGCATGTTCACACTGGAGGATTACGGCGCCCATTATAGGGTTAAGGTCTTGTAAAGCCCTGAAATCAATCCATCATCCGAACGCTATCAAAGCGCTGGATCCCAGGGCTAATCTAAATACGGGCAAATCAAATATTGTGTATTTATACCAGTGATGATAAGATTTGTAGTATAAATTGTATTATCTACTTCTATCCCAACTCTCTTCATCAACATAGCACAAAGTATTCTAGTTCAACCTTTTAGGACAGAGAAATACTAAGGGGGAGATTTATCAAACTGGTGTAAAATAGAATTGTCTTAGTCGCCCCTAGCAACCAATCAGATTCCACCTTTCATTCATCACAGGTCCTTTGGAAAATGAAAGGTGGAATCTGATTGGTTGCTAGGGGCAACTAAGACAATTTTATTTTTACACCAGTTTGATAAATCTCCCCCTAAGTGTTGCAAAAATACAAAAAACATATGTAATCTAGGATATAAAGGTACAACATGTCATTGCTGCGCTGAAAATAATGTATCTCAATCCTGGGCCACCACTAACTATGTGGAATTCTAGCAAGTTGTCTATGCATTATACATATATACAATGCAATTGGTGAACTACATGTATTGATTTCACCTTCAGAAATAAGGGAACTATAAGTAACACTTGTCACTAAATATATTTCTCCCAACACTCTGGTATAAGTGGATGATATGTACACAAAATATTTAACATATTCTGTTTCATCATAGAATTACATGGGCACCCAATATACATAGCTAGGTATGGTGAAACAGAATACATTTATTGCAATGAAGGTTATTACAAATACAATTGGCCGCACAGAGAAAATCTCCTCAACATGACTGTTTATTATGCTGAAGTGTTAGTAACATTGTGGATGGTTTAGTTTTATGATATTAAGAAAAATCCATCATACTGCTGTGTAGATGGAAAACAATCTCCTCCCTACATACACTGCTCATCCTTCCCACTATGTGGCTCTGATGATTGATGACATCACAATGGAATGTGCAGTGCTCTATGACATCACACTGCTAGGTGAAGTGTTCTATGTGTCTGGGCTGCACCGGAGTCACTCCAGATTCTGCTATTGTAGAGGATGGAGCTCCTCAGCATTTATCTGCTACTACTACTACAATGTTCAATGTCTTATGGTAAAGAGATGGTCACGGAGACATCAGGTAATGGCTTCTTACTGGATGAACTTTATTCTTCTAAATACAAATTACATTTATGTATTTAATGTCTGGGTTTCTGGACAGTAACCTCAGGGAATCCCACCCAACAGACTAGCGGCCATAACAGTGAGTAGTCACTTCCACAATTAAGTTTTTATACAAAAATAATAATAATAATAATAATAATAATAATAATAATAATAATAATAATAATAATAATAATAATAATCCATAATATCTGTCTTTTTTTTTTATGAACAGACGGAGTCCTTATCGGACTGCTAGCTGCTTTACTTCTGACTTTACTTTTCATCATCTTCTGGTAAGTTCCTGCTGCTTATATTCTCTTACTACAGACTGCTCTGAGGTTATGGGCAGGCCTGTATTTAGAGTTCATGCTGCCCTAGGCACTTTGCATGCTGAGGCGCCCCCTCCTCTCTTCCCGACACTGGCAGGTTTCATGCATGATATATACCCTGGCACTTGGGTGCCGCTCTGCTTGATGCCTGCTGTTCCCATCAAACAGACGTGATGGAGGAAGGAAGGAGGCTGAGAACGTCTTAGTTCAGGGACCACTTCTGTCCAGTGTCAGACCGGGATACCTGGGGCCCACCAGAGAAAATGATTCTTTGGGCCCACCAATATAGAACCAGTGAGACACGACATGCTGGACCCGTCCTATCCTGGATTATTCTGTATCTGTGACAAATCTCTTGTGAACAACATTTTCGAACTAAAACTCTCAGAATACACTCCATTTATAAATGGAGGGTATGCTGTGAGTTGTAGTTTCTGAGTGGATTTAATAAATCACTGTGTGCAGAGTCTCCTGGTGGCTGCAATCTGTGGGTGACAACCAACAGCCCTGAAGGTCCAGCAATACATCTGTCTACACTGTACTACAACTCCCAGCATATCCTGAGGGTTGCAGACTGTCAGTACATGCTGGGAGTTGTAGTGCCTGCAGCTGTTGTAGTTTGGTCCTAGGTGCATTATACACTGGATGCTTTGTGACATATAAGAATACATAGATCTGTGGGGGCTCAGTGCAGGGAAGTGACCCCAGAACAGCACTAATAGGGGATAGGGGGAGATGTTTTTGTTCCATCTCCTATTAGTGATGTTCTAGGGTCACTTCCCTACACTGAGCCCCCACAGATCTATGTATTCTGATCTCCCACAAAGCATCCAATGTATAGGACCCAACTACAACAGCTGCAGGCACTACAACTCCCAGCATGTACTGACAGTCTGCAGCCCTCAGGATATGCTGAGAGTTGTAATTGGGTTCTAGGTTAAAAGTTTGCGCTAGTCTACTGTAGTGACTGCGGGGCTGTGTCAGTACACTACCGTAAACAATACACTGACCCATTTAGATCCCAACGGTACACAGGCTCTGCACACTATAGAAGTGATTACAGTGCAGTTACTAATGACTCACAGGTGACGTCTTCTCCAATTGTCGTTGCTCACTTGTTGCTTTCTTTTCCATCTGGCGCAGCCATCATGAAGACTTCTCCGACCATAACTTGTCTGCAGAGGGGCAACTGGGGGTGACTGGGGAAAGGAGGCAGCTGGGGGTGACAGGGGGAGCAGCTGAGGTCACAGGGACAGGGGGAGCAGCTAGGGGTGGGAGGGGGAGCAGCTACGGGTGGCAGGGGGAGAATCTGGGGAGGCAGGGGAAGCAGCTGGGGGTGTTAGGGGAGAAGCTGGGGCAGGGGGAGAAGTTGGGGAGCAGCTGAGGGGCAGAAGGAGCAGCTGGGGGGCAGAGGGAGCAGCTTGGGTGACAGGGGCAGTGGGAGAAGCTGTGGGGCAGAGGGAGAAGATGGGGGGGCAGGGGGACAGAAAGAGCAGCTGGAGTGGCAGGGAATAAGATGGGGGGCAGAGGGAGAAGATGGGGGAAGCAGCAGGGAGGGGCATCTAGGGTGGCAGGGGAGAAGATGGGGGGCAGCTGGGGTGACAGGCAGGGAGAACAGATAGGGGGCAGGGGGGCAGCTAGGGTGGCAGGGGGAGAAGATGGGGGGCAGCTGGGGTGACAGGGGGGAGCAGCTAGAGTGACAGGGGAGAAGCTGGGGGCAGGGCGAGCAGCTGGGGGGCAAGGGAGAAGCTGGGGGTGCAGGGGAGAAGCTGGGGGTGCAGGGGAGAAGCTGGGGGTGCAGGGGGAGAGGCTGGGGTTGCAGGGGGAGAAGCTGGGGTTGCAGGGGAAGAAGCTGGGGGAGCAGGGGAGAAGCAGGGGGCAAGGGGAGCCGCTGGGGGAGAACAGGAGAAGCTGGGGGGCAGGGGGAGCAGTAGGGGAGCAGCTTGGGGGCAGGTGAGTAGCTGGGGGCCGTATGGGGGGCAGGGGAGAATATAGGGGGACAGGGGGAGCACATGGGGGGAGGGAAGCAGCAGGGTGGGGCATCTAGGGTGGCAGGGGAGAAGATGGGGGGCAGCTGGGGTGACGGGGCATAAGATGGGGGCAGAAGGGGTGACAGGCAGGGAGAACAGATAGGAGGCAGGGAGAACAGATAGGGGGCAGGGGGGCAGCTAGGGTGGCAGGGGGAGAAGATGGGGGGCAGCTGGGGTGACAGGGGGGGAGCAGCTAGAGTGACAGGGGAGAAGCTGGGGGCAGGGCGAGCAGCTGGGGGGCAAGGGAGAAGCTGGGGGTGCAGGGGGAGAGGCTGGGGTTGCAGGGGGAGAAGCTGGAGTTGCAGGGGGAGAAGCTGGGGGTGCAGGGGAGAAGCTGCGGGTGCAGGGAAGAAGCTGGGGGTGCAGGGGAGCAGCAGGGGGCAAGGGGAGCCGCTGGGGGACAACAGGAGAAGCTGGGGGGCAGGGGGAGCAGTAGGGGAGCAGCTTGGGGGCAGGTGAGTAGCTGGGGGCAGTATGGGGGCAGGGGGGAAGCTTGAGGGTGCAGGGGAGCAGCAGGAGGGCAAGGAGAGCTGCTGGGAAAGCAGAGGAGAAGCTGGGGGGCAGGGGGAGTAGCTTGGGGCAGGGAAGTAGCTGGGGGCAGTAGGAGGGCAATGGAGAAGCTGGGGGGGCAGGGGGAGCAGTAAGGGTGCAGGAAGAGAGGCTGGGGGGCAGGGGGGAAGCAGAGGCAGGCTGGGCTAGGCTGGACTGGCACACCACAATGCAGCTTCGGGGCCGGGGTGCAGCTGCCTCCGGCACAGACACAGGCTGGAAGCTGGAAGCTGCAGCCCAGCGGTCCCGGACTTCCTCCCTGCTCGGCGGCGCTCACATATGACGTCATCGCCGAGCATGGGGAGAAGTCCGGAGCCGCGGGGCTGCAGCTGTAAGCTTCCGGCCTGTGTCTGTGCCGGAAGCAGCTGCACCCCAGATCCGACCCCTGCGATCAATCCTCAACCCCCCCCCAACCCCCCAGGGCGCGGACTAGGTACCGGTGGGCGGCAGAGGGGGTAAAAAAAATAAAAAATAAATAATAAATAAAATTTAAAAAATGTGTTCCCTGCGGGTGCCACCCCCCGCAGGGCGCCGCCCTAGGCACCGGACCACGGGTGCCTAGTGGCAAATACGATCGTCCATATATACCCCAACACATATACAAGGCCTGCCCACATTCATGTCCAAATCTAATCAAATAGTGCTATCTAATCATACTTCAATCAAATAGCATCGCAGTATTACATATAACACAGCTATAACATCTAGTATATAGCATAACTCAGGATCCATATGATCTTACCATGCGCTCTCTCATGGCGTCTCTCCGGATCTCCGCGTCGGTCTAGGACCTTCGCGCATGCGTACTTTGATCCTAAGTTCCTAGGCAACCGGAGACGCTACAGGTCCTGTGTGTGATGGTCGGAGGAGAGGAGGGGAGGCATTGTTAACCCCTATCATTCTCCTCCTATATTAACACCATACTAGGTCTATATAGAGATGTATTCCTATTATATAATGGTCTAAAAAATACTAAAAGTAATACCAGCGGTGCTGCAATGGATGTGTATTTATATACGCGCACACGCTAGTAGATACTATATCGATATAAATTACTATAAGATCTCGTCACTTATACCCTGGGGATTGAATGAGGCTATTGAGAGCAACATATAAAATTAGGCGAGAATGTAGAGAATTAAGTTACCTCACTTTTATGACTTTTTTTATAGTGGTATTATGAATTAGAATTTTAGCCAGATATGCATAGGCATTTTCATATATTCCTATTTATATTTATATATTTATATTTATGCTTAGATATATATTGATTTATTTACTTAGTAATTTATATCGATATAGTATCTACTAGCGTGTGCGCGTATATAAATACACATCCATTGCAGCACCGCTGGTATTACTTTTAGTATTTTTTAGACCATTATATAATAGGAATACATCTCTATATAGACCTAGTATGGTGTTAATATAGGAGGAGAATGATAGGGGTTAACAATGCCTCCCCTCCTCTCCTCCGACCATCACACACAGGACCTGTAGCGTCTCCGGTTGCCTAGGAACTTAGGATCAAAGTACGCATGCGCGAAGGTCGTAGACCGACGCGGAGATCCGGAGAGACGCCATGAGAGAGCGCATGGTAAGATCATATGGATCCTGAGTTATGCTATATACTAGATGTTATAGCTGTGTTAAATGTAATACTGCGATGCTATTTGATTGAACTATGATTAGATAGCACTATTTGATTAGATTTGGACTTCCATTTTGATATGAATGTGGGCAGGCCTTGTATATGTGTTGGGGTATATATGGACCTCCTTTTTGTGTATTGTTTTAATTATCCTGGAGGTTTGATAAAGAGAGCAATGTACTCTCGAAACGCGTTACCTATGGATATATATGTATCAATAAATTAGCTATTCTACATATGGTCTGCGCGTGGACAGGATCTCCTTTTTTCTTGGATTTTGCAATTTGTAACGCACACCTCAGAGTCTGCGGTTGAGAGTCCCATGCAGCGCTCATTCTACCTTTTCATTGATGTGCTTCATAGTGGTTGTGGCTTATCACAACCACACCAGGTGAGCTTAAACCTATACGTTCCTGTCTTAACCCGATTGCCCCCTGTACACACAGTGTCATGCTATGAGGCGCTCTGCCTTGCGTTTTTTTCTGTTTCCTATTTGCTAGTGGCAAATACGGCCCTGGTTATGGGATCTCTGCTACAAAGCCAGACATTAAGGCTGCATTCCCACGTTCCGTGATCCTGACGGATCACGGACGTGGAATGCATGTACCGGAGTCCCCCCGCGCCCGGACAGCATCTGCAATTAGATGCTGGGAGCGGGGGAGACTGTATTCATAAGTGCCGCGCTGTAATGAATCAGCCGTGCGGTGCTGTTACTACAGCGCGGCGCTTATGAATACAGTCTCCCCCGCTCCAACCATCTAATTACAGATGCTGTCCGGGCGCGGGGGGACTCCGGTACATGCATTCCACGTCCGTGATCTGTCAGGATCACGGAACGTGGGAATGCAGCCTAAGTCTTGATGGGGATGGGAAAGGAAAAAAATATATGAATTTTTAGTAATTCAGCTTAAAGGGGAACTCCTGCAATTTTTAAAAAAATTATTTTAGATCAACTGGTGTCAGAAAGTTCTATAGATTTGTAATGAACTTCTATTTAATAATCTGTAGTCTTCCAGTACTTATCAGCTGCTGTATGTTCTGCAGAAAGTGGTGTATTCTTTCCAGTCTGACATGGTACTGGTTGTTAAATAAAAGTAAATTACAAATCTATATAACTTTATGACACCAGTTGATTCAAAAGAAAAAAAAATTGCCAGAAAACCCCTTTAATATAGATTCGGTGCTATTATCTAGGTAACAGAGCTGTAGTTTTCTACCAGAACTATAGGGGGTGCAGTAATTATTGCAGCCAAGCTATATACAGATAATAAGGGGAAGGCTGATAATGAATAAGTAAATGAATTGTGTCATCTATATAAGTTTATCTAAGGACTTTACTTTTTTTCACAGTGCTTTATATTGGTTTCGCCATTGTCGTCACCAGATCCTGGAAACTACAGAATTAAAAGAAGTGGTTGTCCATAAAACAGGTAATAATTACTATATCTTAAAGGAGGAGGATGTGTCTTAAAGGTGTACTCTGGCAATTTCTTCATCTATTAAATCAACCGGCTTCAGAAAGTTATACAGATTTGTAAATTATGTCTCCTAAAATAATCTCCAGGCTTCCAGTACTTATCAGCTGCTGTATGTCAAATAGTGTATTTGCAGTGTGACACAGTGCTCTCTGCTGCCACCTCTGTCCATGTCAGGAACTGTCCAGAGCAGCAGCAAATCCCCATAGAAAACCTCTTCTGCTCTGCACAGTTTCTGACATGGACAGAGGTGGCAGCAGAGAGCACTGTGTCAGACTGGAAAGAAGTCACCACTCTTTGCAGGACATACAGCAGCTGATAAGTAATGTAAGACTGGATATTTCTAAATAGAAGTAAATTATAAATCTATATAACTATCTGAAACCAGTTGATTAGAAAGAATAGGACAATGGAGGGTCCCCACTCTTAACCTTCTGTTAGTGTTATACTGGGTGCTGTTCATGGTGGTATGGGGCAGCAGGTGGAGGCTCATAACACAGGATGATTCTGATGTCTTCTCTTTTACATTACAGAGGTTCCAGCAGTGAAGAAAGAACGTGAGGATGGGCTTGTGTTTAACATCAGAGGAGGAGATGAACATCATTAAACCCTCCAAAAATACAGAGATTACCACAGTCCAGCATAAGAAGATGGAGGAGGATGAGAGCCTTATAGAAGACATCACAAACAGATTTGACTGTGAGCCATGGGCAACCAGGCAGGAGGAGGTCACCGGGAAAAAGGGATCAAGAGCAATAAAAATCCGCTCCTGGTTCAAGAGAAGAAAGAGGACAAACCAGAAAATAAAACTGAAGAGAAGGGCCCGTATGAGGCTGTGCTGTTACACCAAATTGTAACACCATGCCGGCCTGCCAACAATGCCACAGAGAGACCTTCTGACCACCCTGAACCCTGCCTGCCACCAGGACCCTGATCTTGATCCAAATAAACATCAGTCCTGGAAATAATGACTTCTGCACATTTCTCTTTTGGTTGCTATTGCTGTGATACCGGCATTTATTACTGTGTTTTATTCTCTTGAGTGAATAATACTTGTCCTGGGGTACAATATTATGCTAATTGCTAATGGTCCTGGTAGTCTACTACAATTATCCTCACCATGCACGGACCATGTGCTACAGACTGGAACTGGGAAATCACAGCATCATTATTCATGATGAGGCTATGTTCCCACAACGTGAACAACCGGCCGTTCCGTGACCCCAGCCAGGTCACGGAACGGCCGGTCTCTGCCCGGATCATCCCGGCCAGTACTTAAGTAACGGCCGGGTGATCTTTCTGGCCGCAGGGTTCTGATGTGGGCTCATCAAAACCTCCCACAGCACATAATGAAGAAAGCGGCCGGAGCCCCTCGCTTCATTGTGTGAACTGACAGGGTTTCCTACGGCCGCAATTTATTGAATTGCGGCCGCAGAACACTGACATGTCAGTTATTTGCAGCGCAGCACGGGATTCTGTCTGGAGCGTATACGACGTGTATACACTCCAGCCGGGATCCCATAGAAGATAGGCTATGTTACACACTGCACAAAGTACGGCCGTTGTTGCCGATGGCAACAACGGCTGTACATTTACGTAGTGTGAGCCTAGCCTGATGCTGTAAGCTCTGAAAGAGTTAACTCTTCAAGTTACTGTCCTGACACAACCATGTCAGTACAGTAGCACAAAGATTTAACAGCTTAGGTTTAATCTTGTTATTCAGGACAATGGTGGACTGTTCTCAGGTTTGGGGGTCTACCCAAGGCTGAGATCAGAGTCACTGTGATCATTTATTTATTTAAGGCCAGTAATATATCATTATAATGCTGCTTATTGCCATTCAATTAAGAATACAATTGACTTGTCAATCAATAACAGATTGTATTATGCACAGTATCACTTACATGTACGTTATGCACCTCCATTCTTCTGTACAGAGCTTTTTTGTCATCTTTCAGCCATACTGATTCCTATTTCAACAATGAAATGATTTTCTAATGCTGCCTACATTTCCCATGAAGCCTCTGTGATAAAAGAGGGGGGGGGGGGGGGTCTTATCACAGCACTTCCTAGTAAGATCCCTGAAGATCTAATCCCCTGCCTGGCTGGTAGAGTCTGGAGATAATACTCATATGTGGTTAGTGTCTGTTCACATTACATACAGTTTTGATGTTTTTTTTTTTAGTATTTTAGAGTAATATGAAGGTTTCATTCCTACCACCTTGGGTAAAAAAGGTGTTTTTGCGAGTTATTTGATCTATAATCACAGCTGGGGTATTTTATGGAGATCTGAAATCTGTAGGCCTTGTTCACACATTGCATTTTTACCACATTTTTGCAGCAATTTTCCCAAATCACAGTTAAAATAATATGCATTTTTATTAATTGCATTTGGATATAGCCAAACGTGATGGAAAATTACATTGAAATGACGGGAAAAAGCTGCAGACACTCAGCCACTTACTGTACAGGAACCCCTAGCTGGGAC
Source organism: Dendropsophus ebraccatus (assembly GCF_027789765.1). NCBI lineage: Eukaryota > Metazoa > Chordata > Amphibia > Anura > Hylidae > Dendropsophus > Dendropsophus ebraccatus. The sequence goes on from NC_091463.1 coordinate 48,747,328, forward strand.
CCCCATCCCTGATCACCCCGACCAGTCACCCACTGGTGTAAAGGCACCCTTAGGTGTGGTATTACAGTTAGGCTTTATTCATGTCAATGGAACTGATCTGCAAAACCCCTACCCAACCTGAGTATAAGAGTGGTGCTGTTTCTGTAAGAAAGCAGCCATGTTTTTCTAAGCCTGGACAACCCTTTTAAAAGGAAGATTTCCACCAGGTTTTCCTTGGCACAATACTAGTCTCCAAAAAAAATGACGAAATATTTTGTACAAGGGTAAAGAAATTACAGAACTGAGTTCCCTAAGAACTCTGGGGTGTAATCCATACATATTTTATTAAGCTCTTTATAATGTTTAAAGACTACATCTGACCCCTCTGATTTGTATTTTTGAATGCCCCTTTTTTGTCATTTATAGCCTTTCTAACCTCGGTTGTAAGCCATGAAGGATTTAATTTTAACCGTTTATATTTGTTACCCATAGGAATAAATGCAGCAGTACAGTTATTTAATGTGGATTTGAAGATTTCCCATTTATTAGCTGTATTAATATGTGACAGCAGCCGCTCCCAGTCTATGCCCTGAAGTTCAGCCCTTAACCCAGGAAAATTGGCCCTTTTAAAATTAAATGTTTTTGCCCTCCCAACATGTTTCTGTTTTCTACACTTTAAGCTAAAAGTCACTATATTGTGGTCACTATTACCCAGGTGTTCACGGACAGTGACATACCCAACCAGCTCAGCGTTGTTAGAAATAACCAGATCCAACAAGGCATCACTTCTAGTCGGCTCCTCCACAAACTGTCCCAGAAAATAATTCAGCAGGAGGTTAAGAAATTCTCTCCCCACTGCACTGCATAGTAGTTTTCTCATAGTCTCTGAAAAACTGTGCCTCTTTGTCTCAGACCAGCTCCACTACAGAAGACAAAAGACCCAGGGCCCTGGCATAAGCCATGCCTGGCTGAAGACTGCAGCAGGAACTCTCTCTCTCTGTGTCTCCTTCACGTCTGTTGACTGGAAAATAGACCCTCCCACCAGAAAATAACTAGCTTATATAGGGGTGACTGGGTCTATTGTCCCATTGATGGGGAACATGCTAGAAAGGGGAAAAGGAAGAAGTATAATAGGTGGATGATGTGCTGATACCTGCACCAGTGATTGGCTAACACAGAACATAGCAAACACACAAGTTAACCCTTTTACCTTCAGCTGTGCACAAGATAGGGGAGAGTGGGACACCAAGTGGTGATAGTGTAGGAAGGCACCTATCATCCCAGAGTGTGACACCTGACAGAATTACCTTTATACAGGTGGAATACAAAACTTAGTGGCACACCTGTACTGGGACACTACACCTGCACACAGAGGGACTCAAGACTGTCCATACTGTAGAAAACTAGTGTGGATTTTCTTGCAGTGTTTTCCTCACTGTGGGGGTGGGGGCTCTTAACACCCATTACAGTAATATAATGCTCTGGCCCTGTTACATTATTCCACCATGACATGCTGAGACTTGTGGTTTCCCTATTACTTGCCATGTCTACCCTATAGGCATGTCCCCATTCTCCCTCATGTGTGTGTCCTTCACGTTGGCATCCTGATGAGAACGGGATGCTGGCGTATACTGTGGCAGATGACATTCATTTCAATTCATGTTGTTCATATTCTCTCATTATATTTATGTATAAATAACAGTCCCAACCTGCATACATTAACCCTGAGGAAGTCCGGTTGGGTGGATGGAACGCGCGGGGCTCTCTTCCATGACACCCCATCTTCATCCTTTTGCCTTATTATTTGTGGTGATACTTGATCATTTTTTTGTTAGATACTTTATTGCTTTATAGCACAGAAATTTTCTCTTTGCAATATAATATATATCATCACGGTTTTTGTATCCTGTATTGATTTATATGGTCCAGGTTTTGTATTTCGCTTGGTGGAGATTGCACTAGCACTTTACTTGTACAGGGTGAATGATATATTTATGTAGGGGTGTTATTGCGGGTGGTACCATCCCGGGAACCTCCATGTTGCTTTTTTAAAAATGTTTTTAGCCTTGAAATCATTCATTTGTAATATTGTACCTGCTGTAATAAAGTACTTTTATTGGTATACTAATCTTCCTGGTGTGCTATGATGTCTTTTTGACATAGCTTTTTTTAGCTTTGTATAGATGTTCAGTAAAATCCGCTGCAATACTGATTTCTATTGCAGGCACTCCATTCTCGCAGCAGACTGAGACACTGCCGGAAGGCATTGGGGATTGCGCACAGATAAGCATGATCTGTCATTTTTTTGCCACAGACTTTGATAGTAGTCAGTATCACAGTGGATTTCACAGTGAGAAACTTGCAGTGTAAAATCCACTATGAATGCGGTACATGAAACAGACATGGGATTTCAGTAATAAAAAAAAATTGGTTAAAAGGGTCTTTTTATTGGTAGGGAAATATGAAAGGCTGTGCCCATGTGTTGTTTTCTTGGCATTTGCTACCCTCTAGTGATTACTTTCAGAATTGCAGCTCATTCCAACTATGGCTTTTTTTTTTTTTAATTGTCCAATTTTGGATAGGCTGCAATTTCAGTATTGTCACCACTGTTCTTCACTGTAGTGAATGTATTGGCTGTATTCTCGTTAAAGAGACTCAGTCAGTAAGTCCTAAGAGCCCTATTACACCAACAGTTATCTGACAGATTTTTGCAGCCAAAACCAGGAACAGGCTATTAACAGGGAACAGGTCATAAAGGAAAGACTGAGATTTATCCTCTTCTCAAATCCATTCCTGGCTTTGGCTTCAAAAATCTGTCAGATAAATCTCTCTTTGTAATTGATGATGTACAGATGTAGCCATCTGAGGAGAGAGGAGGCGATGGGGGCACAGAGCAGGCGATGGGGGCACAGAGCAGGCGAGGGGGTAGATTAAACATTGGGGATACAATCGGGGCGGGAGGGTCCAATTCCGACGTGAGAGGGGTCCGGACAGCTGCCAGCTGAACCGGCTGGTGATGAGTCGTGGTGCGCGGGGCTCCCCCGCCTCGGGCTGTGACAGGGGTGAAATGTGGACCGGGAGATGTGGCAGCCCCGGCGTCCACCGGCTGCCGCTGCTGCTTCTACTTGGTGGCCCTGGACGCCGGGACTGCCACATCTCCCGGTCCACATTCCACCCCTGTCACGACCCTGTAATAGTTTATATTTCATTAAAACAGTAAATTTTCGTTCTAATCATGTTATTTTTCGTTTACAATAGCCAGGCTGAAATGGAAAAAATGCAGTTTTAAGTAGATATATTGTTAATAAATGTACTGCAGCAGCAAGAATACCAGATCAATACGGGAGTCGTAGCGTCATGACGTAGACGCGCTTGCCCCGCCTACCTCCTCCTCCCGCTGGAGCCCTGCCTCTCCCCACGCCGAAATGGCGTCCTGCATGTCCCGCTCCTGGGTTATCGGCTCCTCGTCTCCCGAAGCAGCAGACGGGATCGGTGCCGTGCCTGCTCGCGTCTGCACCTGCGGCCTTGGAGATTCAGCCAGGGGATAATTAAAGCCGGCGGACTACAAGGGTCTGGCGTTCTTCCGGGACCGGTGGAGAAGGTGGTAACGTCCCCCGGCTTCAGTGGAAAATAGCGATCTACAGGACTCAGTAAGAATGCACTTGGGCTACTGAAGCCTTCTCCTGAACTGTTTGAGCCATGCGTATGTACATCTGCAGAGCATTCTGGAGATGGCCCGGTGTCTTTCCCCCCCACCCCTGCTTTGCCCTCCCCCTCGCTCCTCCCGGGGTTCCCCCCCCCCCCCCCCGTTTTCTTCGGGGTGGGGTGGTGGGGGTCGGCGGGGTGTGCGGGGGGGGGGGGGGGTTTGGTTGTTGTGGTGGTGGGTGGGGGATACGTGATGTGAGGCCCTTGGATTACACGCGGTCCTTGGCTGGTAGTGAGCCTCCTCTTGGCCTGAATTGCTGCTGGCGTTTGAAATGAGCTGAGCTAAAGTTGAAAGCCAGATGAAAGATGCTACCTGCAGGGGAAAAGGGCTACAACGTGCTCTGCAACTGTACTGTACTGTGTTGGTTTCAATTCTAGTTAGCCAGAAAATTGAGTAGGTGAAATCAGCGATGCCTCCTTTGTTGAAAATTGCCACAGAAGATCCAGACTAGATTATAAGGGGGAGAGATGATCTATTAGCAGCTGCAAATGAACATATGCCATAAATGGGCAGCACTTTTTGGAAGTGATATGGTTAACCACTCGGCTCGGATGTTATTTGTAAGTTCAAGGGGCCATAATGCACTATCTGTAACTGGGGCCCTGTTTTCTTCTTTTTTTTTTTTTCTCTCCCTTTTTTACTTCCAGCAGTTTAGAGTGGATTTCCTGATTTTCCAGTTGTAAATTGGCGCAGTGGGATCGAGCGGCACGGCTATACTGTTTGATAAGATCCGGTCTGTGTAAAGTTGTTCAGGATGCCCTTGAAAAATACATCTAAAAAACCCCCTGTGGCAGCCTCCCCAAAAGACCTCCCAAAGGGCCAAAGATTGGACAGTTACCTAAAATCACCAGCTTCACTGGGGAATTCCTCAAATTTAAGAACCCCCTCTCCGGAGAAGGGGCGTACAAAGGCTGCTGACCCTCGTTCTACACTCTTACTGACCGAGCAGGGCTTGGAGGAGGAGGGGGTGGCTCAAGATCCTAATATGTTGCTTACCATACTTAAAGAGGTACAGAATTGCAATAAATCTCTTTCAGATCTCTCTACCTAAGTGGGCACGATGTCTTCATAAATAATGATTATTAGAGATGAGGTGAACAAAATCCGTGATAGAACAGCCGCTATGGAAAAATCTGTTCCCTCAATTGAAAAATCTTTGAATGAGCTTAGGGGCAAGGTTAAGGAAATGGATGGACAATTGGTGGCCACTCAGGCAAAAGTGAATGATCTGGAGGATCGCTCAAGACGATCTAATATTCGTGTCGTGGGACTGCCAGAGGGGGTGGAAGAGGGCGATCCTGTTAAATTTAGTCATAAATGGATTGTGGATACATTTGGATTACAGGACCTATCACCATTTTTTTCCATAGAGAGGGCTCACAGAGTCCCTGGGAAGAAGCCACCACCTGGTTCTCGGCCAAGGACTATGTTAATTAAGATCATGTGCTCCAGGGATCGGGATATGATACTAAAAATGGCAAGGCAAAAAGAGGTCATTCTCTTTAATGGTTCTAAGATAGCCGTATTTCCAGATTTTGCCAGAGAGACACAAATCAAAAGAATGTCCTATAGAGAGGTGAAGAGGAGACTTTTCGCTGCCAGGATCCCCTTCTCCCTGCTGTTTCCCGCTAGACTGCGAGTGGTCTATAAGGAATCTGTGAGGTTTTTCTCTAATGCGCAGGAGGCAGCAGAGTGGTTGGATTCTGAGAGACTGTAACAAGGATATGGTTAATGTACTTTTGGCTCACTGAGGGATGAGTAATCTGGGGCTTGTATTATGTTCGGTTCCGAGGGGGGGGGGGGGGGCTCTTGGGGGGGGGGGGAGGGGGGCGAGTTATGCGACTAGGTGGAGGGGTCGCTTGGATGGCTGATGTATGTCTTCATCTGAGGGCCATGGAGGGGGGAGGGGTGGGGGGAGGGAATGGGAGAGGGTGTTTGAGGGTGGGATTTTGGCATGGCGGAGAATTTCCAGGTGTTTTTTTGTTTTGTATCTGTTTTGTTTCTTTTTTTCTCCTTCTTTATCCTTTTCGTTTTGCTTTTTTTTTTTTTTTTTTTTTTGAATGAGCTTTAACATCTTCTGTTGGAATGTCAGAGGGACGGGAGATCGACTGAAAAGGATCGCGATTTTTTATATTATACAACAGCATTTGCCAGCCATAGTCTGTCTCTTGGAGACTCATTGTACTATTGAGACAATAGATAGACTAAAAAAGAAATGGAGTGTGGTTGATGTTCATGCTAGTTTCTCGAATTTTTCTTCGGGAGTTTTGATTTTAGTACACAACCAGATCCCATTCAAGATTATAGAATGCAAATGTGATAATAGGGGAAGATATATTTTTCTCCAGTGTGTTTTTTTCAATAGAGATGATACTTGCTTTTATATATGTCCCTCCCCCTTTCTCTCTCCAGCCTTTGGTAGATCTGGTTTGCTTTACACAGGGTAAGGAGCACCTTCCCTTAGTTGCCTGTGGCGACTTCAATTGTGTGATGAACCCAGGGCTGGACAGGAGCGGAGGGAGATCTGGAGCTAGGGGGGCATCTACTCCTTTGTCCAGATTTTTTCAGGAAATGGGATGGTCTGACGTGTGGAGGGTCTTATACGGGGAAAAAGTGGCCTTTTCGTGTTTTAACACATATCATAAATCCGCCTCCCGTATAGACCTCTTTTTTTGTAATGATTTGGCGCTGGGGTCAGTTAGGAGAATGGTTTATGAGGCTCGCTCTATATCTGACCATTCCCCCATGATCGTAAAAATAGACTATACTCAAGGTACACTCCAACCTAGAAGAGGTTTTCGTCTCAACCCACACTGGTTCACCATAATGAATAATAAAGAGTATATAATAGAGGAGACTGAGTATTTTTGGAAGATTAATAAAGGTACTGCTCACATTCATTATGTGTGGGATGGGTTGAAGGCCTTTTTGAGGGGGATCCTTTTGAAAGAAATCTCTGTTAAAAAGAAATCTTTCAGAGCCCAGGAAGAGGGACTAAGGGAGTCCATTAGGGAGGCGGAGAGGAATTTGGGGGAGGATTCGGGATATAATATTGACACCCTACAGCAATTGCAGGATCAATACGCCAGTTTCCTGAGGGAAAAGGCGCAGCATAAAATGTTTTTAGGGACCAGAGAAGATTTGTAGAGTCGGGGAAACCGGGGAAATTATTGGCGGGTATATTGAAAGCCCAAAGGGAGAAAAATCGTATTTCTGTAATTCTGGACACACAGGGGAAACTGGTCCAGGATAAAGATGGGATAGAGAGGGTGATAGTGGATTTCTACTCCTCTCTTTATGCATCTGAAGGAGGGGTGGGGGACGAATGCGTTGACTCCTTTTTTGAGGGTATCTGCCTGCCATCCCTCTCACAAGAACAACAGACTGCCTTAAATCAGCCAATAGAGATAGAGGACCTTAGGATGCCGTTGGCAAACTGCCCGAGATCTTCGACTCCGGGTTCAGATGGCCTCCCCTTTGACTTCTATAGGGAATACGGCGACTCCCTCCTACCCAAATTATTAGATGTGTTCAATGAATCCTGCCGGGGGGGGGGGGGGGGGGGTATTGCCGTGCTCTATGAGGGAGGCTAATATTGTCCTCATACTTAAAAAGGATAAGGACCCGAGGTTGGTGGAGTCCTATAGGCCAATCTCCCTTCTGAATACTGATTTTTAAGATCATTGCAAAGGTATTGGCGGGGAGATTGGCCAGGGTGATACCGGATTTGGTGGGGAGGGATCAGGTCGGGTTCATCCCAGGCCGCATTATCTTTGATAACATCGAGAGAGCATATGCAAATATTCAGATTGGAACAGAGGCGCCCCACTCCATCCTGTCCTTGGATGCTATGAAAGCCTTTGATAGGGTGGAGTGGGGCTTCCTCTGGAAGGCACTAGAAGCCTTTGGATTGGGTCCTAAGTTTGTGGACTGGGTGAAACTACTATACTCAAGTCCAATGGCCAGAGTTATGGTAAATGATGGGGAAACCGAGAAATTTGAATTAACTCGTGGTACTCGGCAAGGGTGCCCCCTTTCCCCATTCCTGTATGATTTATATATTGAACCCCTAGCAGAAAAAATTAGATCAGACCATAATATAGAAGGATTTGGGATTGAGGGAGATAAAGACAAAATCTTACTCTATGCGGACGACATATTGTTGTTTCTTAAAAATCCTATGGTGAGTATACCCAATATAGTTAAATCTATTTCTGAGTTTGGACAAATGGCGGGTTTGAAAATAAATTGGTCTAAATCCGCAGTTCTCCCCATAGTATCGGGGGCGGAGGGGATGGGGCGGGGGGATTTGCGTTTGGCACAGGTTGAGGTCATAGAGTACCTTGGTATTAAGATCTCCGCAGATGTAGGGAAATATGTGGACTTGAACCTTAGACCATTATTGAAGAAAGTTGAACGGAAAATAGATATCTGGCTTAAGTTACCTCTCTCAATGGCCGATAAAGCCGCAATGATTAAAATGATCCTACTCCCACAGATTTTATATTTTATTCAGTCATCCCCAGGATGGATTCCGGACTTGTGGTTTAGGAGGATTGAGGCCCTTTTGAATAAATTGCTCTGGGGAAGGAAGAGGGTTAGAATAAAATATCAGGTGCTGACTGGGCAAGAGGGCGGGGGGGGGGGGGGGGGGTTCTGTCCTTGCCAGACTTCGGTCTCTACTTCATTGCTTCTGGAGCCCGGAGGCTGGCGAGGGGGACCTCCGCCCCCGTTCTAAACTATATAGTTAGTCAGATTGGGTCAGGTAGAAATATGTTTGAGTTATTAGAAGTGGGGAGGGTTATTGAGGAGAGAATGGGTTCTTTTCCTTTCACAGTTCTTTTTTTAAAAATTTGGAATAGGGTCAAAAAAATATGTGGAATCGAAGGTAGTTTGACATATACACCAATTTGGGGGAATATAGAGTTTAAAGAGTTCTTTAATGAGGAAATTGCGAAATTTTGGGAACTAAGGGGGGTTACACGGGTTGGACAATTATTTAATGAAGGGAAACTTGTGGCTTTTGAAGTTCTAAAGGGTCAATATGCACTTAAAGATCACCATAAATACCAGTATATGCAAATCGCACATGCGTTTAACACAATGAAGGATAAAAGTAAAGTAGAAGTTAGTTCACATGAGGTGCTAGAGTGTCTAGAGGGTGGGGATAAACGGAAATTTTTGTCCAGACTATATAGACTATTGATTCTAGAGGCCAAGACTCCGCAGATAGACAGAGCAAGAGGGAGATGGGAATATGCGTTGGGACAATTCTCTGATGACACTTGGAAATTGTGCGTTAGGAGTAGGGGATCCATTTGCATGTCACATAGGATAATTTTTTTTAAGTGGATTTATTGGCTTTACTATACGCCGAGATCTTTGTCAAGGCTTAGGGGAGACACTATATGTTGTAAAAAATGTGGGATGGAAAGGGCAGATATGGTACATTTGGTATGGGACTGCCTGAAGATAAGAGAGTTCTGGAGGGATGTGATAGCGTATATGGGAAAATGTTTTAAAAGAACCCTTCAACTTACGGCTGTGGAAGTTGTGTTGGGGGGAATAAATGATGATGGTGAGAATGGTACCCTATTATTGAAGGTCTTTGGCTGTGCAAGAGTCTTGATTGTCAGACACTGGATTGATGTTAGTACGCCACACCTGAAAGAATGGGTAAACCTAGTTGAGAAAGTTAAAAGCTATGAGCGCATAGCATCGCGCTCCTCAATCAAGGCTTCCCGCCGGTATGGAAGAGTTTGGGGGAATTGGAAGGGGATTTTAGTTTATGATTCTCTTTTTCTTTACCGTCCTTTTATTGGTATTTCACCGCCATGCCCTTGGGTGGGAGGGGATGGTGGGGGGGGATTTGTGTGATATGTTGTTATATTACTTTTAAATGTGAATAAAAATTAAATAAAAAAAAAAAAAAATGTCCTGCAGCAGGAAATGTATTAACTATATATTTACTTAAAACAGCACGTTTAGTTTCAGCCTGGCTATTGTAAACTAAAAACAACATGATTACAACGAAAAATTTGCTCTTTTGATGAAATATAAACCGTTAGAGTGAGCGGTAGAGTCAGACCGCACTGGGAGGTATTTCGCGGCATTAGGGATTTGTCTGAGTGAAATCCCATTGTAATTCATTATAGCTGTTATACTGCCACCTACTGGCCATGTCTTGAATTACAGTTAGATCATTTTTAACGAAATTGCTGTACCAACATCCTAACGCATTAAAAGAAAAGTTTATTGCGTCAGGGATCAAGTTGAAAGTGGCTACATCTGTATCACTTACATAGAATGATGTATCACTTACATTGTTCTGTGCAGCTCCTGCAGAGATATCCTCCTAAATAACATGGACCATAAGTAGTCCTCTCCATTATGTGCATGAGCCTAGTAGTCCTCATTATTCATGAGAAGGAAAAAACTCCACCCACTAGCTGCTGAGTGGCAGTTATCTATCAATGCTGTGTATAGGCAGTCACCTGTCAATTAGCAGCTGGTGGGTGGGGGGTGTAGCAAGAATCCTGTTTTTCTTCATATTAGGAGAATGGCTGAACAAAATGATGTAAGTAATACACTGATCTGTTCAGAATTTCTGTCACTGGTTTATGCTGCCCTCATATAAGGCAGCATAAACCTAGCGACAGATTCCCTTTAACCTCTTAAGGACCCATGCTGTAAGGGTACGGCATGGAATCCTGTCACTTAATGACCCATGCCGTATCCATAGGGCATGTAGTCCATCGGTGCTTTGAAGTGAGCTCAGGAGCTGAGCTCACTTCAAAGCTTGTGGGGGCCGGCTGCTATACGCAGCCAGGACCTCACTGTTAATGACGAGCCGCCGCGATCGTGCGCCCGCCTGCCATTAACCCCCTCAGTGTCATGGCACTTACATCAGTGGCAGGAGCTGTGCTCCGGTCACTGACCGATTGGGACCCCCGCAGCGTGACTGCCGGGGGTTAAAATCGTTACCTTCCTCCTGGAAGTCAGATCAGCGATCGCTGTATAGAGCCTGCACAGATAGCAATGATCAGTGTTAAAAATCCAATGTAAAAATGTTAAAGTCCCCTGAGGGGACATAAAATGTGTTAAAAAAAAAAATTAAAAGTAAAAAAAAAAAACACCATAGCCCCTCCCCCAATAAAAGTTTAAATCACCCCCCTTTCCCATTTTATAAATAAAACACATAAAAATCAATATTGTTCCCTCACGGTGAACAGCATAAAAAAAGCTGTTAAAAAACACCAGGATTGATTATTACATTTTTTTAAATAAAATAATAAAAAATTATCCATTATGTCTCATCTCCACACATATGGTATAAATAAAAACTAAAGATCATGGTGTAAAAAAATTACACCCCAAACAGCCGCGTACGTGAAGAAATAGAAACGCTATAAGAGTCAAAAAAGGGCCATTGTAATCACACGACAGCTCTGGGAGTCGGGTCGTGACATCACCATTTTATCCAGGAAGTGAAGCCTTGATGCAGTAGTAAGTGCAGAGAAAAAAGCACTTTATAAGCATTTCCCGTAATAAGTGTATATTGGGGATTTGTATAACTTTTGGGGACAATACCTTAATAAAAAATTTTCCTGGACTTCTCCTGGATGCTCTAGTGGATGAATAGGCTGTATTGCTGTGAAGTCACAGCTGCTCTTTAGCGAATAGATAGGCTTCTCCTGATACGAGCCCCCTAGTAATTATACATGTACGCCCACACAAGGGGGCTAGGTCATCCTCTGGGGGTCTTATGCTCATTGCCAAGGGGCTAGGAACTGCTCTGGGGACTTGTTGCCAAGGAAGCTAGGTCATATATTTTCACCCATATTACATAGCTCCAGCCCCTAGTGACATTTGTCATGCAAGATGTGCTCTAAGTAGAATTAGAATAATTATTTTTTTTAATGAACTCCTGAAATCACAAGAGATACCTGGGTGAAGCATGATGCTGCATGCTATATCTTGTAATTGCAGCTGGTGGTTGTGACTGTTTGTATAAAACTTGATTATTATTCACGATGAATGTTCAGAAAATGCTGACCACAGTTTTATATCTCATTTGCCTGCGGAGGCTTACAAGCACCACTTCTCAGATGTAGGTGTGCTGGAACTGTTTTTAAGATTTTTACTTCCTTATTGGCAAAATCATAGTTACATGCTGACTGTCACGTCTCACCGAGACCATGTAATGATCTTTATTCTGAGTACCGTCAATAAAGAAAGTAAAGCTACATTCTTGTCTCTGTTACTACTCTCATCCTGTAAGACAGGACATTCCACACAACAATACAATATAGATTTTTTTAGCTTGACATGCAATTTTTGGTGCAGCAGAAGGGTGGGGCAGTCACTTCACAATAAATAGCTGTAAGACTTTGGGGGAGATTTATGAAAGGGTGTAAATATACATCTGGTGTAAACTGCCCACAGCAACCAATCACAGCTCAGCTTGCAGCTCTGGTAAAATATAAGGCGAGCTGTGATTGGTTGCTGTGGGCAGTTTACACCAGGTGTATATTTACACCCTTTCATAAATCTCCCCCTTTGACTATAAGGACAGGAGAGATTTCTGCTGCTGAGATTTAGCTCACAGAGGTTTGCCTTTGACTAGATTGTACCCACCTCTCAAATTTGGCTCTGAATTCCGTACATTAAAGAGGTTGTCCACCTTTAAGTAACTTACCCCCTATCCACAGCATAGGGGACAAGTAAAAGATGGAGTCTGACCTCCCTACCCCCCACTGATCTCCAGAATGGCCCCTTTGATCCTTTTTTATGAATACAGCCACAGGTATGGCACGTGACCTGTGGCTCTATTCATTCCTATAGAGTCGCCAGAAACAGCCGAGTGTTGTACTCGGGTCTTTATGGCGGCTCCATAGGAATAAATAGAGTACGGCACATATGTTCATAACAAAAAAGCAAGGGGGCTGTTTTGGAGATCAGTGGGGACTATGGAGATCAGAGCCCCCCCCCCCCCTAACTCTTACCTGTCCCCTATCCTGTGGATAGGGGGCAAGTTATTTTAAAGAGAGTCTGTCACTAGGTTTATGCTGCCTTTTATGAGGGCAGCATAAATTAGTGATATAAATCATGCACAGATTGGTGTGTTACCTACATAATTTTGTTCAGCCGCTCTCCTAATATGCAGGAGAATGGGATTGTTGCCACACCCCTCCCCCCACATCTGCTTTATGCTTCTCATGAATAATGAGGACTACTGGGCTCATGCACATAATGGAGAGGACTACTTATGGTCCATGTTATTCAGGAGGATATTGCTGAATCAGATGCACAGAACAATATAAGTGATACATCATTCTTTTCAGCTTCTCTGTCACACGGACAGTGAGCCCTAAGCTGACCTGGCCCACTATCCCTGCCTACTTGCCACAAGACAGTCCTAGGCGACTGCAGACAACCACAAAGACGTTCCCTACTCTCTATATGTGGAACACAGAACACTGACAGACAAACAAACACAATAAGAGATGCCAGACAAACCAGGTCAGAAACAGTCGGGTGGCGTAGTACAAAACAGTAAGCAGGAGAATAGACAGGGTCATTAGCAAGAGGTCTGGGCTAGCGGCAATAAGCAAAGTCGAGGATGTCGATAAAGGTCAGGAATACAGAGCAGAGAGAGAAGCGACAGGGCAATGAGCAGGCGAGTAAACTCTAATAGTCAGCAGGAAAGTGAGGAGCCTGTTGCTATTTACACAGAGACTGGGTCCGCTGGCTTATTGGACCAGCCTTGATCCCAGTACCAAGCTCAGCTGAGCAGATCCAGCAGTACAGTAACCCCTGCACTGCCAGAAGTCTTACTGGCAAAGACACAATTCAGACAGACAGATGCAAAAAACACAGACAAAACTCTGCACTTTCTCGGTTGCCCGTCACAGACCAAGGGGTGCAAAGTCATATTCCTAACATATGCAAATAAAAAGCTCTTATAAATCTGGGCCATTTAAATGGCTATTCCCATCTCAACTAACATAATAAAAATTGCAAGGCTCAAAGTAAGTATATTTATTCATTTACCAAACTTTTCTCCTTGTGCTGCTCTTTTTTTCCTCCTGTTGTTGATAGCTTGTTATGTAGGTTACTTGACCACCACTCTAAAAGCAGTGTTCTGGGGCTGGTGTATATGTAGTTATAATGTAGATGCACAGAGATATACAGTGTATATGTGACAACAAAAATCACACAAAAATCATCAATAGAAGTCAAATTTATTAACCATTGGAGGCCTGCATTTGGAGTCACACAAAATTAAAGTGGAAAAACACAGTCCAGGCTCATCCAATTTGATGTAATGTCCTTAAAACAAGTGAAAATGAGGCTGAGTATTGTGTGTGGCCTCTATGTGCCTGTATGACCTCCCTGCAATGCCTGGGCATGCTCCTGATGAGGTTACGGATGGTCTCCTGAGGGATCTCCTCTCAGACCTGGACAAAAGCATCCGCCAACTCCTGGACAGTCTCTGGTGCAATGTGATGTTGGTGGATGGAGCGAGACATGATGTCCCAGCTGTGCTCAATCGGATTCAGGTCTGAGGAACAGAAGGGCCAGTCTATAGCTTCAATGCCTTAATCTTGCAGAAACTGCTGACACACTCCAGCCACATGAGATCTAGCATTGTCCTGAATTAGGAGGAACCCAGGGCCAACCGCACCAGCATATGGTCTCACAAGGGCTCTGAGGATCTCATCTCGGTACCTAATGGTAGTCAGGCTACCTCTGGCAAGCACTGCAGGGCTCTATATAGGATCCCTAGCAGCCACAAGTAAAACTGATATCAGTTTGGTGTGGGCGCTATTTTTTGAATTATGGCCGCACAAGCTTGACAGGTTACACAATGGAGAGTGCGGCTATGGTGAATTGGGATGTGGGCGCACACGTGCAGTACCAGCCAGGATGATCTTCACCAACACCTGCCTTAGTGTAATCACTGCATGTACTCACGTGTCCATGCCCTTTCCTCTTTGTCCTCTATAGACATATACAGGCTCAGTGGAGGACACAGAGGGAGGGGTATGGTCATATGATCATCCATGCCTAGCCAATTTATGGACAGGTTGGCGTTCAGCATAGGTGGCCAACCCCTTTCAACAGGTCAAAAAAAATAATCCACTGCCTGCTGCACATCTCTCCTGTGGATATACCATCAGTGTCTCAGATGACATGTCCCTTTTAGAGATGAGCGAACCTCGAGCATGCTCTAGTCGACCCGAACTTTTAGCATTTGATTAGCGGTGGCTGCTGAAGTTGGATAAAGCCCTAAGGCTATCTGGAAAACATGGATATAGTCATTGGCTGTATCCATGTTTTCCAGACAACCTTAGAGCTTTATCCAAGTTCAGCAGCCCCAGCTAATCAAATACCAAACGCTCTGGTTCGGTTCGCTCATCTCTAGTCCCTTTAACTTGTGACAAGACATACCTGTAAACTGAAAACCATTTCAGGTAACTACTTTATAAAGATAATTGAGTGAATGCCAAGAGAGTGAAAGGCTATCATCAAAGCAAAAGGAGGCTACTTTAAACAATCTAAAATATATTCAGAATTGTTTAACACTTTTGTTCACTCCATATGGTTTCTCATAGAACAGGACTGGGATTCCACACTTTCTTTATTGCAGAATTATTTTGAATAATTTAACTAAAACCAGCACTCCTGTGGCATATCAGTACAAAAAACACCATCATATTCAGTCTCCTAGGCACTTATTTAAAGTGTTACTGTAACCCCCTTTCTGTATGAGGACTTCTCTACACAGCTGTAAACCCTAAATTCTGCAGTTTTCATACCTTACTATATTATAGATTTCTTGGTGCTTGGTCCAGTGAAAAATGCTTTTTATCCTTGGTGGATTGTGCCCACAACGGCACCATGGGCCCGCCCCCCGTGATGTCATTGTAATCTAGGCTCCGCACCCTCGTCCGCCATTGAAAAGGGCCAGCCTGGAAGTCGAGGCCCCACCCCTCTAGGTCGGTCCATTCCAATGGCCACTGAGGAGGCGGGGCCTAGACGTCGATGACAGTGCTGATGTGGGCAGGGCTAAGTGGTACTGCAGGTGTGAAGCCCCACCCACGTAGCACAAACCACCAATGATAAAAAGCCTTTTTTACAGGACCAAGCACCAAGAAATCGATTATAAAGTAAGGTATGAAAACTGCAGAATTTAGGCTTTAAAGCTTTGTAGAGAAGTCCTCATGCAGTAAGAGGGTGACTGTATCACTTTAACAATAGTATGGAAAGAATAAATTGTGTGACTTGTTTCCACTTTTCCACAACCTCTACAACCATGAGGCTGTGCTCACAGTTTGATGTCTTCATAAAAGTTTTTCATTTATTCAAACTCACAACGGTATATAAAATAACTGGCTCAAGGCTGAAGTCCCACATCCAAACACCCAGAGACGCCTCTGCTCAGAGGAAGGAGGCATGCACCTTAGAAACATCCGCTGCAATACATAAAAACTATTAGGGAACACAGAAACAAAAAAGAATTAAGGGTTTTCACTCCAAAGGCCTAGAGATGTATGCTCTGTGGAAAGATTTGCTCAGTAGAGTTCAGGATTGCAGTGTGAACAGCAGTCAACAGGCTCAAACGAATGAAGTCCAAGTACAGGCTTTGCCTGCGTTTATTATCCAATACAAGAAAACAAATAAACAGCCTTGGCTTTAGGCATAACACAAAATAAACTCTGCTTGTCCAGCACTAAGACGGACTAAGACTAACAGAAGACGGCCCTGTCTATACACAACGACTAGCTGCAGTCGCACGAACATAACCTATTATATACAGGCCAGTGTTTTACCTTGGTCAGGTGTATGGTTTCTCCTGAGGCTGCAGCCTTCCAGCACACTCAGCTGCACCCAGCCTCACTCTGTCCATGGCTCTGCAAAACTTTATGAAGCTGCTGATGATCCAGACTCAGCACCTGTGGCGTCTGATGCCAAACAATATCTGGAGTGGAGGAAGTGGAATGGACAGCCCCACTACCAAGCCTGCCATCCATTCCTAAAAACCAGGCCCAAACACACTTTATCAATACATCCCCAGCAACTACTTTTGCTGGAGATCACAACTAGGGATGGTCCGAACCCTCCAAAGTTCGGGTTCGTATGAACCCGAACACTCTGCATCAGATTCCGGCTGTCTGCCCACTCCGTGGGGTAGGCGGATACAGCGGGAGGACCGCATGGAAAACTGGGATACAGCCTATGGCTATGGCTGTATCCCAGTTTTCCAGGCGGTCCTCCCGCTGGATCCGCCCACTGCACGGAGCGGGCAGACAGCGGGAATCATTACCGAGAATTCGGGTTCGTATGAACCCGAACCAAACTCGGTCCGGACCATCCCTAATCACAACACATTCCTGGTTTTTCCATGTCTCAGATAGTTAGACATGAACTTCCCTCAGTCCGAGTAGATGTAATAGGTGAAACATAGCGACCATCCAGGATTAACCCCTTCAATGTCTCACAGCTCTTACACCGGTTCACCCTAGGGAGGAGAGACTGCAGGATAGGCAGATGTACACAGCAATTTCAGATCCATAAAAACATGTACATAAAGAGTGAAGGTGTACATAAAATACAGTGATACATTTTGGACAGTTTTTGCCAGTGGCCCATCCAGCTCCCTTTCTTGTTGAACCTCTTGTTTAACCCCCTTTAAGACTAACTACCCCATGTTAATTAATGAGCTTGGCAGGGAAAGGGGTGTATGGATCAGGATGAGCTGGGCCCACTCCATACACAGTGGGTGTCTGCTGCCTTGTGTGTACACCACAGAAAAGGCTCAGATTTTTACTCAAATCATCTATTTTGAGCCTTTTCTATGGTATACAGCCCGCCGCCTGATGGGCAAGGCGGCAAGGCAAGAAGGAGTCAAGGCCTGATTTACCATGATTTACTCTTAGTAACAGGTGTAAATTAAGGCAGAAATCTACACCTGCTCCGGTCCTGCTGGATTAAGTTAAGAGCCTCTCAGTAAATCTGTCGGGTGAATGGCAACGGGGCCTAACTTAAGACCGGTGTATGCCAGCCTTAATAAATGTCCCTCAAAGTACAATTGATCCCACAAAAAATTGGCTGTGACCTTAAGAGGTTAAGCATCCAAACCACCGTTCATAAGGTTATAAAAGCATTAGATCACAGGCACAGACAGCTTAGACTCATTTCTAATTATTCACAGATTAGTTTCATTTTGCTCTTTGTTTCACACTGAACACATGGACCACTAATCATGTCTTGACATCGTTTTCACTTTCGTGAATTTTGTGTATCTTGTTCTTTTCTATTGTCCCATCTCAAACGTAGGACTGAAAAGAAAAAAAAAAAATATGGCGCACTAAGATGTAATGAATAAGAGACCACTTTCCATAGTCATGGTTACCCCTTTTCTAAGTTTCATAGAATTGTGGTTTAATACTTAAAACAAAAAGGGGCAAACATCTTGAGGCTAAACGGAGATTCTTGTTCTGGTTTAATCTAGAAGGCTCTCTGCATCCTGAAATATATCCTCAAGTTATTTGTCTCCATTGCTCCTTAGAATAAAATAGCGGTGAACCTTAGTCAAGAGTTTTCTCCGGCTACAAGTACTTATTCACTGACAAAGTGTGTACCGAAGTTGCATACTTATTGATTACCCAGAATTCAGCATGTATTTTGTCTACCGTACATGAAACCATTGCAGCATGAATAGCGTTCCTGGACGTGTTTTCCAGCTTCAGTTCTGATGAGCCATTCCCAGTGATTTCCGACTGAAAAGAAGCAGAAAAACACATTTAATAAGTTATGACACAAAGCTGAAACATGTCAAGAACAATTAGAGCTGCATTAGCAGTTAGCCTGTGATACGCCTTGTATTCCAACACAAGTGACCCCTGAAATATATCTCTCACAAGGATCAGCTATAAAGGCCACCACTTGTCTGTCAGTCAATTCAGACACCTTCAGTAAGTTTCTAGAGTAATAATGATTATTTAAAGGAGAACTATACATAATATACAAATCCAGGGCTAAAAAAGAAGCTATACTTACCCATCCCTGTGCCCACAGAGTTCTCCTATACACATATTTAAATCAGCCCCTGGGACCATGGGTACCTTTAGGGCCAGTTCACACTGAGCAAGATCGTCAGAATTCCACAGCGGAGATTTCCGCCGCGGAATCCCGTCTGCTCAGTGTGCTGCTGTAAGTGAATGGAGAGGGCACTCGCTCGTCCGTTCCCTCTCCTCTCCGCTCAAAGAACTAACATGTTAGTTCTTTAAAGCGGAGAGCGGCGGCAGCGGATGAACGCGCGCCTTCTCATTCACTTACAGCAGCACACTGAGCACGGCGGGATTCCGCAGATCTTGCTTATTGTGAACTGGCCCTTAGTCAGGAGTTGACCCATTGGTCCAGGATTATCAATCTTGCCCATAAAAACCAATCAGATCAGGTTTCATTTTACTAGAGCTTTTAAACCAGAACTTTCTTGACCTTTACCACTTTGGATCAGTAAAAGATCCAAACAACCGCCATTGCGAAAGACCTGAAATCGTTCACCCATTTACATGGAACGATAATCGTTACTTATGATCGTTCTTGCGGTCGTCTTGTCGTCGCTATTGCGTTTGTTATATATATATAAAGCTAGTGGGCACCACTAAAAATCATGGAATGCTAAACCAATGCATATAAGTAGTACATCATCCTCTCAAAAGAAAAAAAAGCATATGCACAAAAAATGGTAGCACATCACAAAAATCTTTATTATAACACTGACATGGATACAAAGTACCACATAAATATATGAATGTACAGGAGTAGTAAAATGAGAGAGACAACACCCCAAATACTGCTCTACATTAAAAACACTAAAATGTCACCATAAGTCCTGCTGGTGTTCCAGCCAGGGCTAATCTACCACTCTGACTCTGGACCGTATGTACAATAACAAAAATCCAACATCTCTACCTAGACAGAGACCCAGTAAAACAAAATATAACCACAAATAATGGAGCATAGGAAAAAAAGAAAATTGGAAAAGATCACCATATACAGTCCAACAGAATGAGAGCCAGATGGGATAAGAACCCACCCCACACGTTCCGCCGTCTAGCAGCTTCCTCAGGGATGTGGGCAGTAGAGTGAGGGGCATAGTATATATACCTATACAACATGTGAAAGCAATTACAGATTAGATTGAAAAAATATCATACCATGTGCAGGAGAATCAAACATCTCAAACATGTCCGGCGCCATCTTGGAAGAGCTGCACATGTGCAGTAGCATCAAGAAGCTGCCACTAGAGGCAGAAGTGTATGGGCTTCAAGATTATGGCAGCCACATATATGAATATAAAAGCGACTGAGAAGCCGGCACCATTTTGGAGTAGTCACGCATGTGCAGTAGCATTGGAAGACATTGTCACTAGAGGTAAAGGTAACCAGACATAATTATGGCAGTCACTATACATATATAGAGAAGTCGGCGCCATCTTGGAGTAGTCACACATGTTTAGTAGCATTGGAAGACATTGTCACTAGAGGTAAAAGTAACCAGACTACAAGAATATGGCAACCCCTACATATGAATAGAGAAGCCGACGCCATTTTGGAGTAGTCACGCATGTGCAGTAGCATTGGAAGGCATTGTCACTAAAGGTAAAAGTAACCAGACATGAATATGGCAGTCACTATACATATATAGAGAAGTCGGCGCCATCTTGGAGTAGTCACACATGTTTAGTAGCATTGGAAGACATTGTCACTAGAGGTAAAAGTAACCAGACTACAAGAATATGGCAACCCCTACATATGAATAGAGAAGCCGACGCCATTTTGGAGTAGTCACGCATGTGCAGTAGCATTGGAAGACATTGTCACTAGAGGTAAAAGTAACCAGACATGAATATGGCAGTCACTATACATATATAGAGAAGTCGGCGCCATCTTGGAGCAGTCACCCATGTTTGGTAGCATTGAAGGACACCATCACTAGAGGTGTCACTACTGCGAACGACCGAACGACATCTTTTTCAATGTGAACAATTTGCGAACGAGCAAAGATAAAAATAGGTCCAGGTCTTATTAAACGATCAATGATTTCTCGTTCAGTCGTTAATTGTTAACTGCTATTTAAACGAACGATTATCGTTTAGATTCGAACGATTTAACGATAATCTGGAATAGGGCCCTTAGAGTTGGCTGAATTACTTGCTAGTGTCTTGTACACAGGAACAGGAAGTCTGCTATAGGACTGAGGACAAAAGAGCAGGCAGTATGCATCAAAGGCAGAAGAAAAGAATGAAAGTCCTCAGAAAGATGGTAAAATAGTCTTTCTTACATATATATATTGATTTATTAAACAGTTGAAAATATTCTTTTATGGGTGGCCAACCCCTTTAAAGGGAACCAATCAAATAAAAAAATGTCTATTTATCTAGGAAAATGTGATACATCACTGAGGACACTTTCCATACACGTTAGTTTCCCCTGTGTCCCTGCAAAGTAAATTTGCAAAGCTGTATGTAAATTACCCCAACTAGTCAGCTGGGCGGTGGGCTGTTTGCAAGTATTCACTGCCCCCTGGGCAGTCCTGCAATGTAATCACAACAGTCTGGGCGTGAGGGGCGTTAATCAAACAGCAGCAGAGCCGTGACATCATCCAGAGGTGCGCCTTCCCTTGCAGTAACGCGCCAGAATTTTCATCATGCTGCACATGCGCAGTACAGCGAGTCCAATTCTGTGCTGTACTGCGTATGTGCAGTGTCATTGTGATCAGGTCATCATTACTGCAGTGGGAGAGAGGTGGCAGGGGTGGCGATAGAGGATGGTAGGTAAGGAGCGTTCACCCCATTGCACGGGACAGGGCTGCTGGCTTAGGTGTAAACGGGCCGCCTTGGATGGGGGAGGGATGATTGCACTACCGCTCCTGGCCGTGCAGCAGGAAGGGCCCTGTTATCATAGTTTACATGTAATGCCATGCTGGACCCTTCAGGTATAGACCAGGTCGTGACATCGCATTTTTTTTTTAGAGAATTTGAAGCCTGCTTGATGTACTAAATTCAGGGAAATAGCATGTGCATTTTCCATAATTGCTTATGAAATAACATGTTAAAAAAGATTTTGGCCGGAGTTGTCCTTTTGCAGCGAGCCGGGGTACTTGGAAGAGAGTGAGGGGAATGAGAGGATGATGGTGGTAGTAGTCTCTCCTGAGTGTGGCGCTGAGCTCCTCTGTGAGGGGATGCACTGAGGGCTTCAGAGTGAGAGTGTGCTATACCTGCAGGATGGCTGGATCTCGTCACGGTCACAGGTGGGCACAAGGGCTTCTGCAGGTACAGGGGGACTCTCTGGCGCTTCCCTGGGTTCTCTCTCTCTTGGACTACTGCAGGGATTCCTGTAGGGGGGCTGCACCTGTGTGTAAGGTGGTCAATGGTGTGGACCTGTAGTTCCCCCCCCCCCGGGCCAACCCCAAATACTGGTGGTGTGGTGCAGATAACCAGGACAACAGGGAGACAAGGAGGGAGGCAGTGCAACAACAACTCCTTTACTGATAGACTTGCAGGTGTTTTCACAGTCTTTTGGCATACAGCGGTGAATACTGGCGGCTTTGACTGGGTTACTGCGCTTGTGGAGAGTCTGGTGGTGTGTGGAGAGATGATCTGCCTCAGATCCTGGTCTGTCAGTACGTGTGGGATGCTGGTGGGCACTGTGATCCTGTGGACCTCTTCCCCAATGGTGCTTGCGTCTGTCTTTCCCTCTCTGTCTGCTAGGGAGCTTCCTGCTTAGGTTACTGGGCCGGGCCTTAGGCCACAACTTTCGGGTCCCAGAGGTCCTAGTAAATCTTACCCCCCGAATTTCAGGAAGATGGGTGCAGAGGCCTACGTTAACTCTGCTCCCTTTTACAGCCAAGTCCATCCACTTAGGGTGTCGGCCTTTAGGATTCCCACTGACTGTAAGCAGGGCTGTATTAACAGCTGCTGCTGCCCTAGGCACTAGGCCTGAAGACGCCCCATCTTCACGCACATATTGGCGATACCAGACCTGACCAATAACACCATACCCCCCACCCCCTTGGAAAAGACACCAGATTTACTGGCAAGTCTGAACGGGAGGAGGGAAACTAAAAAATAAAAACAAAAAAAAAGTATTTTTTTCTGTCCCCCTGCTCCCTGGTGCTGCCCCCCTGCAAGGTGCTGCCCTAGGCATCGGACCACGGGTGCCTAGTGGTAAATACGGCCCTGACTGTAACTGTGCTAGCCCTTTCCTGAGGGTGCACCTGACAAACTGTCTCTCAAAGTCTCTCTCTTTTCCTCTCACCTCCAGCTGCTCTGTTGGTAATCTGTCTTGTTTCCCTCAGCAGCTTTGCTCTGTGGTGATGGTCTCTCATGAGGTGATGTTGTTCCCTCAGCAGCTAGTCACTTGTCTCTTGTCTCAGCTATGCACTGCAACTGCCAACCTTATATAGGGGCCTATTTGCATATCCCCACCCCCTTCTAGCAACTTCCTAGGCTTACCACACTAGCTAGAGCAGTTCCCACTAAGGACAGTAGATGTCGCTGTTTGGTGTGGTGTGCAGTGAAAAGCATGTAACCCATTCTCTGCCTGCCAGTTACTGGTACAGAGAAATACACATAACAGTTCGATATAAGACATATTAAATCCTAGAATATATAACAAAACACTTGTTGACAGGTGCCATCCTCAGCCCAGCCACAGGGATTACGCTCTGGTATACTACACTTTAATAGGCATTTTTCATGTGATTGGTTCCCTTTAACAGAAATACATAATTTAAACAATAGGTCATTTATTGATGACACAAGTTCTTTTAAGGAGAAGTCTGGCGAAGGTTTTTATTAAAGCATTGTATTGCCCCCCAAAAGTTATATAAATCCCCAATATACACTTATTACGGGAAATGCACATAATGTGTTTTTTCCCTGCACTTACTACTGCATCAAGGCTTCACTTCCTGGATAATATGGTGATGACACTTCCTGGATAAAATGGTGATGTCACGACCCGACTCCCAGAGCTGTGCGGGCTGTGGCTGCTGGAGAGGATGATGGCAGAGGGATGCTCAGTGTCCCTCCAGTGCCCTCTGTCCCTCAGTGTCCCCCTGCCATCATCCTCTCCAGCAGCCACAGTCCGCACAGCTCTGGGAGTCGGGTCATGACATCACCATTTTATCCAGGAAGTGAAGGATTGATGCAGTAGTAAGTGCAGGGAAAGAAGTACTTTATAGGCATTTATTGTAATAAGTGTATATTGGTGATTTGTATAACTTTTAAGGGGCATTACAATACTTTAATAAAAATTTTCGCCAAAGTTCTCCTTAAAGTACTGGCTGAGTATATCTGTCCATCTATATCTCTGAGCATCATTGTCTCATTTCCAGAGGTTTGGATTTTTATAACGGAACTGTGACTTTCAGGTTGGTCCATTAACATGTGATTTCTGTGACAGATTAAACATACCCTGTCATAAGATTTTCTCTGATGACCTCTTCTTTTCAAAATTTTGTCAGACATGACTGACATCCCCTTCTGTCTAGACTCTTTATAGACCTCACTGTCATTTGTACAGAGTATAAATCAAATAGGCATCTTTCCTAAAACTTTATCATACATAATGTAAACCTCTTGTTCTTGTCTCGTGCTGCACAATTTCTCTGGAATGCAATACTTCAGGCTATGATATTAAGGCTATGTTCCCACACAGTATTTTTTTGCTCAGTATTTTGCAACCAAAACCAGGAGTGGATTGAAAACACAAAAAGGCTATGTTCACACACTGTCGAAAATTAGTGGATGGCCGCCATTTAAGGGCAAATAACAGCCGTTGTTTTAAAATAACTACCGTTATTTGCCATTAAAGTGACACTGTCACCCCCTTTTTGCATTATGACTTCTCTACACAGGTGTAATGGGTAAATTTAGTAGTTTTCATACCTTATTTGATATCATACGTCATGGTGTTTGTTCCAGTAAAAAGTTTCTTTTATCATCTGTGGATTGTGCTACCTGAGTGACGCTTCATGGCCGCAGTGCCACTTAGCCCTGCCAACAACGGCACTGTGGGCCATGCCCCTCCATGACATCATCACACATAGGCCCCACCTTATCCCATTGCTGTATCTAATCATCAGTCCTTACACTGTTGCTGTACCTAACAGTCATCCCTTCCCCCATGTTGCTGTAACTTATAGTTATCAATGCCGTTGACGCCCGCTTTACCGTCACCCCTGAGCCCCGCCTCTGACACTGGATGGCTGAGTGGGCTCACCATGTCCTGAACACCAGGAAGCGGAAGCACACTGGGGCATAGGAGTGGCAGAATGTGGGTGACAGCACTGGAGTCAGGGAGGTAAGTGAATGTTATTGTTTTTTACCCACCTCCTCCCTGAGCATTGCTGAAGAAAGGTTCCTAGCTGGAGTACCCCTTTAAATATTAGGTAATATTCTAATGAAACATTCCCTTTAAATCCCAGTCACATTCAAGGCCACAAAGCTGAACTGCAAAATCAAACAAAATATTTATACTGTATAGGAATCATTTTATTACAGGTAAGTCTGGTATGATATGTGGGGTATATTTTTTGAAAGGTGAAAAGTATTTTCTTTTCAGGATTAACTCTGGATTTCCTTCCTTCATAAAGTAAGAGTCTTAATCTGATTGCAGTTTCTGCATTCCTGCTGTCATTACTGCTGTTCTAATAGTATTACTTACCCCGATCTGTCTTCACTTCTACTTGCACCTTTGATTAACTTTTTAAAGAACTGCTACTTTTCAGAGCAATTTTGGAGTCAATAAAATAGGGGCATATTTTATAACCCGAAAGCAAATAGATTGCATGCATTTTCCTATATGTGTTCCCTAAAATATGTTGAATTATCAAGAGAGACTTCTATATCCCTGAAGAAAGAAAACTATAGGACAGCCATTAGCACTTGAGAATTTACTGCACAAAGAGGAGTTTCACTGAAATATGTGCTCAGCGCTGACGTTTTGCTGAGTGCCATATGTTTGAATTATTTGCATCAAAAATCACCTGGAACCCTGTTGTTCCCTGAACAGATCAAGGAAAAGCAAGATATAATGCACAGAACATCCAATAAAAGGAGGAAGTTAATAAATGATTATTGTCAGCATATAATTGGCAAACAAGTCAGAACATGGTGAAAAAACATGTGTTTCTTGAGCCAGTTTGTAAATGAATTAGAAAAACTCCACTAGTTCCTTGCTGAAAGAATCTGCTTCCTTGTGTCTGCCTGGACAATTTACATAAAAAATTCTAGGCTTTGCTTTGCCATGACTGGAGGGGGATCGGTTGATTTATTCTTCGTTTGCTCTCTTCACGTATCTGTAGAAAGGAGGAAGTTCCCCTGACTTTAAAATGGAAAGGTGTACCTATAAATTAATAACCTTATCTGGGATTCAAGACGTTCCCAAATCATATGCAAAGGAGATGCATAGTCTGATACCTGAGTCATTTTACACTCTTCCATTTTATATAGATACCGGAGGAGGAAAAAAAAACTGGATGTATGGAAATCTTAAAGGGGTACACCAAAGAAAATCTTTTTCTTTCAAATCAACTGGTTTCTGAAAGTTATATAGATTTGTGATTTATTTCTAGTTAGAAATTTTAAATCTTCCCATACTTATCTCATTTTCAGTCTGACACAGTGCTCTCTGCTGCCACCCCTGTCCATGTCAGGAACTGTCCAGAGCAGGAAAGATTTTCTATGGGGATTTGCTACTGCTCTGGACAGTTCCTGACATAGTCAAAGGTGGCATCAAAGGACATTGTGTCAGACTTGAAACTATAAACTACTTACTGCAGCTCATACAGTAGCTGTTAAGTATGGGAGGACTTGAATTTTTTAAATAGAAGTAAATTACAAATCTATATAACTTTCTGACACCAGTTGATTTTAAAGTAAAAGATTTCCGCTGGAGTACCACTTTAACATTGACTTAGTAAGTCCTCCATAAAGGACGAAAGTTTACAAATCTAGCACATTTGATAGGAAAACACAGAAGAAACTTTAAATATGTATAAATATATAATCTTTATTTTTTTCAGGTTAATACATAAAATACATTTATAAGAACTACATAAGAAAGCTTACAAAGATTCAGTGCATACATTCTTTACTCCAGGTGCTTAGGGGCCAACAAATATCAGGCCACAAGCCCCATTCACAAAAGAGTTTCACATATAATCCACAGTGACTGATATATTTGGAATCATTTGGTGTGGGTATATAGATGTAATAATAGAATATATCCTATTTGAGGGTTACAATACATCACGCTATGAACCACCCTGTGGAAAGAGTTAGTGTTACAATGAAAACTCCATTGCATTGGTTACATAAAAAATAAAAACAAAACAACACAATATAGTGGTATCTCTTCCTGACTGCAACATATATGTCTACAACCTAAATGTCTTACAGCTTTACAGACTTTATCAAATTTGTCAAACTGACAAAAAGATGGCTAACAATATAATAATATTCTTATAAATTATTTTATGTGTAGGTAGTTTTACTCATAGTAGTGTTACAGTGGCTATGAAGTTCCTCATTCAATTATGTGTCCAAACAAGGAAGAAAAACCATTCACTTTATTCATCTGTAGTTTGGCTAAGTAAGGCTAGGTTCACACTGCATTTTTGCAATCAGTTTTCGAAAAAAAAAAACGGATAAAAAAATTATCCGTTTTTCCATTGACATCCATTGTAAAAAAATGGATCAAAACTGATTTTTTTTTTACGGACACAAAAATAGTGTCAGCTACGTTTTTGTGTCTGCAAAAAAAAAACGGATCCGTTTTGATCAAAACGGATGCACACAATTGCATGTTTTTTTAATCCGTTTTTTGCAAAAAATGGATGAAAAAAACGGATTGCAAAAACGCAATGTGAACCCAGCTTCAGATGGGTTATTATATGTAAAAGGTTCAATATATCTATTCATTGATTTTAGTGTCAATGATATAGAATGTATGGAACCAGCAGTATAATATAAATTATTGGGATTTCAACTCTATATAAGGTTTATCCTATCTCTGGTTCGTATGCAATGTCTCCCCAGTCATATAATGTACAATCTTTTCAGTTCCTGAATATTGCCCCTTCCTTTCATGCTTCATGTTGGACCCTAATATAGATTTGTTTACTATAGAGCTACAATGTATTCTAATGCCAGTTTAAGATGGCTGCCGTAAGCATTAAGATTGTTAGATTATGGTAGGGTTCCAAGGTACAGTAGGGCCCGGTCTTACAGTCTGAAGAAGGTCAGGGTCAATTGTATTATGTCTTGAAAGGGGTATTCCCATCTCAGCTTCTTATACATATCTTAGCACTGTACTTGGAAGCGTCTGGTGGCCCCATTGAGAATAAGTGCAGTGGAAAGATTGTGTCCCCATTCTCAGAATCGGTGAAGGTCCCAGCAGGCAAACCCCAGGTGATCAACCTGTTATTCCCTATCCTATGGGTAGGGGATAACAAGCTAAGATGGCAATACCCCTTTAAGGAAGGTAGAAAGTCCTTTGATTACTTGTGAATTGCAGTTCTAAACAAATCTATCTACTTCCTTATTAAAAAGGTATTCCAGGCAAAATTAACTTTTCCCCTATCCACAGGATAGGGGAAATCAAGAAATTGCAGGTGGCCTGACCCCATAACCCTCTGGCAATCTCCGTATCGGACCCTGTCAGGTCTGATATGAATAGACCCCTGCGTGATCGGACCACCCGCAATCTCCTATTTTTCCCCTATCCTGTGGATGGGGGGAACTTAATTTTTCCTGGAAAACCCCTTTAAGGCACAACTGGTGCTTGAATAAGTGCATGTTTTCAATTATGTTACTACTATGTATGTTATGAATTCATAAAACACAAATAAAGAAGGGGTATTCCAGGCAAAAAAAAAAAATGGATTTGGAGTTGTGGCAAGAAACTGACTGCAAAGAGGTAAGACAGCACATGATCACTGCTTCTTGTAGACAGATGACTGTGTGCAGGAGACTTAGAAATGGAGTGACTCCTTATTTTTTATGTTATCTAACTTACATTTTTGTATATTTCTAAAGCCTGGATTTTCCTTCATTGCGTGAATGGTATAGTGAAAAGATGGGTATTGCATAAATATACTTTATTTAGTCAGTTACAATAAAAAAATACATATATATACGTATAGGGAAATCTGCCTATTGTTTGTTAGAGAGATTTATTTAGAGAATTAGCATGAATTACATTCTGTCACTTCTAACACTTTGAACTCTGACAACTCTCCTTTGTAAGACCAACAAAAAAATCAACTAGTTTAAGACTCCCTGAGAAGTTACACAAAACAGACAAGTGATCTTCATCCCCAAATGAAATACTGTTCTATTGCAAAATATGATATGCACCAGGGGGAGAACTATAATGATTGCCATCAAATGGCAAAATGACATTCATAGACACTTTTCTTACTTCTTTGTGAAATGCATCACTGATGAGGATCCCAAGCCATACATTTTATATGGGAATAAATGCCATTTCTAGTTATTTTCTGCAGGCTCTGATGTGTCATCCTCTAAATTTCCTATTAAAGGAACTTGCAGGAGTAAAGAGAAGTTCCCTGCTGTTCATCTGAGCCAGAATGTTTCTTTCAACTACTATTCCATTAGTGGAGCAGCTAGCAGCTATATTATTCCTTACTTGCCAAATCTAAAGTCATCCGGTGCTTTATATACATTTATTATACCGAAAAAACCTACAAGGAGACAACGGTTGACTCATTAAGAGGATATTGGATAATTCAATACATATTCTGATTACAAACTAGTAAGACAAGCATGTAAAAGGGAATATGGCTCATCATCTGAATTGGAAATGTTCAGACAATCTCATCCTTAGAGGCATACTCTGGAGGAAAGAATACTTTTCAAATCAACTGATGTCAGAAAGTTATTGTAAATTACTTCTATTTAAAAACAAAATTTTAACTCTTCCAGTACTTATCAGATGCTGTATGTCCTGCAGAAAGTGGAGTTTCCATTCCAGACAAAGTGCTCCTTACTGCTACCTCTGTCCATGTCAGGAATTGTCCAGAGCAGTAGCAAATCATTATAGAAAACCCTCTCCTACTGTGGACAGTTCCTGACACAGACAGAGGTGGCAGCACAGAGTAGATTGTACAGAAGCCTCCACTTCTTGCTGGGCATACAGCAGCAAATAAGTACTGAATTTTTGAGTGTTTTTTTTTTATATATAGAAGTAATTTACAAACCTGTATAACTTTCTGACAGCAGTTGATTTGAAGATTTTTTTCACCTCCGAAATAACCCCCTTAAATAAATGGGGAGAAGCTGAAATACCAGACTTATGCTGGATTCACATCACATTGAGTATCCGTTGGTTGTATATCCTTTTGCAACATAAAACATACAGAAGTGTAGGATCCCACGGACTAAAAGGATTTATAGAAGCTAATGTGTGCCCTTTTGTAGCCCTTTGTTTCTAAACATTTTGCAGAAACTATGGGGGATATTTATCAAACATGATGTAAAGTGAAACTGGCTCAGTTGCCCCTAGCAACCAATCAGATTCCACCTTTCATTTTCCAAAGAGTCTGTGAGGAATGAAAAGTGGAATTTGATTGGTTGCTAGTAGGGATGGTCTGAACCCTCTGAGGTTCGGGTTCGTATGAACCCGAACGCTCGGCATCGGATTCCCGCTGTCTGCCCGCTCCGTGGAGCAAGTGGATACAGTGGGAGGACCGCCTGGAAAACTGGGATACAGCGTATGGCTATGGCTGTATCCCAGTTTTCCAGGAGGTCCTACCGCTGGATCCGCCCACTGCACGGAGCAGGCAGACAGCGTGAATCATTACCGAGAGTTCGGACCATCCCTAGTTGCTAGGGGCAACTGAGCCAGTTTCACTTTACACCATGTTTGATAAATCTCCATCTGTATGTGTATATGTTTGCAGACGTTTTTCAGCCATCTGTTTTTGCAAAAAAAAAAAAAGTGTGCAACAACTATGTGGCAAAAATGTGATGTGATCCTAGCCTGAGCCATGGACAGGAGCATCAATGCTTTTTTTGGAGAAAACATTTTTTTTTTCATTTAATGTCAGAGAATTAAAACACCTTTTTAAATAGCAATAGAATATTTCTGATCCTCATTATATATAATATAGGACCCGGCATAAAGCTATGTTTTATAACCTGTGCATCTTGTATTCCTCCCTAACATCAGGACATCATCGAAAGTGTTTATGTGAAGTGCAATAGACATAACATAGAGTAAAATAAAATGCTAGAAAATGAAAGGAGAACTGGAAAATAACATGGCATAAGCATTGACCCACTTCTATGATCATATGTTTCAATTCAGTGCCCAGGATTTCTGGTTGGAGTTTAATCTGCTAAACTGCAAACAGCCGGAATCCTGGATTCAACAATGCAATAAAAAGTATTTTTGACGTCTCTAAAACAATTTACCATTTCACAAAATAATAT
This sequence comes from Dendropsophus ebraccatus, assembly GCF_027789765.1. Taxonomy (NCBI): domain Eukaryota; kingdom Metazoa; phylum Chordata; class Amphibia; order Anura; family Hylidae; genus Dendropsophus; species Dendropsophus ebraccatus. The sequence goes on from NC_091463.1 coordinate 48,778,548, forward strand.
TACGCTTTACGACAACAGTGGTTAGGATTCACAAACCATAAGCAAATGTCTGTGCAAGGCTGGCGATGGCTTTGCCTCTAGCGGTTTGTTTCCCTATACTGATATATGGCTGAGGCTTTTTGTTATAATACGACATAGCATAAAACTAGTGTGTGTTATCATGTAGAAACCTAAGTTTAATGTAAATAAAAAGTAAATCAGGCCTTGCCCTGCAGGCGCATTGAATTGTGTTCTCGCGTATAACCAGATTGAACAATCTTTGCTATATAAACTTTATACTGTACATTAAGGGGGGGGGGGATAATTAAATTAGAAAAAAGGACAGAGAATATTAGTAAATATACAGAGCAACTTATAATACTTTAAGGCAACATATTCTATAAGATACAACAAATCATTGTAAAACAGCAGAGAAGCCACTACTAGTGTTCTCGGTAGCCTGAGTTGTCCCCAGGGCTAAAATGGATAAGGAGCAAAGGTTCCTCTTTTGCTGCATTATATTGGATGGTAACCTATAATAAGGTTACACTAAAGAAGTACTGCAATAATTAAAAGCAGTGTCTGGTGTTGAGAAGCCATTTCCAATAGTCTATTAGGGAATTGTTCTGGATAGTGATTTCAAAGAACATTTCTCATTCTAGAGGACTCGGCATGTCCATGGATAACATAAGCAACCCACCCATTTTAAAGGATGTTGTGCAACCCTTTATTTCCACAGTGGTGGCGCCACATTGGAAATTTAATGCTTGCTCTCAGATTCCTCTTAGATTACATTTGAACGCTGGGGGTCCCAACAGAGAAACATCCTGTGTTCAGCTTATTTTCCAGGAAACCTACTAACAAAAAAGGACTGTCGGAAATATACAACCCCTTTAACTTTTTTTTACAAGGCAATTGCAGGTCCCTTCAAAGACAGGTTCAGGTCTGGCAGCTGTGATGCACATAATTCCTAATTCCTCCTCACTGAAATGAATATGAAAACCTATGATGGTGGGCATGTGTAAGACCCCCACATTGTATCCTTCACTGTGGATCTGCTGTGGATATTGTGAAACTGATCTGCAACTGATTTTAAATCCATTGATCTGTTGTGATGCAGAAACACTGTATAGCAGATCTGCAGCAGATAGACTATGCATGAATGAACCTTAAATTAGACTTCTGAAGGAAAAGATGTATGAGCATACATGGACCCAGCATAAAGTGACAACACCTATGATATCACAGAAACCCAGCAATCTGTGACAATAAACTTGGCTCAGACAACATTTATCAATGAATACAATGAATTTCCTACAGGAAGCAGTGGAAGCTCTGCTGCTGGAGGGAGCCCACTGACCCCTATGTCACATCACCAGATTTATAAGTAGCATGATTTAGGTGAGGGCATGGTGTAGACTTTGCATTGGGACCCAGGAGCTACAAACTATACCTCGGCAAAAGGTAAGAGTTAATAAAAAATGTGCAAAGATTATACTTAATCATCCCTTTAGCGGTAAGAAAACCGATATTTTGGTATTAATAGCTATTGATGTTATTACATGAACTTACGGTTTCTGAAAACTTTGGTGCATACTCAAACCTTCTTTTAGAACATAATCAAATGTGACCAATACATGTCCCAAATAATGCAGGGGAGATAAAGAATTCAGTATTGGTATGAAAGGACATACAGTACATAGCATTACAGATGGGTATAAATCTTGATCCTATGTGAGTACTTAAATCTTGTGCTTTAATAAGTTACAATGTACGTTGTCCATTTGGTACTGGTATCTCAGTGACATGGGCTTTTAAAGTTATTCCACTCACAGCAATTCCTCCTTGTCACATCAGAGCTCAATGCTACCTGATAAGATTGTTTTATGGACTGATGGAACAGTCATGAATCTGTTAAGTGTCTATTAAATAAGGCTGCATTACTAAACAAGCTGTTAGTCGGACCAACATGAGTTTGGTCGTGGCCTCTGGTGCTACACTGGAGGAGTTGAATAATGGATGACAGAGTTATAATCTGGAGGTGGGCTGTGACACTCAAGGTTTAGATCCATGGGCATAAGAACAAGGTCTTCGAGTGTGAGGTCTTCTTCTATTTGGGAAGTTGGCTGGTACTTCACATGATTTCTTTCATTCTCCCCCAATACAGACTCCTTGCTTTTGCTTACTGCTTTCATCCTGTGAACATAGAAACAATATTGAGATCCTAGGTAGATCATCTGTTCAACTCCATACTGCCAGAATGCAGAAAATATACCCTCCACTTTCACTGATACTATGACCTGGTATATCTTTCCATAAATTCATGTAGCATATATGACCTGAAAAGACTTGACATAAAGCCACTGGAGCAGCCAGTCATCTGCACATATAAATTGGTGTACACCATGACGAAACTCTTATTTCTGGACTCTTCTGGGAAGATACACATGCCTTTACATGATCAGATAACTGTGCTCGGAGATCTCAGGTATTAGATATGTGAAGAGAGATGCAGGCAGGCAGCCAAATATCATTGTGTGCTGGACATCAGCCAGCGTGTACTGCATGGTGACACAATGGAGATGTAATTACATAATGTTCTGACCACACAGAAGTGCTGTGGGAAGATCTGTAAACTAGTGAAACATCTAGCTCAATTTATTTATTTCAGCCCTTAAAGGACATGTAAAAAAATTAGAAAAACGTGTCAGCTTCTGTAAGATGCACCAAATCTGTCCATGGTCTATGTATAGTACTGCAGATTGGCTCTGTTGAAGGGGTATTTCAAGGACATAAAATGATTACCTAAGTCTAATAGCAAAAGTTGTGAGTACAATAAAAAATAAATCACCTGCATACCCCTTTAAAGGGAATGAGGCTGAGCGGGATATCAGGATGGGAATGAGGCTGAGCGGGATATCAGGACGGGAATGAGGCTGAGCGGGATATCAGGACGGGAATGAGGCTGAGCGGGATATCAGGACGGGAATGAGGCTGAGCGGGATATCAGGACGGGAATGAGGCTGAGCGGGATGTCAGGATGGGAATGAGGCTGAGCGGGATATCAGGACGGTAATGAGGCTGATCGGGACGTGAGGATGCCAGGATGCCTTGAGCCCCTAAAGCAAGCCGGAGTGTGGATTGGTAATGTATGCACCAGGCCGCCGTGGGTTAAGGGGGGCAGCCATTACATACTCGCAGCGAGCTGAAAATTCTGCTGCGAGTATGTGATCCTATGCAGAATGACAGTGCCAGGGATCACAGCGGATTTCACTGCGAACTCGCAGCATGAAATCCGCTGCGGATCAGTTACGTGTGAATCTAGCCTCAAAAGGAATTAAAAATGTCAAAGCAGGATTGTAAACCTAAGGACAGAATCATGCTGCTAATGCTAATACTAATGCTGCTATATTGCCCTACCATTACTGACATATTCAGTGCATATTGTTGCATTTTTTTCTTTCTTTTTATCTAACTTCAAATGATCTTATATGGAGTAATATAAAATTTTACTCTACTTTTTACTGTCTAAGTGGAAACTTAGGCCTTATTCACACGTTCCGTAATTTACGGATCCGTATTTCCGGATCCGAGTTAGTGCACATTGAAGTCTATTGGGCTATTCACACGATCAGTAGCAGAAATGGATGAAAATCAATCCGTAAAAAAAAAAGGACATGTCCTAGTGCGGACCGGGTGCGGACCCATTTTTTTTTGCGGATCCTCTCATTGAAATCAATTGGTTACGGATTGTTTACGGATTGTAACATGTTGGCATCCGTATTTCCGCAAAAAAATCCGGATGAAGTGCATTGAAAAGCAATGAGTAGTAAAAAAATGGAATTACGGAAATACGGATGGAATACGGATGGAATACGGATGTCCAATCCGCAATTTCTCACGGGTTGTTTCAGGACCAGAAAAAAATACTGAACGTGTGCATAAGGCCTTAGAGTAGACAATCTTTAAATGTGCAAAGTTTACACCATCTTTTACTTGGCCTCGGCCAATGCCTTTTGTTGACATACAATATGACAGCATAACCCAACAAATCCATAATATTGACCTGTACGGTCTCCATGTACCAACCAACAGGTGTGTACATGTTGTAGGAAACTGGCAGAATTCTAAAAAAAGAAAATAGCCATGTACATGTAGGTTCAGTACTGTTTAGTAAACAAACAGTTCACCATAGCTTTACATTGATAAATGCTGTGCCAGTTTCTATATGTCCACTATCAGCTATTCAAGCCTGCCAGAGAGAAACACGCCTGGGCAAATTTCCCCATGACAAAATCTCCTTGTGCTCCAGAAGTACTGTACTTCAGTGGAATAATTTGGATATCGCACCAACTCATTCCACATAACTTGTCACAGCTCAAATCAGTCACGGTCCAAGTTTGAATTCCAAAGTACTCCATGTGTATGTTTTCACAGTGTGAAACCGAGAACAAACTCCACGTTTTCCTTGGTGGGATTTAAGCCCAAGACCCCAGTGCTGCAAGGCAACAGTGCTAACTAGAGATGAGCGAACTTTTCAAAAGATCATTCCGACCGGACTTCCAGATTTTTTTTAAAAAGTTCGGTTCGACCGGATTTCTGATTTCTTCGGATTTCATAGTTTAAAGCATCTATATGATACGGGGGTAGTGTATTTGGTTGAATTTAGGGCTCTACATGTCAGTAACATTGTTATCTTTTCAATATCTCAAAGTCAATTTTTTTTTTAGACTTCTATATTTACCATTACAGGGTCTATGCAGAAAACTCACCATTACAGGGTCTATGCAGGAAAAAGGTAACAAATGCAGTGAAGGAACAGGAGTAGTCATTGGAGGCTAGTAGAGGTCCAGCAATAGTCATTTAAGGCCAGTACAAGAGCAGCAGTAGACATTGGAGGCCAGTGGAGGTCCAGCAATAGTCATTTGAGGCCAGTACAGGAGCAGCAGTAGTCATTGGAGGCCAGTGGAGGGCCAGCAATAGTCATTTGAGGCCAGTACAGGAGCAGCAGTAGTCATTGGGGGCCAGTGGAGGTCCAGCAATAGTCATTTGAGGCCAGTACAGGAGCAGTAGTAGTGAACATGGAGGCCGCTCTTCTTAAAGCTATACCGACATGACACAGGGGGTGGGCTTGTGCAACATCCTTTAGAAAGCAAGAAAAAAAAAATTCGGAGCGGACTTCCAAAAATCCGAATCCGACTGGACTTGGACTTATGGGAAAATCCAACCCGGATCCCATACCGGCCGAACCGGTTCGCTCATCTCTAGTGCTAACTACTGAGCCACCATGCACTCATTCTTACACATTACCCCTAAGAAATAGTTACCTGTCATTAGAAAAGAACTTTTGACATGTCACATGTAGTTTGGGGTCCAAGTGTTCAGACCACAAGCGATTAGGAGAGTTGGGGGAAGTCAGGACTGCTGTGAGTTCCTCTCCCTTCTCTGTATCCATCCAACATGGACAGCCCCAGAAACTTACATTACTCGGCTGTCCAGGTCACATAACATATAAAACATAACACACAGTTGGGACGCTGCACATGGACTTCTGGCTGGTTCTCCTGATTGGTTGCAATCTGAACAATCAGACCCGAAAACATTTAAAGAGAGGTTCCCTTTAAGCCAAATTGAACTTGAAAGTTAAGATTTTACGATATGACCCAACATTCTTTTCTTCTGTAACTTACATAAAGCTACATGGATAATAAATCACTGTTGTAGCTCTAAGACGGCAATATACTTCAATACAACTGATTTTATAGAATGTGGTAGTAAAGCAGTGCCATGTTATTGGTATACATGCATGCGGCTTGTTTTATTTGGTGCCTCGCTCCTGTGATCTCATACTTAGTTAATCTGCCAGGCTCAGAAAGTGAATACACCACAAGTTAGCAGAACAGTGGGATCTGGCAGCAGAATGACAAGCACAATATTCCATGTTTGAAAAAGCAAAGTAATGATCCACAAGAAAGCTTACTGTCAAGCAGAGCTCAGGACTGAAATGTATCCAGGATAAATGTCTCTGATGGATCATTATACTGCGTGACCACTGAGTGATATTGTTTCAGCTTTTCGGTTTACGTCTCTGCTGTAGTTTTTGGACCAATTGTGAATATATTTATTTTAGCTTACTGGTTTCTTATATTAAATCCACATAAAACGCATAGAATTGAGTGACCCTTCTGAGGCCTTCTTCTCTAGCCACCTCTTGGTTGACTTACATGACTTACACGACAGCAATATTTTGCACGAAAATTATAGTGCATGCAAATACAAATTCTGGCACATTTTAAGATTCCACTTAGCAGCACCTCTTTTCTACACCCTTTTCATATCTGTCTAGTGAGGTGTGAAAGGTATCTAAAACATTTGTAATAAATCTGCCCCAAGGAAATGCAACAATGGAAATGACAATATGATAAAGCTAACCTAATATTTTTAATAACCTGGCCACTAAGTGTAAATTATTGTTATAATAATTATTGTATTATTATTATTATAATGTTAACTGGTCTATAGAGAGTATCATACACAGTAAAAACGGTTCACTTTGAAATATTAGGCATCCTTTATGATGTACTAATAGGAGCAAAATAGAAAAATTGCAGCACACACATGGATTAGATTAGTATAATAGCTTTCCACTTACGCATTAGCAATTATTCCAAATGGCCATGATCTGGTCTCTTGTCGCTTGAGATACTTCATTTCCACTGAAGAAAGCACCATACCACTGTCCGATTCACCCTCCTGGAATACAGAATGTCCAGTTATTTCTCTGCTCTAAAGCAGACATGGGGAACCTTCGGCCCTTCAGCTGTTGCAAAACTACAATTCCCATCATGCCTGGACAGCCAAAGCTAAAGCTTCGGCTGCCCAGGCATGATGGGAATTGTAGTTTTGCAACAGCTGGAGGGCCGAAGGTTCCCCGTGCCTGTTCTAAAGTAATAGTTTGTAAGTGTATATAAGGTTATATGGTACCTATAGACTTCTAGAGACCCTAAAATACCTCCATATGCCTCTGTGTCTATATGGAGGCATACAGAGAATTATTCTCTTGGATTCTATATGGATATACTAATGCCACAGCACCAATTTGTGAGCAAAGAATGTAACCTAATTTACCATAATATAATGAACATATACCATCATTTTCACTCTCTGTACAAAACACTGTGGTATATTATCGACATGGATTAAACTGAAGAGATTCATGTACAGTGGTTTACAGGGGTTAGAAAAACAGTCTCACATCTGTCCATAGTTTGCAACTCAGTGCCTTTTTATGAATCCGAGCTGCAATACCAGACACAACCCACAGACAGTTGCGGTGCTGTTTTCCAAAGAAAGCTGTGTTTTCCTGGAAACCACCCCTAAGCCATATGTAATGACTAATGTGTGAACATTGTAGTTACTCCTAATCCAGATGTTTCGGGTGTCTGCTAAGGGCAGGTTCCTGCTGTCTGTGAACATCTGATATGGAGTGGATTGCCATACTGTGAAGTGATGTGCTGCGTTATTTGTGATAGCGGGAATGTGCTTGCCCCAGTCTTCTTTTCCTCTCCGCAGAGCTGTTTACCTCACTGAGCACTTTGTCCTTTCCCACTGGCACCTCATCAAATGTCTTCACACTCAGCGGTCGGTTCTTGTTGTTGTTTCTAAAAAGAAGGGACATTGGGTGAGACTGACACCCACAAGTTCTTTGATAATTCTCAATTTAACGATAAACAAGTAAAGTCTTTATAATATCTTACATTTTTTCCCCGACGTTCTCCTATGTATTAACAGTGAATGCATTCCATTTATATTATGGTAATGTTTTCATATGGTGGATAACACAGTAGTATACTGTATATAAGCAAGTCCTAGTAATTAGGACATATGGAAGCAATTACATGAACAGGTCCTGGAGATGGCTGAAGGATCAACATTATTAAAACAGCTTTGAATAATATGTTTATGATGCACTTCACATGTTCAGTAGGTCTCCCCTGAGTGCAGGTGCATGTAGCATGTGCTCCACATATGGACAGGCATGCTGTAGTTGAATTTTCTCAAGCAAACAGGAAACAAGTCATGTCTGTAAATTCCCAGGACAATTAACAAGGAGATGTAATGCAATACTTTAAATTATTACAGTATGAAAGTCTGGAGTTTTCTGACGCTAAAACACTTCTCATTGAAATGTTTGCAGTTGACTATGATTTCTTACCCAGCCTCTAGCGTGCTCCACCTTGTCATGGAGTTCCTTGTGTTCTGTTCCTCAGTTCCAGGTTTTACACCTATATCCCCATCGATTCGTAAAGCAGTGTTCAGAGGTATGTAGTCTTTTCCCTCCTATATTATCGAACATAGAAAGAACAAATATATATATAATATCATGTTAGTTGTGGGACATGAATAGAACAGGGCAAACTGGAATCATTTTTATTATTGGGCACAAACCTGCTGAACATTGGCCTGAAGAAGGTCTCCTAAGCGTTCTACTAGATCTGTAAAGGTTGGTCGGTCTGTTGGGACTCCCTGCCAGCAATCCAGCATTGTCTGATATCTAAAAATGAAAAAGCAAACTGTGGATGAGACATAATTATCTAACTCCCCATTTTGTTTATGAAGTTACCCGTCAGCCCTGGATGTTTCGTCAGCAGTACTTAGAGCTCTGAGGAATAAATGCCTACTAGGCAGCCAAATTCTCCAGACTTTCTACAATTCTGAATATTTAAATAACATTTAATATGTATTGATAATGACTATAATATGTCTTCTTACATTTCAGGAGTACAGTATTCCGGTGGTCTCATCCGAGTTCCTTCCTTTAGTCGGCAACAGAAATCTTCATCGATCTGTACACCGGGATAGGGAGAAGCACCTATACAATCATGAAATGAAGAGCAGCTCAGTATCAATATGTATTTGTTTCATATATTTTGTGAGAAAGCTAAGTTATATATGTTAAAATACCATGTCTTGCCAAATTATTGCAACTGTTTCTAGCCAAGATGCACAGAATGGAGCAGTTGGCATTGCTATTTTATAGGCTGCATGTGGGCCATTGTGTGTACTATGAAATACAATATAATATAAAATACAACATATTCCCCTACAAGAGGCCACAGAAGCTACAGTGGAATGGATCTATTTTCAAAGAGGCAAGAGTATTCTGGAAAGGGTGCATGCTAATTTGAGTTAGGGTAGGTTTACATCTGTTTAACAGATCCCTTTTTAAATGGTTACTTTTAATGTACAGAAAAATATGGACAACCATGTTTTTGCGTACAATTTAAAAAAATAAACAAATGGATCTGTTTCGATACGTTCTTTTTTTTTTTAATAATGGAGATCAATGAGGTCTAAATGGATGGCACACAATTGCATCTATTTTTCCACCCCCCACCCACATAAAATGGTGAAGGTGCCCCCTAGTTGTTGGTGAGGCACAGCTGGGGAGGCAGTTTTCACAAAAGTTACTATGATCTGCACAGTTTTTTGGGTACTTGCAACAATCTCCATTTTAGCAAAATTATTGACTTATTTTGTACTTGCTTTACTGGTATATAGAGTAAAAGGTGGCCCTAAGGGCCAGTTTACACTGAGTAAACATGGCGTAATTCCATAATCCCGCTGTGCTCAGTGTGCTGCTGTAAGTGAATGAGGGGGCTTGCGCTCCTCCGCTGCCGCCGCTTTCCGCTCAAGGAAGTAAAATGTCACTTCTTTGAGCGGAGAGGAGAGGGAGTGGACGAGTGCGCGCCCCCTCATTCACTTACACCAACAAAATGAGCAACGCGGGATTCCGCGGAGGAGAGCTCCGCCGCGGAGTTACACCGTGTTTACTCAGTGTGAACTGGCCCTTAGGTAGCATTATTTTCAGCTTTAGGCTAGGTTCACACTATGTAACTGTGCGGCTGTATTTTTTATGCGGCTGTAAATGTGCGGATGAAACTACGGCCGTGGGAAAAAATAGACATGCGGCTCAAAACATACGGTCATTTACTTGGAAATCTGGTTCAACTAAAAATAACAAATAAAATCTTAAGAAAGTGATGCAAACACCTCTGGATGCATCTGGGAAAGCAGGGAACACAGTTTACATGAATTGCTATTACCGGGGTTTGCGATCCTCTGCACTAATGCCGATGTCTCTCATGGTTAATCTATTAAAATAATAAAACACATTTTCGTTGTAATAAAGTGCCTTTCGTTGTTCAATAATTAAATTTAAACGAATCCATCATTTTGCAATTAAATATACTGTTAAAATAAATAGATATAAAAATAAATGTATATTTATATATCTATTTATTTTAACAGTATATTTAATTGCAAAATGATGGATTCGTTAGAATTAAATTATTGACCAACGAAAGGGACTTTATTACAAAGAAAATTTGTTTTATTAATTTAATATATTAACTATTAGAGGCATCGGCATTCGGCATCATTGCCGGCTATTTTTGAAGTACTCTGTACGGACCGCCTGTCAATCCACGGCCGCATGTCCAGCCGCAAACAATGGTCTTGTTCATTTTTTACGGGTCCGTTTACGATCGGGCCATAGATTCATACATAGTGTGCACTATGCAGCCGTATATCCTATACTTTCCAGCGTATGCATGAACCACCAAAAATACCGCCGCACAATTACAGCCGCAAATACAGCCGCACAGTTACATAGTCTGAACCTGGCCTTAAACTGGAATTTCAGCACAGATGGTGGGGCTCAGGCTTCCCCTTGGTCAGTCTGGTGAGGCCCAAGCGCTGCGTTAAATAAACTGCAAAAATGCAATGTTGACCTAGCCTCACTAGTGGATTAGAGTTGACACATTGGTTAAAGGGATTTTTCAAGGCCTATTGACAGGATAGGCCATCGATAGCTGATTGTCGGGATGCTGGCACCCAGCACCCCCACCAATCAGCTGTCCTGCAGGCCCTGGTGCTGTGACATGAACCACAACATAGGTTTATGGTGCTCAGAGTTAAAGGAGGGCAGGTAAGTTTTTGTACTGTATGCTGGTAAACAACTGAGTGACCACAATAACTTTTCAGTGAATGAATATACTCATTGGGTATAGCTGTAGACCACAAGCAGGCCAAAAGAATAGAAACATTCTTAAGAAAGCGCCATTGCATAAAACCAGGATATTTTCAAGATCAGTGCACTATTCAAAGATTACAGAATGTTTAACCACAATCTTAAAACAATACACAAAGAGGGTGAAAAAGCTTTTTTTTTTATTAAACAACTCTTCAGGAAGGGCGGCTGGGAACCTTCCACTTAAGAAAGGATAAAAGATATAATGCATAGGTTAAGAAGTTGCTAAAATGTGATAAAACATTAATAAACAGTCTGTATCCTGCATAGAAATCCAAACTTCATAAAGGCACCCACATAGCCATTTCCTCTTGTAGTTAGACACATGTTATCTTACATCAATACAGAGAAATCTACTGTTACCTAAAGCATCAACCTAGACCTGCATATAAAACTCTACTAAATCCATTTAGGTCCTGTCAAATAATAAGTTGTGTTTCCCCATCTTTGGCAGGAAATCTCAGGGACCTTGCTATAGCACTCTCCTGAGTGTGCCAGAACCAAACGATTGAATTTATAAATTACTGTTCTAACTACATTTCAATGTTATCCTATATCTTAGCTATACATAATACACATATTGGAGCAACTTTGTTGGCTAAAACTATATTTTAATCTTGCCAAAAGACTGGAGCCATTATAAACACGGCTTTAGCTATCTTCCAGATTAAATGAGTTTTCCAACGTTAAAAAACACAGCCACTTTCTTCCAGAGACAACACATCTCTTGTCTCCAGTTTGGGTGAGGGTTTGCAACTCAGTTCCATTAAAGTGAATGGAGCTTAATTGCAAACCACACCTGAACTGGAGACAAGAGATGCGTTGTCTCTGGAAGAAAGTGGCCATGTTTTTATTTTTCATGCTGGAAAACCCCTTTAAGATTCCTATATTGGAATGCACCAAAAAGTACATAAACCCATGTTATGGTTAACCTAGCTATGTCTCTTATTAAAGAGGATGTTCCATTTGTCTCCTTCCCCAAGTGAACACATTATTAGTCTGATACAAGAAAGGTAAAAAGAATAGAATATAAAAAGACCTGATCTCTGCTCTTCCTGACAATAATTGAAGTGCAAGACCTGTTAGGTTATGTTGGTACTAACTGGTTACATGAATAGTGTATTTACAGCAATTACCATTTACTTGCAGATACAACAACTGGCAATGAGAGGGCTATGACACTCACTATATATATATTTACATTGTACTTTCTAAACAGAATTGTCTAGCGGAATAAGAATACATTGTGTTACTAACATTAAAATACAATGATAAAGGGTTAACTAGTCTACCACCCAGGGCACACACCAAAACAAACAGTGTCATATAGTCACAGTGCCAGCTCTTGTTTTGACAGAACTTGTAAAAGGACAAAGCCAAGTACAGAGCCCTTCAGTGGAAACCACAGCAATGCAGGCTTGTTCACTAACTTCATTAATAAGATACAGTAAAAACGTTCCAGTCTTAGGGTATGTTTATGCGGTCTTTTTCCCAGACAAAGCTTTGTTATCTACTGATACTAAACACTTGTCAGTCATCCACGCTGTCTATTCCATGCTTTATTTATTCAACATGTGGCTTTCATGACCTTATTATGGCAAAACTCAAGAAGCACTAAAAAGTTCCATGATCCACTTTGTTTAGAGCAGTGTTAGATCAGCTCTCATTTACAAAGCCTGCAAAGGCACCATTAATTGCGCAGCCAAGCCGCACGAATGATCGCTGCTTCACTTCTGCAGACCTGTCTGGCAATCGGCCAATGGGTTTTTGGCATGTCTTAACAGCCGGATCAGCCGATGAATGAGTATTTGTTCATTTGACAGCTGATCGCTAGCTCTATTACACATTGGAATATCAACATGTTTGCAGATAATCACACCGTGTAATAAAGCCCTTAAAAAGCCCCCCAATTTAACAATACTAATTTAAGGCAATGTTCACATGTACTATGAGACTGGCCGTTCCATGACCCGTCTGGGTCACGGAACGGCCGGTCTCAGAAAAGATCTAGCGCCGCTGGGTTCTGATGCGGGCGCACGGATCTGTGCGCGCCCGCATCAGAACTCCCCACTGCACACTATGGAGCATGCGACCAAAGCCACTCACTTCATAGTGTGCACTGACAGGGTTTTCTGTGGCCGCTATTCAATGACATGTAAGTTTTCTATGGCGCCACTAGGTATCTATAGAGCCTACGTTGTGCTGCAGGCTGAGGGAATCTCGGCCGGAGTGTTTACACATGGTCGGCCTGCAGCACAACGTAGGTTCCGTGCCAATCATAACCGTTTCAACAACGGCCGTGATTAGCACGGAACTTACTATGTGTGTGAACATGGCCTAAAGGGACCTGTGGGCAGTTTTTTTTTCTTTTTTCTTTTGCTATACACCTTGTTCTTCAACTCCACTGACCTAGTTTAACCCCTTAAGGTCAAAGCCTATTTTCGTTTTTGCGCTTTTGCTTATTCCATTTTAAGTTTAAAAGTCCATAGCGCTTGCATTTCTTCACCTAGAGACGTATATGAGCGCTTATTTTTTGCGAAACCAATTGTACTTTGCAATGACAGGCATTATTTTTCCATAACATATGCTGCGAAACCGAAAACAAAAATTTGCGCTGTCAAATTGAAAAAAAAAACGAATTTGTTTTGATTTCGGGGAGTTTTGCATTTACGCCGTCCGTCCTATGGTAAAACTGACTTGTTATGCATATTCCTCAAGTCGTTACGATTACTATGATATATAACATGTATAACTTTTATTGTATCTGATGGCCTGTAAAAAATTCAAACCATTGTTAACAAATATACGTTCCTTAAAATTGCTCCATTCCCAGGCTTATAGCGCTTTTATCCTTTGGTCTATGGGGCTGTGTGAGGTGTCAGTTTTTGTGCCATGATGTGTTCTTTCTATCGTTACCTTGATTGCGCATATATGACTTTTTGATAGTTTTTTATTACATTTTTTCTGGATTTGATGCGACCAAAAATGCGCAATTTTGCACTTTGGAATTTTTTTGCGCTGACGCCGTTTACCGTGCGAGATCAGGAATGTGATTAATAGTTCGGGCGATTACGCGCACGGCGATACTAAATATGTTTATTTATTTATTAATTTATATTTATAAAATGGGAAAAGGGGGGTGATTTGGACTTTTATTAGGGGAGGGGATTTTTTATTAATAAAAACACTTTTTTACTTTTTTTTTTACTGTAACTAGAAGCCCCCCTGGGGGACTTGTATATAGACAGCACTGATCTCTCATAGAGATCAATGCTGTGTATATACACAGCAAAGATCGATTAGATCGGTCATAGATTACTATGGCCTGCTGCAGGCCATAGCAATCTATTGCCGAGCCGGGATCAGCGTCATTCCGACGCTGAGGCCCGGCACGGGCAGAAGAACGGATCTCCCCCCCGCGATCGCATTGCGGGGGGGAGATCCGTCCCACTAGACACCAGGGACGTGAGGTCTGAAGCCTCTAAGTGCAGCTGTCAGGTTTGACAGCTGCACTTAGAGGCTTAATTAGCCGGCGCGGCAACGGGACCCGCGCCGGCTAATAGAGGCACTGCCCGGCTGCACGTGTCAGCCGGGATCAACGCCGTTCAGAGCGGGGTCCTGGCGTGACCCCGCTCTGAACACCCCGAGCGGCACCATGACGTATCAGATACGTCATGGGTCGCTAAGGGGTTAAAGGAAGAAATAAGATGAGTAAAACCCCACCCAAGAACTCAGTCCCAACCGTCAATCATGGGGGTGGAAACATCATACGACAAGACAACTGCACCATATTGAAGGAAAATTGGATGGAGCCATAAATCAAATACTTATTTCATGCAATAAAATGCTAAATAAAATGCAAAATGCATAAAAATGAAATGTGATTTTCTGGATTTTATAACAGGTTCTGTCTCCTATAGGTGAAGTGTACCTACGATAAAAATTACAGACCTCTCCATTCCATGTAAGTGGGAAATTAAGCAAAATCGTCAATCTATCAAATACTTATTTTCCCACTGTATAATACTACAATATTAAGAAAAATATAGGAAAACGTGGTCTTTGTGGGTTTAAGTGGTGTGAATGTGAGGCTGAAGGAGCATGAAACAGCCTAAGGGGGAGTGAATAGGAGGATGCGTAATCCTGAATAAAGACTTTAAGCCAATAAATCATTAACCTAAAGTCTCCCATAAAAATGCAAACTTTACATATAATAAGATACAGACTAAATGAAGTGTCATTATACAATATCCTTCTATTTCTATAGGCATTTTGACTGTTGCTGCCATAACATGACATTGCATAGAAGTACAGACAATGGGTGGGGTAGGCCCTGTTTGCCTCGATAACTTACCCAGTGAGAATATCTCCCATAATAGCACACCAAAGGACCACACATCACTCTGTGTGGTGTAGATCTTATCAAATATAGCTTCAGGTGCCATCCACTTAAGAGGTAACCGTGCCTGGAAGGAGAATAAACATCTATTAACATCGCAATGACATGCTTGAAATACAAAATCATAGTTTTTGCCAAGCTATAAACACTTGTAATCAGGAGCACAGATCGCCTCATGCCCATTGTACTGACTAAACTGCTAGTTCTTCAGAGCTACTTCAATATTTGTTTTATATGAAATAGAGATACCGTTATGGATCTTTCTTTCAGTCTCTTTAAGACACACTCCTGGATTTTATAAACTATTCATTATGTAGTTTAGGGATTGGAAACCTTTAGCTCAAACTACTGCCAAACTACAATTTCCATAGAAGCCAAAGCATTAGCTGTCCAGGTATGATGCGTGGTCAACCAAATAGTCAACCAAAATGTAAAATTCAACTGGTATCACCTCATCTAATCTTGTGATCCCAAGAAATCCTGGAAATTACAAGTGTTTCTTTGCTCTCAATGGGGTCACTATCTCAGCCAGCAGAACTTCCTATATGATAAAGCTGCATATAGACTGTGTGCAACACCCTCTTCACAGACAGGAGAAAGAAAATCCCATCACAGTCGCTTATGATTTTACAGTTTCAAGATGGTGGCTGATCAGGGGTCACATAACCCAGATACAGCAATGAAATGCAGATAAATATAATGGCAGAAGAGCAGGGGTGAAACAGATGACACTGCAGAAATTATTATAGTTTGTGTACATTATACAGGAAAAATTAAATAATATTCTGGAAGTGCTTGTTTAAGGTCAAATCACTGATATAAATTAATAATGCTGAACATGGTATTTTATAATTTTTTTTCCCCAAATCCTACCTATCTTTTAATAGCATCTTACTCTTTGCTAATTATGAAGTACCCCAAAAAAAAAAAGTACAGAACTGCTGGAATTCTCTTCCACTGAGACTATAACATTGATCTACTCTAGACAACGTGTATATATTGTTATTGAATCCTGCATTTGCTTTGACCATATTGGATGGAATCCAGGTCACAAATACTAGTCTCTTTAGGTACTAACCTAAACCTGGTATTTTGTTCAAATACACAAGCAAAAGCATATCCTGAAATTTCTGGGCCCCCAACTGTTACATGAGGCAGATGACGGTTTTGGCTTCAGAGTGTAACCCCCTTTATCTTCCGTAGTTTCCTCTTATACACAAGGCATGTGTAGTACAGACCCTGTTAGTGTGGTACTTACATCTCCTTTGCGCACATAATCCGGGTCTTTGTATATATCACGAGCTAGGCCAAAATCGCAGATCTTTACAACATTATTTTCAGACAATAGGATGTTCCTGGCCGCCAAATCACGATGAATGCACTATAAAACAAAGAAAGAAATGTCAGAAATCCACAGGATGTGTCATAAACAATAAACCTGCATTCCAGCCCTTCAAAGAAAAGCTCTCCAGTCCATTCAAGTCCAAACACAATATTCTCAAAGGGCTTACACAAATGGAGTACTAGAAACAACTTCTTCTCCATTGTCTTATATCATAACAATGTACAGACATTTATGGGTAAAAGGAAGCTTCAGAAAGCCTTGGTCAGCAGTGTACACGGTGATCAATGAAACAACATGCACTATAACAGTTATTAGATGTGGTCAAACTGCCCTTATCTCTTGACAACCATATAAATATGGTCACCAAAACATCCTGTCCTCTTTTTGGGTCCTCACTGTTTGGAAGCCCCATAGAGAATGAATGGAATGCTGAACACATATGTGCTGCTGCTCCATTCATTTGGGGGACATTCATCAACTTTATTTTCAAAACGATTCCATTGGCGAGAAATATGGTTTGCATGATATAATGTACCTGAAGTGCAACTCCTCCACTTTCCTCTTGTATCCGTAATGATAAATCTCACTTTTCATTAATATAACAGTGCACACTTCTATTACTTAAAACAATTGAAAAGGAATTGCCATAGAGGTTCATACCGTATTCTAATTTCTTTCCTACTAGCAAATGATTTGATTTAGTTATCTGAAATATTTGCTTGTTTACTTGTATAACTCTTTTCTCCCCTTCACTTACACAGCATGCATTGTAGAATAAACACAAAACATTTGGACTTTTGCAACATTTAATGGAATTTTGACAAAATGTGGCTAAAAAAATGAAATGTTTGGTTACATTTTCCATTTACTAAATAATACGTCCTGGCATAAACAAGCCGAAGCATAACCTTACTGGTGGTGAGCGAAAATGCATTAGCTTGCAAACTGGCCTGAAAGTGAAGGTTATGTGGTGGGCTTATGCACGTCTGAAATTCTTACTTTTCTCGAGGCCAGGAACTCCATGCCCTTTGCCACCTGGAAGCTGTAACAAATCAGATCCTCCATTGATAGCTGCTTTTTGCTCACATATTCGGGATCTGAAAAAAAACAACACATTTTGTTGAATATGTAAATAATCATCACTAAAGAATAGTGAGAGCTCGGGCCACATCTTCGCTGCAGAGCAGCTTCTTAGCCAACGTCCTTCCTCACGATTTTACTTATAATAATAATAATAATAGTTTCCTGCAATTAGTTTTTGTAGAATGTAAAGTTCAGCAGACATGGCTCGGCTATGGTAATACAACATGGTTGGCACTAATAAAAAACATGACAATCCATTTCAGTACATATAACAATCTCCGATTAGGATATACTTGAGGTTCACATCTTCTGCTAAGGCTTGTGGGGCAGGCATCTGCTTGGCATGTGACTACCACATTTCATGGACTTCAAAGCAAAACCCAACTTCATTGTTTTTCATTGAACAAACTGGGACGACCTTATGTACGCCAAGAAGTTCTAATAAAACAGAAGTGATAAAGAACAGAATGGCAGGGGGATATACATCATACTCAGAGACTAGCCTGTGACGAACATGTCACCATTGTGTCTGTTTACTGCAGTTACTGAAGTCGCTAACAGCCATCACAGAAACCACAAGGGCTCCATTAATAAAGGGACTGACAAATTACATCAGCTGTTTATTTCTATTCTTACGTTAAAAGAAAATATATGCAGTGACTGCTTTTATCGATTATTTATGTCTAATTACTTAGGAAATGCAATCTTTTGAGCTTAGCGACTTGTCATGTGCTATTTTGATAAATATGGTAAAATTTGCACCATTTTCTTTTCATCCATTCAGTGTAGTGTGTAAGAACTAGTATTTAATATAGGGATTTAAGGAACACCATAGACAGAATTATTGTCGTGTATGACTCTAATCTTCCTTAGAGTACATATATCCACTAAGCAAGATCTTAGAGAAACATGTTGGGATACAACACCTGACACATTTCATGATCACCCATGATAGGCAAGCACATTTTGGCAGAATGTTATTACTTACTGTACATCGAAATTGAGTTTCTCAGCCTGTTAAATGTTATGGAAGTGTTGTGATGTTTTAGTTACTTGGCTATCCTCAGCAGTCCCATAGGTTTCATTGGAGTGGCAATGCTCTAGGGATCCCTGTTCAAATGATCAATACCCCACCAGACATTTAACACCAGATCTATAATTAGGTGATAAATTGTCATTTTGGAATAACCAACATACAGTACACCTTCTTCTGCAGTTTACTTGCTGCCCGCTCACACCATGTTAGATGATATATATGTTTATTACCTTCTTCTTCCTCCTCTGAGTCACTGTAACTTTTATCTTCTATGAATCCCGAGCTGGCAGAGCTGCCAGTACTGGCCACGCTTTCTAACCTTCTCTTTATTAAGTCTGAGAGGTCACTGTTTGAGTCATCTGCTGTTTTCTCGGCTTCCTGGGACTGAGTACACACAAATATAAATCACATCATTGTTGTCGTAGTCACATTAAATCTATATCAGACCTTAACCTTAATACACAATCCTATTGAAATAGACTTTGGTTATAGAGTATTTCACCACCTTTGTATGTACTTCACAGGGTTGTGACATTCAGACAGTCCTTATGTATATGTAGCTCACAAGCAGTCTATACTTACCATGCTGCTGGTGATCCGGCATCCGGCTTCTCCAGTCCTCTAGCCGCTGCCTGTATGTTCAGGCCCTGCCTCCTCCTGAATGATTGACAGCTGGAACATGCAGCCTGGTAAGTATAGACTGCTAGTGATCTGGAAACTGACAGTACAGATATATACATATCTGTGCTGTCGTTCTCCCTTTATAGCTATCGGCCACACAAACCGCTGTTTACACAGGGAATTGTGCAGCTAATAAAGATAAATATTAAAGCAGGTTCTAAACTATTCACGTCAAACTCTGGCCTGCGGTGCCATTATTTTTGGCCCACCGACCTTTTCCATTGCTGCGTTAAATCTGGCCCGCCTGACGTCGCAGCAGATTATAATATAGGTGGTCCGGACGGCTGTTCGGACCAACCATTTTTTAATCTCGTAGGCCGCAGGCAGTTTTTAGCCTGTGGCCTAGAAGTATGTCAGTAGTGCCCCGACACCAGCAACATGGTGATGTCTTCACGCGTGTCTTTCACCGAGCGCCTCCCGCAGCCTCAGGAGACACAGGAAGGGTGAGTCTAAGCTAATGGGGCAGCCATGAACAACTACAGTAGGGGCTGGCTTCTATTTTAGAGACTATTCTGGAGGGCTGGCTTCTACTTAGGGAGGGCTGGATACTATATAAGACTATTGGAGACGGCTGGCTACTATATAAAACTATTGGGGTGGGCTGACTACTATATAAGAGTATATTTGAGGGACTGGCTTCTAAATAAGAGACTACTGGGGAGGGCTGGCTTCTATATAAGACAACTGGAGAGGGCTAGCTACTAAATAAAACTATTAAGGTGGGCTGGCTACTATATAAGACACTATTGGAAAGGGCTGGCTTCTACATAAGAGACTACTGGGGAGAGCTGGCTACTTTATAAGATTATTGAAGAGGGCTGGCTACTCTATAAAACTATTGGAGAGGGCTGGCTACTATATAATAGACTATTTTAGGGACTATATAAGACACTATTTTGAGGAATGGCTACTATATAAGACACTATTGGGAGGGCTGACTACTATATAAGACACTATTGGGAGGGGTGGCTACTTTATAAGACACTATTGGGAGGGGTGGCTACTTTATAAGACACTATTGGGAGGGGTGGCTACTTTATAAGACACTATTGGGAGGCCTGGCTACTATATAAGATACTATTCAGAGGACTGGCTACTATATAAGACACTATTGGGAGCTGGCTACTATATGGGACACTGTCAGGAGGGCTGGCTACTATATTGGTCACTATTGGGAGGGCTGGCTACTATGTGGGGCTCTACTAGTAGGCCTGGCTAGTATGTGGGGCACTATTGTGGGGGTACTACATGAGGCCCAATTATGGGATTACCTACTGCTTGAGGGATATATCTACCATGGGGGGGACAATTACTTTAGGATAGGCAATGCCAGGAATGTTGCATGCTGCTTTGACGATGGCAGAAATGCCGCATGCACTCTTCAATAAAAATAATGGTTGGCCCGTCCACTTTTTTTATATTGGCCCACTGTGTATTTGAGTTTGTTCCAGACAATCAGCAGGTGTTTCTAGCAACGTTCCTGGTCGAAAATCGGCCTGTGTAAAAAACCTTTAGGAGATTTCCCTCTATTGCTAACTAAATGATTTAATAAAGGAATGTGGTTGTAATTTTACAAAGTTAAAAGGTGGCGTCCAGTCTTAATGACCTCCATCTAAAAGCCAAAATTAGGCAACAAAGTGTGTGACTTAATATAGAGGACCCAGTATGTCTGTAAATTACACAGACAACTTGTTGATTTTAATAGTGACCATATATTTTGTAATTTTCCCTTTGGTGGCATTGTAGAAAATTAAAATCTTGGCACCAGGTTTGCGCACAGATGCATGAGATAATATGTTGGGAGACCCTTCCAACACTGTCACAGAAAAATAATCTAGTTTATAATAGATTATTATAAACTGAACTGTTATATCATCAAAACCACCTTCCTAATATTGTGCTGTTCTCTCTTGTGCCCTTTTGTTACTCTTCCAGGCATGGACCCCACAAGACCTTTGAAGGTGCCCCGTGGTATAATATGACATAAAGCTGTTAGCAGCATTTTTCTATTAGGTCCTGTAAGTTGCAAGTTGTAGCTTCCTAAGATTACATTTGTTTTACAGTGATTCTTAAGCATGCCTAATAATATTGAGACCTGAGGACTTTGGAGACCAACAATTTGTCATGTTCCTCACACCACTAGGTATAGGTGTCAAAGCAACATCCAAAGAAATGCCAGGCCCCAAGGTTTCTTGATGGGCTATCTTTAATTTCCCATGTGCCTCAGTTAGCCTTAAGTGCCTATCACCCCATCCGCAGTTTATTGATTTTAGCCATTTTTGGTAGGTACTAACCACAGCATCCCAGCAACACACCAAGACCTAAAGTTTTGGAGATACTTTGGATCCCGTTTTTCATCCATTTCAATTTGGTATCTGCTAAAGTCTATCAGAACCTTACAATTGTTCATTGTTCCCCATTCCAACACATTAGTTTCAAGAACTGGCTTTTCAATTGTTGGCTAAAATATCCCACTTCACCTATCAGTGTAGTTTTAATGGTCTATCTCTCCTAGCAAGAAAGAAAATTTGAACTTACAAACCCCCAGTGTCTGATTAGGACATGACGCCATGGCTAATAGATGCTTTGTAAGCCAGCAGACACAGATATATGGAGTCTAGCACTTTACCTAAAAGATCACTCTAGTCATGTAACATTTTGGAAAAAACTAAAATTATGTGACATGTAGAAGCAAGCCCTTGTTATTCACTAACTAAATTATGTGGACAAAGCCAGATGTTAACCCCTTAATACAAGGCTAAAGCTATTAATAATGGTCAGTCAATCACTTATAAATTGCTTTTCATTTTGGTTTCCCATATTCCTAAATATACTCCTATATAGACCAAAGAAAATCGGCCTGTCCTCCAGCCAACTACACAACTCCTACAACAAAGGACAACAAATGTAATCAATAATAATCTTTATTCATAAATTTGCATAAAATCTTGAGACAAACAATAATAAAAAAGCCATAATAGCCATGCACATGGGGCAAGTAATACACAGGAAATATTGAACAGTATTGCACAAGATCCAGTAAACCAGTTATGTAACAATTTATTAGTATTGGTTCATTGTACAATTCCCTTCATGAAAATCATATATATATTGCACAAGGCCCAGTGGCAGCAAGAGGAATTGATAAAGAAGGGTGAAATCACATAAAATATATAATACCTGTGGTCAAGGTGTGTGCACGCTCCCCTCCAACGCACGTTTCGCGCAAAGCTTTCTCTAGGAGGTCCTCCTAGAGAAAGCTTTGCGCGAAACGTGCGTTGGAGGGGAGCGTGCACACACCTTGACCACAGGTATTATATATTTTATGTGATTTCACCCTTCTTTATCAATTCCTCTTGCTGCCACTGGGCCTTGTGCAATATATATATGATTTTCATGAAGGGAATTGTGCAATGAACCAATACTAATAGATTGTTACATAACTGGTTTACTGGATCTTGTGCAATACTGTTCAATATTTCCTGTGTATTACTTGCCCCATGTGCATGGCTATTATGGCTTTTTTATTATTGTTTGTCTCAAGATTTTATGCAAATTTATGAATAAAGATTATTATTGATTACATTTGTTGTCCTTTGTTGTAGGAGTTGCATATTCCTAAATAGTAGATCTTTCTAGTTCAGCACTGGTAAACCCACTGGGGAAAGTTTATGAACAGGGCATTTTTCTATGTGTGGTCGAATTCTGCTATGGTAATAATAGACTAATTTATGGAAAGTGCAATTTACTATTAGGGATAAGCCTAGTCTATTTTCTGTGGTACTGATTTGTTAGTCCCAGAATTGTCACAAATTTGTCAGATACCCATATCCAGGGATTACGTTGGATTCGTTCGGACTACTTTGGGGACTAGTGGATTTTAATGCTAAATAAAGTGATTAATGAGCGGAGTGGGGGAAATGTTATTTGAATAAAAAACACTAACACTAGCCCCCCCCCCATTATTACCCCAGTACCCACTGCCTTAGGGGTACTGGGAAGAGCTAGCCCTGGTGCATCAAAATTGGTGCTCCTTTACTGGGCAGTAGCAGGCTGGTATTATTAGGCTGGGGAGGGTCAAAATAAATATCCCTTCCCACCCTGGTGTTACTAGGCTGCTCCTGTTTGTTTTTTACCTGGCTGGTTATGGAAGACAGGGGGATCCTACACACTTTCTTGTCTACAGTGCGGAGCTGTGTACAGCCACACAAGGTAAGTAGTGATGGGGTCGAGCCAAAACGCCACCTCTAGTGTGCAGTCAGTGTACGAGCCATGTGCCAATATTTTAGATAGTCGCACATGATAAATCATGCCTACTTTCAGCGTAAGCTGAAGTAGGCATGATAGGTCTACGTTGGGGAAAAGTCACAAAATTTTGCGCTGCTATGTGGTTGTGCAAAATTTTGCCACTTTTTGATGCCAAAAATATGGTCTAAAAGCTTAATAAATCCGCCCACTGTTCTTATATTACTGCACACACATCATTTAGGAAAGTCAAATGACAACATGAAACATGAAAAGGAGGCCTTATTGATTTTCAATCTATGTGTCGTCACAGTGGCACAAATATTCAAACACTTTCCCCCCTCCGGAATGATATTGATACATCATGCCGGGCAAAGAAAGACTCCACTGCAGAGCTTCTATGCTGCCTGTGTTTCACAGAACGTGTGAATAAGCCCTCATTCCAACTAGTCTTAAAACATTGACTAGGGCTTTATCACACAACCTTGGTAAGATGGCACCCTGCTCTGCATCAAGGAGAGGCGATAACCCCCAAACTGTCTGCAGATGGGGATCCTTTCTTTTTAGAGACATATGGTCAGCTTAAGATACCCACATTTCTGGTTATGCAGTTGCCATCCTTAGACATTATTTTATGGATTGCAATAGGAAGCTTATGTTCTAGGACTAGGATGGGATAGTGAGGTGCATGACAACTTATTAAAGCAGAATGTTTGATTAGGATCACCTTCTGGAATTCAGAAAACTCAAAGTATGTATCCCCCACAACCCCACCACATTACATAATCCCCTCCTGTATAGAGGTTAGTGACACTATATGTTCTAGTGTAAGGTCAAACCAAGGAGGTCTCCCGAATCTCTTTGTGTTGCACAAATCAGAGGTGAAAGTTAAAACTGCCATACAACACATTTCACTTGCACACTCCCCCATACACATACATCTCCTATCAGTGTCCTTGTAGCAAACCTAACTACGTGTATCTGGGCTGCAGCCATATGGAAACTGTCAGCGAGCCCCAGCAGAGGCAGGGAGGGAAACAAAGGCTTTCCATGGGAAAGTTGGCCATAGGCCTGGATAAATGTCATTGTGTGCCATGAAATTGACAGGCACTAAAAAATTGATGATTTCATAAAGAAAAACATTAGCTAATATTATAAATAAGAGGAATGATTAAGTTAGATGTCACTGTTTAACTGTTCATGGTATTTTTATGTGCATTATGGTATTTGCAAGGGAGTGATCTGTTTGCATTCAAGTTTTTCTTTACATATATTATTCAGATTCACAGATGTACAGGTCACAGGATGTCTGGGAAATATTTTATCTGCTGCTGCCTGATCTCACATGGTCAACATGCATTACACGCACTGAGCTTTCTCCATAGGTGGTGAGATTCCAAAGGACACCGTACGTCATACATGGATGAAATCGCAGCAATTTATTATACAAAAGATTTTGGAACAGGGACTGTCAAATGCTGCAGGATTACATGCTATAAAATATGGCAGTAAAGTTATGATGACCTTTTTAAATATTTCCTGCGTCACACCCATTAAATAGGACATTGGTGTCTGTAGCTTTCTCATTATTTTGAAAGGTGGGTCTCTTGATACTAGGCTGGGGCAGTTCCCTGAAGTCTATTATTTAGCTCTATCTTCATAGTTAAAAACGTTTTATTGAAAAATATTCATAATGTATCTTACCTTGTAAGCTATGAAATCTCCACGTTTGCTGCGCAAATAATTGGACAAGTTTCCATGCTTGCAATATTCCACTATAACCATCAAAGGTCCTGTTGAAGAGAAGAAACATTTTAAAGGAAAAGTCACATATTTCTTAGATTTTTCTGGTAAGGTCACAACTAAAGTCTCAAGTCTTTCATTCAAGGGCGAAGTTAGGATTCATGGGGCCACATAGCAAAAAACTTCATAGGGCCCTCCCCCCTTCCCTCCACATTTTTACTTGGCTCCCAATGTTCCTTTGTTCTCCCAGTTCCCTGGTGCATGTCAGTCAGGAGTAATGTCAGTCATGCACCGGGGAGCTGGTAGAATGAACACCAGTGGACTGCACCTGACAAGGTGAGTATGTGTATGGCGGTGGTGGTGGGGTTCTTATGGCTGGAGGTGCAATGCTGCCTCTGGCCACAAGAGAGACTGTCAGGGCAGGAAGCAGAGTAGGGCAGCAATTAACTATGAGCGTTCATTACAAATGTTCATGGTTAAAGGGCCAGGGACCTGTGGGCCCCCTTAGTGCACGGGCCCCATAGCAGTGGCGTGCTCTGCCTTCATATGGTAGCTATGTGACTGTTTCCAGTACTTATCAGCTACTGTCTGTCCTAGAGGAAGTGGTGTTTCTTTCCAATCTGACATGGTGCTCTCTGCTGACACCTCTGCCCATTAGAGGAACTGTCCAGAGCAGGAGATGTTTTCTATGTTGATTTGTTACTGCGCTGGACAGCAGAGAGCACTGTGTCAGAATAAGAATACACCACTTCCTGCAGGGCAAAAGAATTCAGTATTTAATTCTTTACTAATTAAAAATAGATATCCTTACTGCTCACTGTGCTATTAGGGGGCTTGTTTTTTTTTGCCCCTGAGATCTCACTTGAAGACACATACAGAGTCTTGTGCTCTACTTGCTGAATGAACATCCTGTCTCCATGCACAGCACATCATGCTCACACTCTTGGCTCTGTCCACATGTTTTTGTTTGTCAGTAGTGACAGACAGTGTGCTACAGATCTATCTGAACTGTTCACACAAACGCACTGCCACTCCAAATCTTATCTTCATATTCACTCTATCTGTCTCTTCCTCTGTGACGCAGGCCCTAAAATTCCTTTTTATCTTGTTAATGCAATAAATCAGCACAAGCAGTGCACTAACGTCCAAGTACACTCATCATCATCTGATGTCTTACTAAGTTTGGTATGCTCCTTCCTCTACCTCTGAAAAGTGACTGCTCTTTATTTGTATGATCTTTGTGGATTAACTTTTACATAGACCAGGTGCTTGTTTTAGGAACAAAGAAGGAACATGAAGGTTCCAGTTTAGATAAGAGAGAGGAAACCACTATATATCCTAACCATTACAATGTTGTTCAGCCATAGGACATGGGCCAGTAACTGGTAGGTAATTCATATGTTAAACAGCTTGCTCCAAGTATTCCATCTTATGATATTGGAGGCACCACCTTAAAATCAGTGAACATTCAGATGTTCCTGAATAGTATTTTGCCTTAACTCCTTAAGGACGGAGCCAATTTCGATTTTTGTGTTTTCTTTTTTTCCTCCTTGTGCTTAAAAGGCCATAGCCTTTGCATTTTTCCACCTAGAGACCCATATGAGCTCTTATTTTTTGCACCACTAATTGTACTTTGCAATGACAGTTATATATATATGAATGTTATATATGTTCCTCAAGTCGTTACGATTAAACGATATATAATATGTATAACTTTTATATTATGTGAAGGCTTGTAAAAAATTCAACCATTGTTAACAAATATATGTTCCTTAAAATCGCTCCATTCCCATACTTATAAAGCTTTTATCCTTTGGTCTATGGGGCTGTGTGAGGTGTAATTTTTTGCGCCATGATGATTACTTTCTATCGATACCTTGATTGCGCATATGCGACTTTTTGATTACAATTTTTCTGGATTTGATGCGACCAAAAATGTATAGTATGAACAATTACGCATGCGGTGATAGCAAACATGTTTATTTATTTATTTGTTTACTTTTATTTATTACATGGGAAAAGGGGGGTGATTCAAACTTTTATTAGGGGGAGGTCTTTTTATATTAATAATGACACTTTTTTTTTTTACACTTATACTAGAAGCCCCCCTGGGGGACTTCTAGTATAAGCACTTGATTAGTGGGCACGGCGATCGGACCCGTGACCCCGATCTGAACTCCCTTACCGACCGCAGGGCGTAAATATATGCCCGAGGTCATTAAGGGGTTAAAGGAGAAGTGCGGCGAAAAATTTTATTAAATTATTGTATTGCACCCCAAAAGTTATTCAAATTCCCAATATACACTTGTTATGGGAAATGCACATAAAGCGCTTTTTCCCCGCACTTACTACTGCATCAAGGCTTCACTTCCTGGATAATATTGTGATGTCACGACCCGACTCCCAGAGCTGTGCCGGCTGTGGCTGCTGGAGAGGATGATGGCAGGGGGACACTGAGGGACACAGGGCACAGGAGGGACACTGAGCATCCCTCTGCCATCATCCTCTCCAGCAGCCACAGCCCGCACAGCTCTGGGAGTCGGGTTGTGACAGCACCATGTTATCCAGGAAGTGACATCACCATTTTATCCAAGAAGTGAAGCCTTGATGCAGTAATAAGTGCAGGGAAAAAAAGCATTTTATAAGCATTTCCCGTAATAAGTGTATATTGGTGATTTGTATAACTTTTGGGGGAAATACAATACTTTAATAAAAATATTCTCCGGACTTCTCCTTTAAGTTTTCTCTAGATCACTGACACATCTAGTCATATAAAGGCTTACCTTTTATGCCATAAAACATACCTCACACCATTACAATAACACTTTTATCTGCATTAAATCAAAAAATGTAGGAAGTCAGAGAAGAAAGGTAAAGTATTAAGAAGACGAAAAAATATTAACATGTGAACAATAGCGGAAAGTGGCGATACGTATAACAGTGAAGATTTGTGTACAGGGACTAATGGTATCATGTACTCCTGGTATGAAAGAACCTGGAGCCCTGGATTGCAGCCTGCCGTTTGAGCAGTGGATGAAGCCAGGAAACCAGGATGGGAGGGCAGTGCTCTGCATTATATATGTTGGGCCTACTCTCTTTGAATGAAAGATATAAAATATATATAGCTTAGTGAATAGACAGGATCAATAGGTGCCAAATGGTATGAGGCTAGAATGGTTCGGGAAGGAATTAACGAGATAGCCGTGACTATTAGATTATTGTCCTGACCTGATTATTTTGCAGGACTGTCTGAATCTCCAATGATAACAGATGTTCTGGGGAGAAAAATTTGGTAGCTGGGTTTCAAAATGTCCAATTTTCCATTCTCATGGAAGATAAACCTGAAAATCCTGGCATCAGCCTAACACGCCCTCCCACAACCACATCCCATTGAAAAGCTATGTTTGGGAGGCAGGTTAGAAGAAAGCAGTCTGCTGAAGCGATCGATCAATGGACATCTATTTCAGGGCTGCCAAACACTAGAGAAAAGTTGTGTTAACCCGGTGATTTCTGAAGGAACGGTCAACTTCCTAATATGTATGGAGGACTCCATGATTGGGCATGTTGGCTTTGAAGAGCCTGATAAATCTGTTGCATGCACTTGGAAAGCATTAAAAGGCTTAAGAAGAATTAAATAAATTATTTTATATTTGTAAAGAAAATATAGATATTCTGTAAGTGGACATATCGCAGCCTGGCATCATCAAAGTAAAAATTTCATTGGGAATTACTGTGCAATGTGCGTGCACAGCAGAAGAATGGACTTTGATGTATTCAAGCTTGTTTTGCTTTTTAAGTGGACCGAGGAACATTTACTTAAGAATTCAGTAATTGGCCTGCAATTAATACAGACATGTATTTAAAGGAGAAGTCCAGTGAAAATAATAATTTTCCAGTAGACAGGGGGTGATCAAAATAAACAAGCGCTACTTACCTCTCCCTGTGCCCCCTGAAGTGCGGCATCACAGGCTCCAGGACTCCCACCGCAACTCATTCAACCCCCCCCCCCTCCCCCCCCCGAGTTTTGACGTTGTCATGACTCGGGGGAAATACCCGACCCAGCTAAGGGCTGGGCAATCCATAGGCTGAGTTGCGACATTGCCCGTGGTCAATGCCCCTGCCTACTGAAAAATTATAATTTTCACCGAACTTCTCCTTTAAGTTATTTGTTTGGAATTTTCCACTATGTACTCAAAGGTCTTCCCTTGTGAGCTTAATTGTGTATAGCAAAAAAAGAAGCTTTACGTTGTAGGAAATGAAAGGGTTAATGCTAGTGACTTACCTCCAGGCTTGGTGCAAGCTCCAAGTAGATTAACTACATTTAAATGATGGCCAATGTGGATAAGGATTTTCAGTTCGGACATTAAAGCTTTACATTCGTTGTTTGTCGCACACTCTGTTTAACATAAACAGGACATAGTCATCTCTGCACAATGGGATATTTTTACAAGACACACAAAATCCTGTTTAGCTTAAAGGAGGGCATCAAGAGACAAAGAAAACAAGCACAGCCCCTATGAAGAATCTCAAACACACACTCTCAAGTTCTCTTTACGTAAGTAGGATGAAATTTATTTAGTGGCAGCATACAGAATACTTTTTGAGTTTTAGGCAAGTCACAAATGTGCCGTATGGTAACTGCCTAATGCACATTACAAGAAAGATTTATTGCTTGTGACTGACTAATGTTTTCATGCTCAGCTGATGATTCGGAGGTCTTGGAATTTAAATTTAAATTGAATCTTTTTTGTGTTTATTAAAATGAATACTGCACAGTCAACTATTTTGTCCAGATGTCCTACAGGCTTAGTAAAACATAATCCAGGCAATGGTTTTGTTCTGGATCTGACTAAAACGGATACTAGGCTAGACTAAATTAGATATATGTGTAGAACAGGTTGTTTACAATCACTATAAGGCTACATTCACACGTCTGCGCGGCTGTATCACTACAGTGCAATTCAAAGAGTCTCCCCGCTACTGGTATGATATTGACACATCATGCCGGGGGGGGGGGGGGGCACAAATCCATTACATTCCTTCCCCGAGAGTAATTTGCGGACGTATGAATGCCCCCTAAATATCATTCTTCACTCTATCTATCTATTTAGTTGATTACCTTGACTCCTACTTTTGCCACGAGTAAAAATTGTTATTAATACCTTTAAGCATCTTAACAGCAACTGTTTTGCAAGTAGAACTTTTATCAATGCCAAAAGCAGAGGCTTCCACCACCTTCCCGAAAGCACCATGACCAAGCGTTTTACCTAAAGGTAAAAGTCAACAGTGAACCGCTGCTTAGACAAGTCATGCAAAGTCCCATAGGCCAATGTGAGAAAGTAAACCGAAAGCCATCAAAAGACACAAATAATGTGTTAACATAATGTTAAAGTGTTAGTAAAAAGAGACTTGTTTTGCTTTCAGTGCTGAGACCCCCACTGATCTCTGGATATCACTGGGAGCAGCACACTGCCACTTGACACTCACTCTGGCTCCATAGACTTATATTGGAGCCCACCCCCTGGATTGTGTGACAAGGTGGGGAGTGAGGGGCATTTCCTTACACTTCTCCCAGCCATGTCTAGAGATCAGTGGGGGTTTCAATAAAGGGGAATTTAATATTTACAAGGTAAAGTCAGAAGAGACTGAAAAGTAGGAGATAATAAAACAGTTTGAGGTTAAGGATTTTAACATTAGAAGTAAAGGAGCTGATACTTAACATTAACTAAGCTGTTTTGCTCAGATTCCTAATAATGTATCACAGCAGGTGTGACACTAAGGAGAAGGTGAAGATACACAAACTATTAGCTTATTTTTCACCTTCAGTTTCTATGCTTTGTGATTGCAGTTAAACTTCCTTTAAGAATTAAGGCTTTATTCCTTTAAGGCCGCATGAAAAAATCTGGCAACCGCACAGGTTGCACGCCTTCCCAGTATTTATGTGTTGCTATATAGATTAAGAAGATCTATTTCAATTACTGAGAGGTAAAGGAATGTGCAGGTCATCAAGGAATTCACAGCGTCAGGTTCATTACTCCCTTGTGATGGAAACCAAAGTTTGGCCAACAAAGATAAGAGGAAACCCCAGCGTGATGACAGCTTGGAGAGAGATTAACATTTACCATGAGACTGGGAGATGAGATATGTATATACATAGATGAAGAGGCATGGGATGCACAACATGTGTAGACTTTAGAAACTATCAGTTGAATTTGTTTAACCTTTCATCCCTTGCATATCCTAAGAATAACAGTTTATAATATAATGCCATAATAACAGTGCAAGGATCCAGAATGTTGTTGGTATAACTCATGGAGTCCAGGATTGCAGTGATTATGTATGTACGCCAGCTGACCAGACAATTGTTTACATGTGTTATTTGTCAGGTTGGGCTTGGGGCTAAAACTATAACAAGCAATAGCAATGAGTTCTCATTGTATACATTTGATGTTGCCATCCGAGTCTTTGCAAAATTTTTGTGCCCTCCAATAGGTTTAGGTGCTGCCTTAAGGGCTTGTAAATACTGAGCAAATGGGGCGGCATCTCTATGGGAGGGCGTATGTGCATTCACCCCTCCCAGCTCTCCGCTCAAAGAATTGACATGTCAATTTTTTGAGAGGAGATTGGAGACGCACGAGTCCTCCCATAGAGAGGCCGTCTGACACTGAAGCAGGCGGGATTCTTCCCGCGGAATTCCACCCCATTTGCTCAGTGTGAACATACCCTAAGAGGGACCATGCATTGTAATCTCTACATTTCAGTAAGCTGATAGAGGAAGTAAATGTAGAATGCAGTTAAGGAGGATTTGCAAATCTTTAGGTCTAAAGAGGAGAAAAAAAACCATGGCAGGTGCCATCTTCACAAATCCAGAATTGGTAACTTACTCCATATGCCTCTGTACAGCCTCACTGCACACATAGGTTATGTTCCCACAATTTCTTTTTTTGGCCCTTCTGCTGCTGTAATTTGCATAATATGTCTGTATTTTAGCGGAAAAAATGATGGCCATAGAACAGCCAAAATGTGTGCAGCGAGGCTTTACAGAGGCATATGGAGTCACCATAAGGTACCAGTTCTAGATTTCTGAAGGTGGCACCCTCCCTGTAAGGGGTTTTCCTCCTCTTTAGACCTAATTTACAAGTCTGGTATAATTGCATTCTACAATTATTGCCTTATTTTGGTGCCAAAATGATGACTGGCCAAAAAGGCGGCTTTAAAAACAGCCTACATAAGACTTTGTGGAAACATAGCCATAAGATGGATAAACAAGTAAAAAAGTGGCTTGTGGCTTGCTTGTCCAATTTCAAGTTAAGTTCAACTTCATATTTCTATGGGTAGCTTTCCATTACCTGGAGTAACTTTGAGGTTATAAAAATGCTTTGTCATTATAGACAGGATTATTTATATTTATATAAGGCCTGAAGCAAGAATTGAGGATAAATAGGTGATGGTATGATTCAGACATTGCTAGCTACGGTTACCTTGGGCTTCTGTTATAATGCATACTCTAATGGCAACCATCGGAAACAAGGATGGCACTTACCAAGACTCAGCCTGTCTCGAGGAAATTCCCACTTGCTGCTATCATAGGGTAACCTCTCACACTGCTCATCCAGTGGCATCTCATCAGGATCCATAATAATGGACAGGTAACCTGTTTTAATTTCTGATGCATTTGGCTGTAGAGAAGACAAGAATGAAGAAAGCTGAGTGCGGGCAGGAAGCTGGGTTGTCTGGAGAATGACAATTTACTCTACATGATGCTCTACATCATTACTAGGGCCATAGGTTAACCTGTGTTCGTGACCGCGCATTTTAGCAGGCTGTAAGTCCTTACATTACATTCTTTATTCATGATTTATATAAGCCTTCTAAAAGAGTACAAATTCACTGACATCAGCCAGTTACTATGCTGCCAAACACTGATCACATGAAACAGCCACAGACGATTGTTTTAAGATAGCATAACTTAATAAATACACTCAATACAAGTCAGGGATTTAGGATTTATTGTGACTTAACAAATAATAATTGAGAAAAATGTAAGAAGAGATGAGGAAATAAAAATATCTTTCGTCAGGCGAGCTTTTGTCACTGACAATCTGAGGCTGGGTTCACACTACGTATATTTCAGTCAGTATTGTGGTCCTCATATTGCAACCAAAACCAGGAGTGGATTAAAAACACAGAAAGGCTCTGTTCACACAATGGTGAAATTGAGTGGATGGCCGCCATATAACAGTAAATAACTGCCATTATTTCAATACAACAGCCGTTGTTTTAAAATAACAGCAAATATTTGCCATTAAATGGCGGCCATCCACTCAATTTCAACATTGTGTGAACAGATCCTTTCTGTGTTTTTAATCCACTCCTGGTTTTGGTTGCAATATGAGGACCACAATACTGACTGAAATATACGTAGTGTGAACCTGAATTAAGCACATGATCTACTTTTATGTATTAAAGGGATTTTTTTTTTTTACAAAATTCAAAAATTGATGGCGTGGTAATCAGAATCCTTGGGACCCTGGTCTATTAGCAGCATAAAGGGGTGACGTACACCAGCAACTGTACCTGTGGCTTATTCGCTATGTATTTTTCTGAACAGTAGGGTTCTGGGAGTGAAATTCCCACTGATCATACACTGCTGGCCTATCCTAAGGATTATAGATGAGGGAACCAAACCCAAAGAACCTGTGTTCAGTGAGAACATTAGTAAAATAGGGTTTTGTGTTACTTTCTAGAGCGCTGATCCTGTTGCTACTCCCCAAAATTGTACAATTTTTGGACTGCTTGGAAAGCCAATGCTTTTTCTGATACCTCTCCAAAAAGAAATGATATATGAATACTGATAATTTACCTATCCTTAGATTTTTTCCCCCCTGGTAATCACAGTTCGCAAACAGGAATTCACGGTTGACCTTCATGTTTTAATCATGTACCAGTCAGGCACAGAGACTACAGATGAGGAAACCTTGAAAACGCTTGGGTTTGTGCCACAATTGATTACTGGTGGCTAAAGAAGTTGGATGCAGCTGTAGGGAGTCTGTATGGCTGTATCCATGTTTCCCAGGTAGCCTTAGGACTGCATCCAAATTCTTTTAAATGCTGCATGGTCAAGATCTTCTGAATCGAAGTGTGCCAAAGATTTGCTCTTCTCTAACAGTAACAGCCCTTTAGTGTCAGGATCTTAAGAAGGTTGCACGCATTCTATTGATTTTGCTATAATTTTCCATTACCTTTTTCAGTTTTCGTATAAAGAGTGTGAGAAGGAGCCAGAATAATGTAGCTGCAACTCCTGTGCATACAAGGATTATTACTTCTATGTTAGATCTTTCTTCTCCACCTGCAAACAGATTAGGACAATAAGTATATATTAGAACACGCAGAGTATTATTAAAAAATAGCGAATTATTGTATTGTCATTTGAAAAAAACAAAAACCATCATAGCACACGGCTCACCTCGAATAGTGATGTAGGCAGAAGTGTTGGTATGTCCCATCTCATTGTCTGCGTAACACTCATACAGGCCCTCATCATCTTTTTTCACTCTCTCAATCATCAGGCTGTTATTGTAAAGCAAAGTTATTCCTATGAGAAGATGAAGACTCATGATTAGTATTATAAGACACACAGGAATGGCTTAAAATATCCTACTGGCTCAGATTGAATTTTAAATCGAGCTCTTCAGTCTGTCTTTTGTCCAACTATTAGCACAAGAAGTCACACACCCACCACCCCCCTTTGCCAAGAAATCACACCCCTTAATGAAGGAAGTAAAAAAGTATCTATAACTTGTAATAAATGTGGCACAATTCGCATATGCCGGTGTAGTTGTGCAAATCTGACCCACTATGTTTAGATGAAAAGGTCTTTAACAGACATGTGCCCGTAATGTAGCAGTGATCTAGCAAGGCATTATAAGTCATGGTGGTGGCTGATGTCAGTAAAGGCAAGAGGATGGTAAAGGCAAGAGTACTGTCCGGCTATATAAAATGGTTTCCTTCTACACCAAGCATGTGACTACTGCAGTCAGTCACTGGTAGGTCCTCCAGGATGTATCAGAACAGGATCAGTAAGATATATATGACTTTTTTTTTTCTTAACGTTCCAGGCCATAAGGAATAAATAGCCAGTCAGTATCTTTAAAGTGTGCATTCCCCCCCCCCCCCCCATCCACACACCTGAGGGGCCTTTGTGAAACTACACAGATTGCATATATGCTATTTCTGCCCCTGTGGTGAGTAAAGAGATACTTGACCTCAAAAAGTTGAGAGCAACTGCTCTAAGAGCCATGAAATTGTAGAAAGCAATGAAGTTTTTTTTCTATGGGATTGGGAAACCTTTGGGAATCACAGACTGGAAACAATCTTACTGTTTCATGATATGTTGGACTCCACTCTTGTAGGTAAAATTTTCAATATGGGATGTTGAAATATAAATCAAAGCTGTTCTCCAGTGTTTTGGCTATAGTTCTGGAATACTTGAG
Organism: Dendropsophus ebraccatus; assembly: GCF_027789765.1. Classification (NCBI taxonomy): domain Eukaryota; kingdom Metazoa; phylum Chordata; class Amphibia; order Anura; family Hylidae; genus Dendropsophus; species Dendropsophus ebraccatus. Next base: position 48,814,644 of record NC_091463.1, read on the forward strand.
CAAACTGACATCAAAACATATGTAATATCTAAGTAGATCTTGTTCTATGTCCACATGTGTTTTCTGCAAATCCTTTGATGTCCTCTTGCACTCCAAGATCATGTATATATAGGGGAATTGTCTAAAAGAACTGGCCTAACAATACTTGTGTGCGTAGAAATGTGTGTGGTTAGTCTATGGAGCCATATGGAAGAAATCTTGGGCCAACTAAATAAAAGCAACGCTATGTCAGCAAACACTAAATCAGGATCTGCGATAAAATCTCAGACTTTGGCCTAAAGTACTGTGATCTTCTCTTTATTTCATGTTACTTTTCCATAGGGCAGGGAATGATGCCATTAAACTATTGTTATCTGTAATATGCTCGATAAAATGCTGACATCATATGTAACGTTATTGTGCTCAATAAAGACTTCATTCTTTTAGGTGCTCATAAGCATGGGCCATCCAGGAGGTTGCAGTCCAGATTTCTATGGGGTGGGACTTTAAGGATAAGGGTAAGGTCTGTGAATTCCTGAGATATGTACATTGCAGAACAGACCATGTTATAGACACAGAAGCATAATTTATGGATAGGATTTAAGAAGGATATAAGGAGTGTTTGAAGATAAGAGCTGACATACAGGCCCCTTAAATAAATCTATAAAGGAAGACAGTATGAAAGTGGAAAGTATACAGCTGTAGAATTAGCCTTACAATGGACATAATTTCTATTGGAACATTTTACAATAGTTGAGTCAAGACGTGACGGAAAATAGAAAAAAAAATCAAGCCCCCTATATAATTTCTATGGGTCTGTTCACTCTACGGAATCGGCGCCCAAATTCCACTCGGAACTCCCACCCACGGAGCATTGACATGTCAGTTCTTTGAGCGCAGAGACACGGTAAGCAGAGGCGCACGAGGTCTCCCATTTGAAAGAGATAGAAGGCGGAATTTGCCGCAGAGTACACGGGTGGGGGTTCTGAGCGCAATTTTGGCGCAGATTCTGTAGTGTGAATGGGCCCTGTTACAGTATATGGATACCATAATGGAAGGTCCACTACTCAGAACAAATCTCACTCTAAAGGACCCTGCCTGTCCATGTATTATATAGTCATCCATATATTTAAAGAATATACAGCCAGTTGTTACTCTTTGAAAAAAATGTCTTGGTAAAGCAACCCCTTTAAAGGGATACTCCAGAATCAAAAAATGTATAAATATCTTCTTCTGTTAAAAAGAAAAACAAACTGTACTTCTAGTACTTATCTGCTGTATGCCCTGGAGAAAGTGGCGTTCTCTTTCCTGTCCAACATGGTGCACTCTGCTGCCATCTCTGTCCATGTCAGAAACTATCCAGAGCAGGAGAGGTTTCTTATACGGGTTTGCTGATTGAGCTTTTTAAATAGAAGTTAATTTGACATTTTTTTTTCTATGGTGTGCCCCTTTTATGTTGATTGTGAGACTGGGCTCCCATATAGAATTTTGGTCAGTATCTGAGCCTAATCCAAGAGTGGAACCAAGAGAAAAACTATGATTGAATGATTTTCACATTTTTCTCTGGTTTGGATTTGGTGTGGTTAAAAATACTGACCATATGCTATTCATATGTGTGAGCCCTGCAGCTAGAGGTGGACATTGGTGTTACTTAGAGCTACACACAAGCTCTTGGCAATGCTTTCCCTACCTGAAGCTCGTTTAATCACATAACCATTCTTCAGCCACGTAATGGTGGGCGAGGGATTCCCATTAACTTTGCATTCCAGGAAAAGCGTGCTACTGCTGTTTACTATTGTGTTTTCAAGGTGTTGCACCACCCATGGAGCCTTCTTGTCTGCAAAGAAACAGAACAACATCATGAAAAGCGAAACATTATATACACAAAAAAAATCAACTTGTATTCAGTCAAATGTTTCACTATTCACAGATCACCTAGACATGAGTCCAAGCTGCTAATGTCAATAATCAAAGTACAAGTACAGATTTATAAGAGATTGTCTTAAATGTGAATAAAAATTAAACATAAAAGTGAGTCACGATTTTTCCAGCAATTCTAAACTTGATAAATTCTACCAAACTGTGAACTAAAAATAATTGTAGCGTTAGAAATCATAGGGTTAATGCATCATAAACAATATATCTGTATTTAAACTAATTACAAATATGAACTTAATGAGTATTATCAGCAAGCAAAAAAAAAAATCCACATTTCTTTGCATCCAATATGCTAAAAGCATTCATTAGAGGTTTTCATAAGTTTAATTGCTAATCAAGTCTGTAAAATTATTTCCCTATTCTCGAGAAAATAATTATGGCGGAGACAGAACAAGTTGTGGTAATTCAGAGGTATTTTTGGAGATGGTTTAATTACAAAACATCTGAATCAGCGCTACAGAAATAGTTGGCGTGCTTTCTCAGTTCTTATTTAGTATCACCCCTAAATCATCAACATGCGGCTGTATATATATACAGTATATATGATTTAAATATGTACATAATCTAACTCATTTGCAGATTAATGAAGACGCACAAAATCAAAACAGTTTATTTTTTAAAGGAATTTTAGATTTTGTTTTACTCTATGTTAAAGTTAGATAATAATAATAATAAGCTTATATACTCTATTTTTTGCTTGTTTTTATTAAAACAGGCTAACTATAGTAGCTACAATAGTGGGACTATAACAGGGTAGCGATTTTTTTTAACACCTGTTGCTGTGACAAAATTGGAAAATGTCAATTTTTTAAATTGTCAAATCAGCCTGTCAATCATTCAATTAACGCAATGGACAGTAGTGGACGTTGGTGGATCAGCGGCGTAATATGAGTTTCCTATTCCATGGGCCGACTATTAGCTATTATATTAGCTATTAGCGCTCGTTTGCACCTCGTTCCCTGCTCCCTGCCACCGCTATTCCACGCGGCAGCAGCGAGCGGGTAAGTGCAGAGGAGGCCGTGGGGAGCTGCGGGGGGGCTGCCCGAGTGATCGCTACATCGTCTGGGCAGCCCATAGCATACAGCAGCGGTCTGCTGCCGCCGCTCCTATTCCACGGAGCGACGTCAGCAGATCATTGCTGTATGAGTCGTCTGTCTTTCAACATGTTTGAAAGACAAACAACGCAACGATCATCATCATGATTGTTGCCTTCTATTCCACGGAAAGATTATCGACTGTAACGGTCATTAGACACAAGACAGAGCTTGAGGGCACAATACAGATACACCAGTGCTTCTCTATTACTCTAGTCTTCCATGCATAACATACTGTAGTAAAATCTGAGTAATTAGAAAAATCATTCCAATCTGTTTTTTTAGCAATTAATATGATTTCTACACCACCCACCTAGAACTATTAAATTTGTTGTCCTCAGCACTTTCTCTTCTGTGTATTGATTCTCAGCTGAACAGTTGTATTGTCCGGCCTGTTCTTTGGTCACATTTCTTAGAAGCAGTGAGAGATCAGTAGTATGTTTCCTATGATAGAGGTCCACCAAGTATGTAGGCACAGCTTCTCCAGATGGATAGAACCAGATAAGGTTGGTAAAAAGATATTTTTCTGCACTGCAAACAAGCCTGATATCTCCCCCAACCAGAACGGTTGTCTCTTCTTTTGTCATCACTCCTGATTTAACCTCTGGGAAAAAAAAATATTATGAAAGTTATTTGTAAATCTTTAGATATTTCATATCTCATTTTTATAGTTTTGGTATTAAGCTGATTTAAGTTGTTAAGTTATTTCAATTGATTATTTTGCTACACATTTATAATAGCAGTCCGTTACTATTGAAAAGGCAGAGTGTATCAGACACAACTCAAAGATGTCCTCTACTAGGGCTGGTCTGTGCCCTCTGTGGGCTGCTCTTCTCCTCTCCGGCTTGAAGTTTCTTCCATTTTTCAATTAAAAATAAAATTATATGACTTTTACACTTTAAGAAAAAAGTAATTCCTGGCTCCAAATATGACAATCAGAATAATTTCCTGGATTCACAACCCATATCTAGTAATCTAATAAAGTAGTTCTATTATTACAGTCCAGAAATGCATCAAGACCCCATTTGAACTCTGGTAGTGAGTAGAGTAGAAAGCGTCTTTCCTCCAGACAGAGAGGATGAGCCATGCCTGGGTATAAATAGATTATAGGAGAGATCTGTGTTCTGCCCTTTGTTATATTTATACATAGTTATTATAGTCACCCGTTGTATTTTTTAATAGACTAAAGAACCCTATCTTTCCTCAATATGGTATAGTCCACCATTTTGGCTATGTTTACACAATGTCAAAAATAGAGAAAAGACGGCCACTTTTGCAATTTAAAATAACATCCATTTTTGCCGCAAATTAACTGACTGCAATGCAATGCATTCCAGTCAATGGAAAGACGGACGTCCAATGCACACAATATATTGAACAACGGACATTTTAAACGCGGACGTAAATAATGAACATGATCATTATCGGATGTCCTTTGCAAACAACGGACGGTTTTTATTAGTTGTTCACACGCAGTTTTTCTTTTGTCATTCTTTTGTCATTCTTTCTCAGTTTTTACTATTAAATTCAATGGACTTTACAATTAAGCCGCATCCAAAGGCCTATTAGTAATCCCAAACTAAAATAATGTACCAACAGCCGTCATTGCATTGTCAAGTAGAGACAAGACAGCTAAATGACATCTGTTATTTTAGACTCAAAGTGACGGACGTAATTTTTAATGGACCTGAAAAAACATTGTGTGAACATAGCCTTAGGGTGCCCAAAACTGTAGGAGGTGGGGCAAATTGACTAATCCTGATATAAGCTTCGAGCAGGTAGTCTCAGATGCTCATATGATAAATCTTTGTAAACATATACGTGATTTTGTCTAACTTGATACAACCTATTGGTTGGCTTACTTTGGTGCTACATTCTGTATTGAAGGTTTGGCCTACTGTCCTTCCCACTAAGTTTAAGCTCAGGAAGGGTACTCATGCTTACTAAAGAGATCAAATAGTGTATGGACATTTCAAAGGCATCTCTTTAGCCCCCAGTACGCTGCAGCTGGTTGGTTTGGCTTGTACAGGATAATCATCAGAGATGTTAAAAGTCTCTCTTGATGTAACTATAATTACAATTAAATGACATTTTCTAGATGTATTCAGTTTAGAGGGCAAAAATGAATCTTTAATGTGCGTTTACACCTACAGGATCCGCAGCGGACTTTCATGCTGCGAGTTTGCAGTGAAATCAGCTGCGGATCCTGTACTGTGAAGCTCAATGGGTCCCATACATGCAGCCTGCTTGGGACCCGGCCCCTTTAACCTCTGCGCCGTCCGCCCGCAGCTTTCAGCCCTGGCCCCCTTAAACCCCGCCCCGCCCCCCCGCACGCCCAATCGCTGCACCGCCCCCCCCCCCGCACATCCAATCGACGCCCCCCCCCCCCCCCCCGCACGCCTGATCATCACCTGCTCGGGGCGTGGCTGTGTGATGCTCCCAGCTCCCATCGCTGCCCATCAGAATCAGTGCTGCCGTGCAGGGAAGCCAGGAGCATCACACAGCCACGGGCCGAGCATACATGTATGCATGTGATTTATGCTCGGGGCTGCGGGGCTGCGATCGGGCGTGCGGGGGGCGTGCATTGCTGCGATTGGGCGTGCGGGGGGCTGGCGATCGGGCATGCGGGGGTTTAAGGGGGCCAGGGCAAACTCGCAGCATGAAAATCTGCTGCGGGTCCGGTAGGTGTGAAGGCACCCTTAAGAAAGTTCTGCCTTCTGCAAGAAACAGACATTTCATGGTTAGCAGGCGATCCTACAATGCAGTCCTTTTTTTGGAGCTTACTCCAAGTTGTATAGTTTTATATCTATATCGAACGATATTATTCTATGGTTGGGCAGTATAAAGATTGTATTAGCTTCAGTGAACTCATTTGACATTATCTACTTTGCATGCCTGAATAGAAAAAAAAAATTATAAACACTTCTATCATACATATACAGTATTCACGTTGTGCAAATATATCCGTGCCCTTAGGATAACACCCAGAGGTTTCAAATAACAAACACGTTAAACTTGTCTTTTTATCGCTGATGCCATTCGTTGATTTTGGATGTGATGCGTGCAAATCACATACCGACCTTTGTACGTCTGAACCATATGGAGACAGCTAAGACGTAGCTACTGCAGCCTGGAACCTATTACTGGGATACATGTATTCTATATTGTCAGCCAGAAGGTAGTAATTTCACTATCCTCTAAAAGAAACAAGCAACAAAACTGAAATCATATTGGACAAGTGTGTTGCACTTTATAGAAATATCCATGAGTCAATGGGATTAACATGTCGGCAATTCAAAGAATTTCCGCGACCCTTTGCATAATATGATCCAGCTAGTTCCTATATCAAAAGTCCAAGTCACAGAACATCATACGGGAGATTATGTCAATCTTTTCAAATTGTTGATCTCCCGTCATGATAAGTGTTTTTCCACATGAAACACCTAAGCTTAAACAGATGGCATTTAAGCTGCACCTATTCTGTCCATTGTCAGATCTTCAGAGTCTCTTCTTCAGTCTTATTAAGTCAATATGTCAGATGGGGTATTACACTATATGTATATGTTATTTAAAGGGAAACTAAACACAAGTTAGAAGACTCTAACCTGCTGTTATGTTCCCAGAGCCCATGGGACACTCAGAATGAAGGCATTTTTTTTTCTTTTTAGAGATGAGCGAATTTACAGTAATATTAAAGTAAAGCACTTTGTTATCTCTGCAATCTGCTCATCAGGTGCTGGGAAAAGCTGGATCCAGTCCTGGAAAACTGGGAGAAGTTTCCGAGAACTGGATCCAGCTTTTCCCAGCACATAGTGAGGAGCAGTAGTGAGTTAAACAGCAGCCAGCCGATGAGCAGATTGCAGGGATAACAAAGCGCTTTGCTTCGTTACTACTGTAAATTCGCTCATCTCTGTTTTTTTTTCTTACCTTCATCCACATTTTTTTAGATTTTTTATAAATCTTCACTTTAAATAATATGCAAATTAGGTGGTTTGGTGCACTGGGGGTGGGACTAAAGCCCTTAGCACACTGATTTGCCCACCAGCCCTCCGCTGCTCATGAATAATGGAACAGCACCTGATAAATATGTGTAAGTAAGATAATAGAGCCAATAAATGATAAGCAACTCATTATGTTCAAGTAAATATCTACAGAGAATATAGAAAAACAAGTAAAAATTACTTTTATTAAACTAATTAAAATATCAGCAGCCGTATAAATATCCAAAGAAAAATATCTCACCTATCCCACCACCATTACCAAGGACCCTGGCCATAGATTGACTAGGTATGATGGTGACAGGAATAACAAAAAATTGGCCCAGGGGCCTATTCTTTGCTCTGATGCACCGTACATAACCACCCTGATCCTAGGCACGTGGTCGCCCTAAAAAGAGCAGTCCCACTCTGGAGTGTAGGCCTTATAAACCCTAAATTAACCTTACCATACAGAGATTACTTACTGGTTATGCCAACTAGTGCCTCCCCTTACTACCTAAGCAACTCACCAAAAAGGCCAGGTCCCTGTTTTTGTTCCACCTTAGATAGCCCTGACTTTACAGAAATCCTCAGGCGACAACTAACAAGTCAATGAATACTAGAGAAACAAGTCGTCAGAAAAGCAGATACTACATAAATAGGTAAATTATATATACATGAATAAAATTGCCTCAAACACACACAACATTAGACAAAGATTATATATGCCCAGATGGTTTGTCAAACTATTAACTGCCCCAACGTGTTTCCCTCTGCCATGCTATGGGCACATCCAGGACAACAACTGGTGATCATTATGCCTTCCATCTACAGCTGATGGATAAGTATACATCTGATATAATGACTGGCTCTGAAGTAGCATGATGACTGTTTTCTGTTTCAGGCTTATGATATATGTGGCACACAGGGCATGGTTCAATCTAGCTCTGTATGTGCATAAATCTTGAACATCCGTTTCAGTGCACAAATAGATGATGTATTTTGGCAGCATATTGTACCCTAGGGTGACTGGGATAGCAAAGTTCTGATACCAGAGCACATGTCTCTACCCTATCTACATATTTAATCCTTTTATGCCTCTTTTTATTCCTTTTCCTTCTTTTTGTAAATAAAGGAAACGTTCAAGGGTCGTGTAAGTCCTTCATACACAATTTCCTTTTTTGAGATACATTAGTTCATGTCTCCTAATTTCCTATCTTCTTCTTCTCTTTAGGGAAACATGTCCTGCTCTCATGACAATCGCAGCAACATATTAAGGAAAATTTAAATCGAAGAAAATATATTTAATAATTTTTAGCATAACATATATAATTTATTTTGTGCCATAGAACAGTCTGCAAAAGAATACAGTCAAAGGGGAAGTCCGGGCAAAATAATTTTAAGATATGTTATTGCCCAACAAAAGTTATGAAAATTACTAATAGACACTTATTATGGGAGATTCCCTGCACTTACTACAGCATGGCGTGTTCAGGTCTGTGTAAAGTTGGTGATGTCACGTCACATAAACTGCCCACACCTGCTGCAGCGGTGGGACAGACTGGAGCAGCAGGAGTTGGCAGTTTGTGTGACGTGATGTCACCAACTATACAGAGACCTGAACAGGCCATGCTGTAGTAAGTGCAGGGAAAAGGCACTATAGGAGCGTTTCCCATAATAAGTGCCTATAAGTAATTTTCATAACTTTTGTTGGGCAATAACATATCTTAAAATAATTTTGCCTGGACTTCCCATTTCAATGTTCTTTGCCAATCTCACTACAATGTTGGCACTAAAATATCTTTAGCCAGTAGAAAATTTATTAAAGGGACATAAAGGTTACACAGAAATATATTCTTCTTTGTTCTCTCCCATACTCACTGCAAGGTATACAAATACAGATACAACAGATGTATACAGTATATCCCAGAATCCATGCACTCTATCTTTCTCTATCCACCCCATCCTATCCCTCTAATGCTAGAGCATGTGAAGAAGTAGAAATACTGGAAGTTTCACATGATCCACAGTTTGTATTGCTGAGCTTAGTCCCACACTTTACCCGTCCACAGGCAATTTCTGGCAAAGATGCAGGAATAAGATGGATTATCAATTTTTGTATTATAATTAGCAAAGCCACAAGGTCTTATACAAGTAGGTAGGGAAATATAAACCTTTCCCTCATCTGATAGCTTATGTGATCTCTCTCATGTGATCATGCTTGTAAATTATTTCATTTACGAAAATGACTCCTTACTAAGAGTCGTGGCCACTAGGTGTCTCCCTTATCTGCAATGTGCTGTTCAATGGCAGTTATTAGGGGATATCCATCTCTCCAGGAAGGCAGTGGAGGCAGGACTTTGGCACTGCTTATGGCTCTGCTTACTTCTCAGCGGCAGTAGCAGCAACAAAAACAACAACAACAACAACAACAACAGTGTATTGTTTAGTGTAACTCCTTCCCTGTTTCTGCTGCTTTCTTTCATCTCTGCTTTCATAGCATTGGCCAAGCCAGTGCATAAGTAACCCCTTCTCCCTCCATATGCGCTTCCAGCACAGTGCAGCCTGTCTATTCCAGTGCACTTTCATCAACAGTACGTCATAGCATAGCAAAAAAAGGAGTATATGCTGCACTGTGATTTGCAAACAGTTCCCCCTCATAGAATGTAGAGGATGAGAAATAGTTTTGCACCATAGAGGGGACTCTCAGAGCTAAATAACAGCAGTGACAGCACTTAAATAACCTTGTTGCAACCAAACCATACAGGGCTTTTAAAAAAAATATTTTGAAACCACAGACACACTTTAAGCATTTGACCTTTCACTGTGCTCTTAGCCTTGCCCTTAAAAACCTTGGCATTAATGCAACATACTCTTCATTTCCTCTTTGTGACTACAAGTAAGTTTTTGAGTGACTCTATTAGTCAGAGTGGAAAGTCATTGCAAAGTAAAAAAATCACGTGGTTGCCCATTCAACTTGAGTAGAGGCTGTGAAACACTACATTTCTGTAGAAGTTGCTGGTGACTTTTACACTATAGCCTACATAGTACTCCCAACCCACAAGCTTTTCTTTCCACCTTTCCTCCCCCTTTTCCATTACAGTGAGTAACTGAGCTTTGAAATTGGGCTTCACAAAGATGTTCCTATACCTACCTTTCCGCCTTATCAGCTTGATACATTGGTTATGTTTTAATAAACCTTGAAAATCAATCCAATAATAATATTGGAACACTTTCTGGGCCTGACAGATGTTAGTTTGTTTTTCCTATACTGACATCAAAGTCATTTGATGTAAATTCTGCCCCTCTCTAGAGACAGCACCTGAGTTTGGGAAGCTGACATTCTAGCATATTTACGGTAATTAAATTCCCATCAGCATTATGTTTACACTATGGCACAACAAAATATAGGGTGAATCTTCATTTTTTAAATGTTATCAATCTTTTTTTTTTTTTTACATCTAGACAATATTACCCAATGACTCTCAGATCTCTCTCCTAGCTTTAGCTATTTCTTCTCTCTATTTGTTCCTTGGCTCTGCCTGTAGGAATGGCCCTAAAGCTATCCACATGTGATTCCTGTAAAGCCATAACATATGGGAATGCAAGAACCTCACTTTAGTAATAACATGCTTGAGCTGCATTGTGCATAAGTGTCCCTCCCTTATATCATGAATGCTGAAATGGAACCAGTTTAAAGCCAATGCAAAGCAAGAGGCTGAAATACACGGAAAAGTTTAACTCAGGTTATGTTCCCATGATGTCTTTTTAGGCCGTCGTTTTTATAATAATGCTGTTATTTTTAGAGATGAGCGAATCGGTTCGGCCGGTATGGGATCCGGGTTGGATTTTCCCAAAAGTCCGAGTTCGGTCGGATTCAGATATTTGGAAGTCCGCTCCGAAATTTTTTTTTCTTGCTTTCTAAAATGGCAGCCACCATTTTAGAAAGCAGGAAGTGTTCAGGGCGGGAAAAGCGCTTTCCCATGATGCCCGGAACACATCCAATCAGCAGGGATGTTGCACTAGCCCACCCCCTGTGTCACGTCGGTATAGCTTTAAGAGGAGCAGCCTCCATGTTCACTACTGCTGCTCCTGTACTGGCCTCAAATGACTATTGCAGGACCTCCACTGGCCTCAAATGACTACTGCTGCTCCTGTACTGGCCTCAAATGACTATTGCTGGACCTCCACTGGCCTCCAATGACTACTGCTGCTCCTGTACTGGCCTCAAATGACTATTGCAGGACCTCCACTGGCCTCCAATGTCTACTGCTGCTCCTTCACTGCATTTGTAAACTTTTTCCTGCATAGACCCTGTAATTGTGAATTTCATGCATAGACCCTGTAATAGTGAGTTTCCTGCATAGACCCTGTAATGGTGAATTTCCTGCATAGACCCTGTAATGGTGAATTTCCTGCATAGACCCTGTAATGGTGAATTTCCTGCATAGACCCTGTAATGGTGAATTTCCTGCATAGACCCTGTAATGATGTTACTGACATGTAGAGCCCTAAATTCAACCCAATACACAACCCACGTATCATATAGATGCTTTAAACTATGAAATCCGAAGAAATCCGAAATCCGGTCAAACCGAACTTTTTTAAAAAATCCCGAAGTCCGGTCGGAACGAACTTTTGGAAAGTTCGCTCATCTCTAGTTATTTTATAATGATGACCATAATAATGATCAATTATAAACAAATTTTAAAATAATAGCTGGTATTTAACACCTAAAAAGATTTGTGTGGCATTATAATTCAGCTCTATTCACTTCATTAGAACTGAGCTGAAAAACCACACCCAAATAAGACTGGTGCTGATCTGGAAGATAAACCTGGATTTCCCCTTTAAAACTGACATTTTGTCTCTCATTGAAGTAGTGTGAATACTACTAATCTAGCACTTGTACTGACCTACCAAACACTTCCTAAAGTTATCCCATCGTGATCCATATAGTGATTGTTCAGACTTACCTTTTCAACATGGTTGGTGGCTACATTGATGTGACTCTATATCCTAACCACCCTTATGAAATGTATATGGAATAACCTATTGTGAGTTCTTGAATTAATTGCAGATCTTTCATTGAAAGGCATAAAAATGAAAGATGGCCGAGCTGCCACTTTGATATAAGACAGACGTGAGAGAGAAGAACAGATTCTCAGTGGTGAAGGGTTTGTCTATTCGGAAACCACATGAGAAAATACTTTAAGGTTTATTCATTACAGCTGTTAAAGGTTGACGTGTATGTACGAGGAGGTTACGTTTCTGAATCAGCATAACAGTACGTACAAGGTGTGATACTGTCCAAAATAAACTGTGCTCAGTACAAATCATGTCATAGAACTGGTAATTCTTTAAAGAATCACCAGAGTCACAAGGAAACAAACAACTAACTGCGGCCATTCCTAATATTTCTCCCTCTCTGAAAAAAAAGAAAAGAAAAATCTAACAAACTAAATGAACTACGCTGGTACCCAGGGTTATCCAGCGCTAAAAAAACACAGCCACTTTCTTCAAGAGACAGCCCCACTCTTGTCTCCAGCTTGGGCGGTTTTGCTGCTCAGTTCCATTGAAGTGAATGGAGCTTAATTGCAAGCTGCACCTGGACTGTAGACAAGAGTCGTGTTGTCTTTCTGAAAGAAAGTGGCCATGTTTTTGTTGTACTGGATAACCCCTTTAAGCTTTGGTCCCCATGTTGGTGGACAATGTTTTCTGAAATCTCTTCACCCTTGGTAAAGCTCAGTGTTTGGCACCAGGTGCGCCCGGTTAATTCTGTAGGGACACACTTTGTGCAATGTGTGAGTGAGAAAGGGGGCTCATGTATGGACCCAGGAGCTGTTGCAGACATAACCTAGCGTGGCACTAATGTCAGCTAATGTCAGATAGGAAAATAGGTAGTTTTTAAAAACAAGTATAAAGTATACAGGAAAAAATGCAGTATTTATAGAATCATATTAATGATCACCTGATAGGATGAAATGCATCATGCGCTCATCTTTTCCTACTGTGTTAGACGCTATACAGAAGAAAAATCCAGACTGGTTGCTATTACGAGGGGTTATTAGACTGCTCACAACCTGCAAAACATAAAATACAGCTGAATGGCCAGGCATCCATAAAGTTTATTGGCAGAACAGTAACTGTCCCATCTGATTACATTGATAGTCCTCTCCACCATGGATGGTGGTCTTCCCTTGTGTACCTCCTGTACCACTTATCTTCTGTGATATTTTTATATTCCTGTGTCATGTTTCAAAAATGCTATAATAGTATAACTTGTATAAACCCTAATTATACTTACCCCAAAGTTCCTTACTTAGTCAATTTGAAACCTAAAGACAAAGCTAGATTCCCCCAGTGTTCTTGCAGGCCTTGTGAGCTATTTGTTGAGACTTATGGAAAATAATAGCGCATCCAGCAGTCTTCATCAGGGTCTCCGGTGACCCCTGCTAGTCGCAGCCACCAGCACTTTCAAGATGAACTGACTGAGATGGGACAGCGCCGTGGCCAATAGTTGGCTGAGTGGGCTGTCACTCCCAAAACAAGTTTGTGGATGGCACCAGAGACACTGCAGAAGAACGCCAGGGGAGCACGGAGAGGGAGGTAAGTATAGGCTCTTTGTTATTTTCCATATGTCTGCAACACAACATCAAAAATTTTAACGCGCCAGATAACCTATTTAAACACAATAATACATAAAACTTTAAGGGCTTCTCTGCTTTAGGAAAGCACTACACATTCACATCAATGGCTTGTCTGTGTAATGCAGAACACTAGAGGTCCTCCAAAGCAAAAGACACTCTTGGTGTTTCCTCTCCACTGTGAACAGAAGATGACGATCCTGGACAGAATATTTCCATCTGTGGCTCAAATGCTTCCCATTGTGGGTTAACATTTCAAATGATTTAAACTAATATCCAATTTCCCTTTCGACAAGGTGATGAAAGTAAACCAGCCATTCCATTATGCATATATCTCCACAGATGGTCCTCAGCTGCGACATCTTTCACTTGACATATGCCCAGTATTTTTCAGATTCTTCTATACAGTTCTAACCTTGGTAACATAGGGGGAATAGTTGTTTAAAGAGTAGTGGTGACAACTTACTAGAGTAAGTACTGAATAACTACAAATGGAAATGGGACACGGGACCATTTTATAGGAGCCTATACAATGCTCAAGGCGACTACCCATGAAATGAAGGACCTTTAGCTAAGAAAGCCAAGGTCACTTTTCAGAAATGAAGCATAAATGGTCTACTTTACTCCATGAAGTCTTTGTATGAGCTGCTAGTATTTGCAGTGCTTTAGCTGCTATTGGATCAATACATAGTCTGAGTTATAAACATTATAGCAATGCAATATTACTTTACAGCAATAAATAAGAGACAAAAAAAACAGCAAACTGTAAGCATTGAAACTGTAATAATGTTTATTGTGACTTAACATGAATGATATTCTATTATCATTAAGAAAATAGAGTGCCCGCCCAAGTAACGCTCAATAAACCAGATGCTGAGTATAATGACAAACAAGAATGCCTAGTTCTGTAGACTGCCAAAGCTGATTCTTACAGTTTAGATAACTTTCTTATGTTTCCAAGTAACACTTAAATAACTATAGGAAATGTGATTGTTTTCAAAGAATTGAGGCTGTTGAGGGTAACGTGAATGTCCCACCTAGATTGTTCGGATGAGATGTTTTGCTGATTAGAACCAGACACTGATACATACATCTTATTTCTAATCTGTTTCCATTTTCTCACCTACGGGATTACATCATTGCATATCGAATCCTCCTGGCAGCTGTCAGACCCCTTCTATCAAGCTCTATTCCTCAATGCATAGAATGCTGAGGAAGAGAACATTTCTGCACAATTATAAAGTTGTGTTTTATTTCTCAGCTTAAAGTGAACCTGTCACCTTAGAACAGAGGGAAGAGCCTGGCCGACCCCTGGTGGAGCCCCGGATACTTACCTCATCCTGCAAATCCCGCCCCAGAAGCCGGCCCCTCTGCTGAGAAATTGCCGCCCCACGGTCTGCCCGCGCATTATGTAAATGAGAAGAGATGAGTCCGATGTCCATAGGAAACCGAGCAGTGATTTCCTTTGGCAAGTGCAGGCAACCTTGGTAGAGAATGGATATGGCTTCACTACTCTGATGTAGCTGCCCCACATTATACAGGACATGCTCAAAAGTTCAGCCTATATGAAACACTCTAGCCTTTATAAGACTTTTATACTCAGTTTAGCACATCTCTTGGCCTGCATAGCTAGAAAAAAAAAAAGTCACTTCTTCTTAGAGAGACTGTTGGTTCAGGAAAACCTGTACTTACCTTTTTGTTCTCTTCATTCGTTACATGAACCTCTTCAATATGTGGTTTTCTTTCATCATCATTTCTGTCATTTCCATCAGGTAAAATAGGAATCCTTTTCAACCTGGAATCCATTTTGCACCTAGCACAAAAATGAATAGGATTTAAAATAAAATGTATTTTATGGGCAGCCATCTTGCCTGAGCTGTTTTTGCCAGCATTTACTGATATGCTTTACAGCAAGCCTCATAGATATGGACACAATCTTAGAAACTTTTTTTTTTTACATGGGGTAGGTTTTTTAACATGCTCTATGACCTTTGCAAATGTCATTTTACAATGGAGGGAAGGCTATTGTTTTCTTTATCTCTATACAGGTATAATGGGAAATGTAATCTTGTATCAGCCGGAGGGCTACAAGGTTGTGCAACTCTGATACTGATAGTAAAATGGAAATATGGGGGGGGGAATCACCAAAATTCTTAAAAATATAAACAATGTCATTTTCTGATGAAATATTCCATTCAAAGACTAAAGGATAATAGGCACAAACATGTCAACTCAATGGGGTTTCCAGTATTCAGTGTTCCCTTCAATGGCAGATTATTGGATCAGTTTAAATGTCGTTTTAACTCTTTCCTTTCCAGAGTATATTGTTGAGAGGCAACACTACCTTGTACAAAGAATATTCCAAGATAATTTAATATGATTGATTTAGTCCTACTGTTAAAGACACTGGGCAGCGGTCACCACCTGGATCATGGTTTCTTCTTTTATTACCAGAAACTCTCCATTGACAATCTATTAATTAGGTATTAGGGTGGACTGGTGGCTTAATAGTACTTTTCAAATGAGAGTAAGACGTAAACTGTAATGCTATTTAGCACCTTCTAGCACAGTGAAATACATTGAATGGTGCAAATTCTCTGTGACTTGATGGCAAAATCAATTACACTCTGTGAGCACATATACATGAGCACTGAATGGCTATGTTCACACAACGTCTATTCAGCTCCGATTAAAATGATTTTGAGTCTAAAATAACGGACGTTATTTAGCTGTCTGGTCTCCCCTTAGTGCAATGACTGGTGTTTGCACATTATTTTAGTTTGGAGTTACTAATTGGACTTTGGGTGCGGCTTAATTGAAAAGCCTATTGAATTTAATAGTAAAAACTGAGAGAAAACGATGACAAAAGAAAAACTGTGTGTGAACTACTAATAAAAAACGTCCACTGTTTGCAAAAGATGTCCGAAAATAATGATCATGTTCATTATTTTGATGCCAGCAGCAAAAACGTCTGATATTCAATACACTGTGTGCATTGGACGTCCGTCTTTTCATTGACATCAATGCATTGCCATTGCAGTCAGTTAAATCGCGGCAAAAACGGACGAAAATCGGCCACCTTTTCAATATTTTTGACATTGTATGAACATAGCCAATATATGGATTAATTTAAATTGCATTAGTGCTATATTTACTATACTTAGAAATGTGAGATTCTTAGTGCATATTTTGATCACTGTATGTGAGCCCATCAAACAATGACTAGGCAACCTGACATAGAGATTACCTCCTGGATCCCTGTTTTATTCTCTGTGTCTTGAAACTGCCCAACCACAATCTGTAACTTACCAAAACGGGAGGGAATGGTGGCACAGTTCTGCTTTTCAGCTATGAGTGAAAAGGTTAAAGTATGACCCGTGTAATGTCTATGGATACGGTTTTCACACATATAATGGTTTTTCAAATGCTCCAGTTTCCTCTCAAACTCCAAAAATATGCAAATAATTATTTCCTTTGTAGCTAGCCCTAGTCAATTCACTGACTGTCAAGAAAACATGAATATCTCTTTTTCCAAATTCTTCACGATGATGAGCCCGTGCCTTTGGGTACCTCTAAATACTGCAGTTACCGACATGATTGAATATTAAAATACTATATATTAAATATTTTGATTGTGAGTTAAAATGAAAATTATTGGCTGGGATTAACCTGTGTAATGCATTGTCTAAAACAGAAAATTCCAGATCAATTGTTGTCAATATACAAAGGAAGAAGGGTAAATAAAATAAAGTCTCCTTTAATCAGCTACAAAATCCAATGTCCTAAGGAAGTGCCCCACTTGCCAGAATGTGTATGGTCTATAAATGTCTAACAGACAAAAGCCTGTATAATAATTATCATGTCTTGACTTTGATTGCTTTTCCTGGAAATAGGAAAACATCAGATGGGTGAGACAGCTACTCATCAAGAGTCTTTGAAAGTTTCACTAGACTTTGTGACAATCAGCATGTTCTTCATTAGACTTAAAGTCGGAAAAGGACCAATAGCTAGTCCGACATTTACAGCTTATAAGTACAAGTTAGGGATTTAAGAGGAAACAAAGTAAATCAGCATTTGGCTGGAGAGAACAATAGGCTCAATCTAAATGTCCTTCTGGGTATGAAAAAGTAGAGAGAAGAAGAGGAAACCAGGCGAGAGCAGGAAATAAAGCCATGCGTCATATTACTCAGAAGTCCTAGAAGGATTCCTGTGAGCAAAAGATAAGACTCAAGCATAACCTTATCATTACTATACAAATAAGAGGTCATAGGCTGTGTACCCTGTCACTCTGGATACAAACGTACACCCTCTAAAGCGTACTAAGCATGTGAGGGTTCGTGTGATACCAACAGAATATGGGAACCAGGTCCATCAAGTACATGCAATAATGGAGATATTTATCAATGCACTTATAATACAATATTATATAAGCCCAAATAATAATTTGTAGCTTGTCCCAAAATGATGAGAAAGTTGATATTAATCTCTGTATTGGATGTATGTAGGCCCAGTAGGTGCCTTGAAGATATCCAGATCATGACCCCTTCTTGTCATAAAACAAAGGCTAATAGCTCATTCCATCATAATGTAAGCATTAATTATAATCAAGGTTGGAAAAATGTTATTCCCAAGGGCTTTCTGATTGCAGGCTGCATGAAAAAGGAAATGAAGGGAAGCGGATTTTGTTTGTACAAAGACATTTTAACCTCCTGTTTCCAGACTGGAATTTGTTTCTAACATCCACACTTTCATTATGGAAAATTTGTAAAGCTCTATAGGGAGATATTACTTACACTGTGCTTGTGCTCATACATGGCTGCCATTCCCAGGTGATTGAGGGTAGTGGCTTTCCATAAGCGGTGCACTGGAAGCGACGGGACTCTCCAAGAAGAACTGGTTCCACTGTGTAGAAGTCTGTCTCTTTCTCATAGATGGAAGGCTTGACTGGAAAATAATCAATAAAGTAGCCAGATTATTACAATATACGGGCAACAATGTACATGAAATACCTTCAGCCAACTGGTTGATTTTCAACAATTCAGAATTGTTCTTTTCTTTCAAAGGGCTGTAACGGATCTGGCATATACTATCACAAAGAAAAGCATAAACATCATAACAAGGAACTGAAATGTAATGTGCTGGAAAAGGGTGGCGATAAAAATAAAAAATATAAAAAAATGTTATTACTTATTATGCAGCTAGTCAGGCAGTATTAAGTTAGAAGGGGTAATTACCCTATTTAGTTATCCCCTTCTATCTAAACATTCCAGGAATCCTTTCCTTCAGCTGGGTCATGTGATCTCATGGTGACCCCCTGAAAACCACATGGTTTTCTGTAGTCTCAATGGGGCCCTCATCTCAGCCAAAATTTCCTACTTGATCAAGCATGAAGGCTTGACTAGAAATTAACCAATGAAGTAGCCGGATTATTAAGATATGAAAGCAACAATGTAAGTGAAATAACTTCATCCGACTGGTTGATTTTGCAACAATCAGAATTGTTCTTTTCATAGAAAGGGTTAAAACTGATCTGTCCTATACTATCGTGAAGAATGAGTCCATCAAAGTTCTTATTCATCCCTGATTGGGAGAAATCAGTGTCCATCAGTGTCCATGTATGCTATCTCTGGACATTTATTAACTGTTTTTACCCCGTGAGTTTGTAGAACAGGTGTCAGTAAATAAATACATTTTTGAATCATGCTTGGAAAAACATAGTTACTGAAACATTGTATCCTGTACCCTTGGATGGAATAAATCACCTTTAACTCCAAGTTGGTGTGCTGCGGACTTTCTGTATAGATAGACAGATACATAAATAGATTCTATTCATACATTTTTCTGGCTCTGGTTGCTGTCTCTGGTCTAAATACCTAATTTAAAGGTTCACCAGTTTAAAGATGGCCTCCTTTGCTTATTGTATGATAGAACAAGACTAGCATATTATCTGTCCGATTGTCAGACAGACAGACAATCAGTCAGATAAACCTATTATACTCAATTGTGAAGGAGCTTCTTGAGACATTGTTGAGCTAATTGCCAGAAGTGCGGTGACCTCATCTATGGGGCTTAAGGGCCGTATTATATGAGATGATTATCGGTCAATATTTTTTTTAATACATTTTTCTGGCTCTGGTTCATTTGAAAATATATATTTATATCACTTTAAGTTGTACATTCTAATCTGAAATCCCAAACTGAATAGAATAAAACTTTTGTAACTATATTAGGACACGACTACACATGCAAATTCTCTAAATAGCTTGTTCTAGCAGGACGGTATTAGTTCACTTGGTGATTACCCCTTGATTCGTAAAGGACATTAATTTTTCAAACTGGTAAAGGAATAGATATAGTCAATTACAGTGATTAGCTGACTATATCTATTTCATCTTATTAACCAACATTAAGTGGTTTCTATCACATATAAAGTAGATCAGTATAAGTCGTCTTTTTGGCTGGCTAGCTCTAAAATTATATATATATATATATATATATATATATATATACACTGTGTGTATATATATATATATATATATATATATATATATATATATATATATATATATATATATAAATATATATGTGTGTGTGTGTGTGTGTGTGTGTGTGTGTGTGACACTCATAATGGGCAGTAAACCTCCTGGGGTGTCTGTAGCCATCATGTTCACAACTTCCCATCTAGGAACTTATAGCTCCTTGGACACTTGGTACCAGCCATGTGGAAGCCAGAAGGAAAATGAGCTTTCCTAGTAAAGGTATTGAATCAATTCTTGACTTTTGTAGGGCTTTCTAGCTTGGATGGTTGGGGAAGGTTTGTGAGGCTCCTTCTTTTAGAGAGGTCACTCAATAGACATAATAAATACATTGACGTCAGTAAGTTAAGTGTTACCTTGTCCTTCTACAGTATATATGTGTTTCATAGCATATTACAAAACAAATGTTTTCTTTCTAAGAACTTCCTGCAAAGAGCACAAAAGGTGATTTGGGGATGGTGACACTCAATGTATTTTAAATTGCTCTAAAGTACAGTACCATGAACTGAGTCAGTCCTCTCCAATGTCACTAACCTTGTTCATTGTAAAAGGAATACACCCACTTCAATGGGGAAATCCTGTAATAATATATCATAATCAAGGCTAAGACCATAAATGGGGATGTAAGAAGGAAGAAGGAGCTCGGGGATTAATGGTTTGGCAACAAGCTCAGGAATAAGAAGCAGTTGAGGTAGGACATCAAGCTCGCTGATGGCTATCAGGGGAAAAAGGCTTCCGATTAACATGCTACTTGAAGCTATTAGGAAAACAACATATTTCAATGAAGAGGTTTGTGCAGGAAGCGTAACATTTCACTCATTGTCTTAAATGACTGAGCTCTGTGGTACTACAGGAATAGTAAATACAAATGTTGTTCAGTTTCAGAATCTTCTCTGGATTTCTATTTTTATGGAGAGTTATCAAGACAAACGTTAAGAGACATCGACTACACTGTACACTGTATTTTAGAAATAGAAAATCTATAGCACTGGTTGACTAAGGAACCTAATGGAAAATAAAAGCTGCCAGCATCAGAACTGCAGCAGGGTCTTTATACATACATACAGTATACAGATTTCTTGCACTACCCCCCCCCCCCCCGATTATTCTTTTTGTTAAAAAGTTACCTTATGGTGCGCTAATCAAAGGTTGTTTTGTTAATGGACTTCCCCTATTACCTTAAAATTCCCTATTAGGGTGATTATTATGTGCTTTCTAAACCATATACCCTTAGGCTATGTTCACACAACGTCTTTTTCTCTACATTTAAAATGTTGGTACATTATTCAAGTTTAGGTGGACTAATTTTCCTTTGGGTGTGTCTTTAATTGAAATATCTATTGAATTTAATAGTAAAAACAGTGAAAGAACTATATAAAAAATTTTGTTAGCTGTTTGAAATAAACGTCTGAAAATAATTGACGGAATCATAATTTTGATGTCTGCACAGACAACATCCCTCATTTTATACACTGTGTGCATTGGACTCCCAGCATTACATTGACTTTAATGCATTGCAATAAAGTCAATTATATCGCGGGAAAAAATCTATGCCTTTTTAAATAGAAAAGGTTGCTACTTTTTCTCTTCTTTTGACGTTGTGTGAACATAGCCTATAAGTCTGCCTGATGAAAAGTAAAAAAATTATGTTTCTGAGCTGAAAAACAAACCTGGGACTGTAAAATTCACAGGCATTTTCTCATGTACATTACTAAGAATCCAAAGTGTGCCTCTTCCCAGACCCTGGACTGACCCTGGTCTGTAAAACGTGCCAAATCCGGGATTGAAGGCTTGGTGGAATTAAACTCTTGGTTTTGACCCTAGCATATTTTCAGCTTGTTCCAAATAGTTGGAATCTAAAAATGGTAGAAAAGTGAGAAATTTGGCCTTCTCCACCATTCCATTCCATGTTCAGAAGATGGTATTGCAGTGGAATGCATTAACAAACAATTTGTGTTTGTATTACGTCAGCCTTCATTCCACTCTCATGCCTGAACTGCCTTTAAACCCTTTCAGTACTGTGGGGGCCTGCAATTTATTACTATTTATAAGTATGTAGCACATTTTTTTTAATAGTCTCATACAGTTGCTCTACATACTTGAACAAAAATATTGTAAAATGCATCAAGTTCAGCTTTTCTTTGTCTGAGAAAAAGACAATAAAAATAACATAACCACTCTCAAAAGAAATGGATTGATTGGTATAATTTAGTATTCCTTAGTTCCAGACACTCTGATATGGAATGTATCAGTATAGGATCAAAAATAGGGTCAGCTAAATTTTTCTTCTCTTAAAGTAATTTTCATTGATGGCAAAGGCATACAGTACATAGAATATATGGGCCCCATAGCAAGGATTGAAATGGTATCTTTTCAGGACATCTAATTTTGCATCCAGGTTAGAACACTCTTGTCATTCCTCTCCCATTCCTATATTTTCTCACAATGTAGTTCCTAGGGCAGAGGAGTCCTTTACAGTTTCTTACCAGTAGAAAAGCAATGGGACTAACCAGGGCTACCATCACAACCGCATGGTCTGTCTCTATGGTAGGTATGCTCCTGATTTGTTAGAAACAACACGTTTACAGGTTAAATAACAAAATACACCTATATTAGACCAAAGAAAAAAAACTATGCTGTCTCTGGTGTAAATACCTTTAAATTAAAGGTTCACCAGTTCAAACATAGCCTCCAGCTTTGCTTATTGTATGATAGAACAAGACTAGCATATTATCTGTCTGACTGTCAGACAGTCAGTCAATCAGTCAGATAAACCTATTATACCCAATTGTGAAGGAGCTTCTTGAGACAGGTTACATTGCTGAGCTACAGTAATTGCCAGAAGCATGGTGACCTCATCTATGGGGCCTAAGGGTCGTATTACATTAGATGATGATCGGTTGACCAACCGTTCCCCCGTTTCAAGGTAAGCCTCTATACACTCAATAACTCCTCTGCTAGTAAGGGGCTTTCTCTTCCAGTGCTTACATTAGGTTGGGAAATTCTTTACATTCTTAGGATTGTATTATTGGGAGGTGTATACAGAAATCATTTAACAAAAGGAAACTTTGTGATCAGGTTATAATAATGTTTTTCTGCAAACTTTCTGTACATCAAAAGAGACAACGTAGAAAGGTCAGGGTTCGAAGACATGCCTAGAGGCAGTCAGTACACTTCTAAGCCAGGGTGAAAATTGCTGCCATTTATTTGGTAATTAGAGCCATGGAAGGTGTCTCTACACACATAACACGTCTTTAAATGTGTTTTGAATAGGAGCCAAACACTAAGGAACTTGGCAACCAGCTGGAACAAGTGTGCTACCTGGAATTCCATTCACATATAGAAAATATTTACTGTTTAATGTCCAGCTTCCTAACTACAGTTTATTACACTTTATGGCTATGTTCCAAGTTCGGAAAAATATCGGGAAAGACAGCTGTCTCATAATTTAGACGGCCGCTAATAATGATCATGATCTGTCTATTTAATGAGGCAGGCGTGTTTGTCCAATATGTTCCCGAAGTGGGAACATAGCCTATGAAATATAAACTACTGTGGATTTTGTCATGCCTGTGTCCTGGAAAGACAGTGGTCATTCTATAGACTTGGTCATCAACAGCTGGCCCTATGCAGCTAGTACACATATAAAGTACTATAAAGAGCAAAACAGGACACCAAGATTATTGAGAAACGAATCACAATGAATTATTGTAGTGTGCACTACACACAAAATGAGACATGAAACTACTTAAGGTAATCAGATCCCTTAAAGAAGATATACAACAGAACGAGAAGGGATTTTGACCAAAGACAGCCTCCACCCAAATATTTTGAATTTCTCATCAGAATATTGAATATATTATTTAAAAATGTTCTTTCTATCACTCATTGCACAGATTCAGCAGCTGGACAGCGTATAGAAGTGCAGCAAAGTAATCAAACATCCAATTATGTGATAATGTGGTTCTTCAGAGATGACATATACAGTAGATGACATATAGACAGATATAGCTGAACTAGTCAACTTATTATGCTGCTGTTTATCACGAAATTCTTTCACAAATGAGCTAAATCTCTCAAAAATTAAACATTGAGAGCAAATCAAGGGAAAAATAATTTTGAAGAATCGCCTAATCTCATATAAGGATCCAAAAAGGTAAAGTTTCTTCTTTAAAGAGATCACCAAAGTAGTAGATGTGTGGCCAACATCTGATAAAAGTAAAAACCCTGCAGCCCGCGCAAACAACCTAGTGATGTTCACACAGCCATGGCCGCACAGTTAACAAAGCATATGATATGCTATGCGAGTGAGTGATGATCTCCTTAACAGCCGTGTAATATGGCCTGAAGGATCACTACACATTGACATGTAATGGCCCAGAAAGGTATATTGTCAGGCGTATATATGTGGATATGTATTGTTGCTATTGGCAACCATAGACTGTCTGTATTGGGGCCTATGTATTTGTTGTTCTTTTGTAACTCTTATATTGATACAGGTTTTTTTTGCTATATATTTATTTAATACGTTGCTATGTATTAATCTCAAATGATACAAATGTTGAGCTTGATCAGTGCTCCTCCCCTGCAACCTATCACACTCTAAGTGATTGGCCAGGGGAAAGTTAGCTCCGCCCACCTTTTACCCAGAGGTGCTGTGCGGTCTTGTCAGTAGCCAGTTGGTAGTCTGGCATTGTCACAGTCACATCTAACCTCCCTACGTCACCTCAGTAATCCTGTCAGACTCCATCTTCAACCCCTAACCTGTTTCCAGTCAGCCCTAAGGACTTATACGTGTCTTCAAAGTCTCAGCAGGACATCCTCTGTATTTATTTGTGCCTGCTGTCGGACTGGTGAAGTGATAGAGGGTCTCCCATTCACCGTCCACATCTTCCTGACTTCCATGTCAGTGCACCCATGCGTCTCACTCCTACATGATAGTGAGCGTTGACAGCGTCAAGTCTCTTCAGTAACGTCAAGTATCTGCACACACGTACTCTATAAAGGCTGGAAAACTGCAAAGCTGCTGGAACAGGTCTGTCTATTTGAAATCCCATCTATCTGCCAAGTCTAAGCAATAGTAACCACGGTAACCCTCCCCCTGAAGCAAAGGACTCTGATCAAGCTAATAGTTCGTCATCAGCAGCTGCCCCTGTACTGGATTGTATATAGTTATCCCTCTAGTAAAATCCTAATATACTTTCACAGTTATTGTGTAAAGACTTTTATTAAAAAATATATGTCCCTGTGTATATGCTGAAGAAGACAAGGGCCCCAGCACCCTCGGACCCCACCGTGACAGGAAGGTTTCAGAAGGTGAGCCCTAAGGTTGCACTACACCACCCAGCAACACAATACTCTCAGCATACCACAGCACAACACCAAAGGGACATTATAGACAGACATAGGCTATTCTCACTCAATGTTTTTCCTCTCCGTTTTTGAAAAAAAAAAAAGATGTCACTTTTTGGCGGCCCATCAGTGCATTGACGGCTGTTGGTACATTATTCTAGTTTAGGTGGACTAATTGACCTTTGGGTGAGTCTTAAATTGAAAAGTGTATTGAATTTAATAGTAAAATCAGTAAAAGTATGGTGAAAAAAGAAAAACTGTGTGTGAAAAACTAAAAAATAACATCCACTGTTTGCAAAAGACGTCTGAAAATAATTGTCATGATCATTATTTTGACGCCCGCATAGACAACGTCCATTATTTAACACACTGTGTTCATTGGGTGTCTCTAATTCTATTGACTTCAATGTATTACATTGAAGTCAATTACATGGTGGAAATAACAGACGTCTTTTTAAATAGAAAAGGCGTCCGCCTTTTCTCTTTTTTTGATGTTGTGTGAACATAGCCTTAGAAAGATTTTCCACTTAGGAAAGAGGCGCAGTTCTGAAGGACAAGCTACTGTTCTACCATTTGAATTTTTTGACAGAACAACAAAAGGCAAAGTAACAAAAACAAATTAGCCCCCTGAGCTAATGGGTATAACAAGGCATTTACACTGGAGCCACAAAGTATAACTAAATGTAAAAAAAAAAAGTCATTAAGTTAACTTCCTTTTGTTAAATATTACAAATAATACAAATACGTTTGAATTTCTCTTTTGAGTTTTCATTCTTTAGTAATGACTTAAAAGGAATAACAAAGAATTGAAAATAGAATGTATAAGGTATAGGGCTTATGCACTGTGGAATACATGAGAGGAGCTCATACGTGACAGAAGTGGTTCCATCTACTACTCTCAACAGTTATTAAATATCTCCCTTCTCTGCTGTTCTTTAGCTTAAAAAACACCTTTGAATTTTTCCTTTAAGTCAAGTAGAAAAGAAATATATTCTCACCACGAAAAAGAAAAACACCTATGCTAACCAAGACTGAAACGTTACTGTGACTCAATATATTCCCACTGCTGCATGTGCACATCCGACACATACAGTCTCAAAGTTGACCCTGAAGAGCAGCATTTCAACTACTTCTAAGAACAGATGCTCTGAAGTTTTTTTTTTTGTAAAGCCAGTTCCTTTTTCCGAGTTAAGCCAAGAGACCGGACTCCCTTAGGAAGATGAGATGAATAAAGCTGAGACTTACAAACAGTCTAAGTTGGCAGATTGTCTTATCATCATGAAAAGATTCCTTTGCAAACATCCTTTAGTAATAGCAAGATATCCGCTTTAGGAGGAAAACTATTTGTTTGCAAGCATAGCCGTTGTGTTAAAGGTGAATTTATTTATGATTACTACATTACAATCTGCTTATCATTTAGCAAACTCATATTTCCATTTAATTCACAACAGATGAGGCTTAACTAGGGACTTTGCTGTGGAAGAGAGCACTATCGGTAAGTGAAAACAGCTGATATCATGGTAGGGTGCTGTGCTCTGACAAGACTAAACATTATATACAACATTATTCACAACATAAGAGCAGGAAAAAACAAATATGAGTACTGCATAACACTGGGAAGGAAAGGAGTTTATATTCCCTTTAGCGAAGTCTGGCTGGCTTGTTTTTATCACTGACCTCTGCTGCATCTGTCTTTATACTCCAGCTGATACATCTGGCCAGTCTGTCAGCTCTAGCTTGTGTTGTTTGTTATTCTCCGTTCCAGCTGTATCTACCCTTGAGCTAAGGCACCTTACCAGTCCAGGAGCACCACTCCAGAGTGTCAGTCACTGCTATTAGACATACTCTGGTCCAGTGATCTCTATTTTTCAGCCAATAAAACTCAAGAAATTTCTTGCTAGGAGCCAATACTTCAGATCTCACACTTTTAGAGGTATATAACGCTATAGGGGACATTTATTAAAAGGTCGGCCCAAGGCGTACACCAGGGAGAAGGTGCTGATTCACCCCTTCTTCCTGGCGTACACCTGCCGTTTACCATGCTCGCCCAATGGGGGGCAGGGGGGCGCGACAAGGCATGGAAGATGCGTGTCCTCTTCCCGAGCCGCATTTATCATGATTTATGCCTGCTCACAGGTTTAAATCATGATCCAAATCTACACCTGCTGAATGCAGGTGTAGATTTGGCACACCGGGTGAGGATCAGTCGCCGGATTCACTAAGAGGTGTGCGCCTCTTGGTAAATTCAGCTGTGGAAATGGGGACGGAGCCTAATTTCAGACTGGCATACAAGTACGCCGGTCTTCATAAATCCCACCCATGAGTTTGTCCTGCCATCCTACACCAGGCATAATAAAATATATAAAAAGTCCTATTTTAGTAATTTTCATAACACTTGGCTGAAGTCTACAAATTTTTCGCTTTCTTCTTTTCCCAATCTCAAAAACAATTCCTACAAAGGAAAGATGGGAGCCCCAATGTCCAGCTATAACTGAATTTTCTTGCATGACCCTGAACTAAATTGTGCATTCAGGTTTGTATCTAATAAACTCTAATTTGTCTCTTACTCCAATCACATGACATCTTTCATTCTTCTTGTATAAAATCACCTTCATATAAGCTTCTATTCTGTTCCCACTGAGGTAGAACTAATATCTGGCGGACTTTTCTCTCTTAGTCACATCATAGTGGTTAAAGGAGAGGATTCCAGAAACTCTGGAGATGTTTTGTTGGAGAGTAAAGCTGTATGACCTATTCCAAGCTTAATCTGAAACAGGAAAATGTGCAGGTTTTACATCCCTTGTGGGAGCGCAGCGCTTGGCAGTTCATGCCACAGTCGTGCTGTTTTCGCATTTCACATCTGTGGCAGTTAAAAGCAAATCTGTAGATAATGGGAACAGGTAGTGTTCATCCCAATTTTTGGCATCTCTTCTCACAGTGCACTATATCTAACTCGCACTATTAGTACATCTAGTCCTACACACCTGTGCCCAAGCTGAACTCATTTATTAAACATCACACATCTTAATGCGTCTTGTTCATTTTAGAACATACAGAAAAACAGAACTGTTCCACTTATTCCAAGGAAATGCATAACAACTTGTATCTTAGAAAACATTCAGCACATTCCTGTAGCCAGTACCTCTGTATCGTTCTTTTACAATTGAATTGCAAGCACTGTCGGGTGTGCCCGCAAATTAATTAGCCATTCACTTCAATGCAAAGTACGGCCACCGCTGCACTTAACATTGTGTGAACCGCTATTATTTCCAGACAAAATAATAGGCACGTACATTATTTTAACGCCGTTCTAAAGAAAATATAATAAACTAATGTGTTATTTAAAATAACAATGTGTGCATACAGCGGCGGCATTCCATTGGCTTCAAGGCAATGCTGCCCCTTCAATTCAATGCTGCCCTCAGCGTCCGTTCTTTGCATAAAAGCAACGTTGTGTAAACATAGCCATATTCTGTAATAAATAACTATTGTTTAAAAAACATGATCTTGTGTACTCCAGTGTGTTTTGGTTTTGTATAAACATCTAGTTGTTCGAAGCCGTAAGATAGTACTTAGAATATATCACACTTTCTTGTATTTACATAGATCTCCATGGTTACAGACTACAAACATACTCTGTGTTGTCTGGTCCTGCAGAGATGGTCCTCTCTTCTACCTGTCTACTACTTGCTAAGATACTAAATATAAGGCTACGTTCACACAGAGCGAAAGGGGCGTATTACGCGAGGAAATATTTCCGCCTGAAATCAACTGACGCTGAATTCCGAGCAGAATATAAGCAGAATGTAAGCAGAATCCCTGCGTATTCCGCTAGGAAAGTGTTCAGCTCGTAATCAGCTCTTGACAAATTCAGCGCGGAATACTCGAGGAATCCGCGCTGAATCCGCATGCATTCAGCGCTGAAATTCAGCGAGTATTTGGCGAGTAAACTAGACTATACCAGAATATTTACTAGAATCCTCCTCCCCCCTTTTTTCCCCATTTCTGCGCTGATTCAGCGCGTAATTTCCGTTTGTA
Organism: Dendropsophus ebraccatus; assembly: GCF_027789765.1. Classification (NCBI taxonomy): domain Eukaryota; kingdom Metazoa; phylum Chordata; class Amphibia; order Anura; family Hylidae; genus Dendropsophus; species Dendropsophus ebraccatus. The sequence continues at coordinate 48,844,205 of NC_091463.1, forward strand.
TTACGCTTGTATTCCGCGCTGAATACGCGCGTATTCCGCGCTGAAACAGAAAATCAGAGCCCCATTGGTTTGTATAGACTTCCGCTAGCGGAAGAATGAACATGTTCATTCTTCTGGCGGAAAGCAGATTAGTTCAGTGCGGAAATTCCACCGTGTGAACTGCAGAGCAGAATTTTCATTTAACACAATGGAAATTAGCTCTGCACCTATTTTAACAGCTGAAATTTCAGCGCTGATTCAGCACAGAAATTCAGCTGCTTTTGCTCTGTGTGAACGAACCCTAAGTTAGAAAAAAGCAGGGAGCTGTGTAAATTCTCTTGGACGTACTGTATAGGATTGAAAGCAACACTTACTATAGACCTCCACTGTGAAGTTAAAGGTTTCTTGTAGATTATGTTGACTATTGAAGACCAGTATCGTGTAAATCCCAGAATTATTTTCCTTTAGATTTCTTATAGTCAAGCTGTGTCTTTCTGGATTTGTTCTGTAACAGGTGCTGTTCTTTTCTATCATCTTTCCATCCTTATACCTGTGAACAGATATTTGTTTGGGAGGTTATTTTACATAGTTATAATAATAACCCACATAATAAACAGTGCCAGCCAGCTGCCGCTAACTCCCAGAGCTCCCTGTTTTATCTTTCTCTTTGCTTTTTATGTTCATAGTTTGTCGCATTGAATCTTTCCACTTAAGATAATTTGGCGGTCTGTGTATATATTTGCTAACGCTCTTCTCCTCATGTTCTCCTGTGGCCTAATCCTAGAGCAGCATTTCTGCAAAGTGATCTGACAAAAAAAAAGCAAAACAACCTCTCCCTAATCTAGCATGTGTATTTCTCTCTCTATTACAGTGTATGAGATGTGAGTTATGGATATAGCTTAGGCGGTACTGATCATTCCAATGCCTTTCTTAGCAGCCTTGTTGGATTCAAGTAAAGCCTTTGAATAGGCTATAGGAAGGTTGCTGCCTAAACCCATTACACTGCATTCTTATTTTCTGCGCATAAATATATTCACAAATTCATTTTTTTTGCAAATATTCGCATCAAGTCTGGGCCAGGAAAGGGGATGTAAAAGGGGTGCAGCCACACTCAGAGGGGTCCCGACCACTGCCCACCAGAAAAATGTCAAGCGCTCCGAGCTTGCGTAGGTCTCACTGCATGCAAACGGAGAGGCTCCGGATTTATGTAGAAGCATTGTGCATCCTGTGAGCCTCTGCGCCACAGGGACATTTTTTAAGCCTGGCACACAAAATGCCAGACTTCATAAATGTCCCTTATGTCCTTCCATTAAGGTATCGGTCCTGAGGCATCACAGTCCCACACCACTGAAATATCACCACTTTCACTTAGTATTATTAGGCAATGCTCTGACACTTGCAAAGGACATTTTACAACACGTTGGCCTTGTCCTTCAAACCTGATCTCCCTCTGTGTGGAGTAAAGAATGATCCTCAGAACGTCATATGAGCACCTGTGGGTGATGTCCATTCTATAATTTGAATGTTAACAAATATGAATACAAAGAAGCATTCTTTAAGAAGAGCTCATTTGTGTGTGTGCACTTACTAGCGTACTAGCGTTCCATAGCAATGATTCCCTTTGCTGCTCTCTCATTGAGCATGACCTCAGATCACACTAACAAGGTTTGCTAGCTTCTCCTGGGAATAGTCCCCATAACTTCAAGCCTTCTCATTCAGAGGCAACAACTTTCACTCCGTGGAGTTTTAGAGCCTAAAATATGCCCCCCCCCCCTTTCTGGGCCAATATAAGTGAACTATTGTTTGTTATCCCTGTCAGAATTTCTTTGGATCAGTTGTGTTCTTTTTCATACTGTGGCATTATAATAAATTACACTCATAATAAGATTAGATTTATAGCAATGTTTAGATAGACCTGTGCTATGTGTTATATTACCAGGTCAGGCATCATTCGGTATACATTTATATGTGAGATCTAGAAACTAGGAGAAAATACTGGCAATACTGTATAAAGCATATGTGACTGGTGAGGGAGGGACAAAGGCAAGGCTTTGTCTATTCCCCCTTTTTATGATGTTACAGGATGCTTTAGGTGGCTCATCTCAACTAGTTGCCTATAGACATAACGAGAGTATAAGTGGATATAGCTTATTTTGCCTAAATCCATCTGCGATCTAATGTTTATGCGACTGCCCCTCCAGCCAGGATAACACTTTTTAAAATGTTTAGCTTTTTTCCTTTCAATATAGTAAAGCATTAAAATTCTGGACTGTTTTTAGCTATTTTAATAATTTCTTTAAATAAAATACAAGAATGTTACAGAATGACTTACCAGGTACTTTGTGGTGGTGGAAACGCTTTAACTTTCACCGACAATTTCAGCTCACTTTCACCTTCCAATGCAACAATATGACTCTTTGGCAATGAACCTTCAATGTTCAAAAAAGGCTTTTCTAAAAAAACAAACAAGCAAAAAAGGTAAAAGGCTAATTTGTATACAATGTAAAGATAATCAGATACTATATACTAGTAAGCAGTAGAAAATTTATCCTTTATTAAGATGATCTATTCTGACTTTTCTTCATAGGCTGTGTTCCTGTCACTTATAAGAAATGTATGGTGTCTACAATACCTATGTCTAAAAGTACTGAAGAGAGAAGTTACAAAGAAAAAGTCTAAGGCTGGGTTTAAACTGCATTTTTGCAGTCTATTTAAGCTCAGTTAAGTGCAGTCTATTTTCAGTTTTTAAATAGTTACTTTAACGTACACAAAAAATGTGGTCAACCAAGTTTTTGTGTATGCTAAGAAAGAATAAAAAATTGGGTTTTGATCCATTTTTTTATATAATGGAAGTCAATGGAAAAACAGATCCAAATTGATCCAAACGAAGTGTGAACCTAGCCTTACAGTTCCTCCAATATCCAATAAATGTTAAATATAGTACTGAAGTCTAATAGAAACAGCAGGAGCAATATTAAGAGTAAGAGAAACAGACAGAGAGTGAGAGAGAGTGAGTGAGAGTGAGAGAGAAAGAGACACGCTCTTTATACTGTGAATATTTAATATGTATTTATGAATGTGTGTACATATACAGTGGTGCCTTGGATTACGAGCATAATTTGTTCTTGGACCATACTTGTAATCCAAATCTACTCTTAAACCAAAGCAAATTTTCCCATAGGAAATCATAGAAATGTAGACAATTGGTTCCACACCCCAAAAATAATGATTTATTATTCTGAATGACATGTAGAACACATTAAACAAACATTCAGAAAGAGTAGAACATGTGATATTATAAGTTACTGTACAGGAATGGAGAAGATGGGAAACACAAGGGCTGACAGAGACTGCAAGGAGCATGAAGGAATGAGCAGGGCAGATGTGGGCACAGTATAGCAGCACTCACTGTCCGGGGAGAGAGGGGTTACAGCTATGAAGAGATTACCTCCACAGTCCTGTCCCCTGATGCAAGCCCCAGCCTGAAGTGGATCTGCTATGATTTGGAAGGTGAGGGAGACTTCCTGGGTCAGAGTAGAGTGCTGTAGACCACCCTGTGCAGACCATGCCCCTCCCCCAGTACAGGGAGCTCTTAAACCAAAGCAATGCTCTTAAACCAAGTCACAATTTTGAAAAACTGTGAGCTCTTAAACCAAGTTACTCTTATCCAAGGTACCACTGTAAAGTTATATTCTGAAATCAGTGTAAATAGCAACTTGACACAATTTGTGTGGATAAAAAGGCATAAAAATTAAGTAAATAAGTTATTGTGAAGGCTCAGTATGTGATTGTATTAATAAATGAGGGCAATAAACTTCAGTAATAAGCAATTTTAAAGAGTAACCTAGTGAGTGCATTGCAGTGAGCATTTAATTTTCACAGGAGGAATTTTAATGAAGGAGAAAATCTAAGTGACAGAATAAAATCTATATAAAAAAAAATAAAATAACATCGTTGTCACTAAACTGGAGTGTTAGCAGAGAAGAGCAGCATTACTGCTGTAGTGTATCAGCCCCCTGACATCACTTTCACATAAACATTTTGGGTGGCAGAATCAATAAGGCAAGCCAATTCATGTTATTACAGTGATTTTTATCTTCCTTCCAGAAAAATGCCCTTCTGTTTGCTTTATTTTCCTAAATATATAAAATGGTGGCTACAGATTCCTCCGATATCAGTGAGAGGAATGCAGCCGCTCTGATTATTTGGTTTAGGACGGACTGTGGTAGATCAATAATGGAATGTAAAACTGTGTTATTATACATTCTGCTAATGGAGCAAGCACACCACCCACACTTATATTATCCACCAGGGAAAGACTGTATAACTATGACTTATATGGACTTTCCCATTGTATGTTTCCTATTTTATTCTTTTATTGCAGAAGAATGTAATTACCACTTAGATCCCTTGTTAAACCAATTCCAACTACATGCTCCAATGATCAATCTCAAATATTAAATGGTTTCTGAAGAGCAATACTGTTGGCTTCTGTATTTAAGGGTGGTCAACTATCCTTAAGGAGGTTTCCAGGCCAAATGTGTTGAGGCTAGAATAGTGTGAAAGAGCCATTTAAAAGGTACTTTTAAGGCCAGGGCTACACTGCTACAAGACTGAACTACTGAGTAATATCTTCAGTCTGCAAGGCTCAATGTGTTGCTTCAGACTGTAACTGTACCTCTATAGTTGAAATCATCCTTGTTGCAGTGAAGCCATGGCCTTAAAGGGGAACTATCAGTAGGTTAGTCAAATCTAACCTGCTGATAGTTCCCTGTTGCGCACCTGGCACAAGGACTAATGTATGTCGGGACCGTTCCTGTGGAGTATTAATGTAGTCCTCTGTCCGGTAAGGCCGTTTGGAGCACTGCTCCGAACTGCCTTGGCAGACAGACTACATTATACCTGACATACCTAGAGACAGAGACATACCTTCATTCTCAGCGCCCGTGCACAATAGGGAGCTATCAGCAGGTTAGCTTTGTCTAACCTGCTGATAGCTCCCCTTTAAGGGAGACCTACAAAAAGAAAATGAGCTCTTAAAGAGGTATCCCCTCTGGATATGTATAACATATCCACAGATTATGCTATACATATCCAATGAATGCAGGTCTCACCTCCTGGATGCACACCTAGGTTAAGATCTAGGACACCCAGATCCTCTCCAGTGTCCGAAAATGGGCAGTTTTACATAGTTTTCCGTGGAGGTTAATGTGGGTTATGTAAAACACTTAGCACTGCTGGCTACACTGTCTCCATAACTCGGGATTTATATATATGTATATAGTGTTGTAACTAGCTTAAGGCACTATACACTGTTTGCCCATTCATTTGTATGAGATATGCCATAAATGTCCAGATGAGAATAACCCTTTAAGGCCGGGTTTGCATACTGCAAAATGCCCTATCATTAAACAGTGCAAGAACCTATTCTATGCTGAGATAAGCAGGAGACATATCGCTAGAATTATCACTAGTATTACAGCCTTTCATGTAATCATATGTCAGCATAGCAAATAAACCAATACTTACCATGAACCGTTATTGAAATATTTTTGGCAACATGTGGATAGTTGTCATCCCTGCAAGTGTATACGCCACTGTGATTCTTTGTCACACGTTTTATCTCTAGGATTCTGTCTCCCACGTACCCGCTTTTTGATTCGTATAATTTTTTCTCAGAGTGCAGATGCTGAGGGGGATATAATAGATGTAGGTTAATGACCTTAACTTATAACCCTTAATAGCAATGGTACCTGATAAAGCTGTAAGCCTTGCCGGGGAGCAAGCAGGCATAAAGTTATTCCTGCTTTTTGTAGAAATAGTTACTGACCAAATCTAGGTTGAAAATACTGTGTATGAATCCAGCGCAGGGCTATGTTCATGCACAGTTTGGGTCCCCATTTTCCGCTTACACACAGATGTTTAGCATTGCTTTACTCAATTTTTCAGCCTTTTATGGTTTAAAAGGAGGCTCAAATGTTCTCAGGGTATTTGGGGCTTTTTGTGAGCTATAAATTGCTGGAAAATAGATCAATGCAAATAAGTGGTAATGCACACACTGGCCCAGGTTTATTAATCTGTGTGAGACAAAAATATCTCACCTTTTCTTTTTAGACAGATGGCAACCAATGTGATTGGGTACTAGCTGTCAGAGACAATAATCAGACACCTTTTCGTCTGTGTTTTTAAACAAATATTTAGCAAATATTTTTAAAAAAAAAATAGTAAAAAGACGGGACATAAAAACTGTGCACAAACATGGTCTTAGGGCCTTATTAAACGGAGAAATAATCTGCCGCATCAGATTATTGCTCTGTGTAATAACGACAACAATCAGTGAAGAAACGATTATCAGCTGATCATTGTCGTTTATACCTTACATGTAGTGGTGCATGGCTTATAACACAGGCCGATCAGGCCGAGAAGGGATGGTGCCACGGCCAGTGATTGTCTGAGCGGCCTGTCACTGAATAGACCAAGTCAGAAGCATCAGCGGTGAGCAAAGGATACAGACAAACCACTTCTGTGTTTTTCCTTTGTAAAATTACTGACCGAAGTAGGGCTCAAATAATCTGTACACACTTGGCCTTACAGGATACTTTAACACAGTAATCTTAACAACCCTATTTTTGCAGTAAAAAGCAAGGGCTGCATGGACATCGCTATATATTTAACTTGCAGTTAAAGGGACATGTGCAGAACCCAGGGGGCCTGCTTGGCCAACTAGTGCTACAAATGATGACAGCTCAGGGGTCCCACTGTATTGCAGGAGTGAGCAACAGGGGACCCTGATGCGGTGGGCCCCATAGCAGCTGCTATGGCTGCTACAAAGGTAGTTCCACTTCTGCCTTTAGGCTGTGTTCAACCACCACCTATTTTCAGCCATCTTTTAGGATGATTTGGAGGTCAAATAGTGGTCGTTCTTTGTATAATCATAGCCGGTATTATAAAATAACAGGCATTTTTTGGATTCAAAATAATAATAATTATAAGGCCAAAAAGGACAGTGTGTGAATATAGCCTAAAAATAAATGAATGAATAAAAAGCAAACACAGCAAAGTTACCTTTTTACCGCGCCACCAACTCAAAATCACCCTGGAATTAAAGGGGACTTCTCCAGTACAGGTCAGAGTAAGTGTTTCTCCAGCTAATAGAGTGGTCCTGTCAGCTTCGACACTTGTAATTTCTGTATGACCCGACACTGCAATAAAATATACAGTTAGATTAAGAAGTCATTATTAAACTTAATTTTGGCATTGTATATTTTTCTTTACATCAGTGATAAAGATTACCATGTATTACAGTATACAGTATAAGGCTATGTTCCCACAACGTATAAATAACGGCTATTATTTGGCACGCAATACAATGGTTGGTACTTTGAGTATCAAATAACGGGTGCTGTTTTAAATCAAAATTGCATTGAAATCTATGGACAACGGCTAGAAATAATAGACATAATCAGAAGTAAATATACTCAATTTGGAGGCAAAGCACACAGGAAGTGTATCTAGCCCAACGAGAACTAAATCACTGTGCACTCATATATTGTTAAGCATATGTCCATAAGGGACCCGGTCATTGTAGTCCTAAAACAGTGAGCGATTAGGTAAAAAAGTTATTTGCCAAACCTGGCACATACAAGGTCCTAAAAACACTTAGCAAGTAGCAATCTACTCCACATAGACAGCCCAAAACATCTAGAAATACAAATCTGTATAGGGCTATGTTCACACAACATCAAAAATATTAAAAAGGCGGCCGATTTTCTTATTTAAAATAACGTGCGTTTTTGCCGAGAGTTAACTGACTGCAATGCAATGCACTGGGAACACGGACGTCCAATGCACACAGCGTATTGAATAACGGACGTTTTTGCCGCGGGCGTCAAAATAATGAACATGATCATTATTTTCGGACGTCTTTTGCAAACAGCGGACGTTTTTTATTTGTAGTTCACACACCGTTTTTCTTTTGTCACCGTTCTCACTCCGTTTTTACTATTAAATTCAATGGAATTTTTAATTAAGCCACAGCCAAAGTCCAATAAGTAACCCCAAACTAGAATAATGTACAAACACCCGTCAGTGCACTAAGGGGAGGTCAGGCTGCTAAATAACGTCCGGTATTTTAGACTCAGACGTCATTTTAAACGGAGATGAAAAACGTTGTGTGAACATAGCCTAACACAGAAAAGTCTCTGGAGCACCCCTTTAAGATGTAAAAGATCCTAATCACACTTAAAAGTATTTTAATAAAATTAAGACAAAGAAGGTGTTTTCAACTAATACGGAGTCACTTGTGTGTGAGCTGCATGCAAATAGCTCAATGAGATGCTTAATCCTTGCCATTTAGTAAGCATCAAGTTCATCTTTTATTTCCTTACTTGTCATTCATTCTATTAGGAGTTTGGCTAGTGAAACTTGATAATTTACTCATGACTGTTCTTTCACCCAATTTAAAAGTGTTTAGTAGTGATGAGCGAATAGTGAGATATTCGAATATTCGATATTCGTACGGATATCCCACGAATATTCAATCGAATATTCGATCCCATTAAAGTCTATGGGAACAAGTATTCGATTAGTGAAAAACATCTATTTGACTATTTGGAGGGTAAAACCAGAAGCTGGGGGATTTGAACACTCAATATTTATTGAATATTTGCTCGATATTCATACGAATATCGAATATTCGAATATCTCTTCGATCGAACAGTATTCGCTCATCACTAGTGTTTAGTTATGGTGGAATAACACAACAAACAAGAGACACATAAGTCAGCACTTTACAGCACTTTTTTGGTCTAATTCATCTTTCAAAAAAATGTATATGCTGCCATATGTAATTGACTTTCTGTAATTGTCCTAGAAACATTTTAAGACATCTTCATTCAGAATTAGAACAAAAAATAATTTCTTACATTTATTCTTTGACATAGAAGTGAATGTTCTTTCATGCTCAGCTTAAAGGTATGTTCACCTGCTGTAAAAACAACAGCTGTTCCACACGAACGGCTATTGTTTAACGCTACCTACGGCCAGAATTAATGATCATTCACGTGGAACAGCCATTGCCTATACAGCAGGTGGACAAAGTCTTATTGTGTATTTTTTATTTTTATCAACTTTTCATTTTCTTCTTTTATTTGTACTAAGGCACACAAGAAAGTACTCACATAACCACTTATGAGGGGGCTACACATCACTGGGCTCGAGTGAAACACTGGCAACTAAAAAGTTTAAAGCAAGCCCATGCTCAGGTGTAAAGATGATATTTCAGACTTACCTATGTTTACCTTCCAGAACATGGTGTAATAACTTCTTCCTTTCACCTCGGTTTGACATTGTAATATTTCATTAAGACTGGGGTCAGGATTAAAAATTGTAAAGCCGATCTTCGGGTCCCACTCCATTCCACGCATATCTATCTTAGATTTATTTAGAAACTGGAGGGAAGATAATAAAGTTAACATTTTTACAAAATATATTTGGGTAAAGTTTCCAGAACATAAAGAACTTTAATTAAACAAGTGCCAAAACCTAGATTAAACTTTTTGAAAGCCTGATCCAGAGTGCTGTGGACCCAAGTCTGAGCTGACGGTTCACCTTTCAACAAGACAATGACCCTAAGCACACAGCCAAAGCAACACAGGAAGGGCTTAGAGACAACTCTGGGACAGTGAATGTCCTTTAGTAGCTCAGCCAGAGCCCTGACTTGAACCTAATTAAACATTTCTGTAACAACCTCAACATAGTTAGCTCCTGATGGTTCTCCTGACATGACACAGCTTGATAGGATGGCAGAAAATCCCCAAATCTAAGTGTGTAAACCTTGTTACATCATACCCAAGAAGACAGGAGACTGTAATCAATGCCAAATGAGCTCCTAATATTCTGTTGTTACTTTCTTATAGTTTTCTCAGAGGAAAACAAGATGTTTTTCTTTCATTATTTTTATTTAACCCCTTCAAGACCGAGCCTATTGATGCTTGGATGTTTGGGTCAAATTAACGCAATGTTCCTCCCCGCTTCTAAGAGCCATAGAGTTTTTATTTTTCCACTTACAAGGCTGGTTGGGGTGTCATTTTTTGGCGTTTAAGGGGTTAATGACAAGCAGCTGCGGGATCACAACTGCTTGTCATTATGCTGGGCTCCCGGGACACTGATGTGTGCAGGGCCACTCTCACTGCAGCAGTCCCGCACACATCAAACCCCCTTATAGTCAGGAACGTAAATGTACATTCCTACTGCACAGGGTATGTGCAGTAGGAACGTATATCTACGTATTGCTGACGTGAAGGGGTTAAGCATATTTTATCAATGTTGCAAGTAACAATAATATTGTTCATTACAGAATATTAATAGCCTTGGTTGTATGTAAGGTTATGTAGTAGTAAAAACGATTAGGCTATGTTCATACACTGTATAAACAATGGCCTTTCTGCATGAATGGCCATTGTTTAACGCTACCTATGGCCCGAATTAATGATCATGATCTGTGTTTACCAGGCCATCTGAGCGCTCACAGAGAGAAGGCAGTCATGTCATTGTACTGGCCGGAATTCCTGTGTTTATTCTATTTTTCCTAAACTAGCCCAAGTCAGAAAATCTGCCTTCAGGAGACTGGACCTGGATTTCTGGTAAGTTCAGCTTTGTTTTAACAACACAAAAAAACTAAAAAAATAAATAAAATGAATGTATATTGAAAACTTGCTTTATTTCACATCTACTGTTGATTTAGATTTTAAAAGTTATAATGACAGTAAAACTTTAAATACTGTAGCTATAGCACAGAGCACCTTTATAAAAAAACAACAAAAAAAAAAACAACACCTATGTAATCTTATAAGGTGGCAAAAGCTAAAATTTATTATAATACAAAACTACAGTCTTTGTTTTCAAGACAACCGCCTACAGTGATTGAGCTCTGTATCCCCATCACAGATATAGAGTGAAATAATACAAGTCTGGCTACCTTCATCCACCTCTAGGGGGAGTGCATGAGCTTAATGCATACTGGGTTATCATTGAATTCAACATATAAACAATATGCAGTTAACTCTGTAGCTCTTCCTACTCTTACTTACAAGCAGCTGTAATCCTGCCCTATAGGAACTAGTTTTCCACTAAACTGTTAATTCCGTAACTTGAGGGAAAATATTTCTTCTAACCAAACACGGCACTGTAGAATAATAATATAGACGCTATGCTTTAACATGGACAATACTCCTAGCCACAGATCTTTTAGTTACACATTGAAGCTCTTTCTATATCCTGTATAACAATAATTGGTCCCATATTTCCTTCATCCTATTCATGTCACTCAACATAGTTACTTCTGCTTAGTATTGAAAGAAAGGGAAGGGATGTATCATTAAATTCATGAAAGCATCCAAACCACAGGACTATTCCCATCAGAGATGTCACTCCCTCCTTGTCAACAAGATCGGTCTCTCATCTCCTTCATATGATTGCATGCAGCAATGTCCCTTCACCACTCAACTTCAGCCAACAAAAACATATATCACATTGTCTGTGGGGCCTGTTTTTAGTGATGTATAGTTATAGACTGTAATTGTGGTCTGTCCCAGGAATATAAAGACGTATTCAAGCTCTGCCATCATTTAAGACATATTGATGAAGATGTTTCATTTAGCATATTTATTAACCAAAAAACAAAAAAAAAAGTTTTGTATTAATGTCAGAAAATAGTCGGCAGTGCTTGGAATTTGCCTATTGATAAGTGATAACATAGCTGGCTGGAGTTCCAGGCGTTCACTTTATCTAAATGTGACCATATGAGTAATCTATGTTGGTGGCCAGTAATGATCTAAAAATCCTAGCGGCTGCACTAACGACAACTTCTGACCACTATATTGCTAACTCCTCTGTGCTGTTATATCCGAACACAGAATATGTTATACATATTGAGGCGTTAAAGAGGACCTGTCTACAGCAGTCTTACTTAGAGCTCTGCTTGGTGCTGTCCCTCTATTACTGTTCTTGCAAATGTATAAATAAATGGACAGCTGGGCACTACCATTTAAATTATCAAAGGGTTATGTCCTGTACACACACCCTTTTGACAAAAGGTGGCCATACGTATGTTGGCCAAACATTCTTTTGTTCACAATGGGAGTAAGCTGCAGCCAGAAAGCTTTAGCCCTGGCTTTTCCCTTTGAGAACAAAAGGGTCCATTGTTGAAAGTGTAAGTGTAAGATTAACTACATAATCTACAGCAGCCAGACTACTCTAGCGCCAGCTTATCCCTCTGAGAACAAAAGGGTCGGGGGTAAAAGTTCAGTATGCCAGACCCTTTTCTCTACTGACATCATGTCAGGAGTTTCCCATACACCTTATCATGTCAGCCAAATCAACTGTTGATGGGTTTAGACAACTTTAGTATAAGGTAAATGGGCACCTTAACAGTCAGTTATCGTTTTTATTAATATATTTCCATGGTGAATTACAGGGAATCTGCACAAGGCAGAATTTTTAGGAAAAGATACCCCAACTTTGTTGGTTTATGGGAATTTATGGGTATTTAATAAAATGGGCGTCAGGACTGGTGACAGCGAAGTGTATTCTCACATTTAGTTTTGTTCATTCTCTTAGTAATCTTACACTTTCTATTTAAACAATATGAGACAGAGGAGCAGTACAGTACTACTACATATAACATGATATTTACTGCATATAACATGATATACACCAGCGATCTGCACCATGTTTCTTCCCACTTGTTGCAAAACTTCTACAACTCCTTGCATGTTTTTTTTCACATCCTTCTGTCTCTGTAGTGATATCCTTAAAGAATAGGGCATCCAAAAGGAGCGTAAAACTTCTGGAACAAGTAGCTACAAATTCAAATGATTCCTCTCTGCCTGGTAATAAAACTATTCCTGTGAGAGTTCTTCTTACAGGTAGTGATTGTCAGCTTAAATTTGGACTTTCTATATTTACCATTGCTGAGTATTTCCCTGCCTGGGCTTCCTTTATGCACAGGAAGCCGACTGAATGTCTCCACACGACTCTATCATTTCCTCTTAAGACGTAGAATTGTAATTAGGATAAATCTTAAGGGGCAGCTTATATGCAGAGAATGGACACCGGGACTGTTACCATCAGCAAAGACAAATAAAATATGAGGCCTGAACTAATTACAGATAGATGTTATTTCTAACTTTCCGAGGCTACCTTAAATTACTGTGCGATGGAGATTGCGCCTGTCTGGAATTTGTAAATATTTGAATAGATTTTTCTTTTTAGATCACTATTAAGACAGATTTTAAAGAATACCCCTTACTTCGCAACTGCGGCAGGATACCCCAAAATTCTGCAGGTAGATGGTCCTCTCCTCACATAAGCCGTGGCACAGAATTCCCTGAATCGCCTTAGACTGCATTGTACGTGTATTAATATACAGTCTATGGCACTTCCGGGAGTTCCGTCCCACGGCTCATGTCAAAAGAGGACTACCTACTGCAGATTTTTTTTTTACATATCTTGCTGAAGTCGCAAAGTGAGAGGAATCCTATAAATTGAAGGTGATTAAATTTGAGATGGCTTATGGATGCCATGCCAATTGCAATGTATAAATATGGGGTATAAGTTCTTCTTATACCTAGGTCAGTAATCCTAACAAGGGGGCATCCTCGAAGTCTAGAGGAAAGAAGGTTTCACCATCATCACCGATGGGAATTCTTTACTGTAAGAGCATTGAAACTATAGAACTCCCTACCACATTAGTTGTGATGACTGGCAAGTTCAATGGGAATCTGAATGTCTTTTTTTCATTATACTATTTAAGTTATGTGTCCTAGGTTTCTGGAGGCTGCACATTGATCTGGTCATTTATTCTCATTGCCAGACATGGACTCGTGAATAAATGTTTCCACTAGTGTGAAACACTTAGCATCTGACTCATAAGCTTTTTTTCGCCTTTCTCTGGATCAACACCGTAGGGTTATACCTTGTGTGGAACCTCCAGACATGAGTAGAAAGCAGTAGAAGAAGTCACTACTGTTATTCTGGGAATGCATTTATCTAAGTATTTTATCACTTCAACCACTGCACCAGATCACAAAATTTGTAATTACTCAGCGTGAAATTCTTCTCGGGATTGCTTGCCAATTTCAACAGACTTTGCATGGCTGCCTTCAAGAAACATGCCCAAACTGTAATTAAACAATTTGAAACAGAAACAGAACTTCACGAGAATGTCACTTCAGGAAGAATTATGGTTTGTAAATTCTATCAAAACACAGTCAATGGAGAGAAAGCAAAAGCTCCACAAACTTTAACCTAGTGACTGCCTCCTATACAATACATCACAAATCCTCTTGGGTGCTATGGGAGCATCTGGTTAAACTATTGATGACTATGGACAATCTTATTTTCATATATATGTTGTCAAATATATCACCTTAGGACAAACCAACTAACGTGCAGCAATAGTATTATACAGCCAACGTACAATAAATCTTCACCAGGTATCGTGTCTAAAGCAAAGACATTTGTCTAGTACATAGTGTATATATATATATGGTTATGGTCTTAGGATAATAACTTCATGGCATTGAGCATCCATCAATGTCCAAAGGCGACCTAACATCTTTATTGCTCCCCTTTTAAAATCTTACTCCTTTAAATCATTCTCCTTTAAAGAGAACCCGTCATGTTTTTTAGTCTAAACCTATCATGCTGTAGGACTGTAAACAACATTCCACACATGCCCTATATAACAATGGCTCGAATTCATATAGAAAAGAAATAAATAAATTCTCTATTGCAGTACATACTCCGTGCAAATCATGTACCTGGCCTAATCGGGGTGTTCCTAAAGTCCCAGCATTTATCATGGGCAGCATGGTGGCTCAGTGGTTAGCACTGTAGCCTTGCAGCGCTGGGGTCCTGGGTTCATATCCCACCAAAAAGCAACATCTGCAAAGAGTTTGTATGTTCTCTCCGTGTTTGCGTGGGTTTCCTCCGGGTACTCCGGTTTCCTCCCACACCCAAAACATACAGATAGGTGGATTTAGATTGTGAGCCCTAATGGGGACAGGGAGCAATAATAATTGGCTAAACTATGTAAAGTGCTGCGGAATCTGTGTGCGCTATACAAATAAAAAAGCAAAAAAAAAAAACATGCTGATTCCTCTATGAGTTACATCCCTCTGAGTGTCTATTATTGGCATAACCAGTGCTGAAATCCAACACATGCTCTGTGCCATATTTCAGGCAGAATGAAGTGCATGTATGCAATCCTGTTAACAAATGCTACAGCATCATGTCATTGCTCAAGATAAAAAACAAGGGGCAGGTTTCCTTTAAGTAACAATCCTATGCTTTAAACAGGCAGTCCAAAGCTGCTTTCTTAAAGAAACAGCATCATGGACTTATATTAACAATGGTGACACCCAATAGACATTTAGTGGAAATGGAGGTAAGTCCACTCCTATCGCTCATTGGAGGCCATGTCCAAAGATGTCTTTGTTACTATTTTGGGAAATGGAGTAAACTGACAACTAGCATTAAGCTTCAACTTGTCAAAAGGGTGTGTCCCTACAGAAACTGACAGTGTTGGCCCTGATTGGACCGTTTCAGTGGAAGGGCATACTCCACTGACACCTAGCTTTACTATTATTCATTTTTTAGGGTAATAAAAGGAACAGCACACATTAGTAAAGAAAGGACACACCTGCATTGTAATTTTCAGGAGAATATGCATTTACTACAACAGGCATGTGAAAACAGATCAGCAGACCTACTTCTTCAGAGCAGTCTTCTATAGAAGAGCTCCCAGCTGTAACTAAAAGAAGTCCCCCAGAAAATATGTGCGTTCTATGCATTCAGCATTCAACAATGGAGTTAAAGGAAGGGACTTCCCTATAGGAGTGTACAGCTTAAACATTTCCAATTTACATAATTTTTTTTTGTAATCAATTAAAATTTTGTAAAGCAAAAGCTATACTTACCAGAAATCCAGGTCCAGTCTCCTGAAGGCAGCTTTTTAGCCTTGTGCTGGTTGAAAAAAAGACACAGAAAGTCCTGGATAATCCAATAATTGACGCCTTCTCTGTGAGTTTGCACATGACCGGGATTTCCTGCGTTTAGTCTCTTTTCATCAACCAGCAGAAGGCTAAAAGGCTACCTTCAGGAGACTGGACCTGGATTTCAAGTAAGTATAGCATTGTTTTAAAGCATGCTTTATTTCACATGACCTGTTGATTTAGATTTTGAAAGCTGTAACAGCAGTGCCCATTTGAAATTGGGTTGTTGCCTTCCCCCATTTTGTTCCCGCAGTGGGGACATAGCCTAAGAATCTGACAGGTTTAACTGCCTCATACGCTATGATAAATCTGAGACATTTGAAGACAGTCCATTTAAGTTTGCAGTGTGAATTGTCCAGATTTAGTAAATCTGAGCCACAATGTTAAACGTAGCAGTTACATCACAGGCTCTGCTATACATCTCTCATTATGACTGCCATATGCTCAGTAGACATTCACAGATTCCTTCCGAGTACCAGATGTGGAACACACATACAACCACAGTGAGTTATATACTTACATAATGTAAGGTTACTTTAAATTTTGGTGAGCTCACACGACAAGGGACGGTCAGTTCTTTTGTATTATCATCCATATGTGCAATACCAGGTGTAAGTGTGTTCATTTCTAGGAATGGCTGAGAATTATCTACAAGAAATAGAACAGGACAGCTCAAGATGTTCTTTGTTTTGTACATCTGTCACAGCATTAATATAATAACTCATATAATAGACATTCAGACATATACCAGTCCTGATGAATTATATGACAGTAAAGATGGTATATAAGGTGCTATCTGAAACTACAGGTGTACAATAAGAAAGCTAGACTGGCATGGTTTACTGAGTAAGGATGCTTAGCTTCAATGTAAAGTAAGACAACTAATAGGTGGTCTAATCATCTTAGGCAACCAGATCTACTGATGTTCTAAATTTATTGAACAACATGATTCACTAGTGCATTTTAAAACTCGTCTAAGTTTCTGCTGTGTAGTTATCAGTATTTCTGCCCCCAATTCCTCTTCTCTTGCATTCACCTGCTTTATAGACCAACACATATTTACCCAATTAACTCTATTTTATTACTGTATTTGCCCTGTCTGCTTTTATGCCTCTTTGACATGACCTGAAACTGAAGATAATGTTTGCCTTTAGTGTCACAGGATAAAAATCTAAAACTTACAAGTCAGAGAAGGCGTGCTCCGGCAACATGGAAAGCAGCCCCTACCTTGTAATAACAAACGTTATATAAATCATACGTGCCTTCTATTGTGCAAAGATCTTGGAAGGAAACCATGAGAGGAAATAAACAGACCTCAAGTGCTCATCACTATGTTGATGTTACCCCCTCTGTTGTTTTCTCTGCCCAAACCCATGTCCTGAGTGTAACAGCATTAATATTATTATTAATATTATTGTTGTGCAAGAATATGACTGTATCAGGGAGAAAAATAAAGTCACAGGTTGTAAGTTCATAGAGTGGTGTTGCAATGATTATTTTTAGGAATTTCTAAATTTAAAGATTAAAAAATGATGGAATATTTGCATATCCCATCCTATCCGTACTGGTTAATGTATTATAATGTATGTAACCATGTAGTTAAACCTGGAAGGGAACCACATTTCATGATGGCTGCAATCAGTTGTGAGATGGATACGTCACTGATGTGACCCTTTAGGCCCATAAATACACATCATGTATAATATATACATAATCATTTCTGTAGTGTACTAATTCCCAAGTTAGTGAATGGTGAAGAATCACAGGGGACATCACAAGCGTGCTGTGACTGCTCCTTAGTCATTTGTTTATAGTTTAAGTCAGGTAGATTTTATTAAGAAATTGGCAGAATAGCAGTGACAAACACCATATTTATTGCCTCTAGAGCCCTTGTCCATCACAGCTGAATTAAACATCCCCAGGTGTCAAGGAAAGTTGTAGAGGACAAGTACCCATTTAGGGTGTCAATCGACAAGTTGTCAAATTGATAGTTGCACTCGGCTTCAAACTTGTTGAAAGCATCTAAAAGATCTGAAGTAGTAAACAGAGGGACGTGGACATTCCAGTATCCAAGAACAATAACAACAAGGTCTTCTTCTAGTCTCATGTATAAAATAGTACAATTGTAAAAAGGCCACCTAGTGAGGCCACCAACGATTAGAATGCCTGAGGAGGAAAGCCTACACAACAAATCAGGGAAAGTTGAAACATATCACGGGGAGTATGTCTTCATGGTGTAATGGGTAGTTCAGTAACTAGCTAGATAAACTGAAAACAGCATGATCAAAGTGTTCTTTCCCCAATCATTACTTCAGGACTGATATAGAAAACTGCTCAAAAAGTACTCTTGACGACAAATAGTTTACCATCTTCACTATATTGTACCCTAGGTAGCCTAGGATGGAAGCAACTTAGTAGCAAAAAGCTATTGTTATGGATCTTACATTATTCATACATAGTAATAAGATCTGTGCAATTAACATTTAGGTGCAAGTTTTTTTCATGGGGCAGTTAAACCCAGGGGATCTAGATTGGAGCAGTACAGTAAGTAAGCCTAATTTTTTTGATGTTCATGCTAAAGTGTTGACATGAATGGGGTGCAAATAACTCGGTATGTCACTCATACATTAAGCAGGCTGCAGTGTGAGTGTTTATGTCACACTGCCAGAATTGTATGGGGTCACAGATCAAGTGGAGAGAAGTACTTGTCGACAAATCCTGTCCTATTTGGTTTCATGGTGAGAGGGAGCCATGAAACAGACACCACTACAGGAAATTGTCATTAGGGATTTAGAACATTTTTCCTTCACATATATATTTTCTACGGATCTCTAGATTAAGAGTCACATTTTTAATGGATGAGGATAGTAATGGGACAAGAACAAACTGTAGCCATCACATATTTTTAGTGCATTGACATTAGATCGGTTATAGTAAATGCATAAAACTGAACAAGCACGAGACAACAAATTATTACTCACCTCTTACATACAGATATATTTTCGCCTGAAGCCGCAGATTACGTTTGGTTTGGTGTTCATAGCAACACCTTATGTACCCAGTGTCTTTCACTTCGGCTTTGATGAGTGTTAAGTGGCTACAAGTTAGGTGTCTCTGATCTGGTTCTGAACACCTCTCAGATTTTACCACCATTCTGCTATGGTTATAAAATGATATATGTTCCCAATACCATGTCATGGGTCCGGTTCCTCTGTAAAGATGAGACGAGAACATGTTGAGTTTCTAATATGGCTGACAGATCTCCTTAAAGGGGGTTATCCAGCGCTACAAAAACATGGCCATTTCCCCCCACTCTTGTCTCCAGTTCAGGTGTGGTTTGTAATTCAGTTCCATTTACTTCAATGGAACTAAGTTTCAAACCCCACCCAATCTGGAGACAAGAGTGGTGCAAAACTGGCCATATTTTTGTAGCGCTGGATAACCCTTTTAGTAATATCTTCTCCACGTCCACATATATAAATCCATTTGTATCATTATTTTCATAATTACAGATAACATTTTAATATCTGATTTTCATTAGATGTCGGCCTGCAGTACAACTTGGCAAGATAAGCCTATGCCATCATATATTATCAATACCACAAATATACTTTTGTCCAATGCTGTCCTATTCACACTACATATATTCTATCTGTATCTACATCACAAATGCCTTAACTTACTCACTCAAGAAAGTGGTAATAAGTGAACCGTTAAGGAGAGGGAAGTGCAGCTCTGTGACTGTGACACAGGCTCTAAAGGAAATCCACTAACTTAAAAATAAATGAATGGCTGCCTAATGTCACTGGGGTCTTATGCAACGTGACCACTCCTTGTTCCTTCCCAGACAAGGTTTCTGGCTTCCAGCTGAGACTGTCCGCCTGCCGCCTTCCTGAGGCTGATGCTGCTGCGGAGGTGATCATCGTGAGAGGACTTCCAGCCACTGAGTGACATGTACACTGACTGTGTCAGCTGGTGGCAACCGCATGTATTCACACGTTCCCACGCAAGCACTGGGGGGCTGTGTCTGGCTTCGTGTACAGACAGACTAATGACCCTTACAAACCGGGTGAGGTTCACATGCCTCTTACCATAAAAAAAAAGAGATTTTATTTTAATCATAATGTTTAGTTTTATGTCTCTGCTATTTAGGGACATTTTAGACACATTAAAATAAGATAGGAGGCGATAAGAAGTAAGACAAAATATTCCCATTTATGGGACAGTAATAAAAATAATATGGGGCTGCACCTGTTAGTCATATATGGTCAAACAAAGAAAATACATGGTGGAAGAATGGAAAACAGTTATGACCACATAAGGACACCATAGAGGAGAGGATCCCCTTTGATGAGCCAGAAAAGAAATTAGCTCTGTGGCGAATGCAAGAGCATGCATGCTAATGGAGATCAGCAAGTTAAAACAACAGGTGATCAATGAGATGACCACTTTTAAAAAAAAAAAAAATATCCAGTCTGCTCCCACTTTTTCAAATTTTTTTTGCATCAGAAAATCTCATCAACCTGTTACTATATATTAAAAAAAAGACCTTTTGAAATGTCCCACAGACATGTTGAATTTGATTGGTTGGGGTCTCAATCCAACCCATTGCTCCACAGACTTTAAATGAACTCCGTACTATGCAATGAGTTAGAGCCAGGCAGTGAATATCTGCATATCTGCTTACTTCCCCCTGACTGATGAAAATTTGTGTCAAATGTTCATCTTCTACTATGAGATTATCACTAGAGATGAGCGAACCTCGAGCATGCTCGAGTCGATCCGAACCCGAACTTTCGGCATTTGATTAGCGGTGGCTGCTGAAGTTGGATAAAGCCCTAAGGCTATGTGGAAAACATGGATATAGTCATTGGCTGCATCCATGTTTTCCAGACAACCTTTGGCTTTATCCAAGTTCAGCAGCCACCACTAATCAAATGCCGAACGTTCGGGTTTGGATCGACTCGAACCCGAACCCGGTTTGCTCATCTCTAATTATCACCTTTAGTATTGCAGATTTATTTTGTGTGCTGCACTGGTTTGCAATAGCTATGAGTAAATTTATGTGTGCTTTCCCTTTTTTCTCCCACTATAGATTGTGTAAGTGGTTCCCTATGGACATTCAGGACATAGCTTGATAGAGGTATTACAAATAACAAAAATGGATCTATTAAAGAAAACATGCACAGTACATATTAAATGACTGTAGTAGAGACATCCATATAGTTTCTGAGGGCTCCATCATTTGTGTTTGTATTTCCTAGATAAAGGTGACATCATATTTATAGGTTTTTTAATCACCTGAGAGATCACTTTACTTGGCATGAATTGACAGGCAAGGGAGTGTCATTGTACAATGAATCTCATAATAATGTATGAAAAGGGAGTCACCTGGATCTGTCATAGTAGCTAATATAGATTACCTTGAACTTTAGTGACATCCTTATTATGCAAGAGTCTGACATGTCTTACCTGCAGGTAAAGGTTTGGTTTCGCCTTACTTTGATTTCAAGATACTCAGTGGCCGGGCTTAGCTCAAGCTTCGATAATATTACACTTTCTCTGTGATGTTCTAAAAAGAAACAGAGAAGACATTAGCACTGCAATAATATAACTTGTCACAATTGTGTACTTAACAAGATTTAACATTCTAGATCATTTGACCCTGAAATCAAGGGGTTGAATTATGGAAATCAGGTCCTTAAACATTTTGACAAAGAAACTACAAATTTTTCGCTAAACTAAATGATATGTGTGGGGATAGATTATGGTCCGGAACATTGGGCAGGCATTTCCTTGCTTCATTGTTCTGTCTGGAGAGACATTTGTCAAGTCCTTACTCATGTTTGTGCAGCTGAAGAATCTTTTCTTTTTTGTGTTTTTGTTACGCAGCCACTTTTATGCTGAATTCAGGCATATAGTCCCACAGGCCCCCAAGATATAATGCATATACTTGTTGTGGTAGCAGGTAGGTGTCAATTAAGCCAAATATATTTTGGCTTATATTGTGGACTGTACTGTTTTAATCACAAGGACATTTCAATACTTTTAAGTCTTATGTCATGAATAATTAATATAAATATATGTGTATTTTAGTTTTCAACTAATGGCCCCTTAGGCCAATGAGGCCACATCATGTTTTCTTTTCTTTTTTTTTGCAAAATGTGCTGCTCAAATTTATTGAGCATCATTGTTGGAAGCATCTAGACACTGAATGACTCCATAACTTCAACTCAAACGTCATTGTGATATACTTCTTAGACTGTATGACTCTTTCCAACAAGCCTGATCACTTGTCCTATGTGGAGATAAAGGTTGGTAATCCCCTGCCATAAGAGGGGTCTGGCAAAGGCTTATTCCCCTTTTCCACCCGAGGACACATGGGCACTAAACCAAATCCAACCTACAGATCCTAAAAGTGTATGGCTGTATTTCTGTACATGGCAGAACTCTAAACGGCTTGGAATTAAACAGGAACAGCTCCACTTACAAATGTATTGTTTGTGTCTTCCATCTATACATCCTTTATATGCTACATTAGCCACCAATTACCAATTTTTTAACTCAACTGAAATTCAATAAAAAAAAAATCTGAAGATTATAAAAAAGTATAATTAAAATCTCCCTCACTGCCTCCAGTGCTCATAACAAGAATCGCTGATCCTGCTGTGCAGCACTTCTAGAATCAGGATTGGGACTAGGAACTGCCTGCTCAGCCAATCAGCGGATGAGGCAGAACATCTGCTTCCGATTGGCTAAACATGTCATTCCAATACTGCTGCGTATTAGGATCAGGGCTCCATCAGGTCATTGGTGGTGGGAGAGGGAGGTAAGTGTTTTTGCGTCCTAGCACCTTCCTGAGCAGAAATATAATAAATATCCCTTATAGAAGTTATCCAGGAATAGAAAAACATGTCCACTTTCTTCCACAAACAGCACAACTCTTCGCTCCAGTTTGAGTGTGATTTTGCAACTCCATTCCACTGAAGTAAAATGAAGCCTAATTGCAAAACTACACCCAAACTGGAGACAAGAGTAGTAGTGCTTTTTCTGGAAGAAGGCAGCCATGTTTTTTTATGCTGGACATCCTTAGTCCTAGTTAATGTTTATTAACAATTACAAGAATTGTAGTACTGGCTTCCTGTTTGAAGGGGAATAGGTCAAAAGTTAGAAGTCTCTTATTCACCTATTGTTATAAGAGTTTCCTCTCACTTTAAGTAACAATTATCAATAACGGGAGCGACATGACAGAAAGGAAAATGGGTATAGTTGTTGTAATAAAATATACAACATATATATATAACATATAGATAAAATCTGAAACGTAAAAATCCAGAAAATTGGATGGAAGTGGAAATGGAAATTTTGTAAATCAAATTCATCGCACTGCACCATGTCTTAAAAGTCCCTTTTAAGAAAGAAACATTCAAAGGTAAAATAAAACAAAACAAATCTATTCTATTTAAAATTCTAAATCTATTCTTAATCTATTTTTTAAAGGAAATGTTGAAGCGCACACACATGGACACGCTTCACGTATATGGACATAATACACACATGCAAAAAAAAATAACCTCTATCTGACAATAGGTGAGACCAGAAACACACGGCAGGTTATGCTTTTATATAGTTAGAGTTACAATTGTTAATGGATATTATTTTGATAAAATTTTGTCATTTACTTTAATGTCAGTAACATTAGATTACGTTTAAATACACAAATGAAATTCAGAAGAAAGAAAGCCAAGTACAGTACTTTTGGGTAGCTGACATCTATATCATGCTATTCTTAGAAGACTGTGCTCTCCTACACAACTAAATCTTCAGATCTGAGCCTTTTCTAGTGTAATAAGATTGCTTAAGCTGCCATCACTATAATGTTTAGCTAAAATCACTGTCCATACTCGGTGTGCTTACAATGTTACTGTCCAGACTTACAGTAGAAGACATTGTCCAGCACCACACATATAAAAACATTACTTATCCAGCTTGTTCCTATGTGCACTGTTATACATAGCTGTGTAAATTACCTAACATCAAAGGTAGAGGGTATCACAATTTAATGCAGAGTCATTTTGTGCTTCCATGTGCAATCATATTTTGTACAAACAATATTTAGAGTACTATTCTATTGATGATGGATTAACTTTCCAAAGATTAAGGTTGAACTGGCCTACCAGATTACAAGAATACGATAAGGTGGTCGTTGACCATTTGAATAGCTACGTCTGCTCAGTGTTTTTAGAAGGAGGCCTTCACAGTCACAGTATGGTTGGACATATCATTGCCTCCAGCTATATGGCTTCAGCCCCAGTGTTTTCAGAAGCTGAAGTTGCAGAGGAACTTGCCAGTTAAAAGTTGAATAAGGCGATGAGTCCAAATGGTGTCCATCCCAGAGTTCATAAAGAACTCGGATCTGTGATTGCTGCGCCCCTGACGGATCTGTATAACCAATCGCATCTAAGAGGAAATGTTCCTGATGATTGGAGAACAGCAAATGTTATACCTATCCACTAGAAGGGGAGTAGAGAAGAACCCAGCAACTACAGGCCAGTTAGATTAACACCTTTAGTAGTAAAAAATTATGGAAATACTTCTAAAAAAAGAAGATAATGGATCACCTCTCTAATGCTCAAGGGTGATAGGAAAATAGTGTTCTGCACTATTCTGAACTAGGACTGTTTTCTCAAAGATGAAATTAAAGGATTTTGACAAATAATGGATTTGGGGTCATGTACTGTTCCTAGAGAATATTACTTGTAAATGTAGCTCAAGATCTTAGGAGCCATTTACCCATCCAAATAAATTACTAAATGGAAAGGAAACTCTACCCAGTAAAGGCCAACATGAACTCCTGTATAAATGATTACCAAGTAGAATATTGCTTAGTATACATTGTTAAATGTATATTCTTACTGGGATCCTAAACACAACAAGGCCTATAGCAATTGCTTCATTTATCTTTCCCATGAAGCAATGTTAGCAGCAGAGCAAAGTGCTATTAAAAAAAGGTTTACTATTCATTAATGTCCCTGTTTTCCATGGGTCACATACAGACAGAAGGAGAAGGCACAATACTTCAGACATAAACAACCTAATCCACAAATAGACAATGGATGGAGGCCAAATTCACGTTTGGGTCTTAAAAGCAAACTTGGCATACATACCAGTAGAGGCCACATTAATGCAAACTGTACGACAAATGTCAAGAAACCTTTGCTCAGGCTAATGATGTCAGAATGTCAGACGTGACCTCATTGTTATATAAAGAGGTGTAGGTGTAGGTGTGTGTGTGTGTGTTGGGGGGGGCATTTATTATTTTCTATTTATTGTCCAGTTGTAGGAATATGTATGCATGCATAAGATATAGCCCTGCAATTGGCAGGTTGTAATTTCTCTATTAATGTATATACAGTATGCATTATTAGGCTTTTTTAAACTTTACAACTATTTTTCTTCTCTAAAATAAAAAGGAATGAAGCAACTTATATACGTATAAAATTAGACAAGGTGTCAGCATTCTGACTGCATATACTGTCATTTCTTCTCCAATTTATACTAAAAGAGCTTGTGAGAATAACTTGGGTGTGTATACTGAACAACAGAAGAAAACTTTTCCAGCTCCATTATGATTCTGGGTTTTGATTCTGGTATAGTTACTAACCACAGGGCAGACTAGATAGACAATCCTCTATGTTTCTTTCCCTCCTGGTCTTTCAGTTCCCTTTTACATTGAGGTTAATTTGATCCCTTTGTAACCCAACCTCTTGTGTCTGTCTGTCTATCTATCTACAGTATCTATCGAAAGTCATCCTCCAGGAAGTGGTATGAATGTTGAATATTTCAAGTTTCTCACAAAATAGTGCAAAGCCCATTAACCCTTGACCATTTAGACTGAAATCAGGGCATGTGGCTTGCTAAAAAATTCTTGAAAGAATTATTTGCCCCCAGTCAAAAGGTTGGCAGCACCCTAAGTTTGTGTATAGAAGGTTTAATCACACACATGGTATGTGACGTTTACACCACTATAATGTCCAAAACAATCAGCTCACGCTTCAAGAAAACATTAGTCTCAGTTCTGAGGAAAGGACAACAAACTAGCTTCAATCTAATGTAAATATGTATTCTGCAGATAGAATTGGAGTGCTTTTATCGTGAGCCTGTGATATAAACATTCCAGGACAGCCGTTCCCTGCCGCCTCTTATGACTAGTGACTGGAGTAGAGAGGTTGTCTTTGCCCCCAGCTGGGCCCTAATTGTTTTCCCAGGTACAATATTTAGTAGGAGCAGGAAACAGACATGGTCATTATTCCAGCCTATACAATAGAACACAGTGACTCCTGTGCCGCACAGAACCATTGGGGAAATCTATCAAGCTTCATCTACTGAATTTCATGTTGTTAACCCTGTGTGTCTATAGAGTAAAACATGTAAAAATATGCTTCATGTCAAATAATTTTTTACAAATCTAGCAGGAGCGTTTATCCTTTGATGGTCATTTAATATGTTTAAGTGGTTTCTAAACATACGTGAAATCCCTAGAACATTGACAATTCTTCTTCTGACATCTAGCACAGACATATAAGAGCACTGCGTGCCTGTAGCTTCCAAATTAGATTCCCTTGAGTACTAAACCAATTTATACCAATGTTAGAAGGTCCTTCTCAGGGAACTAAAAAACACATAAATGGTTGTCTTCTTCATCCCATGGGTAGGCAAACAATACAACCAGATTTGTCAGCTGCTATGGGAGCCATGTTAAGCAAAGGCCACATCTCTGTTCGGTTTCACCCCCTTTAATTTTATATATATATATCTTGTGGGGGGTTAGCTCCGTCACAGGTATCACAGACACAGCAAAGTTAAAATCAATGGGTTTTATTTCACAAAGTCCAAGCAGTAACAAAATAGCTTCTCTTCAGCAGGTGCAAATAACATAAAGATAGCCTTGCTTCAGGCACAAAGGGTTAAACGAAAACAGGATTTCTCACCAGAACAGTCTTTTTAGGCTATAGCAGATTCTCCAGCTTCTCTGCCTGGAACCAACACAGCAGAACCTCCAAACAAGCTCCAGCCTTGGAGTTACACACCACCCACAGCTCACCTAGTCTCCTGGCTGTTATAGGCCAGGGAAAACCCGGGATGGATACGTGGGAGCAGTCATCCCACCCAACTCTGAGACTGCTCCAGTAAAAGCCGGCCCGGAACAACTGCTTGAAAGCAGGTATACTAAATTAGAAAAAAAACTGTCAGTAACCTATGGTTACTGACCAATTCTATCTGGCCTACTCCACCGAGGCCTTGAACCACGGTGACACGTATCTGTCATCGACCACCATACCTTGTGCCTTGTCACAATATATATAGAT
Organism: Dendropsophus ebraccatus; assembly: GCF_027789765.1. Taxonomy (NCBI): domain Eukaryota; kingdom Metazoa; phylum Chordata; class Amphibia; order Anura; family Hylidae; genus Dendropsophus; species Dendropsophus ebraccatus. Next base: position 48,871,608 of record NC_091463.1, read on the forward strand.
ATATATATATATATATATAGTGAACACATTTAACCCCTTAACGACCGCAGGCGTAAGTGCACGCTCCCAAAACCCGAGCCTTAACGCAAACGGGCGTACATTTACGCCCGCGGTTTCCCCGATCGCTGCGTGTACACGCAACGATCGGGGAAAATGGCCTGCTATAATGTATAGCAGGCCATCCCTGCTTGTCGACACGGGGGGTGATTAACCCCTCCCGTGCTGATGATCGCCGCTATTGGCTGATCAATTCAGATCAGCCAATGGCGGCAATCTGCAGCTTTCCGGGTCATCGGTGACCCGATGGCCCGGAAAGCAATGGCGGTCGGTGCTGTCCGCGGACGGCACCGACCGCCATTGCTGTTAAAAGTAACGGTGGCCACGGTGCCACGTCATGACCGGCTGCGATCCCGTCCCCGATCCCGTCCCCAATCACGGCGATATAAGTAAGTGAAAGGGTTAAATACCTGCTGTGGACACCTCAGCTAGGTAGCTGTGGTGTCCAGAGCAGGTATTGACCCACACTCACCGGATCCAGCGTCCCGATCGCGTCTTCCGGGTTCCGATCGCGTCCTCTTCTTAGTCTGAGTCTTCGTCTTTTTCCAGCGGTCCCCATCAGCAATCATCGGCTCCAGCGTCGTCAAACTTCGGCTTTTTCCGGAATTTGCGTTCTACTGCCCCCTAGTGGCTGATAAGTGTATATAATACACATATCAGTAGCTATAGGGTTGAAGAAAGTTTTTTTTTTTTCCCCACCCTACCGCCGCTGAGTGCTGATCAGCATCGCGCGTAAGCGCGCCGCTGATCAGCAACTCCTTTTTGGCGTAGGGTGTTTTTTTCCTATATCCTACAGCCACGGTCTGCTTATAAGTGCCGCACATAAGTGCGGCATTTATCGGCAACTCCTTTCTTGGCGTAGTTTTTTTTTTTATACTTAATGTTAAAAAAACATGTAAAAACACCATTACACTACACGGAGTAAAGTTTTACACTACACCTGTCACGAACGGCAGGTGAAAACAAGACACTCGACAGTGGGCCCTAAATCTGACCCCACCCACTGTCACCTGCCTACTTGCCTCAGTCGACCCTAGGCGGTCGCGGACAACCACGAAGACAATCCCTATACTGTATACGTCCAGAACATAAAACGCAGACAGACAGACAAACAAAATGCGGAGAGTCAACTAGCCGAGTCAGGAACCAAACGAGCAACGCAGTACAAAATCAGAAGCGAGCGGAGAGTCAGGGGACAGGCAAAAGGTCAGAATCCAGGCAAGACAAAATGGAAAAGGATAGGACAGAATACAAGGGACTGGGGAGCTGGGATCAGAACAAACTAATAGCCAGCGATTAGAGGCTGACACTGCAAACACTTTATACTGGATCAGGAGCCCGGACCAAAGACTGATTGGTCCGGCCTCCTGAATCCAGACACATAGCAGCTGGTGCGCTGCAGGCTGAGTGGCAGAGAGATCCGTCACTCAGCCTGAGCTCAACAGCACTCAGCTGCTTGGCCGGGCGACGTACACTAACGCGAGACCCGCGGCTTCCCTGGTTACTAGGGACGCCGTCGGGTCTCCGTGACGTCACCCGGCTCGGCCGAGGAGGACGGCGCTGCGCTCCAGCCGGACCAGACGACGCTGGAGCGCGGTCAGGTAAGTTACTGACATTACCCCCCCCTTCAGGAGGGGCCTCCGGACCTCTACCTAAGGGACCAGGCTTAGATGGATTTTGCAGATGAAACTGTCTAACTAGACGTGATGCATGCAAATCTCTACTAGCTACCCAAGTGCGCTCCTCTGGTCCAAATCCTTTCCAATGAACTAAATATTGTAAAGAACTCTGAACCCGACGAGAATCCAGAATTCTCTCCACCTCATATTCCAGTTCACCTTGAATGACCAACGGAGCGGGAGGAGCAGACGGAATCACTGGATTAACAAATTTTTTCAATAGAGATTTATGAAAAACATCGTGAATTCTAAGACTCCTAGGCAACAGCAGCTTAAATGAAACTGGATTTATGATTTCTACTATAGGATAAGGACCAATGTATTTTGGAGACAATTTACCAGATGGTGTCTTTAATTTCAAATTTCTAGTGGAGAGCCACACCTTGTCACCTACCCTGTACTCAGGGCCAGATATGCGTCTTTTATTAGATTGTTTTTTACAATTCTCTTGAGCTTTAACCAGGTTCTGCAGAGCCTGGGCCCAAACTGTGCACAGTTTTCTGTAAATTCCTTCGGCGGATGGATTAGTGGATTCGGACGCATGTACAGAAGAACAACGAGGATTAAACCCAAAATTACAAAAGAACGGCGACATTTTGAGAGACTGACTTTCACGATTGTTCAGGGCAAATTCAGCCAATGGTAAGTATTCTCTCCATTTCTCCTGTGAGTCTGCAACGAAACACCTTAAGAATTGCTCCAGTGACTGATTTACCCTCTCCGTTTGTCCATTGGATTGTGGATGAAAGGCTGAAGAAAATGACAAAGATATACCTAGGCGACCACAAAACTCTTTCCAGAATCTAGATATAAACTGTACCCCCCGGTCAGACACGATATTCTCTGGTACCCCATGCAACCGTAAGACATGACTAATAAAAAGAGAGGCCAAAGTACGAGCATTGGGCAGTTTGTTGAGAGGAATTAAATGACACATCTTCGAGAACCTGTCAACAACCACCCAAATCACCGTTTTACCCTTAGAGGGTGGTAAATCAGTTATAAAATCCATGGAGATGTGGGTCCAAGGTCTAGCAGGCAGAGGCAGGGGTTGAAGAAGTCCCTCCGGTAACCTGCGAGGAACCTTGGACCTGGCGCAAATCTCACAAGCTTCTACAAACAGTTTAGTATCCGTAGCCCAGGATGGCCACCAATAATGACGAGACAGTAGATACTTGGTACCAGCAATACCTGGATGACCTGCCAGTACTGAACAATGTGTTTCTTCCAACACTTTCAACCGAAGATTAGGGGGAACAAATAGTTTATTTTCCGGGGTGTTTCTAGGTGCCATGGACTGAGACTGGACCACCTGAGCAGCCAGATCGGGCTGCAGAATTGCCACCACCACCCCAGGAGATAAGATGGTTTCGGATTCTCTCACAGGGACCTCTTTAACACTGAAACTACGAGATAACGCATCTGCCTTTACATTCTTGGAACCTGGTCTAAAGGTAATTTCAAAATCAAACCGTGCAAAAAACAATGCCCATCTGGCTTGCCGTGGAGTAAGGCGCTTAGCTTTATCTAAATAAACGAGGTTTTTATGATCGGTAAGAACTTTAATTTTGTGTTTAGCCCCCTCTAAAAAATGTCTCCACTCATCAAATGCCCACTTAATGGCAAGGAGCTCTCTATTGCCAATGTCATAGTTGCATTCGGTCTTGGAGAACTTTCTAGAGAAGTAGGCAACGGGTCGGAGGTTAGTGAGTGTCACGGGACCCTGTGAGAGAACCGCCCCTACACCCACCTCTGATGCGTCTACCTCGACAATGAAAGGTGATTCAAAGTTAGGTTGAATCAACACTGGAGCGACAGAAAAACATGTTTTGAGTTTGTCGAAGGCCAGAATGGCTTCAGGAGTCCAGTTATCCATATCGGAACCCCTTCTAGTGAGATCGGTTAAGGGTTTAGCAATTACTGAGAAGCCTTTAATAAATTTTCTGTAGTAGTTGGCGAAACCCAGAAATCTTTGAAGGGCTTTAAGATTCCTGGGGCGTTCCCACTTTTCAATGGCTGCCACCTTAAGGGGATCCATACCAAAAGAACTAGGGGTGATTTTATATCCTAGAAAAGAGACCTCCTGAACACCAAACTGGCACTTCGACAACTTCGCAAATAATTGATTGTGTCTTAACAGTTCCATAACTCTGCGAACATGATTGACATGTGAAGACCAATCTGGAGAAAAAACCAAGATATCGTCCAAGTACACCACTACAAAACGACCCAGGTACTCACGAAACACATCATTGACGAAGCGTTGGAAAACTGCAGGCGCATTACACAACCCGAAGGGCATGACTAGGTATTCAAAGTGTCCCTCGGGGGTATTGAATGCAGTCTTCCACTCGTCACCCTCCCTTATTCGAATCAAATTATAGGCCCCCCGGAGGTCGATCTTAGAAAACCACCGGGCCCCCCCAATCTGATCAAACAAATCTGGAATCAAAGGGAGCGGGTGTTGATTCTTAATGGTGATTTTATTTAGCTCCCGATAATCAATGCAGGGACGTAATCCACCATCTTTTTTGCCTACGAAGAAAAATCCGGCCCCAAGGGGAGAACAGGAGGGACGGATGTGACCCTTATGTAAGCTTTCCTTAATATAATCCCGCATAGCTTCCCTTTCGGGTCTAGACAAATTAAAGATACGTCCTTTCGGGTATTTAGATTCAGGAACCAAATCGATAGCACAATCGTATGGACGATGAGGGGGTAGTTTATCCACCGATTTTTCATCAAAAACATCACAAAAATCAGACAGAAACTCGGGGATCTCCCCTTCTAATGAAGAACATCCTGTTAAATTTAAAGAAAGACAGTGAGCAGCACACCCGGGCCCCCATTGGACGAGCTCTCTGCTTGCCCAATCGAAAACAGGGTTATGCTGGGTCAACCAGGGCAAACCTAAAATAACATTGGAAGACAAATTGTCCATAACCAGAAAATCAAGACACTCCGAATGGATCGACCCCACTTTTACTTCTAGAGGAGGAGTGATATATTTCACTCTACCTTGAGCCAGTGGTGTAAAGTCCGCCCCAGTAATACTCAGCGGGCATTTAAGCTGAAGTGGACATACCTCCAGACTGGACCAAAACCCGGAATTAATAAAATTAGCGGATGCCCCTGAATCAACATGGGCCATTCCCGAAATACACTTCTCACCCAAACATAGTGAGATAGGGACCATTAATTTATTCTTATCGAGTGGTACCTGTGCGCCTGAGTGACCCCCTCGATAGTCACTCAGGCGCTGGAGTTTTCCGGCGATGATCCAGGCTTGGAAGTACATTCCCGAACACGATGTCCAGCTTTGCCACAGTACAGACACAGATTATGTTGCATACGGTGGGCCCGTCTAATTTTCGCATCGGTAGCCCCGATCTGCATGGGTTCCTCCGGAGGTGGTAACGGGGAAGGAGGAGGTTTAGAAGGAGACAGAAAAGAGGCAGGGGTTTTACAGAGTTCAACGATTCCTTTCTCCCTACGTCTGTCCCGCGTACGACGATCCACCCTGATGGCTAACGTCATGGTCTCTTCTAACGTTTCAGGGGGAGGATAAGCTACCAACCAGTCCTTTAGCTGCTCAGATAGGCCCACCCGAAACTGATAGCGCAGAGCAGAGTCGTTCCAACCGGATGGGATACACCACTGGCGGAACTCTGCGCAATAGTCCTCAACTGGCCTTTTACCTTGTTTTAAAGATGTCAATTGTCGCTCGGCTACAGCAGTCCTGTCAGGGTCGTCATACAATAAACCCAAAGCTGAAAAGAAATAATCAACCGAGGTTAACTCTATGGCGTTGGGAGGAAGAGAAAATGCCCACTCCTGTGGTGGCCCCTGCAATAGAGACATGATAATCCCCACTCTTTGGGACTCGTCCCCTGAGGAGCGGGGACGTAGTCGAAAGAACAGTCTGCACCCCTCTCTGAAGGTCCGGAAATTCCTTCTATCACCCTTAAATTTTTCTGGGAGTTGTACCAGTGGTTCAGGGGGGGAAGGGGTGGTCATAGTAACTTGTCGGGGAGCAGCCTCCTGCTCCTGAACCCGTTCAGCAAGGCTCTGTACCATAGAGTTTAGGCTCTGCATTTGCTCCAACAATGCTTTCATAGGATCCTTAATAGAAATCCTGGTGCACGTCACGAAACTGTACAGGCTGGCTATTCTGTCACGAACGGCAGGTGAAAACAAGACACTCGACAGTGGGCCCTAAATCTGACCCCACCCACTGTCACCTGCCTACTTGCCTCAGTCGACCCTAGGCGGTCGCGGACAACCACGAAGACAATCCCTATACTGTATACGTGCAGAACATAAAACGCAGACAGACAGACAAACAAAATGCGGAGAGTCAACTAGCCGAGTCAGGAACCAAACGAGCAACGCAGTACAAAATCAGAAGCGAGCGGAGAGTCAGGGGACAGGCAAAAGGTCAGAATCCAGGCAAGACAAAATGGAAAAGGATAGGACAGAATACAAGGGACTGGGGAGCTGGGATCAGAACAAACTAATAGCCAGCGATTAGAGGCTGACACTGCAAACACTTTATACTGGATCAGGAGCCCGGACCAAAGACTGATTGGTCCGGCCTCCTGAATCCAGACACATAGCAGCTGGTGCGCTGCAGGCTGAGTGGCAGAGAGATCCGTCACTCAGCCTGAGCTCAACAGCACTCAGCTGCTTGGCCGGGCGACGTACACTAACGCGAGACCCGCGGCTTCCCTGGTTACTAGGGACGCCGTCGGGTCTCCGTGACGTCACCCGGCTCGGCCGAGGAGGACGGCGCTGCGCTTCAGCCGGACCAGACGACGCTGGAGCGCGGTCAGGTAAGTTACTGACAACACCACTACACATTTACATACCCCATATACTAGTCCCCGTATAAAGATGGCCCCCAGGGTGTTTTCGGTGTCGGAACCATATGTTATTATTGCCTCCGACACCGAAACAGCCAGTGAGGATGAATGGGGGGATCCTTCTTTCCTCCATTCATCCTCATCATCCTCATCATCCAGTGACGTGTCTGGGAGTAGCGAAGCATACGCTGCCCCCCAGACACGTCTTTTCCGCCAGTACCGTCCCAATAAGAGATGACGGTATGGCGTGAAATTCTACAAACTCTGTGAGAGTACCTCTGGGTACACTTACAGATTTAGGGTACGTGCACACTGCGGAATGGCGAAGGATAACCCTTTGTGCATTCCGCAGCTGGCACCCACCGGTGGAATGATGCGGGCGCGCGTCTCCGCCCGTGTCATAGACTCTATCCTATGCATGGGCGGATTCCATCGTCCGTCCAAAGAATGAACACGTTTGACGGAGAGCGGAATCCGCTCGTGCATAGAATGGAGTCTATGACACGGACGGAGACGCGCGCCCGCATCAACCTGCCGGTGGGTGCCAGCTGCGGAATGCACAAAGGGTTATCCTTCGCCATTCCGCAGTGTGCACGTATCCTTAGAGTGTATGAAGGAAGGGACACCCGAATCCAGCCCCCAGATGCCCCCCCATCCTCGGAGTTAGTGGGAAGGTCGTCCGGGAACTGATCTTCCCACTGCTGGATAAAGGTTACCACCCGTACAGGGATTACTTTTATACCAGCACCCCCTCTTCTGGTCCCTCGCTGCCCGAGCTACTGTAGCTTGCGGCACGATCCGAACATATCAGAAGCAGTAATAGAGCCCTAATATTTAGCAGCCATGGAGCGGACCCAGCGCTTCTGAATATGAAGGACCCCGTATCGCACCAGGACAACATTTTCCAGGTGACGTCCCCCATACTGGAAAACAGGAGACCCCAGAAGAAGTGCAGAGTGTGGCGTAACAGGGGGATCAGGAAGGACACCATTTTCCAGTGTGACACCTGTCCTGATCACCCCGGCCTCTGCATACTGGATCGCTTCAAGGCGTACCACACGTCATTGGAGTTCTACATTTTCTAAATTCTGTCCCTTATTCCTATTTCAGGGGTCACGTTGATCCGGGGATTATTCTGTTCGCCATTATGGAGTCAGGAAGGAATTTTTTCCCAGTGATGAGGCTACTGTCGTCTGCCTTACGAGGGTTTTTTGCCTTCCTCTGGATCAACACAGGTTGAATTTGATGGACACCTGTCATTTTCAACCTTATAAACTAATAATTGGCCTAATACCCCTTAAATAAATTAGAATTGTCCCTCTTTCCTAGCTAAATAGGTATGGCCGCCATTCCCATTAGAGGATACCATAATGCAATTACAAAGCCTCTGTGCGGCCAGGACAGTAGAAACCCCCCATTCTGGAAACTACACCCCATAAGGAATCTAACAAGGGGGGCAGCGGGGATATGGCCCCCTGATGACGGCCACATTTTGGACGTGAAAATGAAAAAAAAATGGTATTTTTTATTTGCACAGCACATGTTCTACATATGTGCCTGTTACCAGTGGGGTCCATATGCTCACTGCACCCCTTGTTAGATTTCTTATGGGGTGTAGTTTCCAGAATGGGGTCACTTGTGGGGGGTTTCTACTGTCTTGGCAGAACAGGAGCTTTGTAATTGCGACATGGCCTCCATCCTGCATTCCAGCCTCTAAATGGCGCTCTGTCCTTTTGGTGGCTTGCCCTGTGCCCATATGGCACATTATGTCCACATCTAGGGTATTTTCGTACTCAGTGGAAATTACCCTACACGCTTTGCGTTTATTTTCTTTTTTAACCCCTTGTGGAAATGGAAAAAAATCAAGGCTAGACCAACATTTAGTGTAATTTGTTTTAAATTTTTATTCTAAATCATTGATCTTGTCTTGATTTTTTCATTTTCACAAGGGGCTAAAAAATAAAAAAACACAAAATTTGTAGAGCAATTTCCCCTGAGTACGGAAATACCCCACATGTGGACATAAAGCGCCATGCGGGTGCAGGGTAAGCCTCCAAAGGGAAGGAGCGCCATCTGTTTTTTTGAGGCTGGATTTGGCTAGAATGGATTTCGAGGGGCCATGTTGCATTTAAAAGGCCCCTGTGTTGTCAAGACAGTTGAAACCCCCCACAAGTGACCCCATTATGGAAACTACACCCCTCAGGGAATGTAACAAGGGGTGTAGTGAGCATATGGACCCCACTGGTGACGGGCACAAATGTGGAACAATGTGGCTTGAAAATGAAATATTACATTTTTTACACTATAATGTTGATCTAGCCTTGAATTTATCATTTTCACAAGGGGTTAAAAGAGAAAAAAACACACAAAATGTTTAGAGCAATTTCCCCCAAGTCCGTAATTACCCCACATATGGACATAAAGCGCCATGTGGGTGCAGGGCAAGCCTCCGAAGGTAAGGAGCGTCAATTGGATTTTGGAGGTTGGATTTGGCTAGAATGGATGATGAACGCCATGTCGCATTTACAGAGCCCTCGTGCTGCCAAGACAGTGGAAACCCACCACAAGTGACCCCATTCTGGAAACTACACCCCTTAAGGAATCTAACAAGGGGTGCAATGAGGATATGGACCCCTTGATGAAGGGCGCATTTGTGCCGTGAAAGTGAAAACATGAAAATTTTCACTTTCACGTCACATTGTTCCACATTTGTGCCCGTCACCAGTGGGGTCCATATGCTCACTGCACCCCTTGTTAGATTCCTTAAAGGGTTTAGTTTCCAGAATGGGGTCACTTGTGGGGGGTTTCCAGTGTTTTGGCAGCACGAGGGCTCTGTAAATGCGACGTGGCCCTTGAAATCCATTCCAGTGAAATCCAGCTTCCAAAAGCCAATTGGCGCTCCTTCCCTTTGGAGGCTCGTCCTGCGCCCCCTTGGCACTTTATGTCCACATGTGGGGTATTTCTGTACTCGAGAGAAACTGCGCTACATGTTTTATGTTTTTTTTTTCCTTTTATCCCTTTGTGAAAATGAAAAATTGAAGGCTAGAACAATGTTTTAGTGCAAAAAATACTTTTGTCTTTTTTCACACCATATTGTTGGGAAAATCTGTGAAGCACCTGTGGGGTCCAGATGCTCACCGCACCCCTGTGGGGCCTCTGCCAAGCTGAAGTGGTACAGTCAGAAATGACCAAATATAACGGAGCCATTGAAATGCACTAGGCGCTCCTTTATATCTGAGGCTTGTGGTTGCGTCAAATAGCGCAATAGGGCCACATATGGGGTATTTATATAAAATGCAGAAACGGGGCAATAAATATTGGGGTGCATTTCTCTGGTAATAAGTTTATAATTATGAAAAATATTGGATTACAATAAAATCTCTGCACAGAAAATTTAAATTTTCAAATTTCTTACACACTTAGCTTTTATTTCTGTGACTCTCCTAAAGGGTTAAAAAAACTTTCTGGATGTGCTTTTGCAAAGTTTTGGGGGTGCAGTTTCTGAAATGGGGTGCTTTGTGGGGCTTTCTAACATACAGGCCCCTCAAATACACTTTAAACCTGAACAGGTCCCTAAAAATATCTGATTTTGAAATTTTACAGAAAATTTGGAAATTTGCTGCTAATGTTTTACGCTTTCTATTGTCTAAAAAAAATGAAATATAGTTTAATAAATGCCGCCAACATAAAGTAGACATGTTGCTAATGCTATTTAATATATAATTTATGTGGCATAACCATTTTCTGTATAAGCAGAAAAGTTTTAAAGTTGGAAAAATGCATTTTTTTTTTACAATTTTTCACATTATTTTGGATTTTTTCATAAAGATTCGTTATAAGTATCGACTCCAATTTACAAGAAATGTGAAGTACAATATGTCACGAGAAAACAGTCTCAGAATCAGCAGGATAGGTAAAAGCATCCCAAAGTTATTAATGAATAAAGTGACACAGGTCATATTCATAAAATTTGCTTCAGTCCTTAAGGCCATTTTAGGCCCGGTCCTTAAGGGGTTAAAAAGGATGTCCCACCATTCAAGGTTATCAACAGGCTAGGGGATAACTTCTAGTCGCAGCGGGTCTAACCTTTGGCATCCCCTGCAATCTCAAAAATGGGGACCCGAGTCTTCCATCAAAAATGATTGGTGGTGAGCATAGCTCCGCTCCATTCATTTTCTTTGACTGCTGTTGGGCATATCTTAGTGCTGTATTCATCAGTTGCATGAGGAGAGAATTGCAGGGGCAGAGTATATGTGTGTCCACCACTTTTTTCCTCCTGAGATTGAGTAGAAGGAGGTTTCAGAGGTCAGACTCCTTACAGTCAGAAAGTTATCCCCTACTGTGTGACTAAGGAATAACTAATTGTAGGAAACCCCCCATTTAAAGGGGTATTCTCATTTCAACTAATATAGTTATACTCATAGGTTTCTTCAAGTTAAAATTTTTCAAGTGCAAATACCATCATTTAGTAAATGGAGATGGGATTTCTATAGAATCCATCTTCTCCAAAGAGCAGAGAGACCGGGAGAGGAGAGCCTTTAAGATGTCTCTATGACATACAGAGTAAAGTGTTGGTTCCATCCCCTGAGGTGACCTTATCATGGTGGGAGAGTATACACACTATTTGATTAAATGTTATACATTATATTAACCATATTAACCATATGTCTTGGCATTTGCAGCGTGCTGTTGCACTTTTCTGTTTTTATGTCTCTATAACATGTCAAAAGATTTTTCTTAATGTGCTGGTAACTATAACCAGCCCCACATTTACTATCAGTAAAATGATTCAATTATAAGCTGTGTGACGTACAATCTTCATTCTTTTTAATGTTTACAGGTAACATTATATTTTGTGTGTAAATAATGCCTTATAGTATACTGAGATGATGAAAGAAGTTGAGGTATTTTGAGGCCCATCATGACTCTATTACCCAAGGGACAGCAAGAACCAGGAGCCAGCCTGAGTATGATCACAGATAGAGGGGGCATTTTGATTCTAGTTATGGTGCTGAGTGATACACTATTAATGATATATGTCAATATGACATCTTCAATATATGCTTTATTATGGAATATACAGATTCAGGGGAAGATTTATCAAACTGGTGTAAAGTAGGATTGTCTTAGTTGCCCCTAGCAACCAATCAGATTCCACCTTTCATTTTCCAAAGAATCTGTGAGAAGGGAAAAGTGGAATCTGATTGGTTGCTAGGGGCAACTAAGACAATTCTACTTTACACCAGTTTGATAAATCTCCCCCTTGAGTGTATAAATCTGTATTTATTATATTTTGTACATAGAGGCATCCACATCAGATAAAATTCCCATATAATCAGTTAGAAGTCAGTCATGGAAAGGTAAAGCATAAAATATTAAGTCATCAAAGGATAGTGCTATTTGTCAAAAGTATACTGTATGGAAAAAGTAAGGGGAAAGAGATAAAAGGGCCACCTGGTAACCATTTATTTAATTCCCATTAGGGAACACTACGTTGGTCATCATAGTTTGTCAACTGCAGCATTTAGTGCACATGGTGTACATTACTGGCTAGGAAGGATCCCTTTCTATGTTCACTGTAAACCGCACAATTACCAAAGAAAATCCTGTCCACAGTATTAGGAGAATGAGCCTGCAACAATATTTCTCATCTGTAAAATGAATTGTAGTTTACTATATAGAACATTAGGAGACTCTGGCAGTTGTAAGTGAGCAATTACTCTCATATTTGTGATGTACCTATAGATCATCTCCAAATGGCCTTAGGCCATTTCCATTACTCTCATGAAACAGTAATAGTCACATTATCTCTTTTTTTCCCTCCAAAACATCAAGTTGACATTTGCTTGGTGACCGTAAGATTAAGAGACGAGTGCTGTAAGTGCTTTTGAAGTCTCTGTAAAAGAGATTATATCCACTTTTCTTCTTAAACAACAAATATGACTAATTATTCTGTCTGTTCATGCCGGGAACTGTGGGGGGTTAGTGAGAGGATGCTTTCTGCCTGTAGAGGGAGGCAGTGAAGGCGCAGAGGTGCAGGTTGTTGTAAACTAATTTGTGATCAAGGATTGAAAATAATGAATTTTTTTTCTCTCTATTGCTACAAAAGTAACAGCTTGACAGTAGAGATGACTTGTACTTGGGCTCAGACTTTTGGTTAGTCTTATAGCTTGAGAAAGGCCACTTTATACTTAGTTGGCCGAAACGCGTTACACACAATAAAACTGTACTATTCCAACCTAATATCCGTGGGGGCCGACTTACTCCTGTATGTCCCGCGGTGGATGCTTTGCATATGAACAACCCTTTTAGCCTACCTGCGCCCATTCTACACCAGGGTTACGAGGTCCTGAGATCCTTGAGATTCGAGATTGCACAGCCCTAATGAAAAGCATACATAGTATGTACAGTAGTGGGTTCATATCATTCCCCCTTCCCTTAAACTGTGTCTGTCACTCATTTTAGGAAAAAGTTATTAAATGTGTAATGTTATGTTACACCCCATAACTGCCGTGCACTTTGGTGTTAGGCAAGCCCTGTCAGAACTGTTTGGCTTCGGTTAACCATGTACCTGGTGGAAAAGTGTCTTCAAAGTTTCTAAAATACATAATAAATGTGTATAAAATGTCCCATGCGCCATTTTAGATATCAATTCTGGCACAGACACAGTCGTACATCTAAGCCTCTCTTTCTCTCTCTCTCTCTCTCTCTCTATATATATATATAAATGTGTGTATTTTCTGGCTCCAGAAGACCAGTTGAGTGTTGGCCAAGACACAGTGGCCTCTTTTTAGAGTACTTTTAAGTCCTAGTGTTGCTCTGGAACCATGACCCTTCTGCATGAACCTATGTAAGCCCTATTGTGGCTCAGTAGAAAGCAGAGCCATAATACGGCCATAAAGTATCCATGAGATGTTAGTGTGTAGGTGAGCACCTCTGAGGTTAAAGAGGTTAAGTGTAGACATACAATTGTACTACATAACATGCATGGCTATTCATGGGGTATAATGTGGCGAGAAGTTGTTTAGACATGAACAGTGAGGGGTCACTACATCTGCTGATAAATGGAGAGCTGAGTTTCTCTTTGAATCCATTATTTCTCCTACAATTTATGCCCATGATCTGTGGACATGAAACAAATGATCAGCTGACATTGTGTATAACCATAAAACATTCTTTATCAGCTGCAGAGCATTAAGTGATCCAGAGCGGCTCAGCAGGCATGAAAAATGTCCACGGCTTCCCGATTCAGAGCAGGAAGAAGGATGATTCTTGGCTATCAGAAGGCAGAAATTCCTTCAAATACACATAACTTTGCTGCTCGCTATAAATATCTTGTGTACAAGTGCGAAAATGAGGTGCTCAAAGAAGGGGCATGCTGGGTAAGCAGAACTTTTGACATTGATTCAGATTTGCCTATTCTCATGCACATCTGGAACATATTCAGCTGTGTTACACTGTTTGTCTCCTAAGGTGATAAGTTTGTTGCCTGTTACTCCCACATACTGGGAGAAGTTTCACATATTGTTTTTTATTGTCAAGATTTCAGGTGGGCAAAAGGGAAGCCAAACCACGTTTTGTGAATCATCTCATCTGCTCTCTGATAACATGGTGTATTTATTCAGCTTAGGCAACACAATGACTAGCAATGAGTATACTTACGTCAAGTAGATCTAGCACTAGTCGTGCTGTTTGCGTCTGCGTTAGAGCTAGTATGGGTAAAGAACTTCTACCTGCTTTGTCAAACAGACAATTAGCTGTTCCTGGCTTTGGCAATTGTTTATTGTTAATCGTAGAAAACAAAAAATCGCCTTGTCTAATAGGACCCTTAGAATGTGACAAATTGATTAACTTGTCTGTGCCCCTGTAATAAATCTGTCTAGTATACACTGTCTTAGGCTAGGTCCACACTGTGTTTTTGCTGTACGTTTTAACAGACCTGTTTTTAATTGTTTATTTTAACGTACAGAAAGACGTGGTCATCCACAATTTTGTGTACACTATACTTTGACATATAATGTAAGCAGGTGGAAAATGCCCTAATGGATGGCATACAACTACTTCTGTTTTTACTATCCATTTTCAAATCAGTCTTTTTTCCATAAATTGGATATGTTAAATGGAAGCGCAGTGTGAACCTAGCCCAAGCTACTGCTTGTGATATTTATTGGCAGACTTTGTATTCTGGCTTATAGCATACAACCTTCGGATCCATTATACTGAATATAGTCCAAACATTAGTATATTTGGCACATTTGCTCACAAAAAACTGTGTATGCTTGCAAATATCCCGAATATAGCCACTTTTAGACTATGGGGGGATTTATTAACAAAAAAAAGTTCTATTTTCCACCCGTTGCCCCGAGGAGGTGGTGAGGGGGTGTGGAGGTGGCGGAGTCTGCCTAATTTATAATTTTTCTCACTGAAAAATGATAAGGTAACCTACACCAGCCCTGAGCTGGCGTAGATTTTCCTCCATGTGCACACTGGTGCCCACAGGATTTATGTAGACGCAGTGTACCTCGACATAAATTAGCGAAGTATTGACGCTGCAGGGACATTTTTTAGGCCCGGTGCAGAAAATACAAGACTTAATAAATGTCCCCATACTGTATGTTTTGATATATTGAAAATAATGGATCCCAAGGCTATCCACTGTGTTATACCATCATCACAGACAGATATTCTTTACTGTAAAAGCATTAAGACTGTGAATTTCTCTGCCACATGGTGTGATGGCTTAAACAAGTTCAAAGAGGTATTCCACCCATGCCCTCCCCCCAAAAAAAAGTCTTCAAAACCCTACTGTAATTATTCACAGCTCCCCCACAGGTTTTTGACACTTTTTATGGGTTTATAGCCCACTCAATTCCTTCAGTTGAAGTTTTCAAAAAGTAGATATATCTCCCAGCATGCAGAATGCCTTCTTTATTACTATAATATGGTGTAATAATCACTGGCTGTCCTATCTCGGTCAGTGATTGGCTGACCGAGAGATGGGCTCAGAAGATTCAGTGTTGGCTGCAAAGAGCAGGGAACAGACAGGAGGACACTGGAGAAGCATGGACAGGTAATTACATCTTTATTATTTTACACATTTAAAGCAAGGGCTGCATGGACATCACAAACGATCTTCGTGCAGTACTCCCTGCGTAAAAATCATACAATTTAATAGGCTTGATCAGCGCTTGCTTACCTTGACCATACAACCTTAAAGCAGACAGAGGATAGGAAAAAGTTGCTCCTTCACCTCCTTCCTTTGTTCCCCACCCACCCCAGACGTGGATCAGCTGCCTTTCGTCTCTGCAGTGGACCAGGTTAGCAGCAGTCCACAGCAGAGATCAAGGACACGTGATCCATGTCTCGGATGGGAGAGGGGACAGAGGAAGAAAGGTAAATGGCATTGCGTTTAAGATTTCCCTAGACAACCTGTTTAAGCAAATCTGGGCTTCAACTTCAACTGAAGAGTAAGGAACGAAACATATATGCAAATAGAATATGCATAATTTTTTTTGAATAATTTTAGCAGCCAACTTCAGACCTGATAGTCTTGGATTCATATTGGTATGTGCAATATTATTATGCTTTGCATTGAAATAATATACATATCACTAGTCAGACTTTGTACTCAGCTTATTCCTGATCAATTACTGTGATATTGAATGATCTTTAACAGACTGAAGTAAAACTATCATTTATTCAGGGTATTTATCACCAGGTGGAGATCTTTGGCTAAGATCACTCAGCACTTAGTTCATCAGAATTGCTGAAAACAGGCAAAATAAGAATAATGAGAATATCTTGCTACCACAAGGCTTTTCCTGTTACTCATGAGTGACTGCAAGGATGTAGGAGCTGAATACAAGGCACTCACAGAAGAGCCGTAACAGTAACTCTCTTCTTACGGGAATCAATGTGACATCCAGAGGAGCTGCTATCAATCTGCCGATCTTAGTCATGTATGCCGTGATCATTAGGCAGGATGATACAGGTTCATATTCTGTAAGAAAAGACACTTCTAAGCTTCTATTTCAGGTATGTTTGTTTGTTAAGAATTTCCCCTCCATTTTTTGTTTGTAGGGGTAAATGAGAGCATGGCATTATGGGACTTCTGCAGACATATGAAACAATGTGCTCGCACACCATCAGCAACACATCTTTATGTTCCATTCATATATTGTTTTTGTTCTGCATCGCTTGATGTTTATTGCAGCATATACACAGTGGGCCCATTGACTTAATGGATAGAACATAGAGGGTAGAAAGTGGGTGTTCAGTGCAAGGCTATTTTCCCAAATAGTATTTCTGCCAGTCTTTTTTCAACCAAAATCAGGAGTAGGTTGAAAAAACAGAAAGTGTTAAAATTTTTTCACTATAATTTTGCCCTGTCAGTTGGTTGAAAAAAGATTAACCAAAAGACTGACAGAAATACTATGTGGGACCATTGCCTTACATTGCAACATTGGTATTTGAGAGTCACAACCATATATATATATATATATATATATATTCCCAGTGTCACTGACTTTGTCCTGGACTGTCCTATTATGATACTTTCCAGAAAGGGCACGATTATACATGGTTTAAAGGAGACCTGTCACCCCCCAGTTAGATCCCCTTATACGTACCTCATCCTGCCAGAGCCGATCCCGGGACGGAGATATCCCGGTCAGAAGCTGGCGCGCGCACTCTGGAGAGAGGTCCGGTGTCCATAGAGAATGAATGGAGCCGGACTCATCTCTGCAGCGCGTGCACGGCTCCATTCATTCTCTTCATTCTGACCGATATATCTCCGTCCCGGGACCGACTCTGGCAGCGGGACTCGGCAGGATGAGGTACGTATAAGGGGATATATATATATATAGGATGCATGGCCGACAATGATGAAAGTAATAGGCTAAATGAATGATCCATTGTTTGTTTATCTGACCCTGATCACACAATAGTTAAGCTATGTAATAGGCAAATCTAGTAGAACGGTGCTCGCATTGTGCATAGGCCTGCCCATAGAATACACCACCAACATCTACTAACTGGAGTACAAATTTGATGGAATCTAATTAAAGTTTTATTGTCATCTGCATTAATTTTTAGAATGTCATTTAAATATTGATTTATAGCCCGGGGGAGTGTGCGGTCCGCACTTCAGTGCATGTCTGGTTGCCCAACAAGTGACAATTGCAAGTGGAATCTGGTCTGATGTCTAAACAACATGACAACAAAAACAGAAGAAATTTGGGAGAATCCTGCAAGTGTCAGGACTCACCGCATATACTCCCTCCGTCGTACACACAATAAAAACTGTTCTAAAGATTTCGTGTTCTAAAAATTTGTGTTCTTAGCTATTTGATCAAATAGAATGTACCATCTCACCATCTTATGGTGAACCCCAGAGAAACTTTCCCTATACTATCAATGGCCTCTCAAACTGGGCATACAGGATCCAACTAAACTAAAACACCCACAGAAGTTGGGTGGAGTGTAACCTAACAGGAGGTAGCCACACTCCACACATGTGACACAAAAAGCAAAGAAATAGCCAGCACTCCACTAACATTGACAGCAATCCACTATCAGCACTCCACTGATATGTCTGAGCAACATGTCATAAGTTATTACAGGTATGAATACTGTGACATTAGACCTAAGCTTATGTTCATATAAAAATACACTGATGTGTACTAGCTGAAACATCAAACCCTTCTTGTTCATCAAACTACATTGTTATAGGAATATTATCCATTTTAACTGGTTTCTTTTTTATGTACAGATGTCTTTGCATATTCCCATAGCTGATGACAAGATGAAAACATAATCCTGGAAACATATCTATTAACACTGATCTCATAAAGTGGCAATAAGTGCCCTGGTAGGCCAGGCAACATTAAAATCATATGTTCAGAGCTGTATACATACCATACATTCTTTGTAGAACACACCAGGTCAGACGCTGGGCCCAGGCAGTTATTGACTAGAAGTGAGAGGTGTCATCTAAACTCATCAACATTCTGAAAGGTGTACATTAAAGTAACATTAAACCTGTCAGTCAGAAGATTGAAAGTGGGGAAATGACCAATTATATATCCCCGGGGCACATTTTCAGGCTAATGTTTTCAAAAACCAGATTACTATGCAAATAAATTCTACAGAAGAACCCCATTCCAGATCTGTTCCACAGACCAGACTTCTCCATCAAAGACTTCAAAAGACTAAATGGATGGCCATTTGACCCCATCCTTTACTTTATTCTCTTTCAATCAATCAAGACACCAAAAAAAAAAAAAAAAAAAAGATAACAAACATACACGTCTACAATGAAACAAGTACATAAGGCAATGTTTAACAGCTGAAAGAAGCCTCCAAAACATATGGACCTTCTGAAGGGAATCTGCCATCAGGTTTATACTGTCCTGTCTGTATCACTTACTCTTTTCTTTGCACTCATTATCCTAAAATCACTGTTTATTAGCTGCAGACTACAGGGTGAGGGTGTGCTTTGTAGTCCATGATATTCATGAGCTGCCTCTTCTCATTCCCACCATATGCCTATTGGCAGCTTTTTGCCTATACACAGTATGTGCAAACAAAAAAGTAAGTGACACATCACTGGAATCAGAGTCTCTGTCGCCTTTTAGGCTATTTTGTAATGGGGCAGCACTAAAGTGGTGACAAATTTCCTTTAAGATGCTTTTAGACCTCCCCATACATTGCCAAGCACTGTGAGTCACAGAAAGCAAAAACCTGAAATAATGCTGGTATTCTTCTTTGTTTCCACATACAACGTATAGACAATACAATTCCTGGAAAATGTTGAAGTAGTGCGATGCAAAAATCATTGTAACTCTATGAATACTCTGAAGTCATCTGTCAAGTATTTTTCTCTTTTTATTATATATTTTAGTTTGTATTTCTTTAAATTGGAATTTTAAAAGAATTTTGCCTGTAGGAAAAAGTACAAAAATACAAAGTGTAAAGGTCCTTTAAGATTTCCATAGAAGTAATTTTACACTAAACAAAGGCCACATATAGGAGTTAGGTGATGTCTCACTACACATGTTGGCTATACAGGGCCGCCATCAGGGCAGTACTGGTAGAACTGCTCTAAGGGGCCTAGACTAAATAAAAGATAAAATGGAGCACGTCTTCTCTGCAACTGTCTACCCTCTGTATATAGGACTGTGTATTTGTTAAAAGACCAGGCCCCTTACAAGGTAGCAGGGCTTTACTGTGTGAGGTAGTAATGACCAGCAGTAGGCTGAAAAAAAAGCTAAGGAGGCAGGTCTGTGATCAGGCCAATCAGGGAAAAGTACTGCATGATGGGAAATGTAGTTTACTGATCGGCACCATCTTGGATATAGAGTAGACCAGCTTTAAGAAAAACTTGACCAGCTAGGTTTGGAAGCATATCAATTTTTAGCTCTTGGGTGGAATACCCCTTTAATAATACATCCCTTTGTATGATAGGCCATTAATTTGTACTCGCATAAAACCCCTTTTAAATAATTTTCTAAAAGCTTTTTTGTGGCTTTTTTTTTTATTATGAGGTTTGATTTTTCTGATGTTTTTTCCATACAGAATAGCCAATAAGAAAGAAGCCATACCTTGAGAATGCACCAAAAGGCCACAAATAGATATGCTGTATTTGTCATGCATTTTATAGTTCAATATAGTTCAGCTAAAATCTGGATGGGAATTTTTCTGAAAACAAATTCTGGTGAAAAAACATCAGGAAAAATGACAATTCCAGATGTTAGCTGAATGGTAATATTGAATTATAAAATGCATTACAAAGTGTAAAGTGTACAAAGTGGGACTTCAAAAGTCATAGCCATATTGGTTATAATTAGAAATTAGCGAACTGTATCTTTCAGCAAAAATATACAATGGACAGATGTGAGCTGTTAACAAATAGGAAAATGAGATTTTCCATTGCCAGTTTTTCTGAGTTTTGCCAAATGTGCAGGAATTTCTGCAAGTTTTTGTGCTATTTTTTTTTTGCAGCATTTTTATTTTACTAAAACTAAAAGTAAAATATAAAACGTTCTGTGCAATGATTCTTAAATAAATGGGAACTGGAAGCACTTTGATATGCATATTCCTGCTGTCAGATTCCCTTTAAAGCAACTCTGTACCCACAGTCTGCCTCTCACAAACCACTTGTACCTTTGGATAGCTGCTTTTAATCCAAGATCTGTCCTGGGGTCTGTTTGGCAGGAATTAGGAATGCCCCTTGAACAATTTCTCCTATTCATCACGTGTGTGAACACTGCACATGAGCTGAATAGCTAAGGCACCTGTGCAGTGTTCACACAAGTGATGAATAGGAAAAATCCTGCCTGGGGGCGTTCCTAGTTATGAGGAGGGAAGGAGGGGCGGTGCAATCCTAGGGCATACACACTCTAGGCCACGCCAATTGGACATGGGCTGGAAGTTTAAAAGTTGTTTTTTAGGACAATAACTGGATCACCTGCTGCACAGACCCCAGGACAAATCTTGCATTAAAAGCAGCTATCCGAAGGTACAAGTGGTTTGGTGGGGTTAGATTGTGGGTACAGAATTGCTTTAAATCCATTTCAGGCTCCAAACAGAATAATTGCAATTAAAGTCCTGAATGTGAATACAACCTGAACCAAAATCTGGTGTAATTTGCTCATAACAACCAATCACAGCCCAGCTTTCATATTTTCTATGAGATCGGTCCCCATACTAAGCTGGCCTTACATAGGGCTGCTTTAAATGACAGACGCCCATAGAAAATGATTGGAGCAGTCACTTTCTATGGGGGCGGACTCATCTCTGGTCAGCGCGCGCACAGCTTCCGGCGGGGAGTTCACGGCGGCGGGGCGGGGCGGGGTCCGGGACTTTGTGGAAGGGGTAAGTATAAGGGGCTCCAGCAGGAGGTCAGGCGGCCTTCACCCTGGCAGCCGATGTAACAGGTCTCCTTTAAAGCCTTCTGACATTGATTAGGTTAATTAACACCTGGTCTTAATTCTTTATATATAAAGGCAATAACTTCTTCAAAGCTCCAGTCTGGTTAGTTATCTTGTGATGCAACTTCCCTACACTCTCCTTTTTGTTTAACAAGAAATCCGGCAAAATTCCCTAAGAACAGAGAACATCAGTGACATGGAATCACCAGCTTGGACAGGAGCATAGTGTGATACTTGTGATACTTCTTTTCTGCAGGCTACAAAGGCAATAGCTCTGTTCCACTGACCACATTCTGGATACTACAAGTTGGTCAATATTCCAAGAAAACCTGTCGGAGCCAAGACGTGATGTGCACTGGTTACTTGGAGACAAAGCAGCTTAGAGAAGGCAGAATCTTTCCATCATATTAATATAGTGTCATAAGGAATGAAACAAAATGTACTTCCAGACCTGCGCTGGCAGAATGCGGATTCTGTCATGTTTTTATTTTCATTGCTCTTTACTTCTGTTCCAATAAAAATTACGACTCAATTATGCTGCCTCTTCCTGAACATGTTACATGATATGTTATTCTGATATAACTTATTTACTACACACCAGATTGCAGAGGTTTTGTCTGCTACCCAAAAGGTTTAGAAAGCCAAGACAATTGCTTCTGCTAGTGTATCATAAGATCTTTCAGCTAGGCCTGCTAAGCAGATGGAGAAGTGGCATCATGTAAACTAGTGCAGACTAAAAGTTGGACATGTTGCATACAACAACTAGTAGGGAGACACTGGACACTAAGGGCGACATGTATCATCCGGCGTACGGATGATTTTCGGCCGAAAGTGCCGATTTGCGTATTTTTTTATTCGCAAATGGCCGATTTGCAAATAAAATAATCGCATATCGGCACTTTCCGGCGAGTACGCCGGGGGCGGGGAGGGGGTGTGGAGGGGGCGTTACGGGGGGCGCAGACTCAGAGTCCGTGTGATTTATAATTTTTTCAGCGCAAATATACGCCGAAAACCTACTCCACCTTTCAGGTGGCGTAGGTTTTTGGCTGTGCGCACCTACGCGCACGGGATTTATGTAAAGGTGGTCCGCCTCTACATAAATCTCCGTAGCGCCGGAGATGCGGGGACATTTATAAGTCCGGCGTTTTTTAATAAATGTCCCCCTTAGGGTCCATTTAAACAGAAAGATTATCTGACAGATTATCTGCCAAAGATTTGAAGCCAAAACCAGGAACAGACTTTAAACAGGGAACAGGTCATAAAGGAAAGCCTGAGATTTTTCCTCTTTTCCAATCCATTCCTGGCTTTGGCTTCAAATCTTTGGCAGATAATCTGTCAGATAATCTTTCTGTGTAAAAGGACCCTTACTTGTTATTCCCCATCCTGTGGATATACCATAATAATACATCTTTAGGCCACGTTTACACAATGTATTTTTATAATGGCCGCTGTTTATTGACAGTGTGAAATCACCCTAGTGTGCATGTGTTGTAATGTGCGATTTTTGAGGCTGTAAAAAGAAGCGGCCACTCTCTGCCTTAATATCACGCAGCACCCAGACTCTCTCCAAACCTAGGGGTTCCAGGTGTCTTTACATACAAATTTACCCAAAATGCAACACTCTTAAAGCAATATACACATGGGTTTACATTTAAACATAAAAGCGTTACAAACGTATCTTTTTCTTACACAGCATACAATTGTAATACATATTGTCAAAATAAATAGCATAGAAATACACAAAATAAACAGGAAAATAAAACACACTATGGCTATGTTCACACTACGTAAATCTACGGCCGTAGTTCTCGCTGCAGAACTACAGCCGTAGATTTGCGGGGTGAAACATAGCATTATTTGCTATGGAATCCCGGCCGGAGCTTAACACACATCGCCGGGATCTGTGCGGCGCCGCAAACAACTGACAGGTCCATTATTTGCGGACGAAATTCAATGAATTCTGCCCACAGAAGGACCTGTCAGTTCACACAGTGAAGGCTTGCTTCACTCTGTGCTATGGGAAGCTCTGATGCGGGCGCGTGCTGATGTGCCCACATCAGAGCTCTGCGGCCGGAAAGATCATCCGGCCGGTACTTAAGTACCGGCCGTGATGATCCGGGCTGAGACCGGCCGTTCCGTGACCCGGCCAGAGTCACGGAACGGCCGGTCTCATACGCAGTGTGAACATGGCCTTAAGCTGTATAGCTCCAGCTCAGCCTCACCTGGCAATAATCAGGGCTCTATATAAACTCAGCACCCCCTCCCCTCTGCTTACTCCTGGTAAGCTGTGATGCTGTTTGTATGCTGGTGGATGTGTGTATGTATGTGGGAAATGCTGCACTAGTCTGTCTGTAGAAATAATAGTGGATAGAAAGAGGTTTTGCTGGCCAGCAGAGAAAGAAAGACAAAGACAAACTAATACATTATTCACCCCCCAACACTGTATACACTGTATATGGATGTTGTTCTCTGCGCTGTTCACCGATACGCAGTGAACAGCAGCCATACAAGATAGCCTGTGCACACAGTG
This sequence comes from Dendropsophus ebraccatus, assembly GCF_027789765.1. NCBI lineage: Eukaryota > Metazoa > Chordata > Amphibia > Anura > Hylidae > Dendropsophus > Dendropsophus ebraccatus. The sequence goes on from NC_091463.1 coordinate 48,895,666, forward strand.
GCTGTACTTTACATCGTGCTGTATGGCTAATTGGAGTGCAGGCACATCCGAATGTGCCGGCATTCCCATTAAAATGAAGTGATGTTCACCTGGCTGATACTGCAGTATTGGCTGGGTGAACATCTAAGACATTGGCCATTGTTTGATATGACAAACAGCGTCTGAACATGGCCTAAAAGGAAAACTACCTGCAGGTTGGAAGAATCAAACCTGCTGATACCTCCCAATAGCACAAGGGGCGCTGAGGATGAAGGTAAATTTCTTAACTTGATCCCCAACAGTGTTTCAGTGATATTAGCACGGATTAGTGCACTAAGGTGGTCCTGCCCCCAGTGCACCACAACATCTAATTAGCATATAGATTAAATTGCTAATATTATGAAACATGAAGGGTGAAGGTAATGAAGTTACCTTCATCCACAGTGCCCCATGTGCTATAGGGTGATATCAGCAGGTTAGAATCTTCTAACCTGCTGTTAGTTTCCCTTTAAACATATGGAGGCACCCTGCAAAGACCTCATCCAGCTCAAAATTTTGAACAGACATTTTTTACCAATTATCTGTCGATCATAGTGATAAAAATAGTAAAGACTATAGCTGCTCCAGAACGTCTTTGGAAGCAGATTTCAGCATTACTGCATATAACGTATACAGGGTGATATCAGTGACTGACAGATAAGCTCTGGCAGAGGTTCTGCACCAGATGTGGCCTTTCATTCCACAAGTGCTGTCTTTCTCCCAGCATAGTGTATACGTGTATAATAGGTACCAAAGGAATATGAGGCCAACTAAACGTCTGATGAATTGGTGAAGACTCTTTTCCTGTCTATGGGTTGGGTTAATTCTGACAGATTCCATAGCAGAAATGAACTCAAATCCCTCAATATTTTCATAGCCTGATTAAGAAAAATGATGCAATTCCCACCCAGTTATGAGTTTAACAGGTTCTAAAATCCCATGATAAATCCAAAGAGAAAAGTCCAAGTGATATAATAGGATATAAATTACACTACACAATCATACGCAGATGGTGGAAAATCTAGATGATTCAGTTACTCACTGACTGTGCAAGTAGATTCATTGTGCAGTTAAACTGTAGCGGCCATGTTCCAGAGAGTCTGCTATAAATATAGACCAGGCAATAGCAACAGCTTCGCTTTATATTAATTATACTAGCTATATGATTTGTATATGTCACTTGTATGTCATGTTTGGGTGTTAAAAAGCTAATACTAATAGCCTATGCTTAGTATAGAAAATCCATAATTGCTTGGTGCGAGCCTGACTTCCAGCTCCTAAATATAGGGCTCATAGCACCCCAAGTGCCACATCGCCTTCATTGTTCACCCATGTGCACGACTGTATGTAGGAATATGGTACTGTATTTAGGTACTGCAGTTTAGCCCATTTTCTTCTTCTTTCTGATGACTAAGAGGCTGTTGATGTATCAGTATTAGGTGGAAGCTCTCTAAGGGTGCGTTCACACCTACAGGATCCGCAGCAGATTTGATGGTGCAGATTTGATGCTGTGTTCAGTTATTTAAATGAAATCGAATAAGCTGCGGATCCGGTAAGTGTGAACGTACCCTAAGGGAGCGTATTCCATAGCTGATTTGTTCATTTAGCTACAGAAGTTAAAAGGTGATAAAAAGTTTAAGTCACTTGGTCGAAACAGAATATCTCCATTTATTAAATACATATGTAAAGAAACCAAACCAGATGGGCGCAATGATTTCTTTGTTATACCTAAGGGTGAAAATGTTTAAGCTAAGTCTGGAATATTTTTAGTTACATTAGACAATGAACACAAATGAACATAAATTGTTTTTCCAGTCTGTGCACAAAGGCTGTGAATGTGGTGGTAATCTCTCCACGGGTCTGCAGTATTTGTCTATATACAGTCTGCTGCACAGCCAGTTCTAATAATGCTGCATACTCAATGAAGCTGCTGTCTGCACCTATGTATATAGAAATGGTTCTTGAAAACTAGCATAAGGGGACACGTTGTTTAAATCAAGCATACAAAGAGATTTGCAAGAAAACATACAGCAAGGAAACCTGACTGTAAGGTCAGCTTAGTGTTGGTATCCAGAGCCATGCCTGCAATTACTACCTGTCAATACTTCTTCTTCCCTGCCATTCATTCCTGGACATTGAGAGCTCCTCAGTCCAGAGCACGGACTCCTCCCTGATATTGTGCTGCTATTTTTAAACTCCCAGGGTACAGATTATTGTAGCTGAATTGTTTGTGGTTTGAATGCTAAGAAAGGGAGGGTATTGTGTCCTGCCTGCTGATCTCAAACTTTGGGGGATGAAGATCCTTTATTCTAAGAAGTGAAATACTCTGGAGAGTTTGCAACATGTGATAGTTCATTAGAACTACTAAGCAGAACTGCGGGATAGAAATTAGAATGTTTTTCTCGAGGAGGAAGTACAGTGAACTAATAATATACAACTCATGTTGCAGATGTCTAAAAATACTTCATGAAATTTAAAGGCAATGTCAGCTCTCTATCATGCTCAGAGGTGATAAAACAAATGGCTAATGGCTGTTCTAAAGATATGTTTTCCTTCCAAGCTCCAGTGTTATAGAGGTAGTTCTGAGCGTCAGCATGCATGCCTTTCCCTCCTCTACTTCTTCCTGCTCTCTATGTTTTGGGCCCGTTCACACTACGGAACCGGCGCAGACATTCTGCTCGGAACCCCCTCATGCTATGGCTTTTAATGAGAGGTCTCGCGCCTCTCTGCTCAAAGAATCGAGGTTCCTAGCGGAATCTCTGCACCGATTCCGTAGTGTGAACAGGCCCTTAATGTACAAGATTTGGATTCTAGCACTGAGCCTTGTACATCAATACATAAGTGCAGGGAGGGGAGGCAGAATGAGGAGATCTGCGTAATACAGATTTCCTCTGTCACTATAAGACAAGCTTGTAGGGAAAACAATGATTTTACAACTTTGCAAACAACCACCTGCTAAGGGCTGCAGTCAGTGTTCCTGTCTACTTATAATTGGTCCATGTTAAAGGACCTTAAAATACAAGTATCATTTGTTTTATCTCCCCATCAGCTATTTCACTATGTCTGCAGCTTTCAGTAAGATACAGAGCTAAAACAACAAACTTTTGGGAGCGGTACCATCGTACACTGTGAATACAGCCCAATCCTTACAAGCTTGAGCTTACAATTGGTGATTTCTCACTACTTCACAGATGACAACACCCAAATCAGTTTGACCCAGTTTGATCTTCAATCCTTCGCTCAATGGTAACAATACGGAAGGTAGGTATCAAGGATTCCAAGCGTAAAGTAATACACATTTATTTACAGATCTGCAGCTACGGCCGCACTTTACATTGTCTGCTATGTGTAATTGGACTGCGGGTAAACCCGAATGCGCCCCCATTCCAATTTAAATTAAATTAAGTTCTCGTACTGCCATACCAGCTGAGGTTAATGTCACTGACAGCGGTCGTTCAGTGACACGGCTGTGTCACAGAACAGCCGCTGTCATACCTTGTGTAAATCCGGCCTAAATGTAAATAGTCCCTTCAGCTAGCTCCATTAAAGGGATTGTCCTATAATGGTCTATAAGAATAGTCAGAATAGTCACAGAATTACTTCCTCTGTGGTAGACCCAGCACATCCATGCATTTGAACTGCAGGCATATAATGCAACATTTTTCTAGATAGACCGATGAAGGCTTCTCACTGTGTAAGCCCCTTGTGGCTTATCCCCACCTCATCAGCAATTGTTGAAAGGTTTTACCATGTTTAGGTATTGGGACAGATCTATCATGCAAGGGGAAAGCTGCTATGGACCATACTAATGACTTGTAGTTCAGGCAATATGAAAGTAATGACAAGTTTCCTGAAGTTATTTCTGAACTATTCTAACTGAAAACTTAGTCAAAAATCGAATCTTGATTTAAAAAGAAACAGATTCCTAATTCTGACTGAAAGAAAAGCAGAATTAAGGCTTGTTCAGTCCTTGTATAACTATTATTTGTATGCCAAACTCCCAGCCAGTGCCTAAGAATGACACAAGGGACCAATGCATTCCCTGAATTCCACAGTCTTGGCTCATGATCAGCTGGATGTTGGAAGTAACATTCTCATTCTGTATCAGGTCCTCTCCATGTGTTTATAGCACAGACAAGCGGCTTGCTATGCAGTGATTTACATACTTACAGTAAATGGGCCTAATTGTTTAATATTCTCAGTAACAAGACATGACTCAGCACTGTGCTGAGAATCTCTACCGATTCTATCCTGCTTCCCATGAACTGTGCAATGGAACATCATGTCAATCGTTATATTATTGTATTTCCCTGTGTATAAGACTACTTTTTAACCCAAGAAAATCTACTTAAAAGTCAGAGATCGTCTTATACGTCAGGTGTCTTCTTATAGGGCGGGTACTGAAAAACTGCAGAACCGGACTGGAGATTCTGCGGTTGACGCATATGGTGGAGCTAAAAAACAGCTGCATCCTTGCCGAATGCCGTGACCGTATGAAGGGAAGAGCAAGCTGCAGACGTCCAGGGTATTAAAAAATGAGACACGGTAGAGTGGGGCTGTGCCCAGAAAAACAAACCTCTTTCACCCGTCTGGGCCCTTATATCCTACCTGTCATGATTGCACCTGAAAAGGCATCAGTGCCACCCTCTGCGGTGAAGATCCGACCTCTGCGCCAAAGACTGCGCTTTTGGTCATGATCCGTTCCTTGTTTTACTGTGTTTTCTGCTTCTGTCATCTGTGTTCCGGGCCATGTTTTCTTAGTTCTCCCTGCACCTTCCTTGCTGTGGTCTGTTTACTAATTGTGTCTGCTGTGTTGTGATTGACAGGTCTCTTCTCCTCTGGTTTTCTGTGATTCTCTGGTGTGTTTCTCCTGCTCAGCCTATCTGCTTGGAGTTCGGGACTTCTGTTCCCTTATAAGCTTCTCTCTCCCTTCAGTCTGGGCTCTTGATAGCGTTGTTCAGCTTGTCTGTCAGCTAGATCCTGCCTTTGCTCAGTTTGTCTGTATTCCTAGTTCCTGATTCCTTTGCTTGTTTCTTGCCTTTGTCTTTTGGTTCAGTGTTCCTTGCCTTGTCCTCTAGTCACCTGGTTATTGTCTCTGGTTTCTGTTTCACCGTGCACCTTGTTTACTGTCTGTTATTGCGTTTAGTTCCTTGTACCTTTACTTGTTCCGTGTTTATTAGTGTTTCTGACCTGGATTTCGTGACCTCGACTTTGCTTGTGGATTCTGACTCTGTACTGCGCTGCCCGATTGTTGTGACCCGGACTGTCGACCATTCTTTATTGTGTTAGTTTGTCTCGTCTTGTTTTGTGTTTCGCACTTACTGCAGCGTAGGGAACGGCGCCCAGTTGTGGACGGTCATTTAGGGCCTGCTCTGCAAGCAGGTAGGGACAGTGTGGGGGGTTTTAGCTATAGGGCCCACTTGTCCTGTGTGTCTTTGTCCCAGGGGCCCTAACACTACCGGTATTACTGTACCTCCTTCTCTGCCTCTCAGATCTCGCTGCTGTCTGAGGTTTTTTGTTATTCATTTTTATTTGGTGTGCATTGGAAGAGGAGCAGTCTTATCCGGCGAGTACATCCCAAACTCTATATTTTAACTGGAAAAGTTGGGGGTCATCTTATACGCCCAGTCACCTTATGTGCCGGAAAATACACTAACTTGTCCCTAATTGTCAGAGTTTTACCAGAATGGCTGGGAGAATCACTCCCCAAACTGAAGGTGTGGTATCCTACCACAGGTGTTACAGTTCTATACACCCCTCACAAAAGTCTGTACTTATTGTACTTGTGTGGTGATGAAAGCAGTACTAAAGTTCGCCACTGGATGTCACTGTATTATATATGTGTATATGGAAGCTGCACAGCTGAAGGATGTAAAGGGTTATTGTTTCTTTATGTGTCTCCTGAATGTGTAGACCAGTAGGAGTCTTGTTTTCTTCTCTCCTATCAATTCTCTCCTTATTTCTTCTGTTGCACTCTTCACGCACTCACATCACACGTTAGCTACGCTAGAGAAGTAAGTCACATGGGTGGAGGAGGAGGTTTTCTTCATGTTAGGCATTGTGGAGAAAGGAAGCAAGCTATTTAGCTTTCCATGTCCCTGTACCTCAAGGTCAGTCTTAGTCAGAACCTCACATGGGTAGGATCCAAAACAGTACTCAGTTCTTCTCAGTAACGCTACACAGCGCTATGCACTGTTAAACCCCTCTTAGGAGAGGACACGCCTGAGACAACCTCAACCAACGCCGAGGACAAAGAGTGTCACAGAGCAGGACAGTATCCACAAAAGCCAAAGAGCTAGGAACTGATCTAGATAGAGCAAAGTTGCAGTAAGCCTATGAACTCTGTCTTGCAGCGCGGGTGTCAGCAGGGAATCCTCAGCATTCCGCTCATCCCAGGTAACAAGGTCTGGGGCCTGTGTCATCCTCTAGGAAGGTTCAGCCAAGTCTAGTGGGCATAAGGTGGTGTGAAGACTAATTCAAGGTCAATACACAGGCACAGGTCTTCTTCTTCTAAGTATTCTAACTCATCCTCCAACATCCCGGCAGAGCACAGTACTACATGGGTTGAGACTCTGACAGCATCCTTCTCTCTGCTACCCTGTTTCTTCGTACTACTCAGCACAACTCAGTCAACACAACTATATCCTACACTGCACCTCTACTACACACCAGGTTGCTGTATTGTCAAGTATTTATTTGGGACTATTGTCAAGTGTGTTATCAAGTGCTTTATCTAGAGAGACCTCATACTGCTAATTCTCTAGCAAGTGACCGGCCAATCCTCCGACATAGTAACATCACCACCGGGGGCACACACCACAAAGGGCAATGTATAAAAACTACATAACTACTAACAATACTACAGCTAACTACTAACAATACTTAAAACTACTGCAGACATCCATATTTAAAAACAGACAGATCTTGCATGTCAAACGTGTTAGGCATTGACAGGCCTGACAGGAATACTGCATTCAATAAAATGCTACTTGAGGACATAGGATCATATTACAGTACATGACTGTGGCGCCTGTGTGTGACTGTATCACACACACAGTCTGGGGTAGTTATGTGTCCCCCTAAGACATATTACTGTCTGGGACTGGTGCTGAGAGCACCAAGATTTCATTAAACCTGTCAGTCCCCAGCAAAGCATTAGAAGTCTACATTCTCCAAGGGGCCACCTAGGTTTGACCTTATCACACATGCTCCTCCTTAACATGAAACGCATTTCATACACACCATCCTATGTGGATTTGCCCTCGTGCTCCACACTGATCTATTTAGTGTCGACACATTCCTTCATACTGACAGTAACCTTTACCTGATTATTTGGAAAAGTTGTCATCAAACAGATGTAAAAAGGATAAATGGTCCTGTGACAAATGCTTCTTTCTCCGTAACGGAGGAGAGGGACTTACACAAAGCCGCCACTGTCTATCAATTGGCAGGATGTATGCTTTGGTAATATCACCTAGTAACATGGGGTCACCTTTGATTAGATGAAGGAGATGAATCTGTACTTGATGTGTAAAGAGAAAAGAGCACTTTCTCAGTTGTTACCGTAGATGTAACTAATTGCCAGGTTGAAATGTAATAAGGTTCTGTTTATCAGTTAGAGTTTTGTATAGGGTTATCAGGGACGCATTAATACTTATCAGTTTATATCAGAATGATACAGCTATTAATGGTACAGAAAAGGGGCAATGAGTTCTAAAATATTGATTGGTTAGAATATAACATCCATTGGTATTCTTCTCCATGACTCGTCACAGACCCTATAAATCTACAAATAAGCATGGCCATGTTGTCATCATGTACACTGAATATTGCACAATGAGTCACCTGTCTTTAAATAGAATCCAAAGTACAAACACATTTATAGTAAAAGAGCCAAATTCAGTGCACATTTATTATCCATCTGAAAGTCTGTAACTTACTGTAAAGTGTATTATAATGCAATGTTTTCTTAAAGAATAGACTTTACTGATGCTAATGCTGACCATAGTCCAATAAAAGTATTCTAAGATGTGCACAGCCTGCTGCAATATGTGGATTTACATGTTTCACATCCTGATATTCTAGTAGGGGAGCACTAGTACTGTCCAGTCCCAAAGGTCTTTGTAAGAGAACATTTTGACAGTCATTATATACAAATGTGCAGATTACAGGAAAAGCATTATTAATGATGCATCTGATTACTGATAATAATAAAACCATGCATGTGTTCTTAATGGGGAAATGGCAGAGAGCCCCCATTTGCCACTGGGGAAAAATCAGGATAAGCCCATATGCATTAGATCATAGGTCTCCAACCCGCGACCCTTCAGCTGTTGCCTAACCACTATTCCCATCATGCCCGGACAGCTAAAGCTTTGGATTTAGCTATCCAGGAATGATGGGAAATGTAGTATTGCAACAGCTGGAAGGCCGCAGTTTGGAGACCCATTAGAGGGTTAAATGATCACCCTCAACAGGGTGACCAACATCTAATATATGTTATCAGTCTGTCTTCTCCAATCAAGACATCTTTCTTGTCGATGTGCATTTCTGTGTGCAATGTTGAACAACCTGCAACCAGAAAGAATTTAGTCAGTTACACCTGTTCTTTCTGCTTTAAACCTTTCTACCCACTCACAAACATTTTTAGGGGTCATGGTGCTATGTCCATACTAAGAGGTTTTCCACAGGTTTTACTACTTCTGCCCAAAGAAAGCACACTATAGCCCATTGTACTTTGATGGCGCAATCTCATAAAGGAGGCTCCTGCCCTTGTGGTTACCATTATATATATATATATATATATATATATATATATATATATATATATATATATATATATATCCCACCATAGACAAACAGATTTGTGCCATTTTCTGTTGTGTTAATTTTTTATTTTAGGGTGTGTACATGTGTTAAATATCTACATGAATCTAGCTATGCTGGAGCTATGTATGCAGAGGTATAACCCGGAACTTCTTTAACCTAATATTCAAGAGAAATTTAATTCAAATGTATTAGGCTGGGTTCACACTACATTTTTGAAATCCAATTTTTTCATCCGTTTTTTATTTAATTTTTTTAAATGGATTAAAAAAACTGATTGCACTGTGTGCATCCGTTTTGATCTGTTTTTTCACTGACTTTCATTATAAAAAAAAAAGAATCTATTTTTTTTAACGGACAGAAAAATAAAATTGACAATGTTTTTGTGTACGTTAAAAAATCACAATGCAATCCGTTTTTTTTTCATCCCGGATTGCAAAAAGTGTGGATTCAGCCTTACTTATATTAATTTCGATAAACACTAGCTACATTGTATTGCCAAACAACCAGATGCTGGCCCCTTTTATGTTTTGATATGATCCTGTGAACAGCATACATCAAGCCTACAACCTTAAGAGAAGAGCCAATAACTAACATATAATGTACTGTTAAAATATCAGCAACAGCTGCAGACTTATTAAATGCTGGAGGAAGCATACTGAACTGACAGTAGGTGGCACTTTATTAACTGTTAATGTTTAATAATATGTAGAGTGGATCCTCTTGTGTACTGTACCACTCTCTCTCTTCCTATGTGTCCATTCTTTTTCTCTGTATATTCCACCTTGATGTTATATACATGATGGTTTTTTTATGTCATCAGCAAACAGCTAAGTCTCTCAATTTCTGAACACTGATGTTTCTGCCGCAAGCTGACACATCTAACGCCAGTAACAACTTGCAGAAAGAGACAAACAGGTCATTGCCATAAGTAATTGGTTTGTATAGTCACCAACATAAGTGTCCGGTGGCCTTTTATGGGGTCATTAAACAGGACACAACTTGATGGTTGAGTTTTTACCAATAATGTATGTACATATGGTGCCATATGTAATAGTAATTGCTCTCACCTAGGCAGGGATGTTATTTACACCACAGAGTTCATATCCTTTCAAAGAGACTGGGGAAACTAAGTACCATCATGATTGTGTTATACTTTCCGTGCCCTGCCTGTGTGAACACTTGTTAGTATATATGTAAGGATTCAGTCAAGTGATTTGAAATAAACAGTAATATACAGATGTTTCAGTAACAGCCTGAATATGTATGAGAATCTAAAAAATACAATGCAAGGTAAAAGAGTAACTAACCATGTATGTATAACAGAAAATCTGGAAAATCTCCTTCTGTTGTATCAGGAATAAGATTTAATTGGTAACTGTGCAGAGTGTTTCCTAGCTAACCTCATGATAACTCGGAATGTGTTACTCATTGTGAAAAATTATCGGTAAAATGCCTGATCCTACAGAAGGTCAAATCATGAACAGTGGGATCAGTACTGGGAATGCTTTTGCCAACATTGGATCAAAGTCAATTGTTCAATTTCAATAATATTGGTCAACAGTTTAATGGTTATGGCTGTTGGACGACCTGGTACACAGCTGACGGCTACCTAATGTATGGCCAGCTTTAGGTTATATGGTGTCCTTTAAAATGTTTTCTCTTTAAGAAAAGGAGAACACATTACCCCTTTGCATAACCAGGTTGTTTTGTAGTATGATGCCCACATGCTACAGCTGTGAGACTTAATGGTAAATGGTTTTCTTTGTGTTTATAAATCCCATGCCTTCTCCTGGCTCTGTACAATATCTTCGAGGTCCCACTATTGTGACCCTGAAACAGAGAACAATTCTCGTGTGCTTGTGCAAACACCCTGAACACTTCCTCTGCTGCATCTTTCCCACACTAACCAGAAACACAGGAAAGGCTGCAAGGAGCTAGGTGGAAATGCAGGGCTGTTAGGAGTGATCTGAGCACAGTTCCGGAGTCCCAGCGCTTCCTTACTGATGCAGAAGGCATTCGCTCGGAAAGCCATCCTACTGCCAGTTAGCCTCTTGCAGAATACAGGGTTCTAAGGGAGTCAAGTCATTTTCTGAATGTGGTTTTTAATAGCAGTGTAACTGATGACTTCATTGTAGAGGATCAAGTTTGTAAAACAACATTATAACTCAATTATAATTCACCATGTATTGGAACAGGTAACCTGGTGGCTCAGTCACTTCAATGGGTAATAACAATATTTACAGTACTTGGAAAGATTTCTCTTATGGCTTTAACCTCTTGCATGGAAACACAAAAAGTGAATTACACTGAAATCTCATAAACATGTAAGGTAGAGGTAATGCTGGAACAGGGCTGCAAATGCTGTAATAATATGGCACTAAAGCTCTTGTTTGACATGCAACTGTCTGTTCAAGAAAAACATTCAATATACTGTTGCATGAAATTCTAAGAAGTCCTGAGTTTAACTCGGTTAATGCTGATACCATAAAATCATAAAACTTGCACAACAGAGGCTGGACAGCCAACACCATAGAATTTCTTTTAAATTGCTAACAAATATCCCAGTAAATAAACTATGGAAAGCATTGGGGGAAACAAGGGGTTTACACACACACACACACACACACACACACACACACACACACACACACAGACCAAACTAACAAGTGATGACACATCCAGATATTTGTTGGGATACAAACTAGTCTAATTGTCCTCATCTGTTATGATGTCCTGAAATAAAACTTTTCTAGTCCTTACAATTAGGGATGGTCCGAACCTGCCGAGGTTCGGGTTAGTATGAACCCGAACTCTCGGCAGCAGATTCCCGCTGTCTGCCCGCTCCGTGGCGTAGGTTTCCTGCCACATGCACCGGGGGGCGCACAGGATTTATGTATAGGCAGTGCGCCTCTACAAAAATCTCCAAACTGTTGGAGCAGCGAGGACACTTTTAAGTCCACCGCAGAAAATGCCGGACTTAATAAATGTCCCCCATAGTATACACTCCAGCCATGATTCCATGCAGCCGCACGGAACACTGACATGTCAGTTTTCTCTGGCCGCACTCTCCATTGTGTGCAGCGGGGAATTAGGATGCAGGCGCACATGGCCTGACACAGGAACACTCTTTAGCATCTGCCAGGTGAATGGAGCCTATGAATAAAAGTAGGCCAGCAACACAATTTTTTTCCAAGCCGGTCAGTTATGAATCCCGTTATGCATTGCCAATAGACAGTAGCATGTCCCTATAAACAGAATAATTTTTATCTTAGCCTATTGTGGTATTTTAGTTAAACATTAACAAAAGTGAAATAAAACTTTAATCATAAACTATGCTGACGTGCAGTCCAGCTAAGAAGAAGTCTTTTTTTAGCTATTACACACAAACGTGAGACATATGTAGACGTCATTTTTGTTAGGTTTGGCTTATAATATTAAAGAGTTCCTATGTATAAACCTTCTAGTTGTACATTAGGCATAACAAAGTGTCGTTTTCGCTTGACATTCCTTTATAGTGTATCCCCAGCTGTAAATGGTGAGAACAATGCTATAAATATTTCTAAATTTTATTGGCTCTAATAAACAATGTTCATCTTTCCTGGCTCACTTTGAAGCCAATATACATATACAAACTAACTATAATAACATTTCTCCAGCACTGTGAATTGTCTTCTATTGTCCTTTAACTCTTCTGCAGTGGTAACACATGGGGAATGAAGCATTATCTTATTCCCTAATAAGTTTTTTTTAAGCATTACTGTCACTTTAAAAGCTTTTGGCATGTCACACAGAAATGTAAAAAGTTTTAACCTCTGTGAAATGTCAAAAGTTTCAACATGACAGTAATGCTTTAATTTGAAAATAATGATAAGTACAGTACAAATTTACAGTTGATGTACTTTGACAAGGATACACATTCAGCTTAGAAAGGTTGTTGCGGCAATCTATGTATTTTATTGGAAATGCTGTGATATTACAGAAGTTGTAATGACAGAGACTGCTACATACCAGAGTAAGGTATTCAATGAAAGGCCTATTGAAATAAAGGGGTTATCTAGGCTTAAAAAAAAATGGCCAAAAGTCATGTTGTCGCTGGAAGAAAGTGTTTCTAATGCTGGATAATCCCTTTAAAAGCTATGTTTACATTAAAAGTAAAACAATTGTAAACAATTTTAAACTACTTAAAATAGTTAAAAAATCTGCCCTGCTTGTACCTGTGGCATAAATTACTAATGTAGTAAAAAAAATAACATTGGGTAATAGGTGAGAGCATCTGAAGGAAAATTTAACTTCTGAGACAACGACTAGAACATAGACATTTGTAAAAGTCTTGTCGTTTTAAGGAAAAATAAAGATTAGCTGTCACCAGCACACCAGCATATTGTGACAACCCTCCTCCCCATGAATTGTGCCTATATACTACTGACGATGGTGATGGGAGATAAGCTGAGAGGATTCTGAATTGTCTGCAGCAGTTCTCCACTATTGTTCCTAAATAGAAGAGTTTTGGTAACATGAACATTAGGAAATGTATATCCATGTACATTCCATCCCACTGCTATACGACTCTGGGAAGAGCTACCCAGGACCGACCTTCAGGCTGCAACTTGCTTACAATTACAAGCATTAAAGAGAACCTGTCCCATTTAAAATGCAGTCCAAGGAAGAGTTTGATATACTGCTGTGGAAAAATTTGGCTAAGTAGTCAGACATCCCAGTCAGCGATTGACAGCTATCTTTGTAGAAGTGTACATAAAAGGAGAGCTGTCAATCATTGTGTAGGACCACCCGCTTGACTACTAAGCCCAGAATGATCAGAGATTTACATGAATACTTGACATGTTATCCTGAAACTTTCTTTACAAAACGTATATCAATCTGCTCAGCTACTGTGCTCGATAACATGATCCCTGCAGATTGAATAGCATTTTCAATGTGACAGGTTTCCTTTAAAGGGGTTATCCAGTGGTAGAAAAAACATGGCCACTTTCTTCCAGAGACAGCATACCTCTTGTCTCCAGTTCAAGTGCGGTTTGCAATTAAGGTTCATTCACTTTATTGGAAGTGAGTTACAAAACCTGCACCCAAACTGGAAGAAAGTGACCTCTGGATAACTCCTTCTGACATGTAATAGCGACATGTCAAAGGTTTGTATCGGTTCGGGTCTGGGTGCTGAGACCCCTGCCGATCACTAGAATGCCTCTTCATCTCCATCTCACTGCTAAAGTAGCAGTCGACTGAATTATAATGGAGCCCTATAGAACTTCTGGTGATTGCTATACTGGAAGTTCCATAGGGCTCTGCGTCTTCATTCTAATGATTGGTGATTCTGCCCCTTTATTCTAATGACTGGCAGGGATCTAGGTGCTGAGACCTCTGCCAGTTCTTAGAATGAAGGGGCGAGTGATCATTAGAAAGAAGACTGATACATACCTCTGGCATGTCCATTTGTGCCCTTTAAAGCACAACAAAAAGAAGCTGGCATAACTTGCATGCTCTACTTGACTCATATGATTATGGTGTTGCCCTTTAGAGTTTTTGCCTTGTTTTTTATTTGTTTAATATAAAGAAGAAGAGTCACTTTAAATGTTTAATCCTTTTCCTTTTTGTCATTTGAAAATGTTTATGTGTTTAACTTTACACAGATAGATTGATTGTATAGGGTATGGTCCTTGGTCACGGAAGTCACCACAAGCCACAAGTACAAAATGGTAAGCCACAATACCACAAGTTATTAGTTCTAGTTCTGATTTTTTATATAGCCAGATGTGTAGCTTCTTTGTTCTATGAATGCCTTCCAGATATGAGCGCTGGTATAAGGAAACAAAATGCTTTCCTGTAAATGATAGTTAACTAAGTTTTAGTCATGTGTAACATACTAGTTGCGAAATATTAGATGCAAAAAAAAAAAAATTAAATAGAAATCCAGGATGTACTGCAGTAAATACATCAGTTACTGTATATATCCCCAAATTAAAGATGGTTTTCCTATCATACAATGTTATGGTATATTGACTGAAGATGTCTGTCAGCTGGTGGTCTGACCACTGGGGCAACCATCATCACAGGCTGGTACTTAAAGGGGTGTTACAGTGGTTTAAAAAAAAAGAAAAAATGATATGCTTCTGGGGCATATAAAAGAAGTATACTTAAGGACCTTTTACAAGGGGCAATTATCGACCAAGAGCATTGCTAGAAATGCTCCTGTAGCTGATAACTGGCCCATGTAAAAGTGACAGCGATCAGTTGAAGACAGGAAACACTCGATCTTTGGCTGATCAGGTCTTTTGATCATGCTTCAAAATATATCACTATTGGCTGCACATCTTCCTGTGTAAACAGCGTTATGTGCGGTCGATAATGATAAAGGGAAACTGACAGCACAGATATGTATATATCCATGCTGTCAGTTTCCAGATCACAAGCTGTATATAATGACCATCCATACAGTTTTTGTTCCAGCACCTGGCTCTCCCATCCAGCTCTTTCTGCTGCCATACCTTCAGGCCTTGCCTCCTCCAGTATGATTAACAGCCAGAGTATGCAGGGGCCTGAGGATACAGTCAGTGACTGGAGAGCCAGTGAGTAGGATGCCAGATCACAAGCAGCGTAAATGATAAGTATACTTTGCTTGTCATACAAACTGACGGCACAAATATGTACATATCTGTGCTGTCAGTTTCCAGGGCTGCACAAACAATACAAGAATCCTTTGTGTAGCCCGTCCGCTTGATTGGTTTTGTTATGTAAAGACATTGCAAATAAGCGCAGATCAGCAAGATAAAGCAGCAGATAAAAGAACCTTTGTCTGGCCCTGGTCTCCATCTGATCCCCTACAGCTCCTGTTCTTCTCCTTCTCCTTCCAGCACCCAATCTTCTCTCCTGCTTGTGATTCTTAGGGTGCCTTTACACAGAGAGATTTAACTGACAGATTTTAGAAGCCAAAGCCAGGAACAGACTTTAATCAGAGAACAGGCTATAAAGGAAAGATTGAGATTTATCCTCCTTTCAAATCCATTCCTGGCTTTGTCTTCAAAAATCTGTCAAATAAATCTCTCTCTCTCTGAGGAAAAGCACTCGGAGTTAGACCTGCTGCATCAGCCAATCACTACTTAAAGTGCTGCCCCGACTCTGCCAGTGACTGACTGAAAATTAGAAAAGATCAAGGGAATGGAAAGCAAAGAATGGAGCTGCAGGGGACCAGTGGGGGTCCAGGGCTAGGTAAGTATTGCCCAGTATTTTTTTTTTTTTTAAATTGGTGATAACCATGAAAAACTCAGAGATTTCCTTCATAGATTTCAAATATCAATCATTATAAATTCATTACTCACATCACTGAGCTACATGGTTAATTGTGATAGTGGTTGAAATAGAGTGATGTGATAAGTTAACACCAGCTCATCGGGGATTAACTATCTAAGTTAACTTTAATATGACTGAGTATACTTACAAATTGCAGTTTAAATTGACGCTCTTTATATTACTTCCTACATATTGTATTTGTCAATTTGTCCACTGTTATGTCTTTTAAAAATGTAATAAAAATAACTGAAATAAAAAAGATATAATTAGTAAGTTGGACATGAACTTTTATTAACTTAGTAGTAAGAACACACGTCTATCAACAACATATTTTATGCTGCTCTGGTGACCATACCCGACCAGAGACCATAAAACACACTTGACCTGCTCTTTGGAAGGTTTATAGAGTATTCAGACTCTTTAACCCATTACCCACTTATGTCTTTAGCCAATAAATAAGCATAAGCCTTGACAGAAGATAAGAGTTTAGCCCACCTAGACACTATGGTCTGGTCTATTCCCAGCTGCTCTATAAGTGTATACTCTTTGTGCTCTGGCTTGACCTTAAGCCTTCATTCTTGTACCTCTACGTGGAAATTCAAGGTGATAGATCAAACCTTTCAATGCTACAGTTCTAGACATTAGTAATTCTTCCTGTCTTCTATGTGAAGCTCTTGAAACATTCACCTTTAATGAGAATGAATGTCATCAGGTCTTCATATTACTTTAGACAAGGGTTTTTCACACTCCTGTGATATGACTACCAGGGAATTAGGTGGTGAAATCTGGCAGGAAATCTTCTGAGGGGTGAGAAGTGTTTCGTCTTACATAAGCATTTTACAGAGCAGCTTGAGATGGGTATCTATACAGACTTTGGCTTAAATATCTTTTTG
This sequence comes from Dendropsophus ebraccatus, assembly GCF_027789765.1. Lineage (NCBI taxonomy): Eukaryota > Metazoa > Chordata > Amphibia > Anura > Hylidae > Dendropsophus > Dendropsophus ebraccatus. The sequence goes on from NC_091463.1 coordinate 48,912,708, forward strand.
TCAGTTCAGGTTTATTATTGTGGCACAGTATGTTGAAGGCAAATCTAGGCTTACAGTATGGCGATGAATATTCAGCAATATTTCCATTAATTTACTTGCTACCTAACTGGCCGGATCAATATGATAAAAGATGCAGGGAAAGTTACCAGCTTTTCCCTTTTTAATCTTATATCGTAAAAAAATTGCTGTTTTCCTCTTTTTATGAGAGGGGGAGGTTTTAATAATGGAAGCATATGACATAAGAGCCTTACAGTGACTTTCTGTGTATAGGCAACAATCCATTCTTATATACAATTCTACTTATACTAAATGAGAAACGCAACAATTCTTCTTTATGGCTAGGTTCACACCATGCAAAAATGATGGTTGTCTTTCAAAATAACGTCCATTGTTTCCACCATAATGGACATTATTTGTGCAATGATGGCCATTATTATGAAAGATGGCCCTTCATTTTTACATAATGGTGTGAACCTAGCCTATGATTGCTGTTGATATTAATCAGGGTTTTCACATTTGCTCTGAAATACCTACATTTGTAACCTGATCACCACTGGGTCACTAGAGCTAAAGATATATTATTGCCCACAGAGAAGGGTTGTAAAAGTCAACTACCCAAACTGCGTCTGTCTTTGGGGCCATTAACTTGACACTGGGGTGTATTTCTTATGGGTTGATTTATAAATAGCCTATTAGACGCTGTTTGTGACAAGGGTGTAGTTGGAGGTTACATGTGGGACATGTGCCCTGGCGCTTAGGGACAGGGGTGCCAACAAGCCATTTACCATTTAGATACAAGGTAAAGGCAGCAAACTCTTGGATGGAAAAAAACAATTAGTTAAACCTTTGGTTAATGATGCAATAAAAGTGAACATGTACATCTTCTGCAAAGAACCCTTTTCCTGGGTGGGCCCAACAAGGAACCCCAGTGTAACATATATATATTTTACAGTGTAATATATAGTATAGTGAAACTTTTGAAAAGTAACAATTCAAGAAAAACTTTACTTAATTTGGGGAAAACTTCAACATTTACAGGAGTTTCTACCTGTAAAGATAGAATATAAAGCTAAGCGGAAACATGTTGGAACTATTAGTAAGTTATAGAAGTATGATTACACTAGGAGTTATGGGGTCAGGTGAGGTTGATATTATTAAGGTTTTTTGAGCAATAAATTGTGAATATAACACAGAACCATCAGGCTGGAAACTACTAACATTTACTATACATGACCTCAGCTACATTCATACAAATGGGCTACCTTCCTAGCATATCTTTACCAACTCACAAGATCTATCTAGAGCTTTGCTGCCTTCTTGCTGCACCTGACACAACACTGCTCTCATCTACATTTGGGCCCCTGCTTAGCAAACCATGAAGAGCGTCCTTCAGTAGGGCCCCTGAAAGACTCTAATAATGTCAGACTTTTGGCCATATTTGTCAGTACGTTAAGTTCTGCAATGTTCTACCATATATTGTGCTGCCCATGTGGTCACTGATATAAGATCCCTGTGAGTTGGGTTAAGAAAATAAAGACAAGTTTTAATACCTATTTTATAGCTTCATATGATGGTAAACTATTCAGACAAATGGTTATATATATTTACATAATTAATCAATGTGAGAAATAACACATGCTATGGTCCCGTAAGATAAACTCTCAAGTCTTCAACTATTTCACGGAGGATAACATTCAACTTGAGATCACAACTTGGAAAATCAGGGGTGGGAAGCGCCATCTGCTGGTAGATTTTACAAATTGTTGTGAAATTTTTTGTGGGAGATTGAAGCACTAATTGGAAACATATCTGAAAATGAGGAGAGAAAAATCTATATCCCGGCCAAACAATAATATTACTACATATCTGAAATAGCATTCTCCATAAAGAAAACACATAGAATGACGTAACACTGGAGAGCTCTTTGGCTATTACCATTGGGAAAGTATCCAGACAGTGCTATGAGAGGAACACAGATTGCCAATTGTAGTACAGTTGTACTAAGTTTAGCCATAGTTTATAATCTTACAATAAAGCTGCGATCAGATCAGTAAAAGGAACACAATATACCCATTGTATAATCCATATATATATATATATATATATATATATATATATATATATATATACTACCCCAGCGGAGCCCAATAAAATATTCTGTTGTCATCTGGCAGGTCAAGGAGGGAACTATGGCTACATCCAGTATATGTGCTAGCAGCTTTTCTGTTGCTTAAAGTGAACTTGTTCATTTAACAAGATGTGGCAGATTATCAGATATAAGGTAAAGGCAGAAAACTTTTTCTTGGGTGAAGAAGAGCTGAGCTATAACTGGAAATGTAATATTATTTTTATCAGAACTATCAGATCCTATAATGTATTCCTATCTGATAGTTCCTATAATGTATTTATTCTTGCCAGTACATGAAACAATAAAACAGTGAAAGGGATTGATCACTTATCTCCTTACTATAGTGTTTGTCACACTGGATGAAAAGTCACTTGGTGTAAAGTCACAAGCAATGTCCTAGCTCTTGGGATTTTCTATAGACTCCTGTTATTATCTCATCTTAAGTCTCAGGTAAGGCATTTATCTTGTAACTATATCTTATAACTATTCCTTTTGATAAACTAGCTTGATACACTGGGCAAACATGCAGTAATTCTATATTATCAGAATCTATCAATATTTAGAACATCTAAACTAAATATAAACAAGTTACATAAATAAACATGAGATTTACATAATACAAAGTGCCAATTCCACATCCATAGTACTATAATATTTCCTGCTGTTGGTTCTGGGCAAGCTGGGATCCATTCCCAAATGGTGTAACCAATCACACACCTGACACTTGCAGTAAAACATCTATAGCCAATCCACACATTACAGAGCCACATGCACTGGAGATGATGGTCACTGCCTCTTCTTACCTGAGTTGCACTGGAGTCCTTGGAAGAAGATAGCAGCCAGAGCCATAAAGTGGGTGATGAGCATGGTGACAAGTGATGATCACACAGGGAAGAGGTCCATAAATATCAGTATCTCAGCATGCAGTAAATCCCTGATGAGCACAGCTTAGGTCCAGGATACAAGTGGCCACTTCCAGCAGTAGTACAGTCCTATGCACTGGAGCTGTTCACAGAGCTCATGATCCAGACTTGCTTGTGTCTCTGCCTGCAGGTGCTGCTGTATGGAGCAGTGCACAATAGAAGATCAAACACACAGCAGCTCCAATAACTTTTCCCCTGTAGCTCTGGACAAAGTTTTCTCTTTTCAGCTGCCACCCTCCCTGGAATTGAGGTTGAATGCTGACACTATGCACAGACACTGATAGAGAAGCAGTACATGGCTAGTGAGCAGGAGATCCTGCCTGTCCTCTGCTGTCTGGTGCTGGGATGTTTGCTACAATCTCAGATTCTTTATACAGAACACAAGAGGAAGGAGATACGTCAGACTCAGCCAAGGAACCTCTCGTGTCACCAGTGCCTTGAAGGCAGTTTTTCCTGGCTCAATTGATGCCAAAGATTGTACAGATTGTGCTGAATACTCAAGTCTTAAAGGATCTATGTGTAAAAAATCCTGTGACCCTTCCTGCCCTCTCATAGATGGATCATTGACAGGTAGATTACAGGTATTCAGTGCAGATGACCTAAGGGAGTTAACTATTGCACTGCTGAAGTGACCCAGACCCTAGTGTAAAATCACCATCTGTTCACAAAAGTGTTGCTTCAACTTGATATAATTTACTGCTTAAGCAGGAGGTTACACAAATAGATGATGTGAACAAGGTCAGGCTGACCCACAAGGAGGCATGTATCTGACAATATACTGTGCCCTATCAGTAGTCAAGGGTTTATCACATGTTTGGGGGATACATGCAAAAATAAGTCATAAATCGTTATTATTGATAGTGTATGTGCAGTAATAACAGCAGAGTGAACATCACAAGTCAAGTGATTCAGGGACTTGATGTCCTTTGCTTAGGACAGACCATCAATACTAGATCATTGTTTGGTCCAATTCATAACACCTTGCCAATCAGCTGCTTGGGGCAGTATGTTTACCAGGCACAGCATACTGTTAGTAGCGGGTATTCCTGGTGTTACAGCTCAGTCTAAATTACTTGAAAATGGCATTTCATCATTCACTATTTCTGAGTACTATGGCATTATTTTCAGTGGCACCCTGGTGGTATCATATTCATGAGTCACAGATTGTGGAACTATTCTTAAGGGATGTAGTTTGTAGTGTTATACCAGCATGGTGGCTCCTTGTTTAGCATTGTTGCTTTGCAGTGCCAGGGTCCTCAGGTAACATTTTCCTGGAGCTTGTATATCCCCTTTCAGTTTGAGGGGGCTTCCTCTGGGCTTCCTACTGTTTCCTCTGACACCACAACCATCCCATTACACACTAATGTATGTGAAGAGGACATGTCTCACGACCTCTCCTAACTGTCTGGAAATACCTGTATTATCCACTGAATAAAAAAATCTGAAATATCATACAGCTCTGTGTTGTGTCAGTCATCTGTTATTCTTACTAGAAGTGTGACAGTGTGAGATTTGGTTTAATAGTCCTAGACTTAGTAGGGACATGGCTCAACCGGTAAAACGCAGCTGGCTATTTAGTCATGCATTTCTAGAAAGCTTGTGCTGCTGTACTGTTTCAGTAACTAATAATGTCTGTGGAGTTACAGAAAGTGCATAGTCAGTCTGCTCAGCTGCATTTGCTGTTACCTCTGACTGCTGGTGGGGAGGGGACTGGAGAGATCCATCTACTTCCAGAGAGAGGTGGGGGTCCCACAGGTGGGGCTTGAATCTATAGCTCACGCAATGCTATTTTGCCCCATTGTTACACTTTGAGAAATGCAGAATGGTCATTTTGATGAATTGCCAGCTGGGCTTTTCTGACGAAGGTCTTAGATGATGTTGGGATGACTGGTCACCATCAGAGAAGATTATTTGATCTGCCAACAAGTGGCTGTAGACCAAGCTCGGTTTCCGCACACGGCCCCGGTCTATTTCCGGGCATCGGGCTCGCCTGGAGCACTGGAGGCAGGCTGGCTCTGTGACACAGCTTCATTAGAATCAATGGAGCCACTTCACAGAGGGGAGGACAGAATGTTACCCTGAGGTCAGGCGGGCAAGCCTGCCTCCAGTGCTTAAGGCCAGGCCAGTGCCCAGGAATAGACCGGCGCCGTGCATGGAAGCCGGGCCACAGTTCCAAAAAAGGACCGTTGGAACCAGCATCCATCGTGCTGGAGCCAGTCTATTGATGTAAAAATCTTAAAGCAATGTACTTGATGGTACATTCACTTTAAAGGAGAAGTCTGTTGAAATTTTTTATTAAAGTATTGCATTGCCCCCCAAAAGTTATACAAATCACCAATATACACTTATTACGGGAAATGTTTATAAAGTGCTTTTTCCCTGCACTTACTGGATAAAATGGTGATGTCACGACCCGACTCCCAGAGCTGTGCGGGCTGTGCCTGCTGGAGAGGATGATGGCAGAGGGATGCTCAGTGTCCCTCCAGTGCCCTGTGTCCCTCAGTGTCCCCCTGCCATCATCCTCTCCAGCACCCACAGCCCGCACAGCTCTGGGAGTCGGGTCGTGACATTACCATGTTATCCAGGAAGTGAAGCCTTGATGCAGTAGTAACTGCAGGGAAAAAAGTACTTTATAAGCATTTCCCGTAATAAGTGCATATTGAGGATTTGTATAACTTTTGGGGGGCAATACAATACTATACAATACTTAATAAAGATTTTCTCTGGACTTCTCCTTTAAAGGGACTCTGTCACCTCCAAAACACCCGCTAAATTTAAGTTATCAGTAGATTATACATTAGTATATACAATGCTGATTGTATATCTGCAATTTTTATATTTCTATGTTCTTGCATTTCTTTGCTATAAGACCACAAATAAAGAAGTCTAAGTAGTCCTCTCACATTATGTTCTTGAGCTAAGTAGTCCTCTCCATGCATCAACATGCCCAGTTTGTAGACTTACAATGGTGAAATACAAAGTCAGCTACATATTGCAGATTTGGAATCAGCATCCTCATAGATGACTTTAGTTTGGGGTTTTCAGAAAGGTGGTTTGGAGGTGACAGAGTCCCCTTAAGGAACTTGATGTTCCCTCCATGCCCAAACGTATCTCATCTTGTATCCATGCAGAGAGGCCCAAAAGGATTTAGAGACTGCTTTCAGTTTTCCCATTAAACATATCCAGCTAAAATCTTTTTCTTTCAAATCAACTGATGTCAGAAATCTCAAGTCTTCCCATACTTATCTGCTGCATAGAAAAGCTCTCCTGCTCTGATCAGTTCCTGTCTCGGCCAGAGATGTCAGCAGAGAGCACTGTGTCAGACTAAAAATAAAACAACATAGTTAAACAAGTTATATAGATTTGTAATTTACTTCTATTTAAAAATGGCCAGTAGTCCCATACTTATCATCTACTGTATGTCCTGCAGGAAGTGGTGTATTCTTTCCAGCTACTGTGTGTCCTGCAGGAAATGTTTTATTTTTAGTCTGACACAGTGCTCTCTGCTGACATCTCTGGCCGAGACAGGAACTGTCCAGAGCAGGAAAGCTTTTCTATGCAGGACATACAGCAGCAGATAAGGGGAAGACTTGAGATTTTTAAATAGAAGTAAATGACAAATCTATATAACTTTCTGACACCAGTTGATTTGAAAGAAAAAGATTTTCGCTGGACAACCCCTTTAATAAAGAATAATTCAATTTCGATCACTTCTGCATAATTTTTTTTTGTCAATGAGTATATTTTTCTAGATGCTCAACACCTCTGATGCTAGACCTCTGTTACCTCCACACCTCTCTCTTTTGGGATATTCACACCAGGCAGATATGTTACAGAACTTTATGGGGGAGATTTATCAAAGGGTGTAAAATATACTCTGGTGTAAACTGGCCCCAGCAACCAATCACAGCTCCTCTTCAATTTTACCAGAGCTGAGAGCTGAGCTGTGATTGGTTGCTATAGGCAGTTTACACGAGTCTATATTTTACACCTTTTGATAGATCCCCCCTTCCCCCATGCATGTGTTTTAGGGTGGGTTTGGGCAGCACTTATTTATACTTATATGCATATACTGTACAGTGGTACCTTGGTTTAAGAGTAACTTGGTTTAAGAGCATTTTGGTTTAGGAGCTCACAGTTTTTCAATGCTTTGGTTTAAGAGCTCCCTGTACTGGGTGGGAGGGGGAGTGGAGGAGGGCCATGGTCTGTATAGCGGGGTCTACAGCACTGTACTCTGACCCAGGAAGTCTCCCTCACCTTCCAAATCATAGCAGATCCATTTCAGGCTGGGGCTCACATCAGGGGACAGGACTGTGGAGGTAAGCTCTCCATAGCTGTAACCAGGCTCGGACTGGGCCACCGGGGGGCCGGGGAAACCCCCGGTGGGCCCCGAGCTGGAGTGGGCCCCCCCGCTCCTAGGGGGGCCGGGGGCCGCACTTCCCTTTTTAACTGGAAGCGATCGCAACAATCGCTTCCAGTTAAATGTAAGGAAGTGTTCTGATTGACAAAGCGGGAAGCCGTAGGCTTCCCGCCCTGTCAATCGCTCTTGTGACCGCAAGCAGAGATTTGCTTGCGATCACAAGAGTGTCGCAAGCTCCGTTGCAAAGTCCCGGCAGCGTCATCACTGACCTCAGTGTGCGCGGCGGTGGCTAGGACTTCCGGTTCATGGAGCGAATACCGGAAGTCCCAGCCACCGCGGCGCACACTGAGGTCAGTGATGGCGCTGGCGGCACTTCGCAACGGAGCTGCTCACCTGTCAGGAGAAGAGAGAAGAGGAGGCCGGCGACCGACGGGGGATCGTGTGGTTAGGTGAGTAGTCTTGTGTTTTTTTTTTTTTTTTTTTTTTATCAGAGAGGGTAAGATAAGGGGGGGGGGGGGGCTGTATACAGGGGGAGGACAACATAGGGGGTATATACAGGGGGAGGACAACATAAGGGGGGCTATATACAGGGGGAGGACAACATAAGGGGGGTATATACAGGGGGAGGACAACATTAGGGGGGCTGTATACAGGGGGGACAACATAAGGGGCTATATACAGGGGGAGGACAACAGAAGGGGGCTGTATACAGGGGGGGACAACATAAGGGGGGCTATATACAGGGGAGGACAACATAAGGGGGGCTGTATACAGGGGGAGGATAACATAAGGGGGGCTGTATACAGGGGGAGAACAACATAAGGGGGGCTGTATACAGGGGGAGGATAACATAGGGGGGGTATATACAGGGGGAGAATAACATAGGGGGGGTATATACAGGGGGAGAACAACATAAGGGGGGCTGTATACAGGGTGGAGGACAACATAAGGGGCTGTATACAGGGGAGGACAACATAAGGGGGGCTGTATACAGGGGAGGACAACATAAGGGGGGCTGTATACAGGGTGGAGGACAACATAAGGGGGGCTGTATACAGGGGAGGACAACATAAGGGGGGCTGTATACAGGGGGAGGATAACATAAGGGGGGCTGTATACAGGGGGAGGATAACATAGGGGGGGTATATACAGGGGGAGAACAACATAAGGGGGGCTGTATACAGGGTGGAGGACAACATAAGGGGGGCTGTATACAGGGGAGGACAACATAAGGGGGCTGTATACAGGGGAGGACAACATAAGGGGGGCTGTATACAGGGTGGAGGACAACATAAGGGGGGCTGTATACAGGGGAGGACAACATAAGGGGGGCTGTATACAGGGTGGAGGACAACATAAGGGGGGCTGTATACAGGGGAGGACAACATAAGGGGGGCTGTATACAGGGTGGAGGACAACATAAGGGGGGCTGTATACAGGGGAGGACAACATAAGGGGGGCTGTATACAGGGGGAGGACAATATAGGGGGGCTATATACAGGGGGAGGACAATATAGGGGGGCTATATACAGGGGGAGGACAATATAGGGGGGCTATATACAGGGGGAGGACAACATAAGGGGGGCTGTATACAGGGGAGGACAACATAAGGGGGTATATACAGGGAAGGAAAACATAAGGGGGGCTGTATACAGGGGGAGGACACCATAAGGGGGGCTGTATACAAGGGGGAGGACAACATAAGGGGGGCTATATACAGGGGGAGGACAACCTAAGGGGGCTGTATACAGGGGAGGACAACATAAGGGGGGCTATATACAGGGGGGGGACAACATTAGGGGGGGGGCTGTATACAGGGGGAGGACAACATAAGGGGGGCTATATACAGGGGGAGGACAACATAAGGGGGTCTGTATACAGGGGGAGGACAACATAAGGGGGGGCTGTATACAGGGGGAGGACAACATAAGGGGGGCTATATACAGGGGGAGGACAACAGAAGGGGGTCTGTATACAGGGGGAGGACAACAGAAGGGGGGCTGTATACAGGGGGAGGACAACAGAAGGGGGGCTGTATACAGGGGAAGGACAACATAAGGGGGGCTATATACAGGGGAAGGACAACATAAGGGGCTATATACAGGAAAGGACAATATAAGGGGGACTGTATACAGGAAAGAACAACATAAGGGGGGCTATATACAGGGGAAGGACAACATAAGGGGCTATATACAGGGGAAGGAAAACATAAGGGGCTATATGGGGCAAGGACAACCTAAGGGGGCTATACGGGGGAATAGACAACATAAGGAGCTATATGGGGGGTAGGGATGGCCAACATAAGGGGGCTATCTATATGGGGGGATGGATAACACAAGCGGTTAGTAGATAACACCCAGTTATAAGGGGGATAACACAGGGAGCCATCTATAAGGGACACTGGTTGGGGGCAATTTATAAGGAGGACAACACTGAGGAGGCATCTATAAAGGGCACTACACAGAGGGGGACAACAATGTATAAGGGTAACTATACTGGGTGCGGTGTGTATACAATAGTGCATGCACATAGGGGGGCATCTACTTTAGTGGACTACACAGAGGGGTCATCTATAAGGGGACTACACAGAGGGGGCTATATACTATAGGGCAGGAATAGGGAACCTTGGCTCTCCAGCTGTTGCAAAACTACAGCTTTAGCTGTGGCTGTCCAGGTATGATGGGAGTTGTAGTTTTGCAACAGCTGGAGAAGTTCCCTACCCCTGATATAGGGAATGCACAGAGGTTGTCATCTACTGTAAGGGGATTACACAGAGGGGGATCTCTACTATAGTAAAGGCACACAGGGCCATCTATATGGAGAACTGAACAAGGGGCCATCTACAAGGTGTGAACACTATATATATATATATATATATATATATATATATATACACACACACACACACATACACACGCTACAAATAGTCAGGGCTAATCACTGAGAGAAGGTGTAAAGGGGCCAGTACAGATGTGCAGTGTGTAGAGAGATGAGGATGGTGACAGAGTGAGGAGCCTAATATATTTCTCTGGCAGATTCTGTGGATTCGTGGCTCAGAGAAGTTCTCATAAGGGCCCAGGGCAGATGGAGAAGAAGATGAAAAGGGAAGAACTCCGATCAGAGAAGACGTCCCCTGTGAGTCACTAAATCTATGTGCACTGTAACGTATATAGTGTAGAGCTGGGGCTACCTCTATATGACTGTATGAGGGGATATTGATCTTTTGTTCAGAGGATTTTATTCAGTAGCAGCGGTGGTGTTAGTCAGTATGTGGTGGTGTTAGTCAGTATTTGGTGGTGTTAGTCAGTATGTGGGGGTATTATTTGTTACTTGTAATCTGGTGCGGTGTTCATTGGTCTTAGTATACCAGATTTGGTCAGTAACAATATGGTAGCAATGGTTGTGGTGTTGCGGTAATATTTCCCCCTTGTATACTGGTAATATTGGTCTCAGTATACAGGATTTGGTCAGTAACAGTATAGCGGTAATATGTATGGTGATACTATTTCCCTCCTGTATACTGGTTTATTGGTAATATCGGTCTTGATAGACAGGATTTGGTCAGTTACTATATAGCGGTAATATGTGTGGGGATATTTGCTCTTTGTATACTGGTGTTATTGGTAGCTGTATGACTTGTATCTAAGTATACAGCGTTATCATACAAAAAAATTGTCTTATAGCCTAATTACACCGGCCAATAATCGGTAACAAGTGCTCCTAGGAAGTCTATTCAGCCGATGATCGGCCCATGTAAAAGTGCCAGAGATCTGCTGACATGCAAGCAAATGTCCCATAGTCGACTGATTTGATCTTTTGTGCGGCTAAGATCATTGCTGTCGGCTGCACATCACCTGCCCTGCTGATTAGCAATCATTTGCAGCCCTATGCTGCCCATATCACGCCGTGTTAATGTTACCATAGATAAGTGCGGTGGCAGAAGGGTGGGCCCCAAGAATGATTTCCCCTGGTGGGCCAAGGCACTCCAGTCCGACACTGGCTGTAACCCCTCTCTCCCCGGACAGAGAGTGCTGCATGTATGTGCCCACATCTGTCCTGCTCATTCCTCCATGCCCCCTGCAGTCTCTGTCAGCCCTTGTGTTTCCCATCCTCTCCATTACTGTACAGTAACTTATAATATCACATATTCTGCTGTTTCTGAATGTTTGTTTCATCTGTTTTACATGTTATTCAGAATAATAAATAATTATTTTGGGGTGTGGAACCAATTGTCTGCATTTTTATGATTTCGATCGATTTCTAAAATTTGCTTTGGTTTAAGAGTGGATTTGGATTACAAGCACAGTCCTGAAACTATTATGATCGTAATCCAAGGCACCACTGATATATGCAAAGACTGTTTAGAGAAATAGGAGAGCCACAGGCTTTTTGGAACAGAAGTAATGGATGTGAAGTCACCCAGAAGCTACTAATGATCCCGTTGAACAGTCCTATGCTGTCTGATAATAGGATAAACTTAGCCAAATACTTAGATCACTGCAAATATTGGTTTGGTAAATTATTGATAATGGAGCAGCCCTCAAGAAGAAACAGTTCAGAAAACGTCACCACATTTTTAATTGATTAAATAAAATGCTGGTAAGAAGAAATCACTTTAATTGCAAACACACACACACACACACACACACACACAATCTAACTCACAAAATTAGGTGTAACTGCAGTTTGCCCGATTCGGCCGATTATCGTTCGGTGAAATAGAGAGAATGATCAGCCGATGATCGAGTCATCGGCTGATCGTTTATTTAGGGCCAGACCTAAAATCATCGTTCCCCCACCACGCATCGCTACAGTTGAATAGCGGTGCGCAGCGGGCCACCAACAATTTGACAGGCTGCAGCATCATACATTACCTGCAGGGCTTCTTCTCCATGCTGTCTTCATCCCCGAGTCCCGAGCGCTCTTTCTTCAGAATGGACAATCAGCTGACGGAGCGGCCTGTGATTGGCTGAGTGTGGGCGGTCAGCTGACCGGCCATTCTGAAGATAGAGTGCGCGGGACCCGGGGATGAGGACAGCGCGGAGAAGACCTGACAGGTAATATATGATGCTGCAAGGACATCGCTAACGATGTCCTTGCAGCCCTCGCTCAACGATCATTCGGCCGTGGAATAGGCCGAGTAAACGAGTGCTGATCTAGCAGATTTACATCTCTCATTTACATCATTGATTGGGCCCTCCTCGGCCCGTGGAATAGGACCCTTAGTGTACTGGCATCTTCTCACCTGTGCTGGGGGAGCTTCCTGGGGAGTTTGGGCTCCCTCTAGTGGCAGATGTATTTATAGCCATCACCTCTAGACCTCTGTTGGTGTTGTTTCAGTCAGCAACCACGTCTGTGCTCTCCCTAGCCATTCACCACTTTAATCACTTTCCAGCGACATTTTAGCCGTTTAGTTCTTTTGTTTCATCTCTGACTCTCTGCTCAGCCCCATTCTTGTCAATGCCATCACATTGAAACATTGCAGTTTGACCATGGAAGAAGAACATTGAGTCTTGGGCTCCAGAATGTCTTCATTCCTTTTAGATGTTAGTCACTGGGGACCTTATCTGAGGTTAGCGACCTGGGAGTTTCCCGCAGCAAAGTCGATCCTGCCACAGGATCCTTGTGGCAGGCTCTGGTGAAAGCCGGGGGCTCTTTAGACTCCTTGGAGAAGGTACGTCAATACTCCTCATTCATCCAGCGGACCCACCTCCTCGGCCTGGTCCATCCCTACAGACATTCAAACTCCTTCATGCCAGGGATTTACAATCAGCACTATGGTATAGGGTGGCATAATGTACCAGACCTCTCATGTCTTGGTGTTGCATTGCCATTCTCATTTCTTCCAGGAGCTGTTTTTTTTTTTTTACATAACAATGGCAGGCAATATGTTGCTTGTGTTACTGTGAGTCTGCATGACCTCCATGTGCTACCATGACATGCAAAGTCTCAGGAATTGTCTCCTGTTTAACATATCTGGGTTGGCAGAGGTCATTTGTGCACCCAAGTGCATTCAGTGTGACAGAACATTCCAGAACATAACCTTATTGATAGTAAATTGATCACTAAAATATGGTGGAACAGTAGGAGTTTTGGGGTGAAGTCTACCTGGTCACCAGAGTTGAATATTATTGTTAAGATTGTAACAATTGCGACCTTGGCCTGGTCCTCGGTTCGTAAGGTATGACCGAGACTGGGCTTTTGGCCGTGAATTTGTGTTTATTCTGTGTGTTACTTGCATTTGTCTGACAGGGCCGGGACAAAGAGTAGGCAGGGGTAGGCTATGGCCTAGGGCGCCATATGACAGGGGGCACAAGGAGCCTCTATCAGGCCAAACCTGGAAGCAGCATACAGGAGCTGATTACATCAGCCCCCTGCCGGGAGATGCACAGGCCTGTGAGTACTCACTGCTTCTGTACAGGGCAGGGGGGAGGGGCGGCCTCCTGCCGGGGACACTGCTCTGGCTGAGCTCCCACTGCCAGCAGGCTCTGACCTGGTCCAGGACGCCAGCATGGGGGAATGTGCAGCATTACTCACATCCCCTGCTGCACATCCCCCAGCCACTGGGAGGTAACTGAGCTGTCGGGCCAGAGAGGAGGAGTCAGTGAGGAAGGGCAGCCTGCAGAGACCACACATGGTGACCAGGAAATGTCTGCCTGTGCCTTGTGTCCTGGGCCTCTCCTGTCAGCCGCTCATCTCTGCATCAAACCCCTCCATGACAGTCCCAGGATGGAGAGGAGGACAGAAAATGCAAGCTCCGCACACCTAGCTGAGAGGTAAGTGTTTTGTGTCTGTCTGTGTGTATACACAAGTGTGTGCCTGTGTGTGTGTATATATTGTACATAAATGTGTGTATCTGTGTGTGTATACATGTGGGCCTGTGTGGGTATATACTGTACATAAATGTATGTGTCTGTATACATAAGTGTGTGCCTCTGTGTATATACTGTACATAAATGTATGTGTGTGTATAAATAAGTGTGTGCCTGTATGTGTGTATATACTGTACATAAATTTGTGTGACTGTTTACATAAGTGTGTGTTTATATATACTGTACATAAAAGTGTGTGTCTGTGTGTATATATATAAGTGTGTGTGTCTGTGTGTATATACTTAAATGTGTCTGTATATGTAGTTTTTTGTCTATGTATATCACTGGAAGGTATGTATAAGCTTGGTTCACACTGCATTTTGTGTTCATGTTTCACAGTTTGCATACAAAAGTGTAGGTGACTATGCTAATGTATATACAGTAACACCTTGGTATTCGAACCACATTTCCCTCTGAAGTTTTGTTCGGTACTCGTATATTGCTTGGTATCCAAACAAAATCAGGGGGGACAACTGTCAGGTTGTATTAAGATGTTTGGACACCAAGGTTACAGGTTCTGGATGCCCACACCAAATGCAGCTGAGCGCGTTGGGAGACAAGCCAGCCACCTGGGGAGGAAGGATGTCAATAGTGTCCCCCAACACCTAGCAGCTCTTCATACTACTGTACCAGCAGCCCAGCCATCCATTCAGTGCAGGAGGAGGAGAGCAGCCCCAGAGCTCCTGCACGGTGACATCCTCCCTCTCCAGGCGGCCGGTGTGTCTCCTATGCAGGTGAGTGCGTCGGTCACCTGGAGAGGGAGAACATCACCGTGCAGGAGCTCCGGGTCACCATTTGCCGAGAGCACTCAACCCTGTAACCCTTGTGGCCAAACACCTCAATAACTGTCAGCTGTACGATAGTTCAGCTGACACTTATCCCCCGATTTTGTTTGGATACAAATCAAAATTCTGAGGGAAATGTGGTTCGAATACTGAAGTGTTCAAATACCGAGGTATTACTGTATGTACAATAGCATAGTCAACTATATTACTGTATATACAGTAGCATAGTCAGCTACGCTTTTATATACAATATATATAAATATTATATAAATATAGTGATACAGTTAAATATGAACACAAAATGCAGTGTGAACCCGAGCTTATACATACCTTCCAGTAACATACATAGTACATAGTATACACACACAGGCACACAGTTATGTATATACACACAGGCAAATGGGGGAGCACACAGGGGACATATATACAATTCAGGTAGCACACAGGGGACATATATACAACTGGGGGCCGCACACAAGGGATATATATACAACTGGGGGCTAGCACGCAGGGGATATATAAACAACTGGGAGCAGCACACTAGGGGTCTATATACTACTGGGGGAGCACACAGGGGTCTATATACTACTGGGGCAGCACACAGGGGTCTATATACTACTGGGGCAGCACACAGGGGTCTATACAAAATTGAGACTGCACAGAGGGGCCTTACTACTATAGTGGGGCATAGAGCATACCTAATTATTAAGTGGGGGCACAGGGACACCTTAAAACTATGGGGGGAGAGAGGGGTGTAACTACTATATAGGGGTACAGGGGACCTAACTACTGTATGTGTTTGAGCCTAAAATGTTTCTCTAGCAGATTCTGGAGAGAGGATACACAGCCCAGGGAGACTTTAAGGTGGCCCATGCTTGATGGAGAGAGAAAGAAAAGGTGAAAGAAGATGCCTCCTGTGAGTGACTGGATGTAACTGCACTCTGTTATAGGGTTGTAGTGATAGTGGTCATGGTGTGACGGTATTATTCAATGGTATCATTGATGATATCTTCTTTTGGTTTTGTTCAGAGGCAATATGTAATCACTGTATGGTGGTAAGAATGATAAGATAACTACCGAATGTATTGGGGCTCGTAATACAGTGTGGGGGCACTTTCAGGGCATTATACTTTGTGTGGTAACCGATTCTGATAACACGGGGGGTGTCTGAGGTCTGCATGAACACTGTTGTGTTCCACCACTAGTGTTTTCTTGTGCACCTGTCCTAAAGTTCTCATTCAGGTTAAAGTGGTGGAGAAGTATTTTGTTTCCCTACTAGGTGTCACTGTTCTTTGTATGTATTAATTCTATGAACAAATGAAGATAATGGGTTAAGCATTTTGTGCTGACCACTAGTAGGTGCTCTGTCCTATTCTGTCTGTCCTCTCTTACACACACCACTGTACACCTTGGGTTATTTGTCCCCTTCTCTGTTGGTGGCGGTACCGACATCCCGGGTGGTTCGACTACCACTCCAGGTTGCCATGACAAGAACCCAAGGGACCGCCAAAAAGCCCGGAGGTTACCGACCCTATGGGGACATAAACCAGTCATACACAAAGCAGGTGCCAACATCACACATGTGCACTGTTGCAGTGCTGGCTTCACGACAAAACAACAACAACACTACTGGCCGAATACCACACTGTCCTATTCCTTCTGCCTTGTTAATTGTTTTCTCTGCTCTACCCGTTTTCTCACCTGCCGAGTTCCCTCTGGCTACTTCACAGTTAACTTTGTTTTGCATCAGTGATTGACAGCTGGTTTCTACACTCACTTTGCTGTTTCTGTTCTGTGTGTGTGTGATCCAATTGCCTTCTGGACTGGGTCCCTGGTCTTCTATATAAAGTCTCAGGGGGAGATTTATGAAAGGGTGTAAATATACACCTGGTGTAAACTGTCCACAGCAACCAATCACAGCTCACCTTTCAGCTTTTGTAGAATAAAAGAGGAGCTGTGATTGGTTGCTGTGGACAGTTTACACCAGGTGTATATTTACACCCTTTCATAAATCTCCCCCTCAATGTCTACATATACCTTGCTGGCTATTTAGTCTAGGTACCCTCTAGCAAGTTTAGCTCCTACTGTGATTTTCCTGTGTGTTTCCTTGCATTATCTGCCCTCTGCTCTGTTAGGCTGTATGCACACGTTCAGTATTTTTTTCTGGTCCTGAAACAACCCGTGAGAAATTACGGATTGGACAACCGTATTCCATCCGTATTTCCGTAATTCCATTTTTTTACTACTCATTGCTTTTCAATGCACTTCATCCGTATTTTTTTACGGAAATACGGATGCCAACATGTTACAATCCGTAAACAATCCATAACCAATTGATTTCAATGAGAGGATCCGCAAAAAAGAATTGGTCCGCACTGGGTCTAGGACTAGGACATGTCCCTTTTTTTCAGGATAGATTTTCATCCATTTCTGCTACTGATAGTGTGAATAGCCCAATAGACATCAATGTGCACTAACTCGGATCCGTAAATACGGATCCGCAAATTACGGGACGTGTGCATAAGGCCTTACTCAGATTATCCTGGTCTTCCCTGTTCCTTCCCTGACCAAGTGTACCACCAGTCATAACAGTTATTAAACCTGTGTTGGTCTTTCTTGAGAACAAGATTAGGAGTAGCTTCCCACCTTTTTTCTTTTTACATCAAAGTAATGTCTTATATTTCAGAGGAAATTTTTGACTTCTTAGGGTTCGATTACACGGGGCGATTATCGTGCAGAAAATCATTATATTGTTTTGAATTTAAACAATAATCGCCCAGTGTAATTGCAGGCAACGATCGAAAAATCATTTGTGTGTTGATCATTGATTTAGATCTGACCCTAAAATCATTGTTAATCGTTCGCTAATTATTCACTATTATTCCACATTCGTTCCCTGTAATTCTGCATTCATTCACTAATTATTTAGTGTAATTTCAAATCGTTCCTCCTTTTGCTCGGATCAGATGGAGTAAACAATTGTAGAAACGATCATAACTAATGACTATCATTCTGTGTAATGTGGTGAACGATAAAGAATCTCATTTGCGATCATTTATCGTTAAGCATTAGTTGTTAAAAAACGTTTAGTCTAATAGGACCCTTAGATTTAAAATTCTGCCTTTGAGACAATGGATATTGGTCACCATGTTTGGCAAACAGTCATGAAAACTCAAGTTTTTATAAAATTTTGGTGGGAGATGCCATTCCTACAGTTCAGATTGTGTCAATAAACCTACTGAATCAAGTGATTTCAGAATCAGGGATTCACTTTTAGAGCACTGTCCATATAGGATTGACAGGCATAGTAATCTCATCATAATCTCATTCAGCCAAGGATATGTGAATCAGATGGGGAGCTGATATTTATCACCTCTTATAATAATCAAGGGGGATTAAAAGAGCATGAAATCTATAATTTCCAATCATTGGCCAATTGCCTGGGAGCCCCAAATGTTGTGCCCTTAAGAATGTAAGTGAGTGGTCTTACAATCTACGCAATACCACTAATCATTGTACAAAAGCAGGGAATCCAGAGGTAAACTGGAGACCCTGCTCCTGTACAGAACGTATCTGTGGCGCCCCACATCAATAAAGTAGTGTAGTTTTCACGACTCAGGTCACAGAGAGATGCAGGAGAGACACGGACAGTGTACCCTAAGCTCAGCCCATAGCATATAGCAGCGGTCTGCTGCCGTTGTTTCTATTCCACGGAGCGAATGCAGCAGATCGCTGCTATATGAGTCATTTGTCTTTGAACATGTTGAAAGACAAACGACTGCAACGATCAGCCGACATCGGTTATGTCGGCTGATCGTTTTGTTTTATTACACAGGACGATTATCGGCCTTAATGGCTGATAATCGTTCCGTTTAATAAGGCCTTAAGACACAGTTCAGACACAGTATAAAATGTAAACACAGAATACACACAATTCATGGCCAAAAGCGGATTCTCGGTCATACCTTAATCCCCAATGTCCCAACAGGTTTAGTCATTACAATGGCACATAATGTGCATACAGGTACTCTAGTGCTGTCTAGACTCCCTGCTCCTAACTGTACAGGCAGGACACCAGGAGCTGGCAGAAGGGGGTGGAGTTTTTTTTACAATTTACATTTTTTTTTACAATTTCTCACCGACCTGGGCATTATAAAACAGACAAATGAAAAAAAGGACAACCCCTTTAACTAATCTATCTATAACTGGCAAGCTGAGAAACAGGCTATATAGGTATCACTATTATGTTTTTGTGAAATGGTGGAAAAGATACTGGGACCACCCAATAAGACTATAAATATTGGTGTCAAAAACATAATAATGCTATTCCTGTGCTGTCTCACACTGGAATTATCAAGAGGTTCATGCCCTTTGATAAATCCAAGTAGGCATCAGAGCTAGTGTAGGTTTTCACTACAATCTACATCAGCTACTATCTATACATGAGCAATATTGTGGAAAGTATGTGCTTGTGACCTGTTGTCCTGTTTATGACTGTATACCTGACAATGCGTCTGCCTTACCATTGTGTACCTTTCTGACCCTTCTGTGCATGAGCCAGACTGTTGACTTTGAGCCTCTGCTTGTTTTCCAGCCAGTGATAAATCTTTCTACTACCTGAACATCTTCAGCTCTGCTACGTATTCACATTGTTTTTGCTTCTGACCAGCACCACCTATTGGAGCTGCTTTCTACTACTTGTTTGTTAACTCGCACTGTAATGTGCTGCACCTTCTGCTACTACCACTGCACTAAGGGGCATTTATACTGAGTTGGGGGTACTAGGCCGCATTATTACTGAGTAGTAGGAATAAAGGCTGATATTATGGACACCAATGGGCATCATAATTTAGTGTGGGCGTTTAGGTGCACATTTACTGAGTGGAGGAACTATGGGGGCTCCATTACTGATATGGGTACTAAAGGGTATTATTACTTAGAGAGGGCTACTAAGGGGAACTATAACTGGTGGGAGGCACAAGGGGGCCACCATTACCGTGCATGTGATAGACTTTACTGTGTGTTAGGGATTAAGGGGGCACTACTATTTTCGGATAGGGGATTAAGGAGGCACTTACACAAAGGATGGATCATTACAAGGGGGTTATACCTTGCAGAGTGCCAGTGCAGTGCCGTGTGACTGCTGTCTGGGCACTGTATGGAGAGGTCTGAGTGTGCAGACATCATTTGGCAGTGTCTTGTGCTTTTGTTTTTGTATGGATACAATATATGTGCCAAGGAAACAATGGAGCAGATCCTTGTTTTTGAAGTGGCTTTTTTTTTATTAGTCACCACAAGATTGGAAGAATGATCCTCATATTAAATATATTATGTGGTTTTTGTATGACTATGACTCAGAACTATGTATATACAGTACATTTGCAGCAGATCCAGTGCCCGTTCATCCCAATGAGAATACATACTCCCACTGTGTGTATGTAAGTTAACCCCCCCCATCAGCCAGACCACATACATCACCTGCTCCCCACTCCGGCCTGCTTCGGGAGTGGCTGCTTTGGGTGGCTGCGGCAGGACAGCGCGCTGATTGGCTGAGCGGGATGAGCAGATGCCGGGAACACCTCGAAGCAAGCCGGAGCGGGGATCAGGTAATGTATGCTCCGGCCTGTGGGGGGGGGGGTTACCTTACATACTCACAGCGGGATGCCATTCCCGCTGCAAGTATGTATTCTCACCACTGCGGATCCGGTGTTTGTGAAGACACCCTTAAGAAGCATTATCCTACAGAAAACAATGAAGGAACAACTTTATTTTTAAATATGTAATTTACCACATAGTTTGTGATATAAAGGTTACAGTTACTTTGCACAAGTGTTTTAAGTCATGTTCATCAGGTTTAATCAGAGAAAAGCAAGAGCATGCAATAAAGTAAAGGGGTCATTAATAAAAGAAAATGGAGGGTGAAAATAAAAGATGATCCTTGTCACAGCATAATATTCCATTGTTAACTGTACTTTTCTAAGTATAAAGTTTTTGATCCTCAAGGACACTTTCATCAGATAAAATAGTGATAAACAGGAAATCTCTACCAACATGTTAAATTAGAAAAACAGCAAATTACAACTGATAATTTACATAAAAAGATATGATTGTAATACAAGACCTTGATATATACACAAAATAAAAATGAGATCAATATGATAGAACACATCTTTGAATGTCAACTTGAAAAATAAAAGAATCTCTAGAGGGCTACTGGCTGGTTGGGGACTGTATATTCTTCCCTTTTGAGGAACTGATAAAATTACTAATAAAAACTACCATTATATACAATGATAGCTATTATTTTTACTATGATAAGTTTTAGGCTGGGACTATTTGAGTTGTGGTCACCTGGTATAAGATCACAATATTGTGGTTTGTCACACCTGGAGTAGTGGATCCACTGGACCGACACCAGCGATGACACTAACCTCACCAGGGGGCGGAGTCTAAGGGGCCGCTGGTTTTCACCAGAGCCCGCCGCAAGGCGGGATGGACTTGCTGCGGCAGGCGACCCCCAGGTCGCTACCCCTGGCTTGGTTGCTGGTGTCGGCAGGCGAGGCGTGGCAGGAGATGGCACAGGCAATGGTCTGCAGGTGAGAGCGCACGTGACAGGCTGAACACGGGAACAGATGGAGTGACAGGGGAACAGGAACCAGGAACAGGGACTGGGACCAGGTAACGGATAGGACTCAGGAACAGGGACTAGGACCAGGTAGCGGAATAGGACACAGGAACAACAGGGGGCTGGGCCAACGCTATGGGAAGCATGTAGAGGCTCCAACACTAAGGACAGGGCATGCTGGGATTTATAGGGGAGTGATTGGTGCCATTAACCAATTAGGAGCGCACTGCCCCTTTAAATCTGAGACAGCCGGCGCGCGCGCGCCCTAGGAGGCGGGGACGCGCGCGCCGGCCGGCACAGACCGCGACATGCACGGAGGAGAGGTGAGGCGCCCCAGGGGCCGAAGCAGCAGCAGCGCCGGGTCCCTACACAAGGACCCCGGCGGCTGCACGGGACAGGAGGCGGTCGCGGCGGCCACCCGGGACGCGGGAAGCCGCCGCGGCCGTGACATGGTTCTACATCACAACTAATAATTGGGACCTTTTTGACATTGTGATTTACAAGTTGCAGTAAACCTGATGAATTTCTACAGGATCACTCTCATTATATTTTATTGGACTATTTTTGGATATGATTTTTTGTACTAAAAGGTGCGTGTGCAGGAATGAAGCAGTGAATGCCAAAAGAAGCATATTGACTTTCACTAGCTGGCTAAAAGAACCTTTTTGCTAGGGGCAACTGAGCCAGTTTCACTTTACACCATGTTTGATAAATCTCCCCCAATGTTCCTAGAATCACTAGAATCACTGATGTGATGTGATGGTGTCTCTGCTGTGTTTTGGTTGATATCCCTGAGGTGAACCATCACAGCTCAATGTGTCCATCAATCAAACAACTGCCTTCTCAAATGACCTGGGAAACAAAGGACTTTCTGTGTTTAGACTATATATAACTATATCTAATTATCAACCTGCTCAACTCCTTCTGTGAAATCACTCCTGTGCTACTACAAAATATCAGTCATTGTTGGCTGTCTCTAACTTAATGTCTTCTTGCATTGTCCACTGTATACCCTGTGGGTCCTGTTGGTAGTGGATTTGCCTTGTTTTACACGTATTCTAACTCTAAGTGTACTTATTGGTCTGAGGCTTACAACATTAGGCCATGTTCAGACCTCGTAAGAGACCGGCAGTTCCGTGACCCAGCTGGGTCACGGAACGGCCGGTCTAAGAAAAGATCATCCCGGCTGGTACTGCAGTACTGGTCGTATGATCTTTCGCGCCGCTGAGTTCTGATGCTCACGTGTCCATGCGCGCCCACATCAGAACTCTCCACTGCACACTATGGAGCATGCGCCCGGAGCCGCACGCTCTATAGTGTGCACTGACAGGGTTTTCTGCAGCCTTTATTCATTGAATAGAAGCCGCAAAAACTCACATGTCAGTTTCTCATGGCACCGCTAGGGATTCTAAAGACAGCAATGCAACGTATATTTTCGTATTAATCACGGCCCTTGTTGCAATCAGCAACAATGACCGTAGTTTTATGAAAATATACGTATTGTGAACATAGCCTTAGGCTGGGTTCACACACAGTATTTTTGCTCAGTATTTTGGTCCTCATATTACAACCAAAACCAAGAGTGGATTGAAAATACAGAAAGGCTATGTTCACACACTGCTGACACTTAGTAGATGGCCGTCATTTAATGGCAAATAATTGGTGTTATTTTAATAATTTTAATATGGTGTTAATTTAATAATTTTAATATTTTAATGGCCATTATTTCATAACATTGGCCGATGTTTTAAAATAACACCAATTATTTGCCATTAAATGACGGCCATCTACTAAGTGTCAGCAGTGTGTGAACATAGCCTTTCTGTATTTTCAATCCACTCCTGGTTTTGGTTGCAATATGAGGACCAAAATACTGAGCAAAAATACTGTGTGTGAACTTAAAGGGGAGCTAAACTGATCCACACACCTCCTTATACTTCCCTAGGCTACACTAGATTCTGAACAGACTAAAAGGGTTGATGTTGGTCATTAAGACTATGTTCACACTACGTAAAAGTAAGGCCGTTGTTGCCATCGGCTACAACCGCCGTACTTTCTACGGGTGAACATGACCTATTGTTCTATGGGATCCCGTCCGGAGCGTACACACATCGTATACGCTCCGGCCGGGATCCTGCACGGGGTCGCAAATAACTGACATGTCAGTTTTCTGTGAATTCAGTGAATTCCGGCCGCAGAAAGCCCTGTCAGTTCACACAGTGAAGCGAGCGGCTCCGGCCGCTTTCTTCACTGTGTGCCATGGGAAGCTCTGATGCAGGCGCGCTGATGTGCCCTCATCAGAGCTCTAGAAAGATCATCCGGCTGGTACTTAAGTATCGGCCGAGATGATCCGGCCAGAGACCGGCCGTTCCATGACCTGGCCGGGGTCACGGAACGGCCAGTCTCTTACGTAGTGTGAACATAGCCTAAAGGTGATAACTGATAGCAGCTGACTCCTGCCATCTATGTAACAAGCAGAGCTACAGTATTTTGGTTTGGAAAAAAATGTGCTGGAAACCATTAAAAAAAACCTCTATATTATTATTATCTACTTTCCTTCCACTTTTCAGCCACTGCTGTTCTTCCAGAGCTGATCCTTTTTCTTTTTGGGGTAGGTGCATACATTGCCTGTTTAGCCACTCAGTGCTGGCAGTAGTGTCCCACAACAGCCTCAAACACAAAGCCCTGTGATAAGAAAATGGTTGTGGCATATGCAAGGAAGGTGGGTCAATTTTTTTGGGACCAGAGGTGGGGATCCAGCACGTTTTTTAAAGATCAGGTTTAATTCCTCTTTAACACTCTTAACCTCAAAGTTTTCTACAGTGCTGCCCTTATCTATATTTTCTTGCTCATCTCTCTTTATTATGATATCATTGCTCTACATTCTAGCAATGATCCAAGACTAATGTTCTCCACAATGCTTATACAGTGGTACCTTGGTTTAAGAGCGTTTTGGTTTAAGAGCTCACAATTTTTCTAAATTGTGACTTGGTTTAAGAGCATTGCTTTGGTTTAGGAGCTCCCCCTACTGGGTGGGAGCGCAAGTGGAGGGTTGGCATGGCCTGCATAGCTGGGTCTACAGCCCTGTACTCTGACTCAGGAAGTCTCCCTCACCTTTCAAATTATAGCAGATCCATGTCAGGCTGGGGCTTGCATCCGGGGACAGGACTGTGGGGATAATCTCTCCATAGCTGTAACCCCTCTCTCCCCGGACAGAGAGTGCTGCATGTATGTGCCCACATCTACCCTGCTCATTCCTTCCTGCTCCCTGCAGTCTCTGTCAGTCCTTGTGTTTCCCATCCTCTCCATTACTGTACAGTAACTTATAATATCATATGTTCTGCTGTTTCTTAATGTTTGTTTCATTTGTTTTACATGTTATTCAGAATAATAAATCATTATTTTTGGGGTGTGGAACCAATTGTCTGCATTTCTATGATTTCTTATGGGAACATTTGCTTTGGTTTAAGAGTAGATTTGGAGTTTTCTATAGTCTTCTACCCTGGATAGCTAGCTTAATCTCCGACGTTTAACATTTAAAGGGGTGCAAAATATGTTAGCACATGAATATTATTATTTTTAAGTTGTTGGAAACGGCAGTTTCAGAACTAGAAACAGATTTAGAAGACCCCAAAGTCTACAGAACTGAGGTCCCAAACATTTAAATCGTGCCTCTTCTTACTGTGTTGTGTGCATCTTTCCTAATAATAGATTGTTTGTTAGACTGATTCATAAACTATAGGCTTGTCACTTAACAGGACAGGATGGGCTTGGCTGTCTGAGCCATATTAAATAAACTAGGATGAAGAAATTCCCATTAGTGTGTGACTAGACTTGCGGTCAAGGTAACATAGTTGTGCAAAGCAAAGGAGGTTCTGGTGCCAGACTGAATATAGTCCAAACTCATACATCCTGCTGTCTGAATGTATAAGAAGATACAAAGGAAACAAAAAACAACACATCACGTTTCTTCAGTATACACATCTCATGCTAAGAACTATAAATAAGTTTCCAAATGGATCTAATTATATAATGCATGACCAGGGGAACGGATACAAGGAACTTCCTAGCATCAGTTTTAAAGTCCATAAACCATGTACAAGTCATCAAAGGTGCAAATGGAATGGTCGCCAAGTGTATTTACTCCAAACGTCAGCTAGGGGTGGGATGCAGCCACTGGATAGAGGAAGGATACTGACATGATCCCTGGAATTAATTGTGTTTGAATAAGTAGCCTAATCTACAGTTATATAGTTGTTTAAACCCACAGTAAGTCACTGCCAGCAAGCATGAGGCATGAGAAGCAATGTTAGGATCTGCTTACATTCTGCTATTCCTATAGCTCAAAAATATATGTCTGTACTATTCCATATCATATAACTGTTATATGGCAACGTACAGCCATACAAGGGTACATGTTAGCTATTGGCTGCAAAGGGTGTGATAGGACATTGATCCAGGGATTATTCTGATTGCTATATTTGAGTCGGGAAGCAATTTTCACCCTGTGATGGGGCAACTGGCATCTGCCTTAATGAGGGTTTTTGCCTTCCTCTGGATCAACACAGTAGGGTTTTACTGTATACACTCCGGCCGCTATTCCATTCATTCACATACAACGTATGTGTTGTATAAATCAAGGCCATTGCTGCAATTTGCAACCACAGCTGTCATTTATGCAAAACATACGTTGTGTGAACATAGCCTTACCCTGTGGACCTGTACATATAAATATTGTACATATAGCTGTTGAGACACTAAGTCACACATTCTAACGTGGATGCAGATAGAATACTTCTCCCTGTGCGATTTCAGCTGCAATAAGAAAGTTTTCATCAGTGGTCAGTAGCAATGTGGTACTTTAAACAGTTATCTCTCTTAGGCTCCTTTTACACCTACAGATACATTGCTTAAACTCTTGTTTAGCGAACGACAACTGATGATTTTTTTTCTTTTAAATGGTTTAGATGATTTAGGCATTTAGACGAGAAGATGAATCACTATGAAAAGTGCTTAATGTATTCGTAATTAATGATTGTAAGTATGATTGTATTTGTGTTCGTATATATATTGTGAACAATCATATTTGTGGTCATATTTATATACTGTGAAAGACTTACGATGAGATTAACAATGATTTAGAGGTATAACTGACATTTTATCTTTATTCTATAGGTCAATCTGAATACAGCGATATGCATGTTTGCATAGCTAGTCTAATGTTTTACTATTTTTATTAACAGTAAAAAAAATTTTTGCAAATAGGTATATTTAAAATGGCGCATTTATTTTTTCACCTACAGGGCTGTATGGGGTGTCATTTTTTGCACCATGATCTCTAGTTTTTAGTAGTACCATATTTGTTTAGATTGGATGTATTAATCAGTTTTTATAATTTTTTTTATCTATAAAATGTTTTAAAAAAATCAGCAATCCTTGCAGTTTTTTTACCGCTTTTTGTTCACGTCGTACACCGTGCGGTAATATTATTGTTTTATCTTAATAGATTGGACAATTACGCATGTTACCACATATAATATGTTTATTTATTTTATTACTTTTATGTGTTTTATTTATAAAATGGGAAAGGGGAGTAATTTAGACTTTTATTGGGGGAGGGGTTTGGGGGCATTTTTAAAAACATATATTTATTTATTTTATTACACTAAATTCCCCTAGGTAACTATTACATACATTCATTTGATTGCTAACATTGATCCCTGCTATGCCATAGCATAGCAGGGATCAATGTTATCTGTGATCTTCTGATAGAGCCTGCCTGTGACAGAAGACTGAAGACCTGACTGCACAGAGGAAGGTAAGAGACCTCCAGCAGTTAGGCCTTGCGATCCAGACCCCTGCAGACACGCTGCAGGGGTCCCGATCAGTAAAAGACAGGAGATGCTCCTGTCACTTACACTTAAATGCTGCGGCACGATCGTGGCATTTAAGGGGTAATGGCGGGCGGAGGCGCGGCCCGCCATTAAGGATGAGGGCCTGGCTGCCGATAGCAGCCAGTCCTCACCCGCTGTGAAGCAAGCTCAGCTCCTGAGCTCTCTTCATAGTGCCGCCCTCCTGCATTAAGGCACAGCCTTATAGGTCATAGGTCAGATCTTGCTTCCTCATTGTTCTCCACTTGCTGCCTTTGCTATTACATGCACAGACAGTGAGCAAGAGCAGTGGACAGGGCTGCCCGGACGATCCTTAGATCATATGGGTGGCCCATTAACCCCTTAAACACAGAGCCAATTTCGATTTTTATTTTTGCACTTCCGTTTTTTTCCTTCTTGTGCTTAAAAGGCCATAGCAGTTGCATTTTTTTTACCTAGAAACCCACATGAGCCCTTATGTTTTGCACCACTAATTGTACTTTGCCATGACAGGTTGAATTTTTCATAAAGTACCCTGCAAAACCAGAAAAAAAATAAATGTGTGGTGAAATTGAAAAAAAAACCCAAACGGATTGTTTATTTGGGGGGGATTTATTTTTACGCCATTCACCCTGAGGTAAAACTGACTTGTTATATATGTTCCTCAAGTCGTTACGATCACAACAATATATAACATGTATAACTTTTCTTTTATGTGTTGGCTTGTAAAAAATTCAAACCATTGTTAAAAAATATATGTTCCTTAAAATCACTCCATTCCCAGGCTTATAACGCTTTTATCCTTTGGTCTATGGGGCTGTCTGAGGTGTCATTTTTCTGCATTGTTAGCCAATAAGCAGGTGGGTAATTGGTTCAAGGTTCATGTAATGGATATGGAGGGTAAGCAAATTTGCTATACATCACAGTATAGAGCAATGTTTCTTTAATCCAGTCCCCAAGAACCCCTAACAGGTTACGTTTCTGAGGATTTTCTCAGTATTTCACAGGTATAGTAAGTGCATCAGGTGTGCTTTGCATGGCGGATTCTCAAATCTTGACCTGATGGGGCACTTGAGGACTGGAGTTGAGAAACACTGGTGTAGAGCCTTAGGCCCCTCAGTCTTGTGTAGCGGAATATTAACCTGTAATTACACATCCGGATAGTTCTGTGGTCAATTGAACCTGGCAACATCTTGCACAATTAATCACTCATAGATGCAATCTATCTTCGGCGTTCTGTAATGCACTGATGGTCCGGCAGCTGTTGGATTTTGAGAGCTGTTGTTTTTACTGCAGTGTTGCACATAATTGTTCTCATCTGCTTTATGTTCCTTTTTGTCTTTTCAGTATTTTTGGCCACTGAAACATGATGATTCAACCATGAGGCCAGTATTTTCTGGTTTATGATCCTTGAGGTATTTCCATGTGCATGAAATCATAAAAATGTAAACAGTAATGCCATTTATACAGGATTTCTCCAGTGTGTTGTTACCGTCTGTTAATATTAAACTAATCTGCAACAGGTAGCAAGTTATGAACAGCTACAGATATAGCATGGGAGATTTTGTCAGATAGCAGGGGCGTTGCTAGGATTCATGGGGCCCCATAGCAAAAATTGTATGCCTGCAGCCACAAGAGTGACTGGAAGAGCAGAGAGCCAATGGCTTCTTGCTCTGTCAGTCCACTGTATTTAACTTTAAGGGCCCATTAGGAGCCCTTGTGGTTAAACACATAGGTGCAGGAGCAGACTACCTTCTGCTTAACCCCTCATGTACTGCAGTGTGTAAATACCCAAAGTTCACTTACATGCTGCAACACAAAAAAAGGATTAAAAATCAGAAGACTATGAGCTCTCTGCTTCACTGCTTGTGCACTGATAACCCCTGACCTCGAAGCTTGCAGACAGAACAGATGTCAGGGGTTAAGCAAAGATCTCCTTGTCTTCTGCTTTTTAACCTTTTTTTGTGTTGCAGCATGTAAGTAAACTTTGGTTCACTTACACACTGCAGTGCATAAGAGGTTAAGCAGAAGAACACAGGACGGATCTTACATTCCCTGTGCATCCCAAACCCCCCTGTGGCAGGGGCCCCATAGCAGCTGCCTGGCCTGCCTCTTTGGTAGCTACACCACTGTCGGATAGGTATATCCGACCTGTTCCGGCAGAGCACATTTACTACATTGAGCAGGGCTCCTCTGGCAACTCTTCTCTCTCTCCTCTCTACTACAAAGCACCTCCAACTACAAACACTGGTTCTACCCAACTGTTAGCACCTGCGTTCTTTGCCAAGATTTGCATTGTTTGCATCATGTGTACTGTTTATCCTTCAGTAAAGTATTATATTTTTTCTAAAACGCATAGGACTCTGGTCTGCTCTGTCAGCACCTGCAACTACACACCACTGTATACTTGGGTTATTTCCCCTTTCTGTGAGTTGCGGTACCAACAACTTGGGGTGGGTCTACAAGAGGAAACTAGGAGAACCGTCCTCAATGGAAAGTTCTGGAGTTGGCTCTACTACTCACCTCTGATGGGTTTCTAATCGGTATTTGATAAAAAGTACATGTACAGACAGCAAGCGGGGAGCACCAGGAGGGGCTGTCTGAACAATCTTTAGACCATTCAGGCTGCCTATTGAAGTCAGTGGTGGTCTACTGCTGCTGTTCCTATTACACAAAATGACATGCAGTAGACCGCCACTGCAAAAATCAGGATCTTTCAGGATCACAATTACCCAACATTGTGCATCTAATTGTGACCTTCCAACAGGTCCTATTACACTAAACAAATATCGCCTCGAACGGGCAGTAATTGGCCTTTACTCTTCCCAGTCAGCCACTGCTCAGCACAGACAGAATACATCTCTCTATAGTGTTTATGCCAAGTGAGTTTTTTATGTCCAAACGGCACATTAGCAAAAGGTTTGCTTTGATTGTTAGCACTAATCTTTGTTGTATTGTGTACCACTAGTGTATGAGGTACAACACTAGGGGGGAGATTTATCAAAGGGTGTAAGATTTAGACTGGTGCAAACTACCCACAGCAACCAATCACAGCTCAGCTTTAGGCAGTGCTGAAAGGAAAGAGGAGCTGTGATTGGTTGCTGTGGGCAGTTTTCACCAGTCTAAGGCCCTATGCACACGTTCAGTATTTTTTTCTGGTCCTGAAACAACCCGTGAGAAATTGCGGATTGGACATCCGTATTCCATCCGTATTTCATCCGTATTCCATCCGTATTTCCGTAAATCCGTTTTTGCTGCTGACTGCTTTATGCAAGTGATTAAAGTTGAGTAGTTAAAAAAAAAAGTTGCCAAACCCCGAAAATAAGTCACATGATCGCTTGTCAGCCATTTTACTTTGCCATTTCTGGTTTGCTTTGCTGTGAGACAGTTCTGGTATTTACCTCTGCTTGTCTAGCTTTGGTTTTTGACTTTACTTATCACCGTGAAGATGACCGATCAAGTAGCTGATGAAGCACTCCTGACCTGGCTTGTTTCCCAGCGCTTTGGAGAGCAGGACACGCTTAAAGAAGAGCCGAGGAGCAAGCGTCGGAGATACTGGGTACACCCCATTGTCTCTGCGCGCCCGGAAAGGGGACAGTTTCATCAGCTGTACACCGACCTGCGAAGGTATCCTGACAAGTTCCAGAACTATTGCCGGATGACCATTGCGACCTTTGATCGCCTCCTTGCTGACCTGCGTCCAGGACTGCTATACCGGGATACAGTAATGCGAGAGGCAATTTCCCCAGAAGAAAGACTCCTTGTGACCCTCAGGTGCTTTATTTTAATGTTGTGTATTAAAATGCTACTATTGTTTCTTGGAAATTTTTAAATACTAATAATCTTTACTGTCTTTTATTGCAGATTTCTTGCCACTGGTAACTCATTTGCATGCCTGCATTATGAGTTTGCGTTGGGGATTTCCACAATATCCTCTATTGTTGGATTGACCTGCTCAGCCATCTGGGAGCGTCTGAGGGCCCAAGTAATGCCACCCCCCCCCAGCCTGAAGATTGGATCCGCATCGCTGGGGGCTTTGAAGCAACAGCGCAGTTTCCAAACTGCATCGGTGCCCTGGATGGAAAGCATATTCGTGTGAAGAAGCCATCTAATTCTGGGTCCCTGTATTTCAATTACAAACATTATTTCTCGATGGTCCTGTTAGCATTAGCTGACAGTGACTATCGATTTGTGGTTGTGGATATAGGGGCCTATGGAAGCGCAGCGGATGCTGGTGTTTTTAGGGCTTCCAGAATTGGAGAGATGCTGAAGTCCAACCACCTGGGCATCCCGGAATCAAGGCCTCTACCTGGATCATCTGGACCTCCAGCTCCATTTGTGATTGTGGCTGATGAAGGGTTTGGCTTACAGACCCACCTATTGCGTCCTTTTCCAAGGCGAGGCTTGGATGACCGGAGGCGCATTTTCAATTATCGTCTCACTCGTGCGAGGCGGTATGTGGAGTGCGCCTTTGGAATTCTGAGCTCCAAGTGGCGGGTAATGCAGTCTGCCCTTCAGTTAACTCCTGACAAGGTTAAGAAGGTGATACAGGCTTGTGTTATCCTTCACAACTACGTCAGGATTCATGATGCCACAGTCATCCCGGAGGAACAGATGTCAGCCATGCAGTCTGCCCCCATCCCGTTGGAAGGGAACCTGCAAGGAAGGCCTGGATCGTCAGGATTGGCTGTCCGGGACTTCTACGCAGACTACTTTCTATCACCAGCAGGAGCAGTACCATGGCAGAGGGATATCTGTTAAGAGACTTTGATTCTGGACTGGTGCTTCAAGTTCTATTAGTTAGTTTAGTTTTGGTTCCTGTGTTAGTTAGTTAGGGACTCACAGTAGATGAGGCCCCTTGACGTGGGCTGCGAGCTTCCGATATTTGTGTCCACATTCTCATTTTGGTTTTCAAAATGAGTAATGTAGGCACAATTATCAACTAAGACCTCATCATCTGAGGACATATCTCAAAGTCCACGGGCCACCCTGAACTGTTTTGGAAAAGGAAAGGCTGATGTAGCACTATTGAGCCATTCAAATAACAAATGTTGTATGTGGTGTGAAATAAACGGACAAACCATGATCGCAAACTGTTTTTTTTAAATACTGCAGTAGAAAATCACACATTTTCTTTACATCACAAATGCTTACATCAAATACAAACTCCAAACTTTGTGAAAGCTATGGTAAATAAAAACTTCCAAAAAATACTGAGAAAATGGAGGGGTAGATGCCTGCTCCACCTGTCGTGTTGACATTTTCACCAGCATGACTAATCCAGGCTGGTTGGTGGGGTATACCACTCGTGGGTGCAATATGTAACGGTGTACTATGGCTTTTGTAGATTCACTACAAAATAAACTTTTCTAAAACTTTGTAATGTGTGTTATATTAGTGATATAATAGGGTTCCCCTCAACCCTATGGCAGACCCAAAAGTGTCATGCACTATACTCACGAGAATCGTGTCAAACCCCTGGGCAACATCTGGTGATAATGAAGATGGTGCCCAGGGGTTTGCACGAATCTGGTGAGTGAAGTGTATCACACTGTCTGGTCTGGCGTGGGGGGGGGGAACATTCACTAACATAAAACACATTTTAAACTTCAAATGTGTTGAGTGAAAAAATTATAAACAACACACTACCCCTTTAAGACACCAGTTGAACAAACTCACAGATTCAACACCAATTATTAACTGAAAATCCACTCTTTAAAAAACTAATGTGAACTAACATTTACACTTCAAACAGATCCTGAGAGTAGGGAGTGGAAGACGCGTGCTCTGCCGGTTGTGGTGTATTTTGAGGGCTTCGGCATGCCCAATCCTGGCTGTTAGGAGGGGTATACCACTCATGGGAGTGTTGGGAAGTTGGACGAGGCAGGTATCGCTGTATGGGAGGGTGGTGATTGGGGGAAGGAGTGTATAAGGTTTGGGTAGGAGTGGCGATGGTTGGGGTGTCCCCATACTTAAACATATCAGCAATTTTGGAGAGTTTGTCTGGGTCAAAATGTTTGCTAAAAGTCTCAACCACAGCCAACAGAGTCCCATAGCATCTCTGGCGTTTCTCTTCAGGTACACTGTCCAGTGCAACTGCCAGGCTGTTGCAGAACAGCTGGTTTGGCTTCTGCTCTCCACGTTTCTTCAGTATTGCGAGGACCTATAAAAAGAAAAAATATGAAGTCTCTATGTACATGTCTCTATGACCTGTTGACAGTGCTTAGAAGAGCCTTACCTCACCTCACTGTCAATTTGTGATTTGGTTGACACCACATTACGGTTTTCTCTCCTACGACGTTGGCAAATTTGCACTGATTCAGCCGGAGATGTGTCCAGGTTTTCAGCAGCCTCCATGGATTCCTCCTCCCTTGAATCCGGAACTTCTTTCTCCTGATTTCCTTGGGAGCTACCAGAAGCCTCATCTTCTGCTACCAGATTATCAGATGTTCTACAAAGATGTAATAAAAATTTTATAATAAAAAATGAACATTCTAGCCATGGTGGGGGTTGTAGTTTCACAGGAGGGACACTTTAGGTATGGTGGGGGTTGTAGTTTCACAGGAGGGACACTTTAGGTATGGTGGGGGTTGTAGTTTCACAGGAGGGACACTTTAGGTATGGTGGGGGTTGTAGTTTCACAGGAGGGACACTTTAGGTATGGTGGGGGTTGTAGTTTCACAGGAGGGGCATTATAGGCATTATTAATGGTAAAACAAACTTACGGGCCAACGTCCAGGACTTGTTTCAGGAACATTAATTGTTCTGTGTACACATATGTTCTCTTGGGCATACGTCCATCTCCACTGCGGCTTCTCATCTGCATCTCCCTCTTGAACTGATCCCTGCATGTCTGCCACCTTGATTTCAGTCTTTCCACTGATAAAACACAGTACACTTATGAAATACCAATAAATTGTGCACTACATGACTTAACAACAAAACATACATACATACATACATACATATATACATACATACATACATACATACCCAATTCCTGTTTCTCTTTCTTGGACCCTGATGCCCATTGCTGGCCATAAATTTCATGGGCAATCTCAGACCATCCCTTGTCCCTTCTTGTTCGGTTCACATAAAATGCATCTCTTTTGTTCCACAAGTAGGGGCGTTCTTCTATGAGGTGAATGAGCTTCTCCACATCCATTTTTAATCTTCTCTTTCACTTTCTCTGTCTGTTTCTGGGTCCCACCACATGTGCTGCTGCTTTCACTTTCAATTCCCACCGGCATGTGATTCTGCACTTCCTTCTGCACTTCCTTCTTCCTGTCAGCGGTTGCTTAAGAGACAGAACCATGTGACCCATGAGTCATCCGTATTTTTTCACGGGAATACGGAAATACGGATGCCAAACATGGTTCAATCCGTAAACAATCCGTACGCAATTGATTTCAATGAGAGGATCCGTAAAAAAATCAGGGTCCGCACATGGTCCGCACTAGGACATGTCCTTTTTTTTTTACGGATTGATTTTCATCCATTTCTGCTACTGATCGTGTGAATAGCCCAATAGACTTCAATGTGCACTAACTCGGATACGGAAATACGGATCCGTAAATTACGGAACGTGTGCATAGGGCCTAAATCTTACACCCTTTGATAAATCTCCCCCTAGGTGTACAAAAGGCTATGGCTGCAATAAGATATCCTAAAATAATAAGAAGGGAAATACTAAAAGGGCAGACTAGATGGACCCAGTGGTCTCAACTGGTGAAGGTGAATGGGGTCACATTGCAATCTGCAAATTATTGTGACCATAAATTCAGGGATAGATTTATCATGTTTGTCAGGTTGCAGCCACAATCTTTAACTGTGAAACCCATGGCCCCTACTTTTAATTTTTCTCTACATTTATGCTGAGTTCATACGAAAAAAAAGATTTATTTTTAGTGTACACAAAAACATGGTCGACCACATTTTGTGTACGCTGGTTGGTTTTTTTTAAAATCAGTTTTTAAAATAATGGAAGTCAATGCAAAAATGGATCAGAACGGATGCACACAAATGCATCTGTTAAAAAAAAAAAAACGGATTGCAAAAACCCAGCCTTAGTTTTATTTCCTGAGCCAGGGTTATGGTGGGACTCTACACAAACTTTCAATATCTTATTTCCAGTAATTGACCTTTGAACAAAGGGAAGACTATAACTCAGTCTCTCAAGCTCTCCCAGATGACTCTGTTTTAGGGCTAACACTGCTCAGTCTTTGTATTACAAGTTACCATTGATATCACAAATAGGCTGTCCATCTGACCTTCCCTGTCTCACTGGTGTACTCTCTTAACACCAGGTAGGCATTGTCATTACCTAAGTCTTCTCTGCATGGCCCAGACAAGAGGATCACAGATCAAGACTATCTGTCACATCAATGCGCCAGTGGCCAGGGTTTCCATCATAATTCCAGCACTTTGCCTGCTGGGAACAAACGACCCCAAACAAGCATGGAGTCTCATAATGCTCACATGGTCTCATTCTCACAAATTACAGTACATTCACACAGCAGGCTTCCTATGCTCCTATGTATGAGATCAATCATCACCCAACATAGATGAAAATTTAGCTTAGCTACATTTGTTAGTAAGTTCATGTGTACACAATTTTATACATATACTGTATGTAGTATATAAAATAGATATAATATGTAAAGTTACCACAAAATAGCATACATAAAGTTATTTGTCTGGGTAGGCATATTATTACTATGAATAAATAACTGCAGGTACTATGGGTGCTAACAATGACCCAGTGTATTGGAGTGACTCACTGCTGAACTATTTAGCTGAGTCTATATTTACTGACATGGTCACATTGATGGTGTAGGCGTTAATAGCTTGGCTTTTTGATATGTCTGTCTCAAGTTGTCGGAAATATAGACTACCTGAAACTATCCCATTCTGTGGCATATATTGAATAAATCTAGTTATGGGTATATGGCTCTTTATAACTGTGTGATTCATCAGCATTTCAACAGAATGTGCCACACATTTACATGCGTAAGTGAATGAGGACAAGGGCTTTTTTTTTGTAATACTATAGTTTGTTGCTGCAATAGATGTGTTCTTTCAGATGTTTCCTCTCTTAGTTCTACTACCTGGCTAGCACCCAGTTTAGCAAACAGCAAAGACTATAATTACATTTATTTTACAGCATCAAGCTAAGGCAGGGAAGACTGGGCTAATGAGTGCCGTAATCTCGTGTTTGCCAAAGTATCATGTAATATCAGCTAGAACACTTAATGCTAAATATATTTTTTGTATTGTTCTATTCATCATGTATTATATTTACTTACTGACTGCTGAGAAGCACCTTGTTTAGTGGTTATTAGAACAATTTTGTAGCGCAGAGTATGTAGTTCCTTCAATGGCCATCATACAATATAGTTTGGATTATTTAAAGGGGTTAAGTTTTGTTAAATATACAGTGGTCCCTTATCATACGATAATTTCAACTTACATTGGCCTCTTAAGTGTCAACTTAACCAGCTTCAGTGCAATACAGAGTATAACAAAAAACCCAATGCTCACAGGTGCTAGCGCCAAAATACAATATAGTTTAGAAAGACCTTTGAGATAGGCTGGAAATAGTAGAAGACTTGTATGCAAGGGTAGTTTAGGGGCCGGGTAAGAGCTCATGTCTAATTAGTAACAGTACTCTGCCGGGATGTGTGCTTAAAGTTTCTTTTAATTACTTGAAAATAATCCTTATACTCATGCACTCTGCCTGCACTAGTTCGGAGACTGCCAAGTGAGGTATTATGAATCCTAGGCCTCTGTCTCTAAGTTGAGCTTTCACTGAAGTTATCCCCAAGTGGACTAGTGTGTGTCAATAAGGTGCCTCGGCTCTTAGCATCTTTGCATTACTGGGCATCAGTTCCTCTGCCTTTCCTCAGGGGTGACTGTCCTGACTGAAGAAATACACAGTATAGACAAGGGTTGTTCCTGGTGTCTGGTTACCCTACCTCTAGGGTTCAACACTGCATACTGGCTGGCTGTCTCAGCATACAGAAAAAGGTTTAGCCCCTGTAAAGGGCTCTGGCCGAAGCTAGGCCTGCTTAGTCATCACTGCAGGAACCTGTGTCTGGAGTCTTTCTCTCATACACACTATCTGGAAGAAAAAACAAGAACAGGAAAGCCCTACCTTATATAGGGTGGTGTGACAGGAAGTGAAATTGAGAGAGAATGGTGTACAGAGTGTAAGTATCTGTGATTGGACAACACATAAACATAGCCTAACTTTTTAGGACTGCAGCCATGCACTGGGGAGAAGTGAGATACAGTACCTAGTGGCTGGAGAGGAGAATCACAACCGCCAGAACTTGGTGTGACACCTGAGTTACAATCTGACAGTCGGTTAAAACTTAGTGGCCTCTGTACTGGGACACTACACCTTCAAACAGAAGAAAATTATTCAAGAAAATTTGGCAGTGTAATAGAAAGTATAATAACCCCAAACGAGCAAACACATGAACCACATCAATGGCTTGTTAGAAAATTATAACAAAGTTTATTAAAAAAAAAAAAGGTACCTTCAAACAGAAGAAAATTATTAAAGAAAATGTGGGAGTGTAATAGAAAGGCCTGGGTGACCAGACATGTTTTTAATGAATAGGCAAAAGCATCTGGAGAGAAGCAGGCTGCCTCTAAAAGCACTACTGCTGTTAGACAATGCTCCTGGGCACGACCCAGTACTGACAGAATTATTAGAGGCCCAGTTTAATTTCATCAAATTTCTTCCTCAAAACACTACTTCTCTTCAACTAATGGACCAACAAGTCATCTCTAACTTAAGCTATACACCAAGAACATGTTTTTAAAATGCCTTAAAGCAACTGAACCAGCTGAAAACTTGACACTGAAAGAGTTCTGGAAAGCATAATTTAGCATCTTGGACTGTGTGAGGCTAATTGTTAGTTCATGGAATAACATTTGCATTTTGTCTGCCTGAAAACATTTGTGGCCTTCCATCATACATGATACAGATGTTTCTATGTCACATCAGCAAGATGGCATTGAGCAGGAAATTGTCACTCTGGCTCAGTCTGGAAGGGGATGTGAATGTGGTCTGGAAGTGGATGAAGATGATGAAGAAACTGATTCAAGACCATGAGAGGGAACTGACAAGAAAAGAGCTACTTAAAGCGACTCTGTACCCACAATCTGACCCCTGACATCTGAGAGGTTGTGCCAGCCTAATGCATTCACAATGTAGGCCACTCCCGTAGGGCACGAGGCTGACAGTTTAAAAGTTGTTTTTTACCACAATAACTGCATCACCTGCCAAACAGACCACAGGACAGATCTTTGATTAAAAGCAGCTATCTGAAGGTACAAGTGGTTTGGGGGGGGGGGGGGCAGATTGTGGGTACAGAGTCACTTTAAACTTGAGCGTGTTTTCACAATTCAAGAAATTAAGAATCTCTTTTCTTCCTGGGAAGCTATGAAGAGTGTTGTCCAAAAAAAAGAAAACAGACATTGCTCCTGCTGACCTTAAAACATGTGAATATGAAGACAAGGTGCTGAGCTACTTAAAGCGTAACTGTCATGTTTTTTTTATTGCAGAAATAAGTAGTATAAGCGATTTTAAGAAACTCTGTAATAGGTTTCATCAGCCAAAAAAGCCTCCTTGTGTACTCAAGAAGCAATTTCCCAGCCTCCCCCCCTGACTTCTTATCTGTGCATTATCAGGCAGACACGTCTTCATTACAGAGAAGCCAGTGAAGACGGGTTCTGCTCTCTCCATTGTAAGCCCATGAAGGGGGGAGGGGCTGAGGGAGATGATGGAGCAGGAAGAGGTGACATGAAGGTCAGCTGTTTCTAGACTCTCTGGGGACCTAAACCGCTAAATTCAGGTGTCAGAAAGGTCAGTGCTTATCTATGAACTTACTGAGAGAAGATTGCAGGGTGTTGTGCTGTGCAGGACTGCTCCATGCTCAGTCACTCCTAACAGCCCCTCCCCTCTCCATAGCCACATAATGGACACAGAAATCCTGCTTCATTTGATGTGAGGGGGGAGGCTGGGAGATTGCTTTTTCAGTCCAGAAGGAAACTCTTTTAGTACATAAAACCTATTACAGCGTTTCTTAAAATCGCTTGTACTATTGATATTTAATGTTTTCAGAAAAATGACCCTGAAATGACAGTTACGCTTTCAAATAAAAACTGCAGAACAAATGCTAGAGGAAAACCACTTTGGACCCATTTTTCAGCAGTTCCAAAAGGCCAAGAACAGACTTTTCAAGATGCTTTTTTCATCCTTCTAGATGGTTATTAACCAGCTACCAGTTGCTCCAGTAAACGGTCATGGTTTGTTTGGTGCTTATTGTTTGGTGCAGTACCAGAAGGCCAAGAACAGACCCTTTAGATACTCTCATCCTTCTACAAACAACAATTAAACAGCTTCTAGTTGCTATGGTAAGTGTTCATGGTTTATTCGGTGCTTATTTTTCTTAATTCTTCATGCTTTCTTAGGCCATGTTCGCTCATTGTAAAAAACTAGCCGGGTCACAGAATGGCCAGTATTACAGAAGATCAACCCGGCCAGTACTGTACATGATCTTCATTTCTGATGAATTGGGATGTAGGCGCATGAGTATGCGTCCGCATTTTAATTAACCGCTGCACACAATGGAGCGTGCGGCCAGAGCCGCACACTCCAATGTGCGAACTTACATTTCTGTGCAGCCACTATTAAATTAATAGCAGGCGCACAAAACTAACATGTCAGTTTTTCGTGCGGCCGGATGGAATCCGGGCCGTAGCGTATACTATGGGCCACATGTATCATCCGGCGAACGGATGATTTTCGGCGGAAAGTGCCGATTTGCGTATTTTTTATACACAAATGGACGATCTGCGAATAAAATATTCGCAAATCGGCACTTTCCGCCGAGTACGCCAGGGGGGCTGAAAGGGGGCGTGTAGTGGGCGGAACGGAGGGCGCGGACTCAGAGTCCGCGCAATTTACCATCCGTTCCGCCCAAATGTACGCCGAAAACCTACTCCAGTCCTCAGCTGTCCGCCTCTACATAAATCCCCGTAGCGCCAGAGCTGCGGGGGCATTTATAAGTCCGGCGTAAAAAACGCCGGACTTAATAAATGCCCCCCTATGTGTTTACGCTCCAGCCGGGATTCCATTCACATACAAGGTATGTTTCATCATGGCCGTTGTTGCAAATTGCAAGAACGGCTGTGATTCAGGGGTGGATTAACTTTACCATAGGCCCCGGGCTCTTTACCAAGCCTGGGTCCCCCCTACCCAACTGTAACTATGGCAGCACTAGTGTGGTGTTAATAGTACAGTATAGATAATATTATGATGCCTTGATTTGTGCAAAATTGCGGTAAAAAAGCAGTGACCGGCTGCCAGTTTAAAAGTTGTTTTTTAGGACAATAACTGCATCACCTGCCGAACAGACCCGAGGACAGATCTTGTTTTAAAAGCAGCTATCCAAAGGTACAAGCTGTATGGAGGGGTCAGATTGTGGGTACAGAGTCGCTTTAAGGGTAGCTTCACACACACACTGTATCACAAAGGATTTGATGCAGCAAAAGACAGAGGGGGACATTTATTAAGTCCGGCGTTTTTTACGCCGGACTTATAAATGTCCCCGCATCTCCAGCGCTACGGAGATTTATGTAGAGGTGGAATGCCTCTACATAAATCCTTGCGCGTCGGTGCGCACAGCCGAAAACCTACGCCACCTGAAAGGTGGAGTAGGTTGTCGGCGTATCTTTTAGTGTTAAAAATGATAAATCGCGCGGACTCTGAGTCCGCGCCCCCATGTTCCGCCCCCTCCACATCCCATAACCGCCCCCCCCCCCCTGGCGTACTCGGGGGAAAGGGGCGATTTGCAAATATTTTATTCGCAAATGGCCGTTTTGCGAATAAAATATTTGCAAATCGCCCCTTTCCGCAAAAAAGTACGCAGTTTTGCCTTGATACATGTCCCCCAGAGTGTTTATCCTGCTCTTCTACCTCTCTATAGCAAACACTCAGATGCAGCGACAGCATGAAGAACATTATAGAGGAGCCTAAGCTGTGAATCCAACTCTGGGATGGGATTTGTGCAAAAATCTGTGCCTATTTCGTGGCCTAGACCAGAGGCACAATTGATAAATTTGCCCACATGTTAAGAGATAATGATGCCCACATTTTAGAAACATGAAAAGTTGTCGGCAGAAAAAGACCACTGGGTCCATCTAGTCTGCCCTTTTAGTATATGCCTTCTAAGTATCTTAGGATAGATATTTGTTTATCCAAGGCAGGTTTAATTTCTGTTATTGTAGATTTACCAACCACATCTTCTGGACATTTGTTCCAAGCATCTACTACACTTTCAGTAGAGTAATATATTCTCACGTTGCTTCTGATCTTTCCCCTAGAAAACCTCTCACTGTGTCCTCTTGTTCTTGAGCTCAGTTTTTTTTTCTAAAAACACTTCCCTTCTGAACCCTATTTAGTCCTTCAACATATTTATAGGTTTCAATCATGTCCCCCCTTTCCCTTCTTTCCTCCAGACTATACAGATTCAAATCCTTAAGTCTTTCCTGATATGGTTTATGTCTGACACCCTCCACCATTTTTGTAGCCCGTCTTTGGACCCGTTCTATTTTATCAATGTCCTTTTTTAGGTGAGGTCTCCAGAACTGGACACAGTATTCCAGATGTGGTCTCACCAGAGCTCTATACAGCGGGATCACAATCTCCCTCTTCCTACTGGTTATACCTCTAGCTATACAGTCCAGCATACGATTTGCTTTCCTCACCGCCTGGTTGCACTTGGATACTTGGATAAAGGATTCCTCCTCCCCAAGAGCATTATTTTACATTTAGAAACATTGAACTTCAATTTCCAATGTTTGGACCACTTATCTAGAAAAACTAAATCATTTTCCATATTAATGACACCTCCAAGAATATCAACCATATTGCACACTTTTTTGTCATCAGCAACAGACAAACCTTACCTACCAAACCTTCTCCTGTGTCAAACAAATGTTGATTTATTTCTGGAAATTTTTTGCAAAAGGTAAAATCTGTGACAAAATAAACGTGCCTTGTGGATGTTACAGCATGTTATGTTTTAGAAGATTTTCTGTGACCATATCCACAATATCAATTTACAGCCACAACTGAAAATACCATAGTTGCTATTAGATGGTGTATTATTCATTGTAACTAGATTTACAAAATTCTTTATAAATCTTTTACAAATGAATAAAAGGGGCAATCATTTCATAGTAAATAAGGTTAAAAAAGACAAGAGTTAAAACTATAACCCTACTGTGTTGATCCAGAGAAAAGCCCTCATAAGGCAGATGCTAATTGTCCCATCACAGAGAGAAAAAAATCCTGACTCCAATATGCCAATCATATTAAATCCCTGCTCTTACAGTAAAGAATCTGCGTCTGTGCTGGTGGTGAAACCTTCTTTCCTCTAGATGCAGATGGTGCCCCCTTGTCATGGTTACAGCCCTAGGCTCGGTTCACACGTTGTAAGAGTGCGGCTGTATTTGCGGCTGTAATTGTGCGGCGGTATTTTTGGTGGTTCGTGTGTATGCTTGGAAGTATAGGATATGCGGCTGCACAGTGCACACTATCTCTGAATCTACGGCCCTATCGTAAACGGACCCGTAAAAAATGAACAAGACCATTGTTTGCGGCTGAACATGCGGCCGAGGATTGACAGGCGGTCCATACGGAGTACTTCAAAAATAGCCGGCAATGATGCCGAATGCCGATGCCTCTAATAGTTTAATATATTAAATTAATCAAACACATTTTCTTTGTAATCAAGACACTTTCGTTGATCAATAATTTATTTCTAACGAATCCATCATTTTGCAATTAAATATACTGTTAAAAAAAATAGATATATAAATAAATGTATATTTATCTATATATTTATTTTTTGACAGTATATTGAATTGCACAATGATGGATTCGTTAGAATTAAATTATTGACCAACGAAACTGAATTTATTTAAACGAAAATGTGTTTTCTTAATTAAATATTAATTAGTACAGGAAGCTCTATAAGCCGTTAA
Source organism: Dendropsophus ebraccatus (assembly GCF_027789765.1). Taxonomy (NCBI): domain Eukaryota; kingdom Metazoa; phylum Chordata; class Amphibia; order Anura; family Hylidae; genus Dendropsophus; species Dendropsophus ebraccatus. The sequence goes on from NC_091463.1 coordinate 48,956,333, forward strand.
TTCATATGCCGGCAATAGAGCATTCTGTACTAATCATCACTTAACTTTAATGAAAACATCAAATGTTTCTTCTAATTATGTTATGACAATAGCATTATTAGAAGAAACATTTAGAATTATATGTGCGCTCAGCTGATTGGCTGTTCGGCTGAGCGCACATATAATGAGCCGGTCCGCAGTACAGTGACTTCATTGTGCTGCGGACCAGCGAAGAGGACACATCGGGGTGAGTATAGAGCTCTCCCCAATCCCTCCCCAGCACTGCACCCCTCCCAGCAAGGAAGGGGGGTCACTTAACCCCTTCCTTGCTGGGATGGGTGCAGTCTGACATCAGTCTGGCCCCCAGGGGGTTAAGGGGGATGCAATACATCCTCCCTTAACCCCTTGGGGGTCAGACTGTAAGCAGCGATCTGTAAAGATGCTGCATACTGTAAGGAGCACAACACCGCTCACAATGATGGGTGTTGTGCTCCTGTTTGTGTGTTTTTTGTGTGTTTCTCCCTTTTTGTTTTTCAGATATCGGTATCCTGGGGATTACGTCAGATTCCATGGACTACGTCGATGACCAGCGGTTGTTCTTTGAATTTTTTTTAATAAAATGGTCAATGAGGGGTGTGGGGGTGTTTTTATTTGAATAAAAAAATTTGTAAACTTGTGTCTTGTCCTTATTTCTTTACTTTATAGACTTAGTAGTGGAAGCCGTCTAATAGACGGAATCCATTACTAAGTTGGGGCCTAGTGTTAGCCGGTATAAAATGGCTAACACTAACCCCCTATTATTACCCCAGTACCCAATGCCACCAGGGGTACTGGGAAGAGCCGGGTGCCAGTGGTCCCGGAGCGTCAATATTGGCGCTCCTGGACCGGGCGGCAGCAGGCTGGTAAGATTTAGGCTGGGGAGGGCCTAAACCAATGGCTCTTCCCACCCTGGTGTTACCAGGCTGCTGTCGTTTGGTTTTTAACCCAGCTGGTTATAAAAATAGGGGGGACCCTATGCGTTTTTTTTTAATTATTTATTTATTTAAAAAAAAAAACCGCATAGGGTCCCCCCTATTTTTATAACCAGCCGGGTTAAAAACCAAACGACAGCAGCCTGGTAACACCAGGGTGGGAAGAGCCATTGTTTTAGGCCCTCCCCAGCCTCAATCTTACCAGCCTGCTGCCGCCCGGTCCAGGAGCGCCAATTTTGACGCTCCGGGACCACTGGCACCCGGCTCTTCCCAGTACCCCTGGTGGCATTGGGTACTGGGGTAATAATAGGGGGTTAGTGTTAGCCATTTTATACCGGCTAACACTAGGCCCCAACTTAGTAATGGATTCCGTCTATTAGACGGCTTCCACTACTAAGTCTATAAAGTAAAGAAATAAAGACAAGACACAAGTTTACAAATTTTTTTATTCAAATAAAAACACCCCCACACCCCTCATTGACCATTTTATTAAAAAAAAACATTAAAAAAACGCTGGTCATCGACGTAGTCCATGGAATCTGACGTAATCCACAGGATACCGATATCTGAAAAACAAAAAGGGAGAAACACACAAAAAACACACAAACAGGAGCACAACACCCATCATTGTGAGCGGTGTTGTGCTCCTTACAGTATGCAGCATCTTTACAGATCGCTGCTTACAGTCTGACCCCCAAGGGGTTAAGGGAGGATGTATTGCATCCCCCTTAACCCCCTGGGGGCCAGACTGATGTCAGACTGCACCCATCCCAGCAAGGAAGGGGTTAAGTGACCCCCCTTCCTTGCTGGGAGGGGTGCAGTGCCGGGGAGGGGGTGGGGAGAGCTCTATACTCACCCCGATGTGTCCTCTTCGCTGGTCCGCAGCACAATGAAGTCACTGTACTGCGGACCGGCTCATTATATGTGCGCTCAGCCGAACAGCCAATCAGCTGAGCGCACATATAATTCTAAATGTTTCTTCTAATAATGCTATTGTCATAACATAATTAGAAGAAACATTTGATGTTTTCATTAAAGTTAAGTGATGATTAGTACAGAATGCTCTATTGCCGGCATATGAATTAACGGCTTATAGAGCTTCCTGTACTAATTAATATTTAATTAAGAAAACACATTTTCGTTTAAATAAATTCAGTTTCGTTGGTCAATAATTTAATTCTAACGAATCCATCATTGTGCAATTAAATATACTGTCAAAAAATAAATATATATATAAATATACATTTATTTATATATATATTTATTTTAACAGTATATTTAATTGCAAAATGATGGAATCGTTTACATTTAATTATTGAACAATAAAAGGGACTTTATTACAAAGAAAATGTGTTTTATTAATTCAATATATTAACCATGAGAGGCATCGGCATTACTGCAGAGGATCGCAAACCCCGGTAATAGCGATTCATGTAAACTGTGTTCCCTGCTTTCCCAGATGCATCCAGAGGTGTTTGCATCACTTTCTTAACATTTTATTTGTTATTTTTAGTTGAACCAGATTTCCAAGTAAATGACCGTATGTTTTGAGCCGCATGTCTATTTTTTCCCACGGCAGTAGTTTCACCCGCACATTTACAGCCGCATAAAAAATACAGCCGCACAGTTACAGCATGTGAACCCAGCCCTAAGATGTAAAAAGATCACTAGAAAGATCCTTGTATTGTCCTCATAAACTTTTATTCTATTGCTTTAATGTCATGCACTTTCTATTCATACTGCTAATTCTTGTCATCTGTTACCAGTATGGGTCTGTTGGAGTAAATTCTTTATTAATTAACAATCCAGCCATGGGTCCAAAAGTGTAATGTAGACATTCAGTGATTTGGATTTTGGCCAAAAAGTTTCAGTATCTTTGGTCTTTATGCAGCAAGCATCGTATCCATCCTCTTTTAAGTCTTTTCCAAATATACATCTGTGTTAAATCTCCTGTCTGTGATGTTTATCTTTGTTATTTACTGTGCAGCGTATTGTTCTGATGAGATATAATGATAAGCATCTCATATTTTAAACCTCATATGCCAAAGAATTGATGAATATGCCTCATTACTAGGATAACTATCTCAGGATTCCACTTTCAGGTCAACATTTAGAGAACAATTCATCAAAGTCCACAGAACTACTTTAAAAGCCAAATTCATCAGCAATGGCTCTTAATGAACCAGAAGTTTCGACGCCTTCTTCTTAAGTCAGCAACATTTAGCACTTTGGGGGATATTTACTAAGGAGAATAATGTGTGTGACTATTCGAATGTGGGTTGGTGTTTATTTTGTTCCAATATATTGTATGTGATTTATGGAAAAGTCGCTGTAAATGCATCTAGGTAAAAAGCCGCAAAAAAGTCACAAACAAATTCACCTGGTTCTGACCAGACGTAGGCCTGCACCAGTTTTTGCAACTTTCTAAAAAGTTGCAAATTATAAATTGGGCACAAAACCCGGATAATTTAATTTTTGGGGTAAATTCTCAAAATAGGCAGATTTTAAAAAAAGTTGCATGTTAAAAATATTTGCCTGTTGAATACTGCTTCATAAATAGAACTTAAACCAAAAATGGGTGAAAAATCCAATTATTCACCTAAAAATAGACACAAAGCCCCTGATAAATATTCCCCTTTGTCTTCTGTTTACTACTTGAACGCCTGCTAATCAAGCGTTCCATAACCTTTTAGTACTCTTACATCTTGTGCATAACACCGTATTATAGCTCCTTAAAGGGAATCTGCCAACTGTTATTCCAAACTGCTGAGATAGATGGTGTATGTTATAAAGAGTCAAACAGGCGTTCTAAACTCCTGAATAGCTGCAATCTGGAATTCTTCCTCTCTCATCCCTATTTGATTGACACTTGGAAGTTCAATCCCAAGCAGAGTCAGGGATGGGAGGGGAAGCAAGGACATATTACAGCTTGCTGCTATTCAGGAGCTTGAGAAAGCCTCTTTAACTCTTTGTACTATAGAAGAAAAGCCTTTTTGTATGTTAGAGAAGGATAAACATATATATGAAAGTTGCCATGTGTTTCTTTATCTTAACAGCTATCTAACCATATCAGCCTTTTGGAACAGGAATTGATTTTCTTTAAAGTGACTCACCCACAATCTGACCCCCCCCCCCCCCTTCCCAAACCACTTGTACCTTCGGATAGCTGCTTTTAATCCAAGATCTGTCCTGTGGTCCATTTGGCAGGTGATGCAGTTATTGTCATAAAAATTTAACTTTTAAAATTGCAGCCCCGTGCCCTACGGGAGTATCTGTGCCCTAACTTTGCACCACCCTCTCCGTCCCTCCTCCCCGCCCTCCTCATCATTAGGAATGCTCCAGGCAGATTGCCTATTATTCACCACCTGTGTTACCACAGAACATGGGCCGGATCATTAAGACACCTGTGCAAAGTTCAAACAGAAGTAAATGTTCCAGTGACATTCCTAATGATGAGGAAGGCGGGGAGGAGGGACGGAGGGGTGGTGCAAAGTTAGGGCACAGATACGCCGTAGGGCACAGGGCTGCAATTTTAAAAGTAAATTTTTATGACAATACTTGCATCACCTGCCGAATGGAGCCCAGGACAGATCTTAGATTAAAAGCAGCTATCCAAAGGTACAAGTGGTTTGGGGGGTCAGATTGTGGGTACAGAGTCGCTTTAAACTTTGGTAAGTTTGACTTTTACTTTACCTTACTCCTGATTTTATACATATAAATAAAAAATAAACGATGCACTTGTCACTGTATTATGGAGGTATTCTCCCTTAGAAGCAACAGAAGTAAAACAGTGTTGAATGGAAACACCATTTGGCAGCACACTGTGTTTCTTAAAGCGAGTTTACCAGCAGCGCATTCGCCTTAAGTGTTGCAAATGAATAGAACGGCGTCGACACAGGAAAGCCGGTGCCTCAGTCTTTTTTTGACCCACGGCCCGGTTGCTGCGCATGTCACCTGTCTGTTACCGGGCTGAATTACTCGAGGCAGGCAGGCCTGCCCTCAGTGGAAGGAAAGCCCTGCCCCTCTATGACACAGCTTTATTGATTCTACACTACAATTAACTCCTTCTGAATCAATCAATGAATCAGTCCTGATATATTAAAAAAAACATCATCTTTTCAATATGGATGAATTAAAACTAGTTAGTTTGCTCCATAAAAAACCCTATAAAACTCACCACTAGAGGGGAAATTTAGTAAGGTGCACAGCAAGCAGTTTTTGGCACAGGGGGCTAGATGTAAATTAATCTATTTACACACCCCTGTTTTGCAAATAAATAGAAGCATTGTGCCTCTACATAAATATGAGGAGCATCTGCACTGCGGAGACATTTTTAAGAAAAAGTATAATGGAAAGGAATGGAATGGAAATTTTATTTCCCTTACGTCCCATTGGCATCACAACATATGGGGTAAATTCGCCCCTGCGAGCCCCTGGGACGAAGGAATATTTAATGAAAAAATAACAATTAAATTTTAATCCCCTCCTCCATGAGGTATAAATAGGCTCCACCTCCCCCTAGACCTCAGTCTTTTTTTACTTCGTTGCTGTTAGCCCTAGGGGACTTTGTCCCTCCTCCGGTTTTATGCTTTGTTAACCTGTTGCATTCAGGTTTTCCCTACAGGTAATGATTGCTGGGATGCCGCTGGAGCCGGTGTCCAGGTAGTATCCTGATATTTGCTTCTGCAGGTCTTAGCTTTTAAGTTTTTCTTACCTAGTGCTTCTTGGAACGCACTCTGCGTGTCACCCGAGCCGCTGGCTTTTCTTCCAGTCGCGTTCGACTGTGGAACGCATCGGCGCTGCGTGCATCTCAGCACTGCGGCGTCGGCGTCATGTCACTTCCGGGGGCCGGCAGCGGCGCACTCTCTGCATGCCGGATTAGCTGTGTGTCCAAGGCAGAAGGTAAGCTCTTGCTACCTCTAGGTCTGGCTGTCTTCCTCTGGAAGGATTTTCTGTGGCTCATTTGGATCTAATAGAAAACATCTGAGTGCAAAGTGCTGTGATCTCTCTTCTATATACTTAAAAGTAAGTGTTGCTGCCACCTAGTGTCTCTTTCCGATATCACTCTAGCCAGGCTAGTGGTTTATATGTATTGTAAAACATTGATTATTTGCAGATGTCTGAAATGGAGACCAGTCCTGCTGCTGGCAAAAGACCTTCTAAGGAAGCACTTCATGTACCGAGTGTGAGATTCCTCTACCTGACGGCTATGGATACCGTAGGAGGATCATTTTTTCCAGATAAGATTCATCCTTTCTTTCATAAAAATATTTATGAATGCCTAAAAATATTTATAATGCCTAAGTACGCTGTCCTTCATGCAGACCTAAACCTATGAGGAGCCTGATGTTCAGGATGTAGTTGTATGGGTCAAGGACTATGTGCAAAAGACTTTAGCGGCTAATGAGAATCGTCGCCCGTGTCCTAAGTTAAAGACCAAATGGAGTATTTTTCTCTCTACTCCCAGCCTTTGAGTATATTACTTTATGGCTGTAGGATTATGGTCATTTTCAGTTTTACTGTGATTGATGAAGTTAACTCATCATCTTCTTCTGAAACCTCTTCTACTTCTGAAGATGAGAAAGAATTATTCAGGGGGTATTTCACAGCTGATAGAATTCACAAGCTCTGCTAAGCTGTGCAAGCTGAAATACACCCTGAGGAAATAGAAGAGGATAGGATTGGTCCTCCTCAAAAAAGCCTAGGGCTTTTTCTGTGGGTAAGACTTCAGTGTCTATGTTACAGGCGGAATGGAAGGAACCGGAAAAGGCTCCGGGTTTGAGCAAGAGGTTTAAGACCTTATATGTTCTCAAGGAAGAACAATGTAAGGACTGGATTGAGCCTCCAAAGGTGGACCTGGCCATAGCCAAACTGTCAAAATGTACTGTGCTGCCTGCGGAGGACGGATCCAATCTTAAGGATCCGATGGATAGAAGGGTGGAGGTAGCCCTCAAGAGATCATATACGGCAGCGGCAGCCCAAGGGGCAGTCTCCATTTCTTCTTTTGAGGTTTCTAGAAGCCTAAGAAGATGGCTGACCAAGGTCCAGGAAAATTGGAAGGTAGAGCTAACAGGGACAAGGTCCTTCGCTCCTTAAAAAAGGTCATTATGGCCATTGACTTCCTCTGCGATGATGCATCTCAGGGAACCAGGTTAGCGTAAAAAAACTAGTACGCTCTCAACCGCTGCCGAAGGGCGCTATGGTTAAAACCCTGGGTTGGAGATGCTAACTCCAAAATTCAGCTCTGTAATATGGAGTTCCAGCCAGGTAGGCTGTTTGGCTCTGAGCTGGATAAATTAATGGAGGAATTGTCTGACAAGGAGGGGAAGTCCCTACCATTGTCCTATAAGAGCGGTGATTCCTTTCGCAGAGCAAAATCTCCTCAGCGAGGCAAAGGGAGATACCAGTACAGAGGTCGAGGAAGAAACTATTCCAGAAGAGGTTCCGGGAAGCAGCAGAATAAGGACACCAACAAGAAACCAGACTTCTGACGCAGAAGCTGTCCAGTGGGAACACGTCTGAGTTTGTTTCTCCCTGCCTGGGAAGAATTAAGAAAAGATCACTGGGTGTTAAATATTATTCAAAATGGTTATGTCCTTCATTTATCATCTCTTCCTCCTCCAAGATTTCTTCTGTCAAGAAATCTTAAGCCAGAAAGACACTTAGTCCTAGAGACAGAAATTCTTCGCCTCCTTTCCATTGAGGCTCTAGAGGATGTTCCTCTATCTGAGATCGGTCAGGGAGTTTTACTCCCCAGTGTTACTAGTGCTGAAGCCATCCGGAAATTGGAGGCTTATTATAGATTTGCGATATCTCAACAGATGCATCGTAAAGAAGACTTTCCACATGGAGAACATAAGATCGGTAAAATCTATCCTCCAGGAGGGAGATTTTATGGTCACCATAGATCTACCGGATGCATATCTTCATGTACCGATTCTGAAGGCTCACAGGAGAGCCTTCGCCATCCAAATCCAGGGGAAGGTAAGACACTTACAATTCAAAGTCCTTCCACCCGGAATACCTCCGCACCCTTTGTTTTCACAAAGGTAGTGTCACCATGATGGTTCGCTTCCGTTTACAGGGGATAAAGTTATCCCTTACCTGGATGATTGGTTGATTATGACTCAGACTCAGGATCTTCTGAGAGTTCAGTTGAACTATGTCCAGGACATACTTCAACAATTAGGTTGGCTTATCAACATAGAGAAATCAGACTTAATTCCTAATTCCTCCTCGTCAGGTATCCATAAGAACATAAATGCGCTTTTTAGGGCTCCTTGCCTCAGCTGCGGACGCGGTGCCATGGGCGTTATGGCACATGAGATTTCTTCAGAGAGAAGCACTAACAGTATGGAACCGAGGACTGAAGGACTTGGATGCGATGCATGTTCTATCGACTCAAACAAGACATTCTCTAATGTGGTGGAGACAAGTCAAACATGGAGTTTATTTTCAGAACCACACTGGATAACCATCACGACGGATGCTTCAGGAACAGGTTGGGGAGCTCATCTGACAGTCATCACGACTGCAGGATCTTGGAGTCAACAGGAATCCGCTCTGCCCTCCAACGTGAGGGAGCTTAGAGCGATTTACCTAGCTCTTCTTCATTTTTCTCCTCCTATTTTACAGAGAGCAGTCAGAATCCGGATGAACGACATGACCTGTGTGGCGTACCTAAACAGGGAGGTACCAGATCCCCTTCTCTCCTCAGGGAAGTAGAGAAGATTTTTCTGTTGGGCAGAAACCAGAATAACCAGACTCTCTGCGATTCATATCAGGGGTGTCGACAATATATTGGCGGATTGACTGAGTCGAGGCCTGACATTACCGGGGGAATGGTCTCTCTCAAGGAGAGTGTTCATTCAGTTAACCCAGAGGTGGGGGCTTCCTCAGAGAGACCTCATGGCATCAGCAAGCAATGCCAAACTGAGGAATTTCTGTTCCCTTTACAGGGCAGACAATCCCACGGTAGTGGACTCAATGACAATACCATGGACATACCAGCTGGCGTATATCTTTCCTCCCATAGCCATGATTCCCAGAGTTTGATGAAGATCAGTTGTCAGTGATAATAATAACTTCCTTCTGGCCGAAGAGGGCATGGTTCACCCTGCCCATGAATATGAGCAGAGGGGAATTTTGGAGATTACCTCTGCATCCGGATCTAATATTCCAGGGTCAACATCTGTGCAGGAATCTTTCCAGCCTCAGCTTGACAGCTCGGAGACTGAGAGGACCGTATTGGACTCTAGTTTTTCTGAGAAGGTATAGTATACCCTTTCTCACGCTCGTAGTTGCACTACAAATAAATCTTATGCACGGATTTGGAAGATTTTCAAGATTGGTGTGTAAGCAGGAGTATTGATGGACTTAAACCTTCTACTCCACAGTCATTGGAGTTTTTACAGGAAGGCTTCTATAAAGGATTAAAACCTAGTTCCATCAAGGTGCAGATAGCAGCCCTCTCTGCACACCTAAACTCACGTTTCTTTCAGATCTTGGAGGTAAAGAATTTTGTTAAGGCTAGACTAGGCCTAACCTGGTAAAGCAGGTAGACCCATGGGACTTATCCTTTGTGTTGAGACGCCTGTGTCTTCCTCCCTTTAAGCCTTGGGAGGAAGTAGACTTCAAGTTAACATTGAAAGTTTCTCTTTTACTAGCCATTACCTCTGCTAAGAGAGTTGGAGAACTTCAAGCCCTTGGCTCCGCACCTCCATACGTGACTTTTTCCCAAGACAAAGTTATCCTTAGGTTCCTTCCAGGATTCCTGCCTATGGTGGCTTCATTTGCCAACATCAACCAGCCAATAGTATTGCCTGTATTTTCTCCTACTGGATCATCTAAAGAAGACTTGGATCTTTCTTTATTGGACGTATCCAGAGCTATCAAGATCTATCTACATAGAGTAGGTGATTTTCGTAAAGACGAGAATTTCTTTATCCCTTTCGCAGGAAAGAACAAGGGGAGAAAGGCTTCAAAACCTTTAATATCCAGATGGATCTGTGACTCCATTGCTTTATGTTACTCTTCTGCTGATCTGGATCCACCAGAATTTACCAGGGCTCACTCTACTAGAGCTGTGGCCTCCACTTGGGCAGAGCGTGCCGCTGTGCCACTTGAGGACATATGCCAGGCAGCTACCTGGTCGTCTTTGACAACCTTTGTGAGATATTTCAGGCTGGATACTTCTTTCTTGTCAAGAACAACCTTTGCAAGATCTGTTCTTAATGCGGACGTAATAAATAACCCGCCCATTGGGGATAATGCTTGCTAATTCCCCATATGTTGTGATGCCAATGGGACGTAAGGGAAGCTAAAATTATTATGTTAATTTGTTTTCCCTAAGACCCATTGGCATCACAAGACTCCCTCCCTGTGTTTTATGTTTCTTTATAATTAGACTGAGGTCTAGGGGGAGGTGGAGCCTATTTATACCTCATGGAGGAGGGGATTAAAATTTAATTGTTATTTTTTCATTAAATATTCCTTCGTCCCAGGGGCTCGCAGGGGCGAATTTACCCCATATGTTGTGATGCCAATGGGTCTTAGGGAAAACAAATTAACATAATAATTTTAGCTTCTGTGTTTTGGGGCTATTTCTGGTTTTGTATAAAAATACTGACCAAATACTAAACTGACATTACAGCGAGAGTTTCCTACAACTGTACTCAATTTAGCTAATCCAATGCGAGGTAAAATATATTAGGATGGACTGTATGCAGATTGGAGATCGCTGCGGGAGCTCCCGACAAGCAGAGTGACCAGGAATATCAGGCGCTGACCAGATCTGATGAAGAGAAGGTTCTTGAAACGTGTAATCCATCTACTATTAAATACTTTTATCCTAAACTACGTCTCCTATCATCCATTGGGGAGTAGCAAACGGACAGCCGGTCAGCCCCTGATATTTCTAGTCACTCTGCTTGTCGGGACCTCCCGCAGCGATCTCCAATCTGCATTCTTCTACCGGTTATCCGGAGCTCCAGAACGGGCTGCAGGCAGCTTCTACTAATCTGCGCAAGGCGGTGTCGGGCTCGGAGCTCGTCCGCCGTAGGTGAGCGGCATCTTATGTGCCTTTTTATTATACAGTTTCAATACAGTATCACGCTATGTGCGCCCGCCGGTGCTCTCTGTCTTTCTAGAGCAGTGATTTTCAAGCAGTGTGCCGTGGCACACTAGTGTGCCGCGAGACATGGTCGGGTGTGCCGCGGGGAAAGTTCCCCAAACTATGGTGCTCCTGTGAAACAGGAGAAAACAATGGGGGAGAGAAACCTGGGGATGGGGGAGAAACAGGGGAGAGAAGCAGGGGGGAGAGAAACATGGGGATGGGGGAGAGAAACAGCGGAGAGAAGCAGGGGGGAGAGAAGTTTGGTGGAGAGAAGCAGGGGGGAGAGAAGTATGGTGGAGAGAAGCACAGGAGAGAAGTAGGGGGGGGGAGAAGTATGGTGGAGAGAAGCATGGGGGAGAGAAGCATGGGGGAGAGGAGCACAGGAGAGAAGCAGGGGGGAGAAGTATGGTGGAGAGAAGCAGGGGGGAGAAGTATGGTGGAGAGAAGCACAGGAGAGAAGCAGGGGGGAGAAGTATGGTGGAGAGAAGCACAGAAGAGAAGCAGGGGGGAGAAGTATGGTGGAGAGAAGCACAGGAGAGAAGCAGGGGGAGAAGTATGGTGGAGAGAAGCACAGGAGAGAAGTAGGGGGGAGAGAAGTATGGTGGAGAGAAGTAGGGGGGAGAGAAGTATGGTGGAGAGAAGCACAGGAGAGAAGTAGGGGGGAGAGAAGTATGGTGGAGAGAAGCACAGGAGAGAAGCACAGGGGGGAGAAGAAAACAGGCCCAGGTTTCACACTGAGTGAGTATAAATACATTTAGAATCTATATTATTAACTATATGTATAATATGTACTGTTTTAGTGTCATTTTGTGCCATTTTGGTTGGTGGTGTGCCCCGGGATTTTTTAAGTATAAAAAGTGTGCCGCGACTCAAAAAAGGCTGAAAATCACTGTTCTAGAGGATGGACTGTATGACTTAGTGGGGCATACATTTTTAGGCTATGTTCACACTACGTAAAAAACACGGACGTTGTTTTGAACTACGGGCGTGTTTTTTACGTAGTGTGAATATAAATGTATATAAAATGTGTATACATATTAAAGTTGGTATCATTATATTATCAAAATTATTGCCCCCGTTTTACTACTTTCTACATTTCTTGAGCTTATTTTTGTCATATACAATATGATTTCGCTCTTCCCTTTACTAAGAAACCTATAATACCTATAATGTGACTAATAATAAGAGATCCCCTAATCTAGGTTTAGATGCTAAGCTGCCGTCCTCACAGTCTGTTCCAGAAACTGCTCACATTGGAATTATTGATTTCAATAATACGACTATTAAATGCTAAAAATAAACTCAATACTATAAAACATATCACCAAGAAGAACATAAAGTAGTAGCAGCCAAAAAGGGCTTTCATTCTGTCAAGTTGCCATTTAATTTTTTTGGCTGGTCATTCTGTTTGTGAATATTTCTGCTAAGACTCAGTATTTTAATTAAATCCAGTATTTAACTAGTTTGTATTTTTACCTCTATTAATTCATGTTTCTATAATAAGGGCTCAGTGTGTGTTTATATTCCTCTGCTATAAATTGCTTTAGATTGTATCTTTTTCCAGAAGTGGACAAGTATGAAGTAATAATGACCACTTGGCATTTCCTAGACGGTAGCAATGCAGCTTTGACAGTAATATTGCCCCTGCAAAGTAATAATGCCCCCAGTCTGCTCCTGCAAAGTAATAATGCCCCATGTCTGTCCCTGCAATGTAATAATGCCCCCTGTCTGCCCCTGCAAAGTAATAATGTCCCCTTCTGCCCCTGCAAAGTAATATGTCCCCTGTCTGCCCCTGCAAAGTAGAAATGCCCCTTGTCTGCCCCTGCAAAGTAGTAATGCCCTTTGTCTGCCCCTGCAAAGTAATATTGCCCCCTGTCTGCCCCTGCAAAGTAGTAATGCCCCCTGTCTGCCCCTGCAAAGTAATAATTCACATTTGTTACTCCTAGAAAGTCATGAAGGTGTGAATTTTGTTACGTGGGGTAATTTTTACTGTTTTGGTGCGGAAAGAGGGTGTTATTAATAAAATTATCTTTCTGATGCAAAGCAATGATATCAGCTATGTGCCCACGCAATATTTATGTATATAATGATCCTTTATAGAAAAATAGTTGACAATCAAAATCATGAGGGACAAAAAAGATAAAGTTAAATGTGTTATTTCAAATTTTTCTTTCTATGTCTCTCTTTTTATATGTTTGAATGGAGCAGTAGTCGAGTGTGTCACTTCATTCAAACTCCAAACGGGACATTTATGAAGTCTGGGTTTTTTTACGCTGGGCTTACAAATGTCCCCGCAGCTCCGAAGCTCAGAGAATTTATGTAGAGGCTCATTGCCTCTACATAAATTCCATGCACATGGAGCAGGTCCGTATGAACAAAGTGAAAGCTAGGCCAGCTCAGAGCTGGCGCAAGTTTCATTATAATTTTTCCTAAGGAAAAATGATAAATGCAGCGCACGTAGAGGTGCGCTGTTGAAACCCCCATAACGCCCCCTGGCGCAGGAGGCGCAGATGGGCCCGATGTGAATGAAATATTCACAAATATACTATTTTCTAATATTTTTACACCGATCAGGCCCATCTGCACCTAAAAAAGGCATTTTAGCCTTTTAATAAATCTCCCACCATGACTGCCAAAGCTAGCTGTGCACTGTGTTTGGCTGTATTATCCATAGAGTTTAATTATATGACTACCACTCTAATCAAACACTAGCATTAAGGACCCCTGTTCTTGTGATCAGACCTCCAGAAATCACACACTTATCACCAATCCTCTGGATATGAAAAACTTTTAAAATGCACCCAGTTCTTGTGATTGGTGGGGGTCCCAGGGGCCCTGATTCTTACCACTTTTTATGTGGGTAAGGTAATAAGTTATTACTGTGGGAAAACCACTTTAACTGCAAAATACACTAGCTTTTATCCTTCATCAAATATGATAGCATCATTCAGTGTCAGCAAAACACACTAACACTTTCTCATATTGTTTATATGGAATATATTTATCTTATTTGTCCAGTTGGTGTTTAAATCCTGTCAGCTACTTAAACTCATTGGTAGGGTGGAAATTAGGGATGAGCGAACCAAACCGTTACGAACCAGATTCGTTAGGAACTTTGCAAAAAGTTTGGTTCGGTACCGAACCAAACTTTCAAAAAGTTCGTGATGAAGTTCGTTAAAATCGCAACGGCGTCACAAAACTGTACTTTAATCAGAGAATAGAACAGGCTACAAGGGATTATTACTCCTATAATCCTTTGTATCCTGTTATTATGTGAATATCAAGGTGTGTGATGTCACTCCAGGAACAGGAAGTGCCTGAGCGTCCATGCTTTTTCTCATTGTGTGTCTAGACTGCAGAGAGAGAGGAGGTGTACGTTAGGCAGAGAGGGAAAACACATAGATTACATATCAAAACAACTGGATAAGTACAGGGAGAGATAGAGAAGGAGTATATATTGTTTGTGAGAGAAGCCGGAGAGAGGAAGATAAAAAAAAAAAAATCGCAAGATACAGGGAAAGCTTGATAAGCTCATACATAGTGAAAGAGGCTGAGAAATCAAGAGTTAGGTAGAGAGAGGGAGAGATAGCCATCTAACTCAAAAATCGTGATATCTAGGGAGAGATAGGGAGATAAAAAAAAGAAATAGGGAGAAAAAAGTGACAAGAGTCACTCAGGAGTCAGCACACGTAGCATTGAACCAGCTACTGTTCCGTGACAGAGAGGAGACGCTAGACGTTTGTTTGTTTGTGATCAGCTGTTGTAGGTGACGCTAAGTAAGCGCCTCACAAAAGCTGTCCGTTTGTGCTCTGCTGGTTGCCGTCAAACCCCTCTAGCCACCCGCAACCAAAAAAGTTAAAAAAAAACCTTAAAAAAAAAATAAAAAAAAGTTTGTTTGTTTGTGATCAGCTGTTCTATTTGAGGCGAAGTCAGCGCCCCACAAAATCTGTCAGTTTGTGCTGTGCTGGTTGCCGTCAAACCCCTCTTACCACCCACAACCAAAAAAGTTAAAACAAATAAATAAATAGTTTTTTTTGGGATAACCTGTAAATTTCTGCTTTGCTGGGTGCCTCCAACCCACAAAGCAATAGTCACTGAAAATTTGTGCCTTCTGCCCAATAGATTATTTCTTTTTCAAAATTTACACCAACCAAAGAACTATGTCCAAGCGTCCTACTTCCAGCCCTTCCCAGGCAAGGACTGCAACGGCAGGCGGTAAGGGCAGGTGAAGTGGCAGCACCAGGCCCGGCGGCAGCCGGGGCAACAGGCGTGGCAGCACGGTGCAGCTATCCCAGACACCCAGTGGTTCTGTAAGAACCACACAGCCAGCGGTTCTAGATTGGCTTACCCAATCCTCCACTTCCACCTCCCAAAGCTCCCAAACGAGGTCGGCTGGATCATCCGACAGCACCCTTACATGGGAGGGTCAGCGACAGTCCTTTGCCCCGTCCCCTGTTATTACTATGCCACCCACCTCTGGGGCACCTTCTCCCAGGGAACTGTTGGCAAATCTTGATCTGCCTTTGGATTCTCTACCACTTTTTAGTGATGATGAGGAGGAGGATGAGGTAGTCCGACAAAAGGCAGCAGGTGGAACGTGCAGAGACTGCAGAGGAGGTGGTGGCGGTAAGCCAAGGAGGGGCATCCAGTGCCACACCTGAGATCCTGTCCCAGCCACTGGAGGACAGTAGCAGTGGTGATGATGATGATGTCGCCGATCGAACGTGGCGCCCCCAAGCACCATTATCATCAGTGTCATCAGGGGAGGAAAGTGAGGTGCTACCGAAGCAGCAACATCCCACTGCTGCAAGGAAGCGAGGCACAAGAGGGAGGGGTAGAAGACAACCTACCAGGCAGAGTCACTTACCTCCAAGCCTTGGTCCTGAGAGGGGAATTGATCAACTGCTGCCTCCTCCAGCTGCTCAAGTAGTCTTTTTTTAATTATACTGAGCTTGGATAGATCAACTGCTGCCTCCTCGTCCTCAATTAGCCTCTCCTCCATAATCCTGGCCTGGAATAGATAAACTGCTGCTGCCTCCTCCTCAAGTAGCCTCTCCTCGATAATGCTGGCTTGGAATCAATCAACCTCTGCCTCCTCCTGCTGCTCAAGTAGTCTGTTTTTAATTATACTTGCCTGTAATCGATCAACTGCTGCCTCATCCTCCTCAAGTAGCCTCTCCTCGATTATACTGGCCTGTAATCAATCAACTGCTGCCTCATCCTCCTCAAGTAGCCTCTCCTCAATAATACTGGCCTGTAATCGATAAACTGCTGCCTCATCCTCCTCAAGTAGCCTCTCCTCAAAAATACTGGCCTGTAATCGATCAACTGCTGCCTCATCCTCCTCAAGTAGCCTCTCCTCGATTATACTGGCCTGAAATCAATCAACTGCTACCTCCTCCTGCTCTTCTAGTAGTCTCTTTTTAATTATACTGGCCTGTAATCAATCAACTGCTGCCTCATCCTCCTCATGTAGCCTCTCCTCAATAATACTGGCCTGTAATCGATAAACTGCTGCCTCATCCTCCTCAAGTAGCCTCTCCTTAATAATACTGGCCTGTAATCGATCAACTGCTGCCTCTTCCTCCTCAAGTAGCCTCTCCTCGATTATACTGGCCTGGAATCAATCAACTGCTACCTCCTCCTGCTCTTCTAGTAGTCTCTTTTTAATTATACTGGCCTGTAATCGATCAACTGCTGCCTCATCCTCCTCAAGTAGCCTCTCCTCGATAATACTGGCCTGGAATCAATCAACTGCTACCTCCTCCTGCTCTTCTAGTAGTCTCTTTTTAATTATACTGGCCTGTAATCAATCAACTGCTGCCTCATCCTCCTCAAGTAGCCTCTCATCAATAATACTGGCCTGTAATCAATCAACTGCTGCCTCCTCCTCATATAGCCTCTCCTTGATAATACTGGCCTGGAATCGATCAACTGCTGCCTGCTCCTCATCAAGTAGCCTCTCCTTGATAATCCTGGCCTGGAAT
Source organism: Dendropsophus ebraccatus (assembly GCF_027789765.1). Classification (NCBI taxonomy): domain Eukaryota; kingdom Metazoa; phylum Chordata; class Amphibia; order Anura; family Hylidae; genus Dendropsophus; species Dendropsophus ebraccatus. The sequence continues at coordinate 48,973,384 of NC_091463.1, forward strand.
CGATCAACTGCTGCCTCCTGCTCCTGAAGTAGTCTGGTTTTAATAATACTGGCCTGGAATCGATCAACTGCTGCCTCCTCCTCATATAGCCTCTCCTCGATAATACTGGCCTGGAATTAATCAACTGCTGCCTCCTCCTCCTTAATTAGCCTCTCCTCCATAATACTGGCCTGGAATCAATCAACTGCTGCCTCATCTTCCTCAAGTAGCGTCTCTTCAATAATACTGGCCTGGAATCGATCAACTGCTGCCTCATCTTCCTCAAGTAGCCTCTCCTCGATAAGACTGGCCTGGACTCAATCAACTGCTGCCCCCTCCTCCTCAATTAGCCTCTCCTCCATAATACTGGCCTGGAATCAATCAACTGCTGCCTCATCTTCCTCAAGTAGCCTCTCCTCCATAATACTGGCCTGGAATTGATCAACTGCTGCCTTCTCCTCAAGTAGCCTCTCCTCAATAATACTGGACTGGAATCAATCAACTGCTGCCTCCTCCTGCTGCTCAACTTGTCTCTTCTCAACAATACTGGACTGAGAGGCGAGCAATCTACTGCTGCCTCCTCCTGGTACTCGACTTGTCTCTTCTCAACAATACTGGCCTGGGTGCAATCAAGTGCTGCCGCATCCTCCTTGTAAACTCTTTTTTCCAATATTTTTTTTTTCACTATTTTGCCACTTTGATTCACTATATTTTATTAATTTTATTCCTATTATTATTATTTTTTAATTTTTAATTTTTTATTTTCTCATTATTTTTGGAATTTTTTCCCCCCACTTTTTTTCATTGTAATATCAACTGCAACTAAACGAAACTATACCCTATCACACTCCTACTATTGTAGCTGCAATTATTCAGCCGTTAGAGCAAGGTTCACTTTCGGTTCGGTTCGGACCGATCCGAAATTCACAAAAGTTTGCCGGATCGCACCGAACCGAACTTTTCAAAAATCTGCTCATCCCTAGTGGAAATCTAAACTGATAACGGCATTATACTACCTACCACATGGTATCATAAGATTTCTGTCCGAGTAACATACATGGGCAATTCTATTTAGCTTTAACCCCTAGACGACCTTGGACATACCTGTACGCCTTGGATGCCTGTCCCCAGACGACCATGGGCATACAGGTACATCCTGGCTTATGAAGCTCCGGAGCGGAGCCCACTTCATAGGAGGTGGAGGGCGGCTGCAGTCAGTAGCCGGGCCCTAACAGTTAATGACAGGCTGCAGCATGATCGCTGCAGCCTGTCATTAACCCCTTAAACGCCGTGGTCAGAGCAGAGCGCCTATTACACTGATTAATGCTATGCCTATGGCAGAGCAATGATCAGTGTATGCAATCAAATAATTGCATTTAAAAGTCCCCCAGGGGGACTTAAAGGGGTTGCCTGGTCTAAATCTTTTTCTCTCCATTCTCTCCCTTTCCCCAAGTTATACATTACTAACATGCGCTTGTAGTACCAGTCCTGGCATTTTCCTGCACTTTTCATACCTCTCCTGCAGCCCAGGAAGTCATGTGGTTCTAAAATTTTCAACAACTGTCAACACCACTAACTTCCAGGGCGCCATTTTGTTCCAATACATCACACAGTGACTTCCCCACATTAGGCAGCACTTGCTCCACATGGCTAATCTGCATATGCATTCTTATTGGTCTAATTGTCACATGTTCCTATCTGGCCAATAACAGAGCTCTGCAGGACCTTCATCACATGCACTGTCTCAGCCAATAGAATCCCCCCCCTCCCCATAGCTGCCGAATGGCTCCTAAGATATAGCAGAGCTGAATGTGTCACCAGCCCCCAGGTGTAGCAAACCTAAATGTGTCACGACCACCCAGATATAGCAGAGCTGAATGTGTCACCAGCCCCCTGATATAGCAGAGCTGAATGTGTCATCCACCCAACAGGTATAGCAGAGCTGAATGTGTCACCACCCCCACATGTTGCAGAGCTGAATGTGTCACCAGCCCCCACATATAGCAGAGCTGAATGGGTCATCAGCCCCCCCCCCCATGTAACATGGCTGAATGTGTCATTCCACCGCACAGGGCGCCGACAGCTAGGGGGTGCCTGAAAACGCCTTACCCCAGCACACTCACAGCATCACTCGCCGGAGGGATCCACCAGCAGGTGCAATAACCTCAAATCTGCACACGCTGGAGGATCCCTCAGAGATTTGAATCCATGCCGTGCGGCGCCGAGGAGGAAGGGTGGCGCAGACATGTGAGTGAGACAGCTACGTCCACCGCCGATTGCGCCCCCACCAACCAGCCTGCTGTTTTTTGGGGGTTTTTTTTGTGTAGCCGTGGCCGTGGCCTCACCACCCCCGGTCGACAGGCATCAAGTGTACCCTTGATGGTGAGTGCTGACTGACAACTGGCCTAGCCAGTTAGCTGTCAGCAACCAGGTTCATGTCCACTACATATCCCTCACTCACTCCAATTTTTGGGAGGCTCACTTGCTTCCTCACTCACTTGTAATGGTTCTCTGAATGCTCAATGCCATGCTGCTTCTGGCCTAATTTTTGGGAGGCTCACTTGCTTCCTCACTGACTTGTAATGGTTATCTGTGTGCTCAATGCCATGCTAGGTCTGGTATAATTTTTGGAAGGCTAACTGGCTACCGCTTCTACCTTGTTCGCTCTGTTCTCACCGCACTGTCTGACCTCGTTTTGGGTGGGCTCACTAGCTTACTCACTCACTTGTAATGGCTCTCTGTGTGCTGAATGCCATGCTGTGTCTGGCCTAATTTTGGGGAGCCTCACTAGCTTCCTCACTCACTTGTAATGGCTCTCTGTGTGTTCAAGGCCCTGCAGTGTCTGGCCTAGTTTTAGGGAGCCTCACTAGGTGTGCCTGCCCTTGCCTCCTTTTTGCTGGCCCTTAACTGGCATCCATGTTGACTACTGCTGGGCCTTTACTGGCATCCATGTTGATTACTGCTGGGCCTTTACTGGCATCCATGTTGATTACTGCTGGGCCTGCCCACGTGTTTGATATTAAATCAAATTAAAAGTTCATGTTAATCAAAACTGACAAGCATCAAAGGTGCAAGTTGCTATAAAACAACAATAAAGTGACCAGTGTAATACATTTAGAAAAAAGAGAATATACACAAAATATTTAAATAGAATACAAAGAATGTATGGCCTTTAGCAATGTATAAGGTATATCACATGACAGTGGCTCCCAAGAGGAGGTAAATGGAGAGTCCCATGCGTTCTGTCCCTCAGGACTTCATCAGGGCCCTGATTGTGTTTAATAAAGTATTTTTTATAATTTTTCTACATTATCCTTGAGGTGCAGTCCACTTTCTAGTTCCCTTTTCTTCTTTTATGGTGTCTTTGACTGACTGCAGAGCCTCCACTTCCGAGACAAACTCATCTCGAGAGTGACAGCCTGCTCAGCCAGTCACTGAGAAGGGACAGCTCCATGGCCAGTGATTGGCTGAGTGGACTGTCACTCCCAAGACGTGTTTTTCCTTGAACTGGAGATTTTGCAATCAGCAGGGGCCACTGGCGACACCAGAGGAGGACACTGGGGGAGCGCACACAGGTGAGGATAACATGTTTATTGTTTTATATGCACCAGCAGCAATATATTAAAAAAAGGCCGACCGCTGGACGACCCCTTTAATATGAGGTTTAGAGCAATTTGCTTAGGGAGACTCTAAAGGCAATAGTTGATTGAGATAGGCCATAATTATCATGCTCTATTGAGCATATTAAATGGCAATAGGATGTAGTAGCAGGTCTTTTAAAAATGATGGGGTGAGTGTTAAGCTATTCTGGCTGGTTCATGAATGCAGAAATGAGAGAACAGTAGTATATCATGTACATATGGAATAAAGGGGTCCATGGAGCTTCACTTGCAAGTCTTAAAATATGGGAATAGCCAGATATCCCTCCAGGGAAGGAAAACCTGTTGCCAAAGGGTGCCTCCCAGTGGGAAGATCACCAAACCACCCTGATACGTAGCCCCTTAAGTCTCACTCGGTTGTGAGTATTGGAACATAAATAGGGAAATACCAGGGTAGCCCCTTTTGCCTCAAAGTCCTTAATAGGGAACAATCTATCAATGGAGACTTGATTGAGAACCTTTTTCACTGATTTCCCTGAGCTCAGTGATTGCTGTGTTTGGTTGGTCCACTTTTCCTTGCCTCCATTAGCCAAAATCCTTCTCCACACTAATGAGGAGCAAATACCCCAAAACAGCTCTCTGTGGATGGATGCCTGGCTTTGGTAAACCCTTATCACGTCGCAATATTCGCAACTGAGTTAGACTTTCACGCAAAAGGGACCACCCTCGTATTTCCCTATTTATGTTCTGATACTCACAATTGAGTGGGACTTAAGGGGCTACGTATCAGGGTGGTTTGGCCATCTCCCTACTGGGAGGCACCCCTTGGCAGCAGGTTTTTCTTCCCTGGAGGGATATCTGGCTATTCCTGTTTTGAGTCGCAACTGAAGCTCCACAGACCCCTTTTTTGCATATTTAAATTTATAGAGGGCAATGCATCAATGTAGATTTTTGGCAGATGTCCTGGCATGTTGATGGAATTAAGGATGTGGAAAGATGCAAAGGGGTTGTGGAGAAGAAGGGAAACCATATATGAATAGGAGATACTCCTGTATCTGGGGAGGACAAATGGCCTGCCAGGGGTATCAAGTTGATGTATATTTAGTCTACTGGGGGGATGTTGCAAGCTATTTCTCCATATTTTGGGTGCGGGTGATTTCTGCAAACCATTCTTCCAGGGAAGGGAGGTCTGTAGATCTCCAGTGTCTCAGGACGATTGTTTTGGCAGCTTGTTAAACATGGTTTTCACATGATTTTCATGTGAAAATCAAAACTCGCAAATAAAACTCGCACCAAACACGCAGCAATAAATACGTAGCGTTAAATACGCAGCGATACGGTACGTGTGAAGGCTCCCTTACATAAGATGAAGGTCATGCCCCTCTTTCCTCCCTCATAGGGCAAAGGGAAAGCCCTAGCAGTATGAGACACTTCGATCTTTTAAGGCTGATAGAAGCAGTTTTAAGGCAGCCCTCTGAGCCAGGTTGGGGCGAGAAAAGTTGGAGAATAAGAAGATTTGACTGTCTTTATATTGGAGATTTTGCCATTGTCATGCCTCCTGTAGAATTTCTTCTTTTGTCACATAGAAAAGGACATGGTATATGATGCTATGCAGGCATTGATCATCCGGGTTGAAGGTTGTTAGCTATACCTCCTATTCCTATTTTGTATTTAATCAAGATGTTGTTGCAGGGTGAAGACCTGGTCCAAGTGTTGTTTCATCTGAGCTTGCAGGGGTTGTGGAAGAAGTGGAATCTTGTGGATTCAAGCCTAACTGTCAGTTTTTTTGTTTTTGTTTTTTTTTGCAGAAATGAGTAGCATAAACGATTTTAAGAAACTCTATAAGGTTACAAACCCACTTGGCGGGTCTGCAGCGAGTCTCCATGCTGCGTTTTTGCAGCGAGACTCGCTGCAGATCCCGGCCCTATACTTTTAATGGCAGACAAACACGCAGCAGGGATGTACATCCCTGCTGCGAGTTTGTCTGCAGCCCGCCCCATTAACCCCCCGGCCGCCGGAGCTGATACTTTACCTGATCCCGGCTCCGGCGGTTCCCGATGTCTTCAGCAAGCCGGAGCGGGGACCAGGTGAAGTATATGCTCCAGCCAGCCGCCCGCAGCCCCGGCCGCCCGATCGCCCCCCCGGCTGCCCGATCGCCCCCCCGCAGCCCCGGCCGCCCGATCGCCCCCCCCCAGCACCGATCGCACGCCCCCCCCCGCAGCACCGATCGCTTACACGCCCCCCTGCAGCCCCGGCCGCTCGATCGGGAGGGCGTGCGATCGGTGCTGCAGGGGGGGCGTGCGATCGGTGCTGCGAAGGGGCGATAGGGCGGCCGGGGCTGCGGGGGGGCGATCGGGCGGCCGGGGCTGCGGGGTGGCGATCGGGCGGCCGGGGCTGCGGGGGGGCGATCGGGCGGCCGGGGCTGCGGGCGGCTGGCTGGAGCATATACTTCACCTGGTCCCCGCTCCGGCTTGCTGAAGACATCGGGAACCGCCGGAGCCGGGATCAGGTGAAGTATCAGCTCCGGCGGCCGGGGGGTTAATGGGGTGGGCTGCAGACAAACTCGCAGCAGGGATGTACATCCCTGCTGCGTGTTTGTCTGCCATTAAAAGTATAGGGCCGGGATCTGCAGCGAGTCTCGCTGCAAAAACGCAGCATGGAGACTCGCTGCAGACCCGCCAAGTGGGTTTGTAACCTAATAGGTTTTATTAGGCAAAAAAGTCTCTTTCTGTACTCAAAAAGCAATCTCCCAGCCTACCCCCTCACTTCTTATCTGTGCATTATCAGGCAAAGCCGTTTTCATTACAGAGAAGCCAGTGAAGACGGGTTCTGCTGTCTCCATTATCTCCCTATGGAGGGGGGAAGGGAGATGAGTGAGCAGGAAGAGGTGACATGAAGGTCAGCTGTTTGTAGACTGTCTGGGCACCTAAACCACTGGATTCAGGGGTCAGAAAGGTCAGTGCTTATCTAAGAACTTGCTGAGAGAAGATTGCAGGGTTTTGTGCTGTGCAGAACTCCTCCGTGCTCACTTACTTCTCTCTGCCCCTCCCCTCTCAATAGAGCATAATGGACACAGAAATCCTGCTTCTTCTGAAGTGAGGGGGGGAGCTAGAAAAACAGAATTTTTTGTACAGAAGGGAACTCTTTTGGTATATAAAACCTATTACAGAGTTTCTTAAAAGCGCTTGTACTATAGATATTTATGAAAAATATTTTCTGAAATATTTTCTGAAAAATGACCCTGACAGTTACACGTTCAATGTTGTCCATTCTGGTGGAGAGAGAGAAAATTTGTTGGAAAACTTGGCTATTTCCTGCTTGCACTCCATAACCAACAGTTTAGTCAAAGTAGAGAAATTGTCCTTAGTAGGTAATGAAAGGACAAACATGCAGAGGTCTGCCATGTTATGGGTTTATTGACATCAGAAATAGTGCTGTGGTGTTTGAAAATGCATTCACCTTATTGAAGAATGGCATTCTGGCAGTATAGCATGGTATGAGGATAGGGGGAGTGAAAATTTACGTAGTGTGAGCATTTACAGAGCAACTGTTCATTGTATGGACAGCAGCTTCAGGAGAATTTCATGAAACGTTTCTATTATCTAGTAAAAGGAAAGGGCACAGGAAAGAGTGGAAGGAAGCGCAATGCCTTTATTTTGCTGAGAATAAAGCACAAAATACCCACAGGATCAGTAAACATGTTTGAAACGTAATAGACCCATCAATATCTATGTTTTAGTGTACTCTACAAAAATAATAAATATTACAGCTACATTGATGATAAATGTATTTGCTGTACCAGAAGGCGTGCTTGTACATTCTTCACAGTCTACGTTGTGTACTTGGGGTAAAGTGTGAGTCCAAATAATTGTTTCTACTTGAAAAGACTTTATAATGATACCATTATATTATATTGCATCTCCAAAATTCTTTTTGGTGATGATGCAGACACCAAGATTCTCTCAAAAAACATTGGTGCACAGTATTGGTATCCTTAGTAACTACTGCTTAGTGCACACTTTAGTAGGAGATAATAGAACTTCAGGTGAGATCAGGTGACGTCTGATGACTTGTCATTGAGATTAATTATTCTTGTAACTTAATACTTCTTCAGGTTTAACATCACATTGAACCACAAATAATCACAATTTGGGTTAACTGACAGATTAATGTAATTGTGTCTCATGTAAACCCAAAAAATTTCAAGAATGGTATTTTTTGTAACTACAAGCAAATATGTGATCTTATCTGTTGGATTGTACGATTCAGCAAACAAACAGGAAGTTCAGCATTTGCAAGGTCTGCAAAGCTTCTTTATTTAGGACAGGCAAGGATGGGGCAGGAAGACACCAATATGTTCTTGGATAAGGCCCTATGGGAGGGGAAGGAAGGAAAAACGTGGTTTCACCGGTAAGGACTTCCAAAAAAAGGATGCAGTGTTTATTTATAAGTTTGGTGGGAAACCTTGAGGTGAGAGATAGAAGCTCACGCATCACGCTATATGGGACTGGTTTACAGAAGCTTGCTATCATTAACAGGATATTTATTCCAACTTTGCAACAGGAGAAAGGATTTTCACCATCACAAGGTGCGTAAAAGCAAATGAACCTTTATTAGTTACCTCTTTAATGCTGGGTTCACACTATGTATATTTGAGGCTGTATTTGTGAGGCTGTATAGCAACCAAAACCAGGAGTGGATTGAAAACACAGAAAGGCTCTGTTCACATAATGTTGTAATTGAGTGATGGCCGTCATTTAATGGCAAATATTTGCTGTTATTTTAAAACAACGGCTGTGGTATTGAAATAATGGCCGTTATTTACTGTTATATGGCGGCCATCCACTCAATTTCAACATTGTGTGAACAGATCCTTTCTGTGTTTTCAATCCACTCCTGGTTTTGGTTGCTATGAGGACCTGACATGAGGACCAAATACTGCCTGAAATATACATAGTGTGAACCCAGCCTAAACTGCATTCATATACAGAAAAAAAATGAGGGGTAACGCAACGCCTAACCAAATAAGAAGCATACAACCCATGCCCAAGTGACAATAGATTATCTCCAAGTAAAATAAAGTGATGACAACAAAACAAACATTCTAATTTTTTGCAACATAAGGATTGATAAAGCTATATAATGAGCTGTAGGCTTCAAGATTTGGCACCTAGATACATTGAGTGTATATATACAGCACTTGCTAACTTTTGTTTTCTGTTAACAGCTTGAAGATGGCCGTCTATGTAAATGCTTAAATTGAATTTATAAAAATCCACAGAAAAGTCTAGGGTCTTCATCAGACAATCGGATTGCGTAGATTTCTTGTGGAAACAAGGAAAGTAGAAGTGTGACCTAAAGTTGCTGTTTGTGTTAATTTTAAAGGATCCTATAGCTAGGCCCCCTTTAATAGCTGTTTTCAGTAAGGGAAGCAGCTCATGAATCTGGAGTTGCTGCAGAGGAAATGAAGCATTACACAATTAAGTCAGTGGATTGTCTGTATAATTTAAAGAAGCACTCCCCCCGCTGCACGCTATACTTACCAGCAATGATTGGTGTCCCACTGCACAGCTTTATTTTGGTCCTGTGGCGCCATTCAAATATTGCACAAGGGGTCAACACTCTTCTGACCCCTCTTCTGAGTGGTAACCTGCTGAATGTGCGTGGGATTTGAACAGCACTGCAGGGTCGGAAAGAAGATGTCTCCAGGGAGAAGTAGGAATTCTTTTGGAATGTGGATCAGGTAAGCCGTGGACCCTGTGAATAGGCAAGTAGCTGTTTGGTGGCATTCTCCATCCCCTCTTATACCAGTGCCCAGGAGCAGCATTTTTCATCATGAAGGTCTGGAGCAGCATCCATCCCTTCCTCTTCAAGTTGCAGTATTTGTCAGTGAGGTTGTCGTACAGAAAAATTGTGCAAAGTAGATCACTATTGTTTATTTTACAATTGCGTCTTCAGGCCCTGGCATGCTGTTGCCAAAAGGACAGGTCCTAGTACAGACCTGCAATTGAGGCATGGACAGGGCCGGACTGGGACTTAAAATCAGCCCTGGCAATCAAACCCCAGCAGCCCACATACCATATCCTTCCCTATATATCATGGATAGCCGTGTAAAATACGAGCTGTAGCAAATTCTGCTTCATTTAGCCATGTCCCCACTACTCCCCTAAACATGTGAACCCCACCATCAGCACCTGAAAATAATGCTATAACATGATCTGCTGATGATTTGATGCGGCATATTTATGCATTCATTTCAACTGATTAAATAAGAAGCATCAAATCCGCATTTGATTAGGTATGAACGTGCCCTTACAGGAAACCTGTGGGCTCTATACCAGGTACACAGCTGTAGATCCCAGCGTATAGGTCAGGGACTGGACCTTTAGTCCAGTGTAAACCTCTATAATCATTCTTTTCATTACCAGCTGAAGTGTCACAGAGGTGGAACCACAGCAGCACCTTCTGCCCCCGCCCCTTCCAGCTCTGACTGATGGACACATAGGGTGCTGCTGCTGCCGCTGCTGTTGTGAAACTTTAGTTGGAAATGAAAAGGACAATTATATAAGTTTACACTGGACTAAAGGTCCTGTCAGTGATATCTCCTCACACCTGTCTGCTGAGATTTATAGCCCTAGACCTGGTACGGACCTCACAGATTCCCTTTATAGGAGAAAAACATGGCCACCTTCTTCCAGAAACAGCGCCACACTCTTCTTCAGTTTGTGTGAGGTATTGCAGCTCAGTTCCATTGAAGTGAATGGAGCCAAGCTGTAATACCACACACAGTCTGAGGACAGTGTGGTGCTGTTTTTGGACAAAAGTTACTATATTTTTTAAATCCCTTTTATCCTGACTATGTCTGCACATCATATAATGGCGGTCAAAGCTACATAATAAGCTGCTAGATAGCCATTTCCTACTGGATATCTATCTATCTATCTATCTATCTATCTATAGTATCTATCCCCTATCTATCTATCTCCTATCTATCTATCTATCTATCTATCTATCTATCTATCTCCTATCTATCTCCTATCTATCTATCTCCTATCTATCTATCTATCTATCTATCTCCTATCTATCTATCTATCTATCTATCTCCTATCCCCTATCTATCTATCTATCTATCTATCTATCTATCTATCTATCTATCTATCTATCTATCTCCTATCTATCTATCTATCTATCTCCTATCTATCTATCTATCTCCTATCTATCTATCTCCTATCTATCTATCTATCTATCTATCTATCTATCTATCTATCTATCTATCTATCTATCTCCTATCTATCTCCTATCTATCTATCTATCTCCTATCTATCTATCTCCTATCTATCTATCTATCTATCTCCTATCTATCATCTATCTATCTATCTATCTATCCATCTCCTATCTATCTCCTATCTATCTATCTCCTGTCTATCTATCTATCTATCTATCTATCTATCTATCTATCTATCTCCTATCTATCTATCTATCTATCTATCTATCTATCTATCTATCTATCTATCTCCTATCTATCATCTATCTATCTCCTATCTATCTATCTATCTATCTATCTATCTATCTATCTATCTATCTATCTATCTATCTCCTATCTCCTATCTATCATCTATCTATCTATCTATCTATCTATCTATCTATCTATCTATCTATCTATCTATCTATCTATCTTTTTTCTGTGCATGATAACACTGTCATAGTTAACACCAGTAAGCAAATATTATCACCATACTGTACACGTTACTGCCATACTGTCACTAAGCAAACCCACCAATATTTCCTATACTAACAGTATATAAGTAACAAATAATATCACCCCACCATGAGCACGGCCATTATCACCACATAGTGACTAATACCGCTACACTGTGACTGAATACAATCCACTATATACAACACTAAAATTACCAATAATACGAGTAATACCATCACACCATGCCCACTACTCCCACCATACGGTGACTGGATAATACCACTATACCATCACACCATGCCCCCTACTCTCACCATACAGTGACTGGATAATACCACTATACCATCACACCATGCCCACTATTCTCACCATACAGTGACTGGATAACACCACTATACTGGCACCAAATAACAGCCACTATCTAAAGACCAATATTCTCCCAAAGCAGCGACAATAGAACACAAATGTTACACTCTGTCCCTCCAGCTGTTACAAAACTACAAATCCCATCATGCCTGGACAGCTAAAGCATGACGGGAATTGTAGTTTTGCAACACCTGGAGGGCAGGAGTGTGACACCCCTGATACTGAGGCAGATCCCAGCTGTATAAAGGTTCTGCAGACCTTACAGGTGATTATAGTGCAGTTACATCCTGTCACTCACAGTAGGCGTCTTCTCTGCACTTTTCTTTTTCTTCTCCATCTGGCTCCGGTCATCAGGAAGGCTTCTCTGGCCATGACTCCTCTCCACGGGATCTGCCAGACAGACATTTTAGGCTTCTTGCTCCAGCAACATCCTCATCTATAAATCCCCCCATATAGAATAGCCCCCCCTGCATCCCCCCATATAGAATAGCCCCCCTGCTGTACATCTCCCTATATAGAATAGCCCCCCCCGCATCCCCCTCCCATATAGAATAGCCCCCCTGCATCCCCCTCCCATATAGAATACCCCCTGCATCTCTCCCATATAGAATACCCCCCCTGCATCCCCCTCCCATAAAGAATAGCCTCCCCTGCATCCCCCTATATAGAATAGCCCCCCCTGCATCCCCCCATATAGAAAAGTCCCCCTGCATCCCCCTCCCATATAGAATAGCCCCCCTGCATCCCCCTCCCATATAGAATAGCCCCCCTGCATCCCCCTCCCATATAGAATAGCCCCCCTGCATCCCCCTCCCTATATAGAATAGCCCCCCCTGCATCCCCCCCATATAGAATAGCCCCCCTGCATCCCCCTCCCATATAGAATAGCCCCCCCTGCATCCCTCCCATATAGAATAGCCCCCCTGCATCCCCCTCCCTATATAGAATAGCCCCCCCTGCATCCCCCTCCCATATAGAATAGCCCCCTGCATCCCCCTCCCATACAGAATAGCCCCCCTGCATCCCCCCAATATAGAATAGCCCTCCCTGCATCCCCCTCCTATATAGAATAGCCCCCTGCATCCCCCCATATAGAATAGCCCCCCTGCATCCCCCTCCCATATAGAATAGCCCCCTGCATCCCCCCCCATATAGAATAGCCCCCCTGCATCCCCCTCCTATATAGAATAGCCCCCTGCATCCCCCCCATATAGAATAGCCTCCTGCATCCCCCTCCCATATAGAATAGCCCCCCCTGCACCCCCTCCCATATAGAATAGCCCCCTGCATCCCCTCCCATATAGAATAGCCCCCTGCATCCCCCCCATATAGAATAGCCCACCCTGCATCCCCCTCCAATATATAATAGCCCCCCCTGCACCCCCTCCAATATAGAATAGCCCCCTGCATCCCCCTCCCATATAGAATAGCCCCCTGCATCCCCCTCCCATACAGAATAGCCCCCTGCATCCCCCTCCCATATAGAATAGCCCCCTGCATCCCCTCCCATATAGAATAGCCCCCCTACATCCCCCTCCTATATATAATAGCCCCCTGCATCCCCCTCCATATAGAATAGCCCCCTGCATCCCCCTCCCATATAGAATAGACCCCCTGCATCCCCCTCCCTATATAAAATAGCCCCCCCTGCATCCCCCCCATATAGAATAGCCCCCCTGCATCCCCCTCCCATATAGAATAGCCCCCCCTGCATCCCTCCCATATAGAATAGCCCCCCCTGCATCCCCCTCCCTATATAGAATAGCCCCCCCTGCATCCCCCTCCCATATAGAATAGCCCCCTGCATCCCCCTCCCATACAGAATAGCCCCCCTGCATCCCCCCAATATAGAATAGCCCTCCCTGCATCCCCCTCCTATATAGAATAGCCCCCTGCATCCCCCCATATAGAATAGCCCCCCTGCATCCCCCTCCCATATAGAATAGCCCCCTGCATCCCCTCCCATATAGAATAGCCCCCCTACATCCCCCTCCTATATATAATAGCCCCCTGCATCCCCCTCCATATAGAATAGCCCCCTGCATCCCCCTCCCATATAGAATAGCCCCCCTGCATCCCCCTCCCTATATAGAATAGCCCCCCCTGCATCCCCCCCATATAGAATAGCCCCCCTGCATCCCCCTCCCATATAGAATAGCCCCCCCTGCATCCCTCCCATATAGAATAGCCCCCCTGCATCCCCCTCCCTATATAGAATAGCCCCCCCTGCATCCCCCTCCCATACAGAATAGCCCCCCTGCATCCCCCCAATATAGAATAGCCCTCCCTGCATCCCCCCATATAGAATAGCCCCCCTGCATCCCCCTCCCATATAGAATAGCCCCCTGCATCCCCCCCCATATAGAATAGCCCCCCTGCATCCCCCTCCCATATAGAATAGCCCCCTGCATCCCCCCCCATATAGAATAGCCCCCCTGCATCCCCCTCCTATATAGAATAGCCCCCTGCATCCCCCCTATATAGAATAGCCTCCTGCATCCCCCTCCCATATAGAATAGCCCCCCCTGCACCCCCTCCCATATAGAATAGCCCCCTGCATCCCCTCCCATATAGAATAGCCCCCTGCATCCCCCCCATATAGAATAGCCCCCCCTGCACCCCCTCCAATATAGAATAGCCCCCTGCATCCCCCTCCCATATAGAATAGCCCCCTGCATCCCCCTCCCATATAGAATAGCCCCCTGCATCCCCTCCCATATAGAATAGCCCCCCTGCATCCCCCCCATATAGAATAGCCCCCCCTGCACCCCCTCCAATATAGAATAGCCCCCTGCATCCCCCTCCCATATAGAATAGCCCCCTGCATCCCCCTCCCATATAGAATAGCCCCCTGCATCCCCTCCCATATAGAATAGCCCCCCTACATCCCCCTCCTATATATAATAGCCCCCTGCATCCCCCTCCATATAGAATAGCCCCCTGCATCCCCCTCCCATATAGAATAGCCCCCCTGCATCCCCCCCCATATAGAATAGCCCCCCTGCATCCCCTCCCATATAGAATAGCCCCCCTACATCCCCCTCCTATATATAATAGCCCCCTGCATCCCCCTCCATATAGAATAGCCCCCTGCATCCCCCTCCCATATAGAATAGCCCCGTGCATCCCCTCCCATATAGAATAGCCCCCCTACATCCCCCTCCTATATATAATAGCCCCCTGCATCCCCCTCCATATAGAATAGCCCCCTGCATCCCCCTCCATATAGAATAGCCCCCCTGCATCCCCCTCCCATATAGAATAGCCCCCCCTGCATCCCCCTCCTATATATAATAGCCCCCTGCATCCCCCTCCATATAGAATAGCCCCCCTGCATCCCCCTCCCATATAGAATAGCCCCCCCCTGCATCCCCCTCCTATATAGAATAGCCTCCCCTGCATCCCCCTCCTATACAGAATAGCCCCCCTGCACCCCCTCCCATATAGAATAGCCTCCTGCATCCTCCTCCTATATAGAATAGCCCCCTGCATCCCCCTCCCATATAGAATAGCCCCCTGCATCCCCCTCCCATATAGAATAGCCCCCTGCATCCCCCTCCCATATAGAATAGCCCCCTGCATCCCCCTCCCATATAGAATAGCCCCCTGCATCCCCCTCCCATATAGAATAGCCCCCTGCATCCCCTCCTATATAGAATAGCCCCCCTGCACCCCCTCCCATATAGAATAGCCCCCTGCATCCCCCTCCCATATAGAATAGCCCCCCTGCATCCCCCCCATATAGAATAGCCCCCTGCATCCCCCTCCCATATAGAATAGCCCCCCCTGCATCCCCCTCCCATATAGAATAGCCTCCCCTGCATCCCCCTCCCATATAGAATAGCCCCCCCTGCATCGCCTCCCATATAGAATAGCCTCCCCTGCATCCCCCTCCCATATAGAATAGCCCCCTGCATCCCCCTCCCATATAGAATAGCCCCCTGCATCCCCTCCTATATAGAATAGCCCCCCTGCACCCCCTCCCAGATAGAATAGCCCCCTGCATCCCCCTCCCATATAGAATAGCCCCCCTGCATCCCCCCCATATAGAATAGCCCCCTGCATCCCCCTCCCATATAGAATAGCCCCCCCTGCATCCCCCTCCCATATAGAATAGCCTCCCCTGCATCCCCCTCCCATATAGAATAGCCCCCCCTGCATCCCCTCCCATATAGAATAGCCCCCCTGCACCCCCTCCCATATAGAATAGCCCCCTGCATCCCCCTCCCATATAGAATAGCCCCCCTGCATCCCCCCCATATAGAATAGCCCCCTGCATCCCCCTCCCATATAGAATAGCCCCCCCTGCATCCCCCTCCCATATAGAATAGCCTCCCCTGCATCCCCCTCCCATATAGAATAGCCCCCTGCATCCCCCTCCCATATAGAATAGCCCCCCTGCATCCCCCTCCCATATAGAATAGCCCCCCCTGCATCCCCCTCCCATATAGAATAGCCCCCTGCATCCCCTCCCATATAGAATAGCCTCCTGCATCCCCCTCCCATATAGAATAGCCCCCTGCATCCCCCTCCCATATAGAATAGCCCCCCCTGCATCCCCCTCCCATATAGAATAGCCCCCCCTGCATCCCCTCCCATATAGAATAGCCTCCTGCATCCTCCTCCTATATAGAATAGCCCCCTGCATCCCCCTCCCATATAGAATAGCCCCCTGCATCCCCCTCCCATATAGAATAGCCCCCTGCATCCCCCTCCCATATAGAATAGCCCCCCTGCATCCCCCTCCCATATAGAATAGCCCCCCTGCATCCCCCTCCCATATAGAATAGCCCCCTGCATCCCCCTCCCATATAGAATAGCCCCCTGCATCCCCTCCTATATAGAATAGCCCCCCTGCACCCCCTCCCATATAGAATAGCCCCCCTGCATGCTCTCCCTGTGTGGCCACATGTGAAGGGGTTAAAAAAAAAAAAAAACATTCTCACCTCACCTCGCTCCCAGCAGCTTCTTTCTCCGGATCTTCAGCAGCTTCTTTCTGCTGCAGCAGCGTGGCGGCGGCGGCTGCGGCTCTCCTCTAGGTCCTCAGCGGCGCATCAGGGAAGTGACGTCACCGCTGGGGGCCTGGTGGAGGTGGCTGCAGACGTGCCTGCGCGCGGCACGTCTGCGGCCCTTGGCACTTGGGGGAAGCACAACGGGGCGGAGACACGCCACCGCAGCCCCCTCCCGCCACCACAGCCCACTCACCTCACCCCGGCTGGCCCGCTCCTGACGTGCTCCGCCAATCAATGAGGGGCCGCTGCGGCCCCACGTTGATTGGATTGGAGGAGCATGTCAGGAGCGGGCCGCAGCGGTGATTTTTTTTTTTCCATTAGACAGCCCGGGCGGCCCACGGACTAGTAATCTGGCCAGCCCAGCGGGCATTTGCCCGCCTTGCCAGATTACCAGTCCGGGCCTGGGCATGGATCACTATCTTCTCCAAACAAATTTTTATTGAGACCAAGTAGAGATAGAAGAACATCTTCTAGAAAAATAATAGCAATAAGAACACGCAGGTCCTAGCACCAAATACACAGTCAACAGGATGCCCTATGCATTAACCAGAAATCAGGTAACAGGTAACAGAGTAGAGCATACATCCAAAACAAAAAACAACAGATCACTGTCTTCAATGCAGAGGTCTGTGAACTATAGATGCACACACATCTGAAGTGTGGTCCACAATTGCAGGTCCGCAATTACGGCCTTACAACGGACATATGAATGAGGTCTTAATCGTCCACAAATTTATCGTCTTTTATTTGTAAAGTAGTATGCATGGACACCTACAGACTGATCCCAGGGTTATTTATGTTTGCTGTGTAATGCTTAATTTAACTGTAGTGTCACTGTAGGAAAATGTAACATTTTCTGCCAGGCTCTCCATGCATTACAGCATATTGCGGGGCTTCCCTGCTTATTGTTAAAGGGAACCAATCATAAGGCTTTGCTCCATCTCCCTGAAAATATAGTTGTATTACTTCCTGCACTATATGCTAATGAGTAATAACTAGTCATGCGGGCGGCATCTCTCCCTCAACTAGTCCTAGCTCCTGGACTGTGCTCCCTCCCCTCCGAGGTGTAACGGGCATGATCCCTAGGCCAGGAGCCTGCAACATCATTCAGAGGTGAAGTTAAGGTGCGTTTACACGTAACGATTATCGTGCAAATTTGCGCGATAACGATCGAATTCGAGCAATAATCGTACGTGTAAACGCAGCAAACGATCAAATGACGAACGAGAAATCGTTCATTTTGATCTTTCAACATGTTATCAAATCGTCGTTCGGCGTCCCCTCTTCAGCCAACCAATGCACGGCAGCACTGATTGGCTGAAGAGGAGTCGTTTGAAATTCCCGGCTCACCTCTTCAGCCAATCAGTGCTGCCTTGCATTGATTGGCTGAAGAGGTGAGCCGGGAATTTCAAACGGCTCCTCTTCAGCCAATCAGTGCTGAAGAGGAGCACTGATTGGCTGAAGAGGAGCCGTTTGAAATTCCCGGCTCACCTCTTCAGCCAATCAATGCACTAAAGAGGGGAGTCGGGGATTTCGAAGACTGGTAACGCAGAGCAGGTAACGTATGCTCGCAGCCGGAGCGGCGGGGGCGATCGGAGCGGCGGCAGCGGCGGCGGGGTGGCGATCAGAGCGGCAGGCGGGGGTGGTGATCAGAGCGGCGGCGGGGGTGGCGATCAGGGCGCAGGGGCTGCGGTTGACCGTGGGGCCGGGCTGCGGATGAGCGGGGGGCCGGGCTGCGAGCGGAGGGCCGGGCTGCGGACGGACCGGGCTGCGGGCGCGCGATCGCAGAACGATCGCAAAATGATTTTTCCGTACAATATATCGTACCGTCTAAACACTACTAAAAACGTTACTCCGACATCGTTAATCGTACGATCGGGCCAATTATCGTTTCGTGTAAACGCACCATCACAGAGCAGAGGGGAGTGATAACAGGAGGGGAGTGATTAGAGCCCAGGAGCAGTGACCAGCTAAGGGAGAGTGACTAGTTAGCACTGATTAGCATACAGTGTAGGAAGGAATGAAAGTACAGACAGAGGTAACAGCAAACAAGCAGTATTTACAGCGGGAAACGCTGCAGCATTCTTCAGGAAATCAATATTGTAGCTTGGAACTCTAAATCCTTGTGATTGGTTCCCCAAGTGACCCTTATAACAAATATAGATTGCCAAAGCAGGCAAACACTTTAATAAGTACTAGGTTATAATGGACCAAGACTCACAGAGTAACAAAAGAGACGCTGAACGTCAAGAATAAACACTACATATCATGCAATGTATTTCTCCTTACAAAACATAAATGATTACCTTAATCTTTTCAGAGCATGAACAACAATCTTGTCTTTACTGACTTTACTGGAATAATTTAAAGCCCAGAGAGATCAAACTCATTCACACCCTGCAATCAGTATTTTGTTCCTCCACAGTTGGCTTTGATCTTAGAGGAAAAGCATTATAAGTCTGAGGTCTGTTTTCTTACAGATCTGTCCCAGTACATGCTGCTGGTAATGTGCTTATGTTCTTCCGTATTAAGCTTCTATAGCTTTGAGCACCAACAAGCACAGGGATGTTTTTAAGGTAGTTAAGACCATAGGCAAAAAGCACTGTTTTGATATAGTTTTTTAAGCTGTATATCTATACAGCCAAAAGGAAATGTTAGTGCTTCCGAGGGGGAAGAAGAGGCTTCTAATGCAGTACAGCAGGGGTGGTTGCCGTTGGCCCTGGGTAGCTTTTGTGGTGTTGTGGCTGCTAGGTGGGTGTAGGGTCACTTGGGTACTTGTCATTGTAGCCTGGAGTGGCCTTGGTACCCACCCCCGGTAGGACAGGCATTGCTTCCGCAGGTCTGAATAACCCAAGTGTAACCTGGTGTGTAGGTGCAGAATGATAGAGAGAGTCCAGTAGCTTAACCAGGATAACATCTGTTTACCTAAATTCTTCAGTGCAATGCAACAATAAGCCTTGAGTAACTGAAGGTGTAGGTAAGAGATAGAAGGAGTAGTAACTGTAGAAGTGAGAGTAGAGAAACGTCTTGAGGGCCCTGTCCAAGGTAGCTGTGTACTCTGCGTGGATAGCTTGGTTGAGAAGAGAAGAAAAAGATACTTGTACTCACGAATAGATAACTTGGATCTTACCACCTTATGCCCTACAATGTTGAGATACCTGTCTTGCTAGGGTAGTACAAGGTCCCCAGTCCCTGCGCTCTGTTGAGCACTCTTCCTGAAACTTTTCAAAACAACTGTGCATTACAGCAGGATAAGTAGGCAAATTGCAGCTGTGTCCTACTGGGGTCAGTACCTGTGTCTTGTAGAGAATATCCCTGGCATGGACAAGGTGATCTTCAGAGGACATCCTTTCCTCCTGAGGGGCCTAGCACTGCATGCTTGCAGTAGTTAACAGCTCAAAAGAAAAACTCTCAGTCTCTGTGTGTGTGTCTCTCTCCACTGACTAGAGAACTCCCCCACAAGAAACTAACCTCCCTCTTATAGGGGCCAACTAAACTCCCTTGTCATTGGTGGGGCTGTATGGTGCAAAGAAAGAAAAACAAGGATAGGTAGAAAATTGAGGGAAACCAGGCCTGCACCTGTAATTGGAGGAAAATAAACATGTGACAAACACAATTAACCCAATGCTTCCTTCACCTTGGCACACTAAAGGCCATGCAAAAACACTGTAGTTGGGGTTTTCCTTATATGCCGGGGGGAGTGGGGGAGCTCAAAAACGTCTGCGCCTGCATTCCCCGCTGTATGTGGTGACTGCTATAAAAATCACCTGCCACCAACTCACCTGCCACTTGTTCCCGGCAGCTCCTCTCTCCCGGCAGCCACACGTCTCCTCTGTCATGTTCCCGATGCAGGCAGCATGGTACAGAGACACTGCCTGTGCTAGAAGCCCCCAAAGCCTCTATCATTCACTTGAACCTCTCCCGGCAGCTGAGTGCCTCTCGGCTGCCGGGAGAGCTTCGGGAACTTCCGGCGCAGGCAGTGTCTCTGTACCAAGTTGCCTGCGCTGGGAACATGACAGAGGAGACATACTGCTGCCATGAGAGCTTCAAGTGAATAACAAAGGCTTAAGGGACTGAATGCAATATGAATTTTGTAGGTGTACAAATGTATTTGTGTGTATATGAGGTGTTTGTATGTACGTGCATACATGCTGTGTGCCACATTTATCAAAAGGGAACATAGAACTTCATATATTTGATTCCACTGAGAAGCCAATAAAGGTTAGTGTTCCACCAAGCTAACAGACATAGACATTTTAGTGTGGTCTAAACTGGAGCCGATTTGTACCAGCATTAGCGATTTTTGATCAGAAGTCACTATTAATAAATGTTCCATGAAGTTGAAAGACAACTGTAACTTATCATATGAGTCACACTTAAATGAAAACAGATGTGAGGAGAGGTAATGTATAAAATAATACATTCGTGAGTAGTAAAAAAATTTGTGCAAAAATTTGCAACACTGCGGGGAGGAGTAGCCTTCTGACACTCCCAAAATAGTGGCAGAAATCTAGTTGATATCTACATCTACCTTGCAGCAGCCAAAGATCCACCGGATTTACGAAAAGGCATGCGCCTCTTTGTGAAATCACTATGTGGCATGGGGCAGAGATTTAGGACCAGCTTACAAGTACGACAGTCTTGATAAAGTCCCCACCACAGTGATGATAAATTTCCCTTTAGTTTTCACATAAGTGTCTAATTGGGTATGGTTATCTTCCTTTATCTGCAGAAATCAATTCTGAGTTTATCTTGCACATCCTATATATTATTATATCATGTTCATTACAGTGGTTACGCCATTGTACCAGTACTGTTGACACACTATAGGGGACATTTATAAAGTTCAGTGTTTTTTAGGCCAGGCTTAAAAATTTTCCTGCAGCACCGATGGTACGCAGATTTATGTAGAGGCACACTGCCTCTACATAAATCCTGTGTGCATCGGTGTGCGCACTCAGGGAAACCTACGCCAGCTCCAAGCTGGTGTTGGTTTCCTTATAATTTTTCAGGTGGAAAAATGGTGAATTTAGCAGACCCAGAGTCCACACCTCCGTTCCACACCCTCCCTGCCCCCCCTGGTGCAAGCGGCATAAACTGGGCTGATGCGAAAATTTTATTTCCAAAAAAGGGTTTGTGAAAAAACTTATTCACATTAGCCCATTTTACGCCCCAAAAAAGGACAAATTATAGCTTGATATATCCTCCCATGTCTTAATTTAGCCTGTTTATTTCCACAACTATTGATGTCTTACATTATTTGTTATTAGCTGTCTGGAGGATAAAGAATAGAGATGAGGGAAGTGAATCTGGTGAATCCAGATTCTCTGCGAATGACACTGTAAGCTTTCAGTACTGTCACCTGGCAGTAACAAGGGATTATCCATAATCCCTTGCAGCCATCCAATCTCCTGCAAGCCCCACTGTGATGTCAGCACCTCACCCTCTTTAGGGTAAGCTTCTTCCTAGAGGTGGGCAGTAAGTGGAGTGCAGTGGAGAGTAGGTTGCAGCAGACATAGAGACAGAGAGGAGGATGGATTGTGTGTGTGTGGGGGGGTGTTCTTTGGGAGCTGTACAACCAGCGTCCTGTATACCAAGTCACTGGGTGCTGGTTGTACAGTATACCAAGTCACTGCGTGCTGGGTGTACATAGTAACAAGTAACTGGGTGCTGGTTGTGCATTATAGAAAGTGACTGGGTGCCGGCTTTACATTATACCAAGTAACTGGGTGCTGGTTGTGCATTATACCAAATCACTGGGTGCTGTGAAAACAATTTTCCATCTAATAAATCACTGGGTGCTGTAAATACAGTGTGCATTTCAATAAAAAAATCTCCAGGGTGCGGCCAGTGTCAGTGGCCAAGGTGGTCCTAGTGAAAGACAGACTTGTGGGAGTGGTGATTGGGTGTCAGAGACCCAAGTCCAATTCCATCAGCAAGAAGGCTCCTGGCGAGTTTAGCAGATTTCCTAGAACCTGATATGCTGGATTTGGAGAATCTTTTGGAGGGATCTCCTGAGAGGCAGGAATTTAAAAGAAGCGTTGAGACTCCTGAAGTTTAAACGCCCCAGAGTAGACAGGACAGTCATGCAGGGGCAAACTCTGGCTAAAGTACAGGATCGTACTGCATGGCTATGGAGGTTGAAAGCTTGGGAAGGGACAAGTTTGTCCTGGATTATGATGCTGATGACGTTGCAGACCCAATGTGGAATCTGGGTGTAATGAATACTATGTGTATACCCTCCGGCCGGGATTCCATTCATTCGCATACAACGTATGTTTAGCATAAGAGAAACAGATCGCTGATCTCAGGGAGACCAGCCAAACGATAACAGTGCTGGCTGCCGGTTAAAAAGCTCAATGCAGTGAAATCCTAGGTGCATTGCTCCCTGGGAAACATGAATATGCAAAAGAAGAGCCCGTGGAGCCTCATTAAAGAGTCTTAAAACATAGGACTAGCCAGATATCCCTCCGGGAAGGACCCACCCAAGGGTTGGTTCTTGTAGGGAAACCACCAAAATATGTATGTTTAGCATAAATCACAGCTGTTGTTGCAAATTTATGCTAAACATACATTGTGTTAACATGGCCTAAGGTTGTGTTGTTGTCAAGGGAGACGAGCCTGACAGTTGGAAGATGTGCCCTGAGGGAAGAAGTGGGAGGTGCTGAGGTAAGTCTGGAGCAGCCATTTTGAGAGGGCTGGCTGTAGTAGATGCAGACTGAGAGACCTGACGCCATCTTCGTGAAGCATATATTTTCTGGGACCCCCAACTGCTGTGGAGAGCAGCTATACTAGTCTGTAACTGGGTCCTGTTGAGAGATTTGCTGAGACTAGCCTAGGCCATACTATAAATCTGGGTATAGCCTAGCCCAGCCATAGTATACTCCTTGGGATAAACTCTATATTTGAAGGTGTAAAACAGTCCAGGCCAGACTATATCCCTCCAAGTTATCATGTCACTGGTTTTCTCAGTGGATATATTCTATACCACAGGGTGTAAAATAGCCTAGGCCAGAATATAGCTCTCCAGGTCATAATGTTATCACTTCACTGTTTTCTCACTTTATCTCTAATTTGTTGAAAGTGGGCAGATCTGTTTTTTTTTTTTTTTAATAATTCTCAGACTCAGAGCTGCTTCCTCTTGTTGGCAAATACAGTACAGTGCTTACATTGAACTGACAATAGATGGCGCTGTCCCATCAATGCATCATCTGCACTATTTTTTTGAGAAGGAGGAGATTTTTATGGGCTGCGCAAAAATCATCATTAGACACAAGTGTCTTGATACATCTTGCACAATTTATTGCACAATTTATGCCTAAGGCTCAGTTCACACTGCGTTTTTTGCAGTCCGTTTTTTTTATCATTTTTTGCAAACAAAAAAAAAACGGATTGAAAAAGGGATCAAAACACTTTTTTTTTTTTCAGAAATTGGCCTAAGCCAAAATATACCCCGTGGTATAATCTAGACTAGGCCAAAATATATCCAGGGTATAATCTAACCTGGCCATTTTAACCCTGGGTATAGTCTAGGCTGAGGGTATACTCTGGTCTGTCACACCGGGTCAGTAAGCATGGGCACTAAACTTTCCGGGACAGAGCCTGTAGATAGTTTAGTCAGGGTTATTGTCTGTCACAGGCCACATTATATTGTGTAAGGGACATCCCAGCATACTCGTCCATATATCTTGTTGTGTAACACAGGGGCCTCGGCTTAAAGTGACACTGTCACCCCCTTTTGTGCATTCTGACATCTCTATACAGGTGTAAAGGGTAAATTTAGCAGTTTTCATACCTTATTTTATATCATACGTCATGGTGCTTGTTCAAGTAAAAAGTGATCTTTTATCAACTGCAGATTGTGTTAAGTGGGCAGGGCCTCGCGGCAATATCGCCACTTAGCCACGCCCACCACACCACCGTTAGTTCTTTAGGCCAGCCTGTTCCAATGGCCAACGAGGTGGTGGGGCCAACAGTGGTGGCGGTGGGCGGGGCTGAGTGGCGCTGATGCCGTGAGGCCCCGCCCACTTAACACAATCTGCAGTTTATAAAAGATGACTTTTTACTTGAACAAGCACCATGACGTATGATATAAAATAAGGTATGAAAACCGCTAAATTTACCCTGTGTAGAGATGTCAGAATGCAAAAAGGAGGTGACAGTGTCACTTTAAGCCTGATTGTATATAATTCTGTTATATTTGAGTTGCTAGTATGTTTCAGTAAATAGCAGATTTGTTTAAACTGGTGTTGGAGTCGCTTTCCTCATTTGTGACTTCGCTGTATCCTGAGGATCCCACCCAACACTCCAATGCCCTACAGGAGATGCTGACTGATATACAGTGGTGAGATCCAGATTTTATGGGAGCCTTGTAAGAGGTGGACCAGCTACTACAAGACCAGTTCATTTTGGGGCTATCCAATAAGTTCTTACAGGACAAATTACAAGAGATGACGAGGACGACCATTGATCTGATGTCACTGACTGGCTAACAGAAAGTACAGTAGAAACAGAGTTTACCCTTTTGATAGCTTTGGCTGTGCAGGAAGAGTAGGGGGGAGTGACACCAAGTGGTGAAAGTACAAAATGGCAACATTCAGCCCAAAGTGTGACACCTAAAGAAAGTACCTTGTGACAGGTGGGATACAAACATAGTCGCACACCTATACTGGGACATTACATTTGTATCTGTATTATTAGGAAGGAAGTATTTAAAATGAATTTATTTTCAAAATGAAATTAAAGTATTATATGAACATGAATAAAGTTCTGGATTTCTTTACTAAATGGCAGTGTGCATGCTTATGTTTAATAAGATAACTTTTTTGTTGGCGGTGCATGCAGTATACAGAACCTTTTATAGGGACAGCACCTAGTATAATTCACTGTGTTACTTACCTTATCTCTCTTTATTGTATGATTTAGATCAGTCATGTCAAACTCTGGCCCGCGGGCCAATTCTGGCCTGCTGTGCCATTATTTTTGGCCCGACAGGCAATTTAGAGTTTGAATTATATCTGGTCCGCCATGGCTACTATAAACAAGACTATGGGGAGGGCTGGCTACTATATGAGACTATGGGGAGGGCTGGCTACTATATGCGACCACGGCGGAGGGCTGGCTACTATATAAGAGACTATGGGGGAGGGCTAGCTACTGTATAAGAGACTATGGGGAGGGCTGGCTACTATATGAGACTATGGGGAGGGCTGGCTACTATAAACAAGACTATGGGGAGGGCTGGCTACTATATGAGACTATGGGGAGGGCTGGCTACTATATGAGACTATGGGGAGGGCTGGCTACTATATGAGACTATGGGGAGGGCTGGCTACTATATGAGACTATGGGGAGGGCTGGCTACTATATGAGACTATGGGGAGGGCTGGCTACTATATGAGACTATGGGGAGGGCTGGCTACTATATGAGACTATGGGGAGGGCTGGCTACTATATGAGACTATGGGGAGGGCTGGCTACTATATGAGACTATGGGGAGGGCTGGCTACTATATGAGACTATGGGGAGGGCTGGCTACTATATGAGACTATGGGGAGGCTGGCTACTATATGAGACTATGGGGAGGGCTGGCTCCTAGTATGAGACTATTAGGGAATGTTGGCTACTATATGAGACTATTGGGGAGTGCTGGCTACTATATGAGACTACAGGGGAGGGCTGGCTACTATATAAGACTATAGGGGAGGGCTGGCTACTATATGAGACTACAGGGGAGGGCTGGCTATTACATGGCTATTACATGGGTTGGGGTTTAATCATATCATAGCAACTTATGTCATTTATCATAGTGCACAGCGCTGGGAGACGCACACCACTGACAGTGCCAGGACCACTGCATTCACGCTTCAATAATTAATAATAAATCAATAATCAATAATAAATAATCAAGGTTGGCTGGCGACCTTGTCCAATTTTTTAATTTTGGCCCACTGTGTATTTGAGTTTGACACCATTGATTTAGATTCTTCAAAGCAACCCCCTTTTGTTTTTCAGACAGCTTTGCACACCTTGGCATTCTCACAATCAATTTGAGGTAGTCACCTGGAACAGTTTTCCAGCCGTCTCGATAGAGTTCTTGGAAGTGCTGAGCACTTGCCAGCTTATTTTCCTTTATCTCATCCCAAACCATGGTTTAGGTTGGGTTACTGTACAGACCAGATGACCTGACACAGTGTCTTTTCTTCTTAGTTAAATAGCCATTACATAGGGAGGAGGGCTACAAAACTGCCATCAAAGCAAAAGGAGGCTACTTTGAAGAATCTAAAAATGTATTCTGGTTTAACACTTTTCTTATTTATTACTTAATTTCATATGTGTTCCTTCATAGTTTTCATGTCTTCATTATGAATCTACATTAACCAATATGAAGGCAGCCTCTTTTACTTTTCTTTAGCAGTAATGTAATTCAAATGATACATAGTATACATGTATCTTAGCTCTTGCAGGGTGTTGCTGTAAACTTTTCATATGTTGGCACATGTATTGCAGTCATCTCACCTGCTCATCTACAGTATATCAGGTTTTTTGGCTGTGCAGAGCAGTTCTGTATTTGCCATTTTAATTGTATTCATTTCATTAGGATTAGGGGAGCCTTTCATTTCTGTTTTATTTTTCTCCTCTAAGTGACTGCTCTTCTACTTTTTTCCCTCTCTCCTGTACTCATAATTTAGAGTCTAGTGGTACTTTATCCATTAGTTTTACGATTTTTTTCATGTTTTAATGAATTTCCATGGTTGTGGCTCCATACAACATGCCATAAATCATTTTACAGCTGGGTTGTCATTAGGCAAACAAATGATATCCTTTCTAAACATAAACCTGTACATGAATTAATCTTTGTAGCGGACAGTAAAATTTGTGTAATGAAACATTTATGTAATCACTGGACCTTTCTTTTCCTGTACAGTATCATTAAAATAACATGCTTCATGGGAAAAATTGGTGAGATCATAATTAGCCCCCGAGTAAGAATGAAAGTGCAGTGACTAACAAGCAAATGTTTCTCATTCATTACCTGCGCAGCTTTTGCTTTCACCAGTCTTGTATTATAGTTAAACACTGCCATCAAGTGGCTTAAGTATAGAATGCAGGTTTTGTTCTGTAAAATCTAGAGAAGAGCACAACTTGAGCCCATCGAGTCCAATCCTTCTGCATTTGAATACCATTGGCTGAAGAAGCTGGATGCAGCCCTAGGGAGTCTGGGAAAACATGGATAAAACCATAGGCGATATTTGAATTTGAACAGAATTAAGCATACTCAAGTTCCACTCATCTCTAATAAATAATGTATATACAGTACATATTGTAAAAGTATGTGAACACCAATTTAACATAGTGGGTTTTACCTTTTCAGTTACACTTAAAGCGACTCTGTAGCCACAATCTGACCCCCCACAAACCACTTGTACCTTCGGATAGCTGCTTTTAATCCAAGATCTGTCTTGGGATCCGTTCAGCAGGTGATGCAGTTATTGTCCTAAAAAACTACTTTTAAACTTGCAGCCCGTGCTAAAGGGGAGTATCTGTGCCCTAACTTTGCACCACCCCTCCTTCCCTCCTCCCCACCCTCTTCATCATTAGGAATACCACTGGAACATTTTCTCCATGCTGAACATTGCACAGGTGCTTAACGATCCAGCCCATGTGCCGGGCTGACACAGCTGATGAATAGGAGACAATATGCCTAATGATGAGGAGTGACAGAGAGGTTGTGCCAGCCTAATGCATACACAATGTAAGCCCCCAAACGTTTGGCACAGGGCTGCTAGTTTAAAAGTTGTCTTTTAGGAGAATAACTGCAACACCTGCCGAACAGACCCCAGGACAGATCTTGAATTAAAAGCAGCTATTCGAAGGTACAAGTGGTTGGGGGGGGGGCAGATTGTAGGTACAGAGTCACCTTAAATACAAGAATACAGCAATATGACATCTATCCTTAAAGACTTAAATGAAAGAGCTCAGTGAATCTAACAGATAATGCATGTTCTACCAGGTACAGCAAATGGAATCTTTATTATGAGATGTTACTTGCTTGTCTGCTCATCTCCTTAAAGCAACTCTTTACCCACAATCTGCCCACCCTAAACTGCTTGTACCTTCGGATAGCTGCTTTTAATCCAAGATCTGTCCTGGGGTCCGTTTAGCAGGTGATGCAGTTATTGTCCTAAAAAAACACTTTTAAACTACAGCGCTGTGTCAAATTGGCTTGGCCTAGATTACCTGTGCCCTAGGATTACGACTCCCCTCCGTCCCTCCTCTCCCCCCTCTTCATCATTAGGAATGCCCCAAGAGAAATTTCTCCTATTCGTCACCTGTCTGAACACTGAACAGATCTTAGATTAAAAGCAGCTATCCGACGGTACAAGCAGTTTGGGGGTGGGGGGGCAGATTGTGGGTACAGAGTTGCTTTAATGTCATCCAGTGTTGTTACCATATGCTTTACCTGTTTTATAAGGTTCTTAAGATCTTTAGTATTCAGAGGTTAAAGTGATATAATTTTCGTTTTAAATAGCTTTTTGTGCTTTGGAGTGTTTTTTTTTTAAATAATTCAGTACTATGCAGAGTTGGTGTTTGTTTATGTAAGATGTTACGGTCACAAAAATGACACGGCACAGATATTAGGTTTTCATTGCTTGGGGTCTTGCTCGCTTACAGAGCCTAATACACAGCTTAATTATCGTGCAGCAAGGGCTTCACAGACATCATTAGTGATGTCCATGCAGCCCTTGCTTTAGTGTAAAATAATAACAATATAATCTTACTTGATCACATTCCCCAGTGTCCTCAGGCCTTGTCTACCCGGAGTGATAATAGGCCGAATCAGGCCAGGGATTCCCTGGTCACCGCAACTGCAGATCTCCCTACTGGTCCCATCTCTGAAATAACAAGCTATTCAGCCAACTACTGGCCGCGGTGTTGTCCTGTCTGCACCGGTGATTGGCTGAGCGGCCTGTTACTTCAGAGACGAGACCAGAGGTGAGAGCTGCATCTGCGGTTATGGGAGAATCCCACATACAAGGCCTGAGGACACTGAGTCAGCCTGGACCTGTAAGTAATAGCTTTATTATTTTATATACACAATCATCAGCTGTCTACCTATTACATGTAGTGATGCGTAGTAGGCAGACGATGATTTTTAAACTTGCCAAAAGACACTGATCAGCCCATGATTGCCTCTTTGGCTGATTGCTGTCTTTATTACACAGAGTGATATGCACCTGATTCGGCCTTTTATCGCTCTGTGTAATGGTGCGTTTACACAAAGCAATAATTCGCCCAATCGATCGTCTAACGATTTTGAAGCAACTATTTGGTTTTTATAACGATCAGCGTTTAGACAAATAAATCGTTAGGTAAATCGTTAGAAAATTCGTAAAAAAGATCGTTATTGCGATAGTTTTTAAGATTGCTTAAGCCCCTCTTTCACATAGGGTGAATCTTGGAAAGACTGTTTACAAGAAGCGATCTGCGAAACGATTTGAGAACCTGTTGAAAGATCCAAATGAACGATTTCTCACTCGCCGCTTGATCGTTTGCTGTATTTATTATCGCTCAAATGCAATCGTTATTGCGAAAATTCGAACAATAATCGTTCCGTGTAAATGCAGCATAATTGGGCTTCAACAATTAAGCATATCTTAATAAATGAGTTATGGTGTGTTTACACAGACAGATTTATCTTACAGATTTTGGAAGCCAAAGCCAGGAATGGATTTGAGAAGAGGAGAAATCTCAGTCTTTCCTTTATGACCTGTCCCCTCTTTATAATCTGTTCCTGGATTTGGCTTCAAAAATCTGTCAGATAAATCTCTCAGTGTAAACGCACCATTAGATAAAGCCGTTGATTGGGGAGTTAAGAGTATAGATTCACACTTCTTGCTTAGTCGGTGGAGGTCTGAAAACCCTGACTTTTAACATTAGATTATTAGATTACAAAGTTTCTTAACAGACTTCATTATAAGTTTGAATTAGATAAAAAAAAACCTTGTCTCCATATATTTGGGTTCCTTAAGAACCAAATTTAAGAGGGGAAATAATGATAATGGCCCGCTGCCGGGTGAGGGTGAGTTCCTCTCTTTATCCGGAAGTTCTGGTCTCCATAGATACGAACACACAATGAAACCAAAATGCGCGTGAGCCTCATTGCTGATTCGGCAGCGGGCTGTCATGACAAGTACACTTTAAATGGCGCTCATAGAATTGCAGGAAACTCACCATGATTAAGGCTGTCAAGGCGCAACTGGAACATATTTGTTTTATGCGGCATTGATGGTGTGAACATGGAATTATTTGATAACAATGTCCATTATTATTTGACTGTTTGGTATTTTGATAAAATACCAGCCGTTATTTGTCGTTAAATGGCAGCCGTCCAATGAAAACTGCCAACATGACAACCATTTGTAAACATAGCCTAAGGCTGAGTTCACACTACGTATATTTCAGTCAGTATTGTGGTCCTCATATTGCAACCAAAACCAGGAGTGGATTGAAAACACAGAAAGGCTCTGTTCACACAATGTTGAAATTGAGTAGATTGGCATCATTTAATGGGAAATATTTTAAAACAACGGCTGTTATATTGAAATAATGGCAGTTATTTACTGTTATATGGCGGCCATCCACTCAATTTCAACATTGTGTGAACAGATCCTTTCTGTGTTTTTAATCCACTCCTGGTTTTGGTTGCAATATGAGTACCACAATACTGACTGAAATATATGTAGTGTGAACCCAGCCTTAAAGTGTGCTTCCAAATATATACACACTACCGTTTAAAAGTTTGGGGTCACATTGAAATGTCCTTATTTTTGAGGGAAAAGCACTGTACTTTTCAATGAAGATAACTTTATACTAGTCCTAACAAATACACTCTATACATTGCTAATGTGGTAAATGACTATTCTAGCTGCAAATGTCTGGTTTTTGGTGCAATATCTACATAGGTGTATAGAGGCCCATTTCCAGCAACTATCACTCCAGTGTTCTAATGGTACAATGTGTTTGCTCATCGGCTCAGATGGCTAATTGATGATTAGAAAACCCTTGTGCAATCATGTTCACACATCTGAAAACAGTCTAGCTCGTTACAGAAGCTACAAAACTGACCTTCCTTTGAGCAGATTGTGTTTCTGGAGCATCACATTTGTGGGGTCAATTAAACGATCAAAATGGCCAGAAAAAGAGAACTTTAATCTGAAACTCGACAGTCTATTCTTGTTCTTACAAATGAAGGCTATTCCATGCGAGAAATTGCTAAGAAATTAAAGATTTCCTACAACGGTGTGTACTACTTCCCTCAGAGGACGGCACAAACAGGCTTTAACCAGAGTAGAAAAAGAAGTGGGAGGCCGCGTTGCACAACTAAGCAAGAAGATAAGCACATTAGAGTCTTTAGTTTGAGAAACAGACGCCTCACAGGTCCCCAACTGGCATCTTCATTAAATAGTACCCACAAAACACCAGTGTCAACATCTACAGTGAAGAGGCGGCTGCGGGATTTTGGGCTTCAGGGCAGAGTGGCAAAGAAAAAGCCATATCTGAGACTGGCCAATAAAAGATAAAGATTAAGATGGGCAAAAGAACACAGACATTGGACAGGGGAAGACTGGAAAAAAGTGTTGTGGACGGATGAATCCAAGGTTGAGGTGTTTGGATCACAAAGAAGAACGTTTGTGAGATGCAGAAGAAATGAAAAGATGCTGGAAGAATGCCAGACGCCATCTGTTAAGCATGGAGGAGGTAATGTGATGGTCTGGGGTTGCTTTGGTGCTGGTAAGGTGGGAGATTTGTACAGGGTAAAAGGGATTCTGAATAAGGAAGGCTATCACTCAATTTTGCAATGCCATGCCATACCCAGTGGACAGCGCTTGGTTGGAGCCAATTTCATCCTACAACAAGACAATGACCCTAAACACACCTCCAAATTGTGCAAGAACTATTTACAGCAGAAGCAGGCAGCTGGTATTCTATCGGTAATGGAGTGGCCAGCGCAGTCACCAGATCTGAACCCCATTGAGCTGTTGTGGGAGCAGCTTGACCGTATAGTACGCCAGAAGTGCCCATCCAACCAATCCAACTTGTAGGAGCTTCTTCTAGAAGCGTGGGGTGCAATTTCTCCAGCTTACCTCAACAGATTAATAGCTAGAATGCCAAAGGTGTGCAATGCTGTAACTGCTGCAAAAGGCGGATTCTTTGACGAAAGCAAAGTTTGATGTAAAAACAATGTTATTTCAAATACAAATCATTATTTCTAACCTTGTGAATGTCTTGACTCTATTTTCTATTAATTTCACAACGTATGGTGGTGAATAAGTGTGACTTTTCATGGAAAACACAAAATTGTTTGGGTGACCCCAAACTTTTCAACGGGAGTGTGTATATATATATATATTTATATATACATTTGACTTTTTTTTTCAACTGTACATGCAAAGGTAAGAAGCTTTTTAATATATCTTATCGCAGAAATAATGCCTCCTTCTCCACTTACCAGACTCCTCTCTTCCCTGCTTCCCACATTTATCATTGTTGGGCTGTACTTCATGGAGTGTACTTATTTATAAGGTTTGGGTCTGTATTCATTTAAAGGTATGGATTTTTAGGTGGTCTGGTATAAATTTGTATTAAGGTGGTAAAGTCCACATATAACAGCTAAGTGTTAATTGTGAAATTCATTGCAAATACTGTAGCTGTATCACCCCTATATTATTATAGTAGCTTCCATATGACTCTCATATGAAAACATTGGTGTGGTTGTACTGTAATGGAGTATATTAAGGTATGTGTCCTTGTTAAACAGATGTGGTTTTATAATGACAAGAATTTTCCCTTTGTGGTCTTCTTGCTCCATCACAGCATACAGCTCTTGAAGTATTCTAATGGAGCGATGTTATGCTTTCAATGCATCGGAAGTAATGAAATGCTTCTGGCTGCATATGTGCGCCATTGATTCAAGATAATGAACTGCTGTTTAATGTTAGATCACAGTAATGAAAAGCTGCTAAGCACATCTTCCCTCCTGGTCTATTGACACTGGCTCTGGGCTATTTACCCATTAACCTCTTGCCTGCCACTGCTCTCTAGCCTAACCACAGCCTTTTAAGAAAGCAACAGTGGAACCTGTTATCAACATTTTAGCATCAGATAACAGAGATAGGATCTGCTATACTGATTCCAGGCTTTTCGTGACTAGCGAATAAACTGGACTATGAGGATGATGTCACACATGGCACTTAAAAAAATACTGGGAAAAAATGCCAGACATGCTTTACCTACAGTGCCTTTTTCTTGTGGAATTATCTAGCAATAAAGCAACAAGCGATGACAAAGGGGCATGTTTTTTCCCTTCTAAAAAAACATTTAAACAGTTCAAAGTTCAACCTACAGAAACCTTACTGTGCTGATCCAGAGGAAGGCAAAACCCCTAATGAAACAGAAGTCAGATTTGCCCCCTCAGAGGAAGAAAATTACTTCCAAAATGACAATCAGAATAATCCCTGAATCAACGTATCATCCGAAATCTAGTGCCCATCATTAGTAATATATTTTTCAAGAAAAGCATCCAGTCCTCCCTTGAACTTATTTAATGAATTAGCCATTACAGCACCTCGTGGCAGAGAGTTCCATAGTCTCACTGCTCTTACTGTAAGGAATCTCATTCTGTGCTGGTGGTGAAACCTTCTTGCCTCTAGACATAGAGGATGCCGATTGGTGGTTGGGTGCTTTTTTTATGTTTTTCATGAGAAATCATGATGGATCATATGAGCAAATAAAAAATAAACAGACTTTTTTAGGGAACAAACCTATTTTTAGGGCGGTTTTACATATTACAAAAGACTTAAGTAAATGTATATTTAACCCTTTCACGACCTGGGGTCATTGATGCCTCAATACCCAGGTCGTGATTGGACATCAGCTTATGGGCTCATAATAATCCTATAAGTTGATGTCCGTAGGTCTGCCCCCTCTCCGCTGTCTCCTGCCGATGTTACTATCTTGTATCAGCGGCAGGGGAGACTCCCACCGGCTTTAGTAGCCAGGAATCTGGAAGCCTGAGGATAAATATTTCAATAAAGAGTCTAATACTTAAGTCAAGTAAATCAATTTTAGTTACCTCTAGTTGTGTCTGCATACAGACAGGGTTAAATGTTTATTAAGTCAGAAACAGAGCTCATCTGTACAGATATATTACTTAGAATTATGAGCCAG
The DNA here is from genome assembly GCF_027789765.1 of Dendropsophus ebraccatus. Taxonomy (NCBI): domain Eukaryota; kingdom Metazoa; phylum Chordata; class Amphibia; order Anura; family Hylidae; genus Dendropsophus; species Dendropsophus ebraccatus. Next base: position 49,008,270 of record NC_091463.1, read on the forward strand.
AAAACAGTAGTTTACATTTATATGGGGGTTGGTGAAACAGTAGTTTGTGGTGTCAACGTATATTGTGTTATTCATTCCTAATAGTCCAGACATAAAACTATACAGTGATTCCTCAACTTACAATGGCCTCAGGTTACATAGTCCTTTCTGGACCATTATAAATTGAGACCACACTCAACATTCAATGTTACAGTCAGGATCTGCAGCACGTGTGCATAACTAGATGAACAGTTGCCAGCATCCTATCTGTAGTGTCCCACTATGGGTAGTTCTGTCCTTACACACCCAGGTAAAACTAGTTCACTCAGGTGCCACAGCTAGTGCAGTTAGTTAAAGGGGTACTCCAGTGAAAAGCTTTTTCCTAGTAATTAAAACACATTACAAAGTTATATTACTTTGTAATATGCCTTAATCACCCTTCAATCTGCCCTTCTTCCCTATCATTTCCCCCCCTAAATCCCCCACCAGGAAGTGAAGTAAAATCATTCTTACCTAATGACTGTTGACCCTTAGGCTGTTCCGTGGCAGCCATTTTGTGAAAATGACATAATCAAGAGGGAGGCGGAACTAAGCCCTGTTAGGCCAGCCTCCCTTTGTCAGATGACTCAGCTCAGCTCTGATTGTAAGCTGTAAGTTTTACAGAGTCAGTTAGACATCACAGGAGACAAAGTGCATCATGGAAAATCCCAAACCAGGAAGTAAAGAAAAAATGAAGCCACCAACTGGAGCTTCAGGGACATGCAAAGCGGGAAATTCAAACAGACAGGAGGGATGGTAAATGTAAAAACTATGTTTGATTGTTTTTTTTTTTTATCAGCGCTGGAGTATCCCTTTAATGTGCCCTACTTCAACGTCTAGGTGTCTCACTCCCCCTGTGCACAGCTGAAGTTTATGAAGTAAGGTTTAGCCTGTTTACTCACTATCACACACTTCCTGGTCAGTTGGAGTCTGGCTCTAAACCAGTTAGAATGTGTTGGTCGTGATTTAGCCAAGGAAGATACTACACCCCTTCTTCAAGGTAGACTAATGGCCGTCTTGCACTGCTGAACTTAGACCTGGGGTAACCGGAGAAATAGGAAGCACCCTTGCCTACGCCAAGGATCCTAACTTCAGGACAGTCACCCCCTAGTAAAGAAAGGAAGAGGGACTGATCCACAGTACAGTACAGATTGCGAGTAAGCTGCTCTCTACTGACAATGCTCGACTACATGGGAAAACCTTTACTAGTTAGCTTCACCCAGAGACTAAGGCCTGGGACTAGAACTAGCTCACAGGGTAGTCTTCGAGACTGCAGGCAGAAGGTGGTCAAATAACACAGCTTTATCTAAATGTGAATACATGAGTATGTGAGTACCCCTTCTCCTTTCATATGACACCTAGAACTGTACTGTTCAACCCATAAGAGCAGCATAGTTTTGTGGCCTTGCAGAGTAAAGCATTATGATAGGTGAGAGAAGTAAGGGGAAGAAAGTATAGTTGTGTACCCGTTGCAAACAGCCCAGAACTGGCCCTGCCCTCTGAAATGTTTTTTTTTTTTTAAGGTTGACTTCAGGACCTCTTTAAAACTTTTCTGTATGACATTCAGCATTTATTAAGTACACTAGATACATCACAAATTCATATAATAGTGGCAGAGAACCTGGCTTGATGTAGTTGTGTACAAGAACTGGAGTAACTAAAACAGAAAATATCATATTCATACTATGCAGATTCCTACGTCTCAAAACTGCAACAAATAACCATCAAAGGAATGGTTATGAAGCAATGAAAGTAAAATTAGATGGGCACCACATACATATATGTAAAAGGAGAAAAAAAAGTAACATCACTGTACTATTTTTCTCTTCCATGGACAGGGGCGTAGCTAGGATTCACGGGGCCCCACAGCAAAAAATTTTAAGGGACCCCCTCCCCTACGCACAACACAAAGCACTGCATATATGTATATGCTCTGTGATGTGACCAAGAGGCGGAGTCCTGGCTGCAGCCACAAGAGACTGGCAGAGTAGAGAGACAATGGCTGCTTGCTTTGTCAGTCCACTGTGTTTACCTATAAGGGCCTTTTAGGAGCCCTTATGGTTAAATACATAGGTGCAGGAGCAGACTACCTTTTGCTTAACCCCTTATGTGCTGCAGTGTGTAAGTGACCCAACGTTCAGAAGACAAGGGGGTTTTGCTTTACTGCTGGTGCACTGATAACCCCTGACCTCTGCATGGAGCTCTGCATATTTTCCTACTTGAATGCGCAGCTGGAGAACAGAGGTTATTAGAGGAGATCTCTTTGTTTTCTGCTTGTTAACCCTTTTTTGTGTTGCAGCATGTAAATAAACATTGAGTAACTTACACACTGTAGTACATAAGGAGTTAAGCAGGAGGAAACACGCTCTTACCTTCTCCCCTGGGCCCCCCTCCTCCATGGGCCCCATAGCAACTGCCTACCCTGCCTCTATGGTAGCTACGCCACTGTCCATGGATGTATTCACTTCCTGGTTTTCTCTGTAAACTGTGACCCTGCTGTTGCCATGCAACAGTTCAGACAATTACCCACAACCCCCCTTGCTTGCATCTGATGTGAAAACCAACTGCTAGTACTAATGGGACAGATTAGGAGACTGAAAGTGACCTAAGCATGAGTGACCCAACCTAGTGGATGCCCAAAGGCAGTCTGTAACCAAGTGCAAAGAGTTATCAAACAAAGCAAGCACTTGGGGGATTAATAAGTCTATATCAATAAAATCCTACAATTTACAAAATGCTTGTGCATATAAAGTATGTTTCATTTAACAGAATGCATCAGTATAGACCTAGTTTTCGACTCAACACCTCGGGAGGGATTTTAGGAGGATTTTTTGGGCATCACTGGATGCCCAAGTGAATTAATTTATTTGATGTTGATTTTCCGATCAGAGTACAGATAATTGTTATGTCTGCGTCTATAAGGTTTTTACCTCAATATAATAAGTGAGAGCTGTGATGCTTCTGCTCTGCCCTGGATACTAGGAATATTGTAAGCTAAATATCCCATAGATTTGCTTCTCAAATCACTTTCTTTATCTCAATATTAGAACAGTCTTGTTCAGTACACCTCAGTCTTTTTACTCTCTGAGGAAATAATCTTTCATTAAGTGTTTTAGGCAAGATTAAGGCTTTGTCCTCTCAGTATTTCTCCTTCAGTTTACCTCAAACAAACATAAATGATGATTTCTCTCTTTCTCTCTCTCTGGCTATGTTCACATGCTGTTTTTTCTGTCCGTTCTTTGTCTCAAAATTACGTCATTTTGCGTTTTGGGCGCCTGTCATTACAATGACAGCTGTTGGTACACTATTCTAGTTCAGGGCCTTCTGTGTGTGGTTCTTTTTTGAAGGTTATTAAATTTTGTAGTAAAGACGGTGAAAGGACAGTGAAAAAATGTCCTTTCAATCTTAATCTTCCACCTTTCATTTTCCAAAGAGTCTGTAAAGGGCCCCCCTTTATAAAAGGGGGACACACGGGATTGCGCCCCCACCCCCCTTTTTAGTACAAGTTTGGTTTTACATGTATGTGGTAGTTGTTCTCTCCCCCCCCCCCCCTTCTTTCTATTCCTACAGGTACCACAAGTCTTGGAGATTCTGCTTAGCAACAGCCAGCGTTGTGATTGGTGATTACAGCTGTGTGGGAATACAGTGAGCTAAAAATAGAAAGGTGCCCTCTGTTTGGATTGGTCAGCTGGCTGAGAGCGGGAGATTTGGAATGGTATTTATAGGGGAGCCGGCTCTCAGCTGTGTCAGTCAGAGTAGCTGTACAGAAGAAGCTGCTGTGCTGTGTACTGCTGGTTTCTGTGAAAGAGCTAAGGGCACACTGGGCTAGAGCGGTGCTTGTAAGCATAGCAAGGCTGTTAGTGTGTCCCTGTAAAAGAGCTTCAGCAGTACCTGTCACATAGCTAACAGGTTTCAGCAGCTGCCATAGTCGGTATAGAGAGCCTTCTCACTGAGCTTATCCGGAGGGCAGAAGGAGCTGGAGGTGAAGCATGGCTGAGGCGGTGTCTAGCAGAGCCGGTGTCCGAGGAAGTTGCTCCCTAGCGTATGGAGGAAGAGGAGAATTGTGTGCCGTATACTGCCCCCTAGAGACCTGGAGGTATTACAAGAGGCGAGTGCTGCGGAAGACAGGAGGCATAGAGGAAGAAGCAGCCGGGGGGAGCGGCCATATAAGCGGAGTAGGAGCAGTAAGAGAGCTGATTCAGCTCCCCTCCCGCCGCCCCCTTCTGGCAGTACCCCCGGCACATCGCCATCATAGCCGAGGTTCCCATAGGAGCCGCGGTGCAGCCTCCCCACAGATGACCGCGCCCCCACCGGTGTCCGCAGCCCCGCAGGTGACCGCAGCCCCGCAGGTGTCCGCATCCCAGCAGAGTGCCGCAGAGGAGTTTACACCGCAGCAGATCCGTGGAGAGGAGTCAGCAGCTGTGGGTGAGAACATCAATGTGGGTCCTGTCCCTGATGTGAGCATGAGTGATTTGTTTGCCAATGATGCTGTGAAAAAGTTTTGTGCCCTGGTAGCTAAAGGGTTTAATAGCAGTCCATCGCTGGCTAATGTGTGGTCTCAGAGTACGATTGCTGTACCTAATGTGTCAGTTCCAGGTTCAGAGCGCTCTGCTTCTTGTAATACGCCAGTGATTGAGAAGTATGCTGGTGTGCCTGAGATTTGTGTTAAAGAGGCTCTAGCCTGTGAGCAGAGCGCTCTGCTTCTTGTAATACGCCAGTGATTGAGAAGTATGCTGGTGTGCCTGAGATTTGTGTTAAAGAGGCTCTAGCCTGGGAGCAGAGCGCTCTGCTTCTTGAGATTTGTGTTAAAGAGGCTCTAGCCTGGGAGCAGAGCGCTCTGCTTCTTGAGATTTGTGTTAAAGAGGCTCTAGCCTGGGAGCAGAGCGCTCTGCTTCTTGTAATACGCCAGTGATTGAGAAGGTGCTGATGTGCCTGAGATTTGTGTTAAAGAGGCTCTAGCCTGTGAGATGTCACCGCTTGGCTTCCACTTACAATTATGTGTGAAGGAAAAAATCTGGATGGGTGAATTTGTAGATGTGATGTCATTGCTACCTGCTAGTAAGGATGTGTTGGTGAAGCGTACAGATGATAAACCTGATGATGTTAAAAAGTCACCACCTCGTTCTATTTTTAACTGGTTACATGCTTATTAAACCATCTATTGTGCTGTAGTGGGAGAGAAGCGCCCTGAGCTGTGTTCCTCCTTATTTCAGCACATGGATAATATATTAGAGGCATACCGCAGTTTTGGCGGTATGGCCTGGTTTAACTATGATGAAATGTTTGAGCCTGGAAAGAATGTTGCTCATCTCGCCAGGTTCCCAGACAGGCAGAAAGCTGAATTGATTATTCATGGGTTCTCAATTGGCTTTGATGTTCCGCCTTAGGATGGTTTAGGATGCGTGGTGGTGGACAATTTAAAATCTGTGTCCTTGCATGAGGCCGTGGTTAGGGACAAAATAATGAAGGAAGTTCGGGAAGGGAGGGTTGCGGGACCTTTTTCTGCACCCCCCTTTCCTAACTTTCGCATCTCCCCCTTAGGATTGGTCCCTAAAAAGGAGCCAGGGGAGTACAGGTTAATTCATCATTTATCTTACCCGTTGCACTCTTCCTTGAATGATAATGCAGATAAATCTTTGTCATCAGTTTCTTATGCTTCATTAAATGACGCTGTAAGAGTTATTCGTGTTTTTTGGTGTTCGGGCCCTGTTAGCTAAATGTGATATAAAGTCTGCATTCCGTTTGTTACTGGTTAATCCTGAAGGTTTTAGTTCACTTGGCTTTTGTTTTGATAATAATTATTACTTTTATCGTTGTTTACCAATGGGTTTTACTCTTTCATGCTATTACTTTGAGTTTTTTTTTTTTTTTTTTTTGCAACGTTTCTGCACTGGATGGTGAATTATGGGGTACCGGATGGTGCCGTCGTTCACTACCTAGACGATTTTCGGTTTATTGGTTTATTGCCGTGTCACTGTTTAGAGTTTCTAGGTATCACATTGGATACAGTGAGAATGGAATTCAGATTAAAAGTTATCCAGATTAAAATGCGCATTGAAGTGTATGTTACAGAAAGTTAAGGTGACTTTAAAGGAATTGCAATCAGTTTTAGGTTTGTTGGCTTTTATTATGCGTGTCATTCCTATGGGTCGTATATTTTCTAAGAGACTCTATGCAGCTACTGCTGGTTTAAAATCTCCCCGTGCTCACATCCGCCTTACCAAACCGCTTAAGGAGGATCTGAGCATGTGGTTGGAGTTTGTATCTACTTTGAATGGTCATTCTGTCTTTTTACCGGAGTTTGTAGAGTCTGATGCTATTGCTTTATATACTGATGCGGCGAGTGCTCACGGTTACGGGGCTTATTTTGCTGGACAGTGGTCAGCTGAGCCTTGGCCTGATACATGGGTCCAGGCTGGTGTATGGAAGAATATTGTTCTGTTAGAATTATTCCCGGTGTTATTAAGGTCTGATAATAAAGGAGTCATTTATGCAGTGAATTGCCTGTCTTCAAAATCAGCCATGGTTATAAAATTGTTACGCCACTTAGTATTGTACTGTATGTCTAATAAGATCTGGCTAAAGGCTGTACATTTACAGGGTAGTAAGAACACTATAGCTGATTCTTTATCTCGTGGTCAGTTTGCAGATTTCCGGCGTCTGGCTCCGGAGGCGGTGGCTGTGGGCACTGCTTGCCCAAATCACTTGTGGTCGCTGATCTGGGACTAACAGCGCAGCTAATTAGGAAGTCAGTGGCACCTCGTACTTGGACTGCCTATGCAGTTGCATGGTCCCAGTGGAAGTCTTTTGTTTTTCCTTACAGGAGCACCATCTACAACATGATGTGTGGTTGTCATTAGCTTTTGTAAATATGTTAATTGCTAAACAGCTTTCTCACTCTGCTATAGTGAAATCTTTATGGTGTTTCGTTCTTTTTTAAAATTCTGGGTCTGCATAGTATTTCTAGTTTTTTCCTTATTAAACAGGTTCTTAAAGGTTACAAAAAGGGACGTGTCTCTCCAGATGTGCGTGGCCCTATTACTATTGATCTGTTATTAAAGTTACATGAAGTTTTACATATTGTTTGTTGCTCTAGTTTTGAGGATGTTTTGTTTAAAGCATTATTTTCATTAGCTTTCTTTGGCGCTTTTCGCCTGGGTGAGTTAGTATCATTTAGTAAAACCTCTCCCTCGGGCTTGTTGTTTTCAGACATTTCTATTAGTTTTGGCGTTTTATGTGTTTTGTTAAGATATTCTAAAACTGATCAGCTGGGTAGGGGTTCGCTTGTAAAGTTAAATACATTTAGTGGCTCTGTAGTTTGTCCAGTACAGTGTATGGCGGCTTTTCTTGCTGTTAGACCTGCTATTGATGGTATTCTATTTATACAACAGGATTTGTCTTTTGTTACTAGGTACCAGTTTAACAGGGTTCTTAAGTTGCTTTGCGGAGCTAGGCCTCTCTGAATTGCGTTTTACCAGTCACTCTTTCAGGATTGGCGCGGCAACTGAGGCCGCTGCAGCAGGGTTGGACGAGCAGTTGATTAAGCGTTTGGGCAGATGGGACTCTGATCGCTTTAGATTATACATTTAGTCCTGGTTTAGTTCACTAGTAATTATCTTCTTTTCTTTCAGGTAAGAGTAGGCGTGTATGGATCCTAGGCCACTCATTTGTGGTATGGGCTTCCAAGAGAGCTGAGCGGCATAATTATGGGGTAAACCTGAGTTTTGACTTGGAGCAGTTTGAGGTGCAGTGGTTCGGGTATAGTGGTCTCCGGTGGAGGGAAATATATGCCATCCTGCATAGTCTAGCCTCAGCTCTGCCCCCCCCGGATATTTTAATTATACACGCCGGGGGCGATGACATAGGAAAATTAAAAACTCTGGACTTATTGTGGAGATCAAGAGGGATCTGTCGTTGTTTAAATGTATTTTTTCCTGAGTGTATTTTAGTTTTTTCTGAGATCATTCCTCGTCTCTCCTGGATGCGCAAAGGACTGTACTTCTACGAAAAAATTAGGAAGCGTATTAACTTTGCAGTGTCTAAATTTATCCCCTCTCTAGGTGGCCTATCATTTAGGCACCTGGACCTTGAGGGATATTTACCCGGCCTTTATTGGTCTGACCTCGTGCACCTATCCGACATTGGGTCAGACATTCTAAATGCCAATTTTCAGTCAATTATAGAATTGGGTGCCGTGGCACTGTTGGAGGTGGGGCCTGGTCAGCTTCTCTGACCAGGCAGGTGGGGTATTGTCGCCCTGCTCTCAGGGCGGGCATGTCCTTCTGTTAAGCTATGGCTCGGTTATTTATTTATTGATTTATTTATTGATTAAATTATTTGATTATTTATGATATTGGTGCTTAACAGTGTATTTGCTTACCCTTATTAAAGTGCCACGGCCTTTATATTCCAAATGCTTGTTAGTCTTATTTCAGGGGGGGTATTGGGGGCTGCATTTCCGTGTAAAGGGCCCCCCTTTATAAAAGGGGGACACACGGGATTGCGCCCCCACCCCCCTTTTTAGTACAAGTTTGGTTTTACATGTATGTGGTAGTTGTTCTCTCCCCCCCCCCCCCTTCTTTCTATTCCTACAGGTACCACAAGTCTTGGAGATTCTGCTTAGCAACAGCCAGCGTTGTGATTGGTGATTACAGCTGTGTGGGAATACAGTGAGCTAAAAATAGAAAGGTGCCCTCTGTTTGGATTGGTCAGCTGGCTGAGAGCGGGAGATTTGGAATGGTATTTATAGGGGAGCCGGCTCTCAGCTGTGTCAGTCAGAGTAGCTGTACAGAAGAAGCTGCTCCCACCCGCCCTCCCTTATGTTCAAGGACTTTGTCGTGGCACTTTGATAGAGGGGGTATTGTCGCCCTGCTCTCAGGGCGGGCATGTCCTTCTGTTAAGCTATGGCTCGGTTATTTATTTATTGATTTATTTATTGATTAAATTATTTGATTATTTATGATATTGGTGCTTAACAGTGTATTTGCTTACCCTTATTAAAGTGCCACGGCCTTTATATTCCAAATGCTTGTTAGTCTTATTTCAGGGGGGGTATTGGGGGCTGCATTTCCGTGTGAGGTATGAAAGGTGTAATCTTTTGGTTGCTAGGGACAACTGAGACAGGTTTACTTTACACCAGTTAGATAAATCTCCCCCTATGTGTATTGGGCGGCTGTCATTCCATTGACTTCAGTTATAATTTGGTAATAACAGACATTATTTAATTTTTTTTTGTGTGAACATAGCCATAGTCTGTCTTCTTTAGATGAAAGTTGCTCACAGTAGACTCTTTTTTTCTCTCCTAATTCTTGTAGCAGGACTGCTCCTTATTTTACCTCACAACTTGAGCTTCATTCAATTCCTGTCATACTCCCTGTATTGATGGGAAATGTAGTTTTTTCCTCTGAATGTTAGTTTAGCAGATAGGGAGCCAATATGAAAGAATTCTTCTTATATGAGGTCTGCTAGTATAGATGTAATATAAATGTAGTCTTCAACCCCTCATAAAATCCTGTTAAAGGCACAGGTACACTTTAAGCACTGCATAGTGTGTAACTTTTGAATGTGGTCCATTGGTTGGGGAGATCCACCTTTGCTTTGCATTTTCTTGGTGGTGGGTGTCCATGTACCTGAGCGTACATATCAATATTATTACCTGAGGCAGCAAAGCCTATGGAACAGAAAGACTGCAGAGGTGTTTGTGAGAAGAGAGCTCTAAGGTTGATAGTAAACACTTACTATAACCCATAACCATCTCTGTTGCCAGGCAGAATTTTATTGTGATTATGTCACAAAAGTCTTTGTGAAGAATGAAATTAAGCCTTGCTCCCATGAACCCTACTGGATTTACTAAGGCTGTATTCACACATTCCATGTTCTGCACGGAACATGGACATGAAATGCATGTAACAAATCCCCCCCGGGGGAACTGTATCAATATGTGCTGTGCTGTAGTGAGGCAGCCACATGGCTAATTCAGTACAGAGCGTTGCATATCCATACAGTTCCCTCGCTCCCAGCATCATGTGAGAGATGCTGTCCGTGTGTGTGTGTGTGGGGGGAAGGGTTGGTGGGGGCGGGACTCCGTTACAGGCATACCACATCCGTGTTTGACACAGAACACGGAACGTGGGAATGTGGCCTTAATCTGGAGGACCTGGGCCTGCTATGCAGCAGACAATGAAATATCTGCTCCGGAGCAGGTCTCTTACTTTTGCAATGGTTTACTCCAGCAGGAGCGGGGATTTTTGCCATGGAAAAACGGATGCAGTTGTAAGCCATTTAATAGGATTCGGTTTCCATTGAAGGGTAGATCTCTGTTGAGGCCTCGTATACCTCTTTGTCTGCAAACAAAAGATGTGAAAAAGTCAGTCTTTTTTGGTGTTTTAACAAACTATTTAAGATTTATTATTATTATTATAATTATTATTATTATTTTTATTATTATTGGATATTGCAGGGATTATTATTTTTTTTAGATCAATTGCCGTACAGGTGCTAAACAAAAAAAATAACATATATTGTGACTAGAGATGAGTGAATTTACAGTAATAACGAAATGTAGCACTTTGTTATCTCTGCAATCCACTCATCAGTCTACTGCCTTTTAACTGACTGCTGCTTTGTGCCGCTCCTCCCCGGGTGCTGGGAAAAGCTGGATCTAGTCCTGGGAATCTGGGAGAAGCTGGGAATTATTAGGTCTATACTTGCATATTTTGCAAGATAGGTGTGCTGTTGCACTATGCATTTTTACATATATTATTTTAGTTTGAAAACTTATAAAAAATAAACAGATACAATGGATGAGACAATTTTTTTATAGACCAAAGAGAACTGAAAAAGAGAATCTAGCCTCAAATATTTATTTTTAGGCAAAACAATTTCATTTTTTGATAATGATGTAGTTTATTTCCAACAAGTATTCTATAGTGATAATGGAATAATAGCTTTTATCTCAATTCCCAGGCAGAATTCCATGGTGATGATGTCATAATACGATTTTTTCCAAGCCAATATATTCCATTGTTCCGATGTTACAGTAACATACATTTCATTTCTAGGCAGAGTTACATATTCATGAGGACACAAAAGCTTTTATCTTTTTTTTCCAGGTAGAATTCTATTGTGTGGTGATTTTTGATGATATCCCAATAGTGTATGTCTTAAATTCCAGTTAAAATTCCATTGTAATTTTGTTGTGATGATATCCTTGTCCATAGACAGACTTCCAGTTGTATTCTATGCGCAGTTATATCATGCTGTTACACTAGGTTTTTTTGTTGTTGTTGTTGTTTTAATTGACAGGAGTTGTTTCCCAAGGAAAATTATTGAGATGATGTCACAATAGCAATTTTTTTTTTATTAATAGACAACATTTCATTGTAAAAGTCACAATAGCTTTGTCTATACTCTAGAATTCTATTGCGATGTACAATAGCTTTTCTTTTATTATGTTGTCTATAGGCAGAGTTATATTGGAATGATGTCACAGTAGCATTTGCCTTTATTCCTAGGCGTATTTCCAATGTAATGTCACAGCAGCATTTGCCTGCAGTTCTAAGTAGATTTTGAGTATGAAAATATCATTTTAGCATGTTTCTTAATACTAGGACTACGAGACTTTTTCCAGACAGCTGTAGCTTTATAGTTAAAGGGCTTTTCCCACTAAGCAATGTTCGAAAATTTAAATGTGTATCACATCTTTATAATAAAAGTAAATGTTTTTCTGTGTGCCTATATATCTGTTCTCTATCACCACAACCATTTGACACCACATTTGGCACATAGGTACATTAGGTGCCTAGGAAGGCTTATTTACAGGTCCAGACCTTGATAAATGTACACAGCAGTTGCAAACTGGATTTCTCTGCTATCAGCCATTATCACAGTCTATGGTCTATAGACATCCAAACACCTGAACAGCTTAGCATTCTTAAGGCTGTATTGCACAGCACAATTTTTCAGGGGAAGTTAGCGCAAACCTGTCAGCTTTCACAGACAGCAAGAGGGGAGGAGCGGGAGGGGCTGCCAAAATGACCATTAAATTGTTTGGGTGGCCCATTGAAGTCAGTGGCGGTCTGTTGCCACCACTCCTATTACACTGAGCGAAATTCAGCAGGACCATCATGACCTAATTGTGCTTTCAGCTAACAGTATTGTGTGAACCATTTAGGCAGAGTAAGAAAAAATGCTGCAAAGTAAGGATGCTTTCAAAAATCTTTGTTTATTTGGAGCCAATCAGAGGCCTCCCTGAATCCCTGCATCTGACTTTGCAGCATCCTTTCCACAAACATTTTTTTAAAACGTTAAAACTTTTGTATAATAATTATTTGTTTTATATTAGAGCTAAGCAAACTAGCTGGAAGTTCTGCTCCACACAAACCCAAACAACCTACATTCGAATCCCACTGCCTGGATTTATGGATTCCACAAGTTTCGACAAGTTTGCTTATCTCTATTGTATGGGTGCCGTCACACCTACCGGATCCGCAGCGGAGTGCACAGTACTGATTGGCTAAGCGGGACCGGAGCCAGGAGCCTGACATGCAGCCGTGACGCAGAGCAGGTAATGTATGCTCTCGGCAGTTGGCTGCAAGGCTGCAGGGGGTTAACGCACATACAGCAGGATTTCAATCCTGCTGCGAGTATGTGCTCTATAGGGATGAATGGGAGTGGATCTGCAGCGGATCTCGCTGCGAATCCACAGGTGACCACTCTGCTATTATGTCCAGTGTTGCCACCATGCTGTATTGATGTGATTGTTACCAGTTGGTTTGACAATCGCAGGACACAAGGACAAGTGCAAGTACTGGCCCTAAAAGAACCTGTTAGTGGCAGAAGGACATAAATAGAGACATTAAAGCATTGGACCACCACAATGAGTGCAAAGAGAGGTGTTGATAACACTGGTGTTTGGAGCCAAATAAGTAAAGTAAAGGCAGTCTTGGCAGGTATGATTATAAGTTTTTGTTAGCATAGCCCAGGAATAGAGAGGTATGCTTTGTTTGTGGACATCTGAGTGTTACTTGTCCAGTTTGCGGGCAGAAAGGGAATCCCTAGCCCTGGTGGACAGGTAGATAGTTGCAGTGAGATCTGGATGACTTCAAGGCCTGAAGATTTACTTGATGAGCTAAAGGAGGCCTAAAGTGAAGCCTAAGTTGTGGGCCTGGATTGTGGTCCTGTTTGGGACAGTCCTGCAAGTAGTGGACTGGGCCTGGTAGACAGTAGGTGAGGTGGTGAAGAGGGGTCCCTGAGAATGAGTTTCCATAAAATCCAGCCTAACTAGATGATAAAAAAGAACTGAAGCCAAACTTTAGTGATGCCTAGTGGTGCCAATAGAGAGATGAAGTCTACTGGGTAATATTTTAAGAGAATACAATGTCTCACCTACAAATGATAGTTTGTATACAGTAATATAATAATATCTACCTTCTATTAAATGTCTGACATATGTTTCCTTAGATAAAGAGCATTCCCATCACAAGCACACCTACCATACACTTGAGGTATCCATCTTGTAATCCCAGGCTGTGCAAGAAACCTTTGTAGCAATATGATGAAGAACAAAGAAATTCCACAGCAGTATTACCTAGAGAATATACTGTAGCATCTTTCAAAATGTCTGTCTCCGTGACAGTATAAAGTATACAATGACTGAATAATAGATAGTGTTCTAACCATCACACTCTCTAGTACATTCTAAGTTGGTCTCAATGCCCCTTTGGGTGTTATGATGGCATGTGGTGGTGGATTGTGTACACACAATGTGAGAAGAGGAAATATGTATATAGATCAGACATCTACATATGTGAATGAAATGTATGGAACCAAGCCCTTACCCTATTGCAGCCACAGCCAGATATCTCATGCACAGATCCATATTATGGCCCAGATGAATCTCCCAATTGTAAAGAAAAATAATATGGCACCTATTGATGTGTATGTGGTCAAACTTTACCTGTTTAGTATAGCTCTGCCTTGGTCTGCATATGGTTATAGGAGTTAATGCTTACCTACTGCTACATTTTCTTGCCATATTGAGATTTTCAAATGTTTGCAGTCTTCCCAAATACTATGTCATCTGTAAGCACAAATGTATGCTCCAGCCACATGCAAAGAGGATTACTGCTCTTTATCCAAGTAGAATCTTAAGGGACAGACAATATTTGTAATCGTCTTGAGGTACATAACAGATGAACAAACAGTTTATTTTGTACAAAACAGATGCCTAGGCATTGTAGCTGGGCTATTAGTGACATTTAAAAAACAGTTTAGGATGCACATGTTCTTTTTAGAGCTGTAAGATCCAACACGTTTAATTTTTTTTTTTACATAAATAAAATATTTAAAAATACTTTAAAAATGCCTTTTTCCATTTTTTTTATTTCTCCATAAATATTTTTTTTCTCATAAGGCTCAGTGTTTCTGACAACACTCTTTAAAACAATATTTTTGTTTTCCTTTACACAAAACTTTTACATTTGTTTGACAGCGCCAAACAACCCTTTGTAACAGAACGTAAGAGACAAAACATTTGGAAACAGTAGCTAAATAACAAACCTCTTTGTTCTGACTTTGAATAAACCCAAGCTCTGAAGTCAAGGTTTTTTTGGCTTAGAACAAGAAGTGCAGACCATCTTTTTTTTCTGCATACTAAAAAAAAACATCACAATGATATTAATCCATGTACAATTCCACCTGTGTTTCTTTTTGCGCAAATAAAATAAAGAAAAGGAACCTAAGTTGTGATATCATGCAGAACTTATCTTAACTAAGAGATTATAAATAGAGATTAGCGGACTTTGAGCATGTTCGGATTCATCGGCATTTGATAACCGGTGGCTGAATAAATTGGATGCAGCTCTAAGGCTGACTACAAATGTGGCTGTCTCCATGTTTTCCAGTACGCCCTAGGGCTGCATCCAAGTTCTTCAGCCACTGAGAGTTCTGGTTCGGACGGACCCAAACATGCTTGAGGTTCGCACATCTCTAATTATAAGTTTCCTGAAATGTAGCTGCAAATAATATATTGGCGCATTTATCAAAAAAGAAACATGTGAGAAAAGTAAAATAATAATAAAAAAAAAAACACAAATACAAGAATTAATAATACAGAGGATGGTCAGATGGTCATCCGATAGTAGAATGACAATTCAAATGTATTCTAGAGGTGTCATATTTACAATGCATTGGAATGATTAGTAAATGACACTGGAGTTGAGTATTTTTATTATATACAGGGGCCAGTTTTCAAAGGTGCAACCATTCTTAAAAAAATAAGTTTTGCTCCATTGCAGGACTTTTTGAACCCTAAATCTGCCTCATCTCTCTCACATTCATTTAAAGAGACACAGCCTGCGCTGCCTGTATGAGAACACTGAATGTCAGATATGAGAGGTTATGAAATGAAAACATAGTAGCCTGCATGGTAGAAGGCCTTTGCTCAAGAACACTGAATTTCTTGAAAACACATGGTAGATGACACTTCTAATATCCTGCACACATTGTAAGCTCTTGGAAAATGAACTGAAAAAGTAGGAAGGTTTTAGAACTTGCAGGGCTCTGTGACAGTAAGAGTCTGCAGGAATTACACTGCCCGAGGCTAATGTCTTACCCGAAGGCTAGCTGTCAATATTTTCAGCAAGACACTGCCACACAAGTAGCTGAGACTCAGAATAATATTGTTTCTGCTTTAGGAAAGCTGGTGAATGAGCACAGAGGCCAGGACTGATGGCAATCACTCCATATCACTAGCAACAGGGCACAGGAGAGACAGCGGAGAAGCTTTGGCACTGGAAGAATGACTCTTTGGATGGATTAGACCCACACAATGATGAGGCAGCCACAGGTGACAAGGGTCCGTATAACATAGAGGTTCTCATGGCACATGAAATAGATAAAGTGTTTTCATTAACTTGTGCAGGATTTTTTTTTTCACTAGTGGTTAGTATAGGTTGCTGCAAAGCTGTTATACCCACCACCCAGGTGCCACCTGAATGTTACAAGTATTAGTTATACACACAAAGTGTCTATGCACATTCACAGGTAATAGCTTTATAGAGAAGAAGAATGCAGCTGGATAGATATATATTCACTATTTGCATTCAGTCAAGACAGTGAATGAAAACAGGAGAGCTCCCATGAACCCTAAGTACCAGAACCAAATGTTCACACAACGTTTAACAGCGTCCGTTGCGTAGCAACGGACGCTGTTAAACAGCTGGCCTTCGGGCTGCACTCAGCCCGTTCCTGCAGCCGATACCTCTGTATCGGCTGCAGGCACATTCTTTTTTCACAGTTGATTTGCGGCCACCGGCGGCTGTGCAAATCAATTAGCCATTCACTCCAATGCAATGTGCGGACCTGCTTCACATTGCGTTGTGTGAACATCTGATGTTTCTGGACACTGTTCAGTGGACAACGGCCAGAAATAATGGACAGGCACATTATTCTAATGCCCGTTTTAAAGCTCGGGGGTTAGAATAACCATGTGAGAACACAGCGGGCGGTATTGCATTGACTTCAATGCAATGCCGCCCCTGCAGTAAAGAACGTTTTTTTTTACTTAAAAAGAACGTTGTGTGAACATAGCCTAAGGGGGGTTTCCTAACTTTCAGCTTATTCTGTACTGGTTTGCAATGCCAATAGGACGGCCTTTTCCTTAATTCCCTAATTGAAAGACGACTTCATGCAAAACTGATAGACTGTGTTATGGCCAGTGCGCGGCCTGATGGGGGTGGTGCATGACTTCATGCATAAGATTATTTGTATCATGCTCTGCCCTCTCAGCAGATGCTGAGTACCAGCAGAGAGAAGTACTTAGCTGAGCGCTTATCTTCACATCTTTCCACACTGCAGGAATTGGACTCTAAAGAAAGTTCATGGAGCCTGTCACCAGCAGTAAGGTGAGAAATGGGAAAGGGGTGCTTAGCTGAGCACGTCCACCACTCAATCTAGTGATTGTGGGGTATCAGGACCCAAACCCAAACCTATCCAAACTTTTGAAATCTCTCTATGTGAAAAATCAAAAAGGTTGTTTTTTTTTTGTTAGTAACACTAAATACTAACACTAAAAAAAAACTAAACCGATCTTGTAGTTTTACTGTGAACCATAATAAAAAATAATATTTTTTTATTATATTGGTAATTCTATGAAGGCATCAAAATAGGTCTGTCTGCTATGGCTTTCCACAAATCTGATCTATAGCTTATTGATGCTGGAATTAAATCATGAACTTGTATCCACAAGACATGCAATGTCCTCTCCTCTATAGCAGTCATATCCTATATCTCATATAATATCAGGGCTGCCAAACCGTGTTGTGACTTTGTTCCAATGGATAGCACTGGCTTGTCTAGGCCTCCTCTAAGCCATGTAACTGTGTAAAACTCACATACGATTGCTGAGTCCTCATTGATAAACAGTAATAAATAAAAATGACTCATTATACAATGATAAGTAAATGAAGGGTGGTCCAGTGATCTACGACTACAGGCTACATTAGATAATGTCTGAAAATAGCACCATTGAATATACACCCTGCTTCATTAACATACTATATAGTAGCAATGTGTCTCAAAGTTTAGATACAGAGATTCACATAGGGTAATGGGACTGCTAGCATGTGTGTCTAAAGGATAATGTTAACCTGTATTAGTCATTTGTAGACAATTTTGGCACACTTAATGGCTTTTAGCATTTGTGGAGATGTAGACTCAGGTAGATGCAGCTCAGATAGATCTCTATATACAACGTTCTGTGTAAAATACTGATTGTGCATTGATGATATGAAGATGCTGGTGAGATAGACGTGGCAGCACATAGGGTGCACTACTGCACTGGTGCAGATGTGTCATCTTGGGTGTAGGAATCACAGTTACTATTTCCATATGTCACAAAAGAGAAGATAAAATTGTAACAGATGGCAACAAAATAAAGAAAAAACAAACATTCCTTTCATGCAAAGCAAACTGTACTGTGCATACTATTACTTACTCAATGTACAAAACTGGACTGCAGTGAGATATGTGAGCGAGACATACAGTACAGCTATTCGGACATCTTGCAGTTTTACTATGAATCAGCAACTAAAAATATCAATGATAACTATGCAATAATACACTGTATAAGCCCGTTGGAATTTACCAATTGTAATACATCTACATGTTGGATTTTAACCAATCCTTTTATTCTTTAAGGGATATAACCTGCATTGGGGAAGTCTGGCAGTGCCTTTTTCCTTTATCCTAACTGAGATTAGGAGAGATAGCTTTCAATCATCTTATATGTGTATGACAAGCCTAAGGGTAGTTATAAGTTGGTTACAAGGCTGATTACATGTCGTGCTATAGGCTTGTTGAACGTAAAAGGGCTGTTCTGATTCAAGAAACTGCGCATAAGCATTATATTACTGTCTAAAGAAGAACTAATGGTTAATATCTGCCTATCTACCAATCGCCCATCAAAGGAGCTCACTTCATACTTTTTTATTGGTATGTTCAATGTTCCTATTATGCAGTAAGCTATTAGGCATGTACTGTAAAGGATATGGAGTTCTGTGTAAAAAAAATAGCTTTATCCATTATATAGATAATAAATAGCACATAATTCTAGACCTAAAAATGATATGATGATGCTATTACCCAAATATGTTGCCTACATAGATGCTAATGCTATTGCCTACATTGATGTCCTTAGCTGCTCATGTCTGATGGGCAAAGCAAAGAAAGTACACCAAAGCCTTCTGGATAAATTAAGCATAAATCAAGAACGATGCCTGGCACTGCATGTTACCTATAATACATAGGAAATAATTTTATTATATGTTTTGTTAAAGCCAATGGACACCTTTTTTACTTAAATAATTTTATTTGCATCCTAAATGCAAATTTAAATGACTTTCTAAAATGTGTTAATAGAAAATGTCATTTTACAACTGTGGAGTGCATGTAACCCCCCTCCCCTCAGCCTGACGGTCAGCAGTAGGGAAAGAGATGAGGTTGTGCACAACTAATCAGAATTTAGAGGAGGGGAGCAACCAAGGGTTAGATCTCCCAGGTTATACTGTGTTACACTGTAGAACACATATGGTGTTGAGGAATCACACTCCTTAAAGGGAACCAGTCATAAGAAAAACGCTGTTACAGCTATAGATATGTTCCTCTATGCTTCTCAGCACTGCTTGTGGGCATTACTCATATGTCCAAAAAATGTACTTTGTAAGAACTACCGATGTAGGCACAAGTGCAGTCTGGAGGTCCTAACTAGTTACAGCTGGCGGCAAATCTTGCCTGCAATCATGCCTCCCTGGGAATCACGGCCTATAGGAGCTGGCAGTTTCAGAGAGGGGCCATCCCTGAGTGCCAATGCTACCAGGGAGACATGATTGCTGGAAAGTTTTCTCACCTAGTTAGTGACTAGTTAGGAGCTCTGGATCACCCACATGACTATATTGGTAGATTTTACAAATATGTTAAGCTTAGAACGTTTACTTACTGTATATGCCTGGAAAAAATGCTGGGGGGGGGCATATAGGGACATATTTAAAGCTGTAGCAGTGTTTTCTCAGGATTGATTCCCTTTAATGGGGTAATCTCATTTGCAGAGAATTAAGATCGTCAAAGCTGCATCCTCTCTCACTTCCAGGTTTTGCGAGGACAGAACACAGCCATGCTGAGCTGAATCAGCTCTGCATTGTTGTTTCTCCCACTGGGATTACACTTGCAAAAAAAAAATTGTAAAATTTGCACAAGAAAGAATTTGTGCAAATACATGTCAAAGGTGTCCATAGCCTTTAATTAAAATGTGTTGTCTTCATTTTTCCAGTTGGGAACCTTTACAAATTATAGACCAAAACTGGGCAGCTGGGGGAAATGTATTCAAGTAAACAGCTATTTACACACCAACATAATAGTGGCAAAAGCACTAAATATGTGTACAACGTGGTAACCTAGGATTGTGTCTCTCAACTCTATTCCTCAAGTACCCCAAACAGATATATAGATGATTTCCCATAGAAAGAACACTTGATGCATGGACTATATTACCTGTGAAATACTAAGGAACTCCTCAAACCTTGACTTGTTCTTGAGGACTGGTGTTGAGAAAGACTGATCTGGGCCACAAGCTCTAGCAGTAGGTTTTACAGTTAAGAAAAATGCACCATAACTGTAAAACCACTGCAGAAAATAATACAATTTCAGAAAGAAAATGTGTCCATTACCCTTCTGAGGTGCCTGCACCTTCTAGAAAACCAATAACATCTTAAGACAACGTGGACTGATAAGGAGAACAAAAGATATACAGGGAATAACCCCCTGTAAAAGGTAGTCTGTCAGGTAGAAGGGCATCTGATAAAGAACTGGGACCTAAATTGTAGCTAGATCAATATCATATCAACTTGAATACAAACATGGCTGCATCTGCTGTAGGTCTCTACAATACCAGTTAACCAGAGAGGTAGAAAATCCAGATATGCATATTTTTCAAGAAAAAGGATGTTAGTTTAGCAGGAAGGTGCATTCATTCTTACCACTAACAATATGTCATATATATTTATTACCATTCTACTGTAATTTATTGCAAATTCCACTTTAATTATTTAATGCTTTTGGTCTGTAGTATATATCTATCTATTTACCTATCTATCTGTAATATAGCAGGCAAATCAAGCTCCTATGGCCTCTTTAGGCTTTTTGGGCTCATGCCAAAAAGCATATAAAGCTCACACTGATAAGAAGAGTATCCATTTGAAATATTAGGCCTCATGCACACTGTAGGTACTACATATTATAGCTGCTGTACGGAGGGCACCATATTATATTATTGGGGGGCACCATAAGATTGGTTCAGCAGCATCTAAAGATACAGTAGGACCCCATGTGTTTCTATGGATGCTGTATTATCAATTACATGAAGGCTTATAAAAATACTGTCAATATGGGGTTAAAAAGATAACATCAAATACTAGGAACAAGCAGGACATACAACACTGTAATATAGAGGAATAAATAATTTAAAGGAGAGAGAAGCAGGAAAAGAGGATTTTTCTTTAAAAAAAAGTAAGGATCATGACTGCACCAAGTGCTGCTATAGGACCTAGGCTAGACTACTCACTGGGCAGATATCTACAGCCTGTTACCAAGAGAGTACAACAACCCTCTGCATTCACCCCATCATGATGACTATTACATTGTCTATGCCATGCTAAAATATCCTAATGCATCTTTTTGTGTGTAGGTATCTATTCACAGTAGGTAGATGTTGAGCACCTTCTTATATAGAGAGGCATGGGTACAACTTGCAAAGTATTGTGTTCTTTGTGACAATCTGAGAGGCAACGCACTTGGTTATAGTATTTTGTTGATGATCTAGAGGAATGACATAGCACTGATAGAAAAGGCGCTGGAGACCAGAAAAGGGGTACTCAGACCTAATTTTACCAGGAATTCACTGTATATTGTATCCTTATAGTTTTCTCCGTAAATAGTTATCATGGGGACAAGCTGTAGATTTGTGTAGGGAAACAGAACAATGTCTCTTCCAATCCATTGTGCTCTGATCTCTAAACAGTAAATACTCGTATATCCCTGAATATGAACAGATGTGATATTGTATAAAACATTTAGAAAAATAGAAGTAGATTTTTAAAATTGTATATAGATTTAGTGAACGGGTTCAATACATGTAATGGATACCATGTACTCATCTCCCAACTTGACATTCACTATGCCTGTCTTTCATATGATTGTCTTCAGCTGGTTGGATTTAATACCCCAATGACAAGAGATCAGTGCATCCTGACATGTTGTGTGTAGTGTCCGATTGAGGAGTCAGACAAGTCAGACCCAAAAATGTTTTTTTTCCTAGAAAGTCCTTTACCATATAAACTATGCAGTATGTATGAGTGTGTTCTTGCCTTCCAGAGTGCCTTCTGGTATATAGGTAGCATGCAAACATTGACAAACAAGACCACTGGATTTCTGAGGAATTAGGGTTAACAGATGATGTGCTGTGTTGTACACATATACCATTAAAAAGTAATGCTGAATATCCAGATTGGCTTTCAATTAAAAAAATTCAAATATAGAATTTATGGAATAAGACAAATAATAATAAGGGATGGGCAATTCATTGTCTGTAACCAACAGTAAGAGTGGATGCACCTTCAGATTTCGTGAGCTGAGCATGATCTCAATTGTTTCCTTCCTGCTGGTGGTCTATGAACAGCCAGTCCCAAGGCACCTGGCGCAGGGATCATTCAGCACAGTGAAAGGTGGGTACAGCTGGCAGTAGTGAGCTCTGAGACCAGACTCAATCATCAAAGTGTTCTAGGAAGAGATGCAGTGTAGCAAGACGACAGGGGGATGAAAAAAACAGCCACGTTCTACAAACAAAAGGACAGGATCACCTTGGGAAAGCAATGTGAGAGATGAAACAAAGGCAACTGTTTAATAAGCTCTGACACCATCTTCCTTTTACTCAAGGGGGATATAGACCCATTTATATGAATGAGCCTATCTGCAGCATGGGAAGGTGTACTGAGCAGCATACTAAATACGAGAAAAAGCAGAAGGAGAGAACAGAATATACCAAACTGAGAGAACACATAAAACGTGTAAGGCAATGGCCAAATCAATAGAAGGAAGATATATGTGTTTAAGGAAGGTTTGAGGCTAGATATAGAATAGGAAGTGATAGGAGGGAAAGGGAAGGCAATAGCTATAAAAGTACTTGTAAATACCAATGTGCAGAGAAGCTTAAAGACTTGCAATAAGTGATACAGTATGTCATGACATATTTATAACTCAAGCCAGCACCAGGACTGACAGCGATTATTACAGTGCGCTGCTGCCCTTCCGGCTAAAGTGCTCTGCACGGTACATGTGAAGCCTTAGGGATTTGACACCACAGACGTTATTGCCATTTTGACAAGGGACTATTCCACAAACCATGTGGTTGATTCTCCCATTCAGACCAGGCTTCAGGCATCACCTATGCAGAAATGGGTATGCAGCATCAATGTATACCAAAAGTGTAGGACATCAAGCAGCAAATCTTGTCTGTTTTCACATGGTCTTTAAGTTACAAAGCTCACAGTGACTCCAAATAAGAATAAGAATAATTACTGGCTAACTTTGCGGCCATCTTCACCTAGGAATGGGAAGTGACAGCATTCAAAGTAATACGGGAAAGAAAGAAAAAGACTCTTTGGAAAGAACAGAAAATAAATATTCAGTATGTAAAAAAAACTCTAATAATCCCTGTTTGATGGACTTTCATCCTATCCCAGAACATTTATGGAACAAGTAAAGCAATAGATAGACTGCACAGTAGCTAGCAGACTCACCGGGAACTACAGAGCTCTGGCATCGCTAAGACAGTGGGAGGATCAATATACAAGCAAGAAGCTAATTTCTTCCTATCCTGCATTTTTTTTTACACCTCCTGCAAAAACATAGATTTACACAAGAATAGTAGATAAAATGCACAGGCAGCTTTGGGTGCTGTCTCTCTGACTTCATAGGATGTGCATTTACAATAGGTTAACACAGCCCGTAACCAGACTTTATACTCTGTAAACTTCCTCTTTTGCTTATTGTGCAGGAGTGCTTTGTTGAGAATTTGACCACTTTCAAAATGGTTGCTCTTATGGAAGCAATGTGGATGAGGCAAAAGACAACTCCTTCAAGGCCAGGAGGACTAACAACCGACAGCCCCACTGGACCTGGAGGTGTTGTTGTGTATGTAGAGTGAATATTGTGAAATGAAAGCAGATTGTGTGTTTTACTTAGTGCTTTCCATTAACCACCATATGTTTTCTCTGTTAAACAGAGATAATGTTCTTTGAGCAAAATGTGCAATTTCCACCAAGTAATCCAAAAACATTAGTGGTCACTATCACGGAAAGCAAGAGAAGTCCCAGAGTCCAAGGAAAGAAACAGCGAGAGTCTTGTGACTATGACAGAACTCTTCAGAGAGAGGAAATGTTTTGTGGAGCTTTTCAAAAAGCAGAGCAGTTCCTGTAGTCTGACGGGAAAAAAATTAAACTTTTTAAGGAAATAAAAACTGTTTAAAGTTAGTTTTCCTGTCTTGTTTGCTATTTTTGTATTTGGTCCTTTCATAGTATAGTTGCAACAGTGCTTCTCCGAAAAAAGGTCCGTCTATAAATATAATTTCTTTTTCTATTTTAATACTCCTTTCTCAATATATATTTATATATTTATATTTTTAGTATTATTTTTTGAAAGGCGTCAACCTGCTGAAGTTTTGCCAGAAAGGGGATTGACTTCTTCTGGGTTCAGTGAACTCAAAAACTTGTGGCTGGTTTATGCCATCGGTCACCATATACTGTCCTTGAATTGCCCCTGGTTCCTGAGGCGGCGGGTATGCTGGAGGGACCGAGCGTGGACAGTTGACGCCAGCTAGAAGAGAAACACACACCAATTAGACTGCTATAGATCAGTGATATAACTCTTTATTAAACTGATGAAATAAGATTTTAGAAAGTAAAAGTTAGAAAACATAATTCTTTTGTTCGATCCATTTTCTGAATGTTTGCTGCCATGGAATATGGCAAGTCTACATTGCTGTCTGTACTGTCTATTACAGCAGGGTTTCTGCTGTAAGGCTGTCCAGCGAGCAGAAGACAGCTTGCACTGAAACTTTTTCTCTCTTGCCCCCCTTCTGAGAAAGGCTCTGAGAGGGAGCAGATACGTTGCTGTATTTTTTTTTTGCATTTTTTTGTAAAACGCCATTGCCCGATTGTCCACGACACTAGAGCGCTGAAACTTTGGAATTTTGGTTATATGTGAAGAGGACTGTTATTACGTCTTTAGCTTTCTGGCACCAGTTTCACTGCTTCCATCTGGCTGTCCTGCTTTATTGTGGAACATATATATATATATATATATATATATATATATATTGCTGGTCAAGTCGCACAAAAGAAAATAAAAAGCACTCCCGCACAACCTGATGTAGCTCATTCAGGCTTTTTTTTACACTTTAATAAGCATTGTATGCAAAATTAATAAATTCCAGAATACCCCTTTAACTTTTACAAGTGGATCAAGACACAATGAGGTTAAAAACTAATAAATATAAGGTTGTGCACATGGAAATTGAAAAGCCATGCCTAGATTTTTTACTAAATAGAAAACGCCTAGGTAAAGCTGAAAGAGAAAAGGATTTACTTATTTTAGGAGACAGCAAAGTTAAAGGGTACCTGTCACGATGTTTCCTCGCCCAATCGGTGTGCAGTCACACCTGCCATTAGAAGTTTGGGTAACTATGGATACAACCATGCCATGTCAGTTCCGTGTATGAGCCGTATTCTGATCCGATAGGTGTAATGCATGGAACCGAACTAGCATGGTCCTATCTATAGTTATCCAAACCTCCTATAGCAGGAGAGACTGCACACTGATTGGGTGAGGAAACATCATGACAGGTACCTTGTAGTAACCAGTGTCAGACAGCTGCTGCCAAGGCAAATAAGATCATGGGGGGGGGGGGCGGGCATCACAGGGGGCATAGATGCACATGACAAAGTAATAGTTCTACCACTGTACAAATCACTAGTCAGAACGCACATAGAATATTGTGTACAGCTGTCACTCTGTTTTACTCCTACAATACTCTTTGGCCTTAATTTTGGAGGACAAAATAACAGCTACCAAAAAAATTGGCCAAAAAAAGATGTTGTGGGGCCTAAACATAGCCTAAAATAGTAACCACTTGTATCATTTTATTTTTATTATTGATTAGATATTTTAAGTGACTCTCCGTGAACAGAATCCATCACAAACCTAACTTGAATAAGCACCAGATATCCCATTAATGTTTCCTATAGGAAAAAATAAGAAATAAATCAATGTTTTCAATTGTTCTTAAAAAATGTGCACATTTGGCTGCTCAGAGCTGGGGAAACATGAAAAAACACACACTTGGTGAACAGCTATTGACTGCCTATAGGCAACTTCATTTTGTGTAGGCTTCAGTCACTTGTAAATGAATTTAATTCTCTGCTTCTCAGACACATCTTTCTCTGTCTGGCGCATTGTCCGCATTTGTTCAGAAACCCTGCACTCACCGAAAAGCAGCATCAACTATTAGACAATACAGTCAATAGTCTTACTAATTTATCCTGCTACACCGAGCTACTGAAGTGTATGCAACACGGGGGGAAGATAGACAAAGGCTTCCTGTATACACATTTAAGTGTCGATGCTGTATTATCAGGCAACTACATCTGAAAATTATTTATTATATTTTATGTACCATGTTTCATCAGCCAAGGCATTTTTTAGTGTTATCGAGCGGTTAGGCCAGATTCACACACCTGTAATACATAGTCCATAAGCTGTATATCACAGAACCCTTTGCCTCTAACAGGACTCCCTGCACCAAATTTATTATGATACAGTGAGCTCCCAAACAGCTACAGCTGTATGCTGCTGAACAGAGGCGGCTGTGTCACTTCAACAGCGTAGTATTTAACTGTTCCAGAGCTCATTGTATCATAAGAAATTACAGGGAGTCCTGTAGAATTCAGTCTGTGATATTCAGTCATCTTATGGGCCATATATTATGGGAATCTGGCCTTGATCTGAGACCCCTTGTTTCCTAGACTTTACCACTTGAGCCATCCAAATTCACCATCTGCTGGGAGCAGTACAGCCAGGTGCAGCCCTATTTTACATATAGTTTGGGAGTGGGACATTGCGGCCATTGTGAAGGGCAGTACCACGAACAGGCATAAAGCCTTCCCTCAAGCCTATATCCACTTAATCCGGCATACATCATATAACTCATTAAGGGTGGCTTCTCATGTACCGCATTTGCGGATTTCACACTGCAAGTTTCTCACAGTCAAATGAGCTGCAATACTGCTAATTCAGCATTGAGTTGAGATAGTAAAACAGTTTAGTAGAGTATGCTGCATCTCTTTATTCTGAGCAGAGACTGGTTACTAGTGGTGTTCCACAAGGGTCCGTTCTGGGTGCTGTTCTTTTTAATATGTTAGTAAGTGACGTAGGAGAAGGTTTGGCAGGTAAGGTTTGTCTGTTTGCCAATTACAAGAAAGTGTCATAGGGTTGATATTTCTGGAGGGGTCAGTAATATGGAAAATGATTTAGTTTTACTAGATAGGTGGTCAAAACAATAAAAACTGCAGTTCAATGTTTCCAAGGAGAAGGAATCCGAGAATTATATCGGCAATTCTGTGTTGGTTTCAGAAGACTTTAGAAAAGGATTTAGGGATAGTGATTTCTGACTTAAAATGAATCACCAGTGCAGCCAGGCAGTAGGAAAAGCTAATTGTATGCTGGGCTGTATATATAATAGTATACTGGGCTGTATAGCTACAGGTATAACCAAGTAAGAAGAGAGAGATTGTGATCCCGCTGTATCGAGGTCTAGTAGGACCACACCTGAAATACTAAGTCCAATTCTGAAGACCTCACGGCAGGACTGATTGGCTGATGGGGACCGACGGGAGCCAGGAGCCTCACGTGCAGCCACGGTGCCAAGTAGGTAATGTATGCTTCGAGCAGCGAGGGGTTAAAGGGGCTGGGTTAAATACCCATTAAACTTCACACTACCAGGATTTGCAGTGGATTTCGCTGCAAATTCGCAGAGTGAAATCCGCTGCAAATCCGGTACGTGTGAAGCTACCCTTACAATTTAAATCAGAATAGTCTGGAGGAAAGAAGGGAAAGGGGGTACAAGATTGAAAACCTTTAAATATGTTAAAGGACTAATTAAGGTTCAGGAGGGAAGTGTTTAAAAAAATTAACTCAAGGACAAGAGGACACAGTGAGAGGTTAGTTGGGGGGGATGAGAAACAACAGGAGAAAATATTATAGATGTGGTTGATAAATCTACAATAACCAGATATAAACCTGCCTGGGATAAACATATATCTATCCTAAGATAATAAGAAGGTAAATACTAAAAGGGCAGACTAGATGGACCCAGTGGTATTTTTCTCCCAACAAGCTTCTATGTTTCTTTGATAGATGATAATCCATCTTGTCTCTTAGGGGGATTTCAGCAGTAAATTGAGAGTTAATACAGGTAAATAGGAGGACAGAAGAGACTGTCTCATGAGTGGTGAAAGAGCCTTTTTCTCTAAAAATATACAGTAAATTACAAAGACACACACAACAGCTTATTCTAAAGATTTACCTGAAATGATAGCTATGCTTTAAACTTTTAATATTGGAGAATTTATGTGTGTAAAGGAACGCACAGGAGTTATAATCCCCAGCATTGAAATGCAATGTAAATCTGAACTGATTTGCCTTTTTTTTAATTGCTTAAAAAAAAAAAAAAAAAGTTTGGAAATGGCACCAGAAACTTGGGTTCTGTAAAAGATTTAGATTCTATTTAAAGATCTATTAAACAGCTCCAGGTATCAACCATCTTTGCAAAAGATTAATCCATTGGTTTATTTTACTGTTAAACTGTGAAAAACTAATCTTAGCTGGTCGAATGTGTGTCCTAAGTTCTTGACAGTGTGAAACTTTTGATGATAGAGAATTGAAGATATAGGATTGAGCAATGATGTCTTGCAGACCTTCTGGCAATTGGCAGGACTCTAGCTATAAAATCCTTTTGCACTAAAAGGTCATTGTCGTCTCAATTACTCTTACTTGAAAGGGAAGTCAAATTAGGGTTCTTTCTGAGAGGCAAATTGAGTAAAGATTAAAATCAAGAAATCCTCAAGGAAAGCTTAATGGCTTAAAGTGATTACAAAGTACATGACACCATCCTGTATACCCGCATATAACGTAATGTACCCATTCTGGATGTATTAAAGGGAATGCTAGACAAAGCACAGTAGGTAGCTTTAATAATATCTCAGTTAGTTATAAAGAAATGTTTTTGTTACTTTGTGTGCTCTGGTATCATTTCATATGCTAGAGGACAGTATCCTTACTGATGGAGTCACAAGGGAAGAAGAAACATAAAGGCTAAATAGTGAGAGGTGAATATACAATGAGATATTAATTATCTGCTTTCTTTGCTTAGAGCGAATAAAGAATAAATATGTAAAACGCCGGCACAATGCATTGTCTCCATTGTGGCACTTTATACAGGCATTCATATGAGCACAACTGTTCCTGCCCCAAGTGTGTTGCTCATTATTAATAAGTGTTTACGTATGATGGCAATTGCAAAAGCAATGTAAGTCAATACTGAAATGGAAAAACATAAGCACTATACACATAGTATGTCATTTTGACATTAACATATACCTCACCAACCCTGGAAGGCAGCAACCCATAGTCCATACAAATTGTTGGTACCCAGTTTATTAGACCTAAGTGTGCCTTTGTCTATAATTGTAGGCATATAAAGGTACAGTATAGACCCAGAGCAAGCAATCTCTGCTGAATTACAAACCCATGCAACACAGATCTGTTAACCATGTGTATTAGCCCTTAATGAAATAATACTAATAATTATACAGGTGAAGGGAATTAGTGATCCTTATGTGGCAGGGGGTAAACTTTGTAATCTCTGTGTACTCTAAAATTCCCCATAGACTTTAGACAATAGTTGAACCCACCAATATTGATAGAACCAATCGACTGTTTTAAGTATATGGAGACCTCAAGAATTTTTCCAGAAGATTATGTTGGAGGGGAGAAGGTTTGGGCATGTTGGATCTTACAGTACGTTCACATTGAGAAAAAATGGCGGAATTCCGCAGTGGAGAATCCTTTCTGCCTCAGTATTCCACAATGTCTCTATGGGAGGGCTCACGAGCCTCCATTTCTATCAATGACATGTCAATTCTCTATCACAGACATGTCAATTCTTTGCGTGGAGAGTGGCGGGAGCCGAGGCGCGCAAGCCCTCCTATAGAGACACTGTGGGACACTGAGGCAGGCGGGATTCCATGGAGAAGAGCTCCACATCGTAACTCCGACGCTTTTACTCAGTGTGAACAAGGCCCCTAAAGCGACAGGTCACAGCTAGAGAGTCTGGCTGCAGCTCACTCCTCCTCTGTCGATTCGAATGTTTAGGAGAGAAAGCTGATAGCCGAATAAACATTTAGCTGGCAGCTATGGAAGGTGTATGGCCAACTGCACAGTTCAAAATAGAAGTGCGACCCAGTGGGAAAACCTGGTAAGCTCTTATATAACAGTACCTTGTGTAACATGTAACTATATAATTTTATAATGCAGGAATAAAGGTATTAATTTAACACAGAGAGCTGATGCTTCCAGGGAGCAGAAATGGGGCATCCTCTTAGAATAGAAAGAGGAAAAACCTTCTGCAAGTGACGCCTGTTTTTTACTCAGGGGGAAATTAAAGTTTCATTTGATACAATCCGTACTGCCAAGTTCCTCGCTTCTGAACATGTGAGTGCCACGTGCCTCCTGTTTTCATGCATTGAGCAGCTGCCCAAGCATTTCTCCCTAATAAATATTGCAAGCTGTTTGAGTGTCTGAGAACACATCATGGATACAAAACGAAGAGAAAATGCAGCTTGAACCACTGGGATTCTCCCTTACACCCAGCTTCAATACAAAGCATTGCTACAAAGGCAGGGTGAGTGTACAGTGCTCAGGGAATAGCAGAAGTTAACCATCTTACAGATACCTCACTAGATCAAAGGCGACAAGATGCTGCTGGATATTGTATATTGATTGCAGATGTCAACTTTTACTAATGAGGAAATTAAGCATTTAAAAAATTGAGGGACGTGAAATAGACCTACCTAACTTGGGAATGGAGGATACAGACTATGCAGAATGTGGACCGTGCTCAATGATCAGTTTACATATTGTAAGCATTCCTATATAGAGACCCAATGGACATGCTGCAAACAGTAGCGGACTGTCCCACCAGAGGACTGGAGGATTCTACGGTGTGCCCCGATGTCTATGTATTGACCTGTGCAGTTATACGGCTGGCATATGTAAGACCAGTGTGGTCACACAAGGGGACAGCCACCAGACTGCTCAGGGGAAAACAGTGGTATTGGTGTATACAACTCAAAGGGGATATTGTTACGGCCGCGGCGGCGTCCCGCGTTCCGGGCCGCCGCCGCGACCGCTACCTGCCCTATGCAGCAGCCGGTGTCCATAGTCGGGGACCCGGCGCTGCTGTCACCTCGGCCCCGGGGGGCGCCTCACCTCTCCACGCTCCTGTCTCCCGCTGTGCCGGCCGGCGCGCGCGTCCCCGCCTCCTAGGGCGCGCGCGCGCCGGCTGTCTCAGATTTAAAGGGGCAGTGCGCTCCTAATTGGTAGTTGCACCCAATCACTCCCCTATAAATCCCAGCATGCCCTGTCCTTAGGGTTGGAGCCTCTACATGCTTCCCATAGCGTTTGGCCCAGCTCCCTGTTGTTCCTGTGTCCTGTCCGTTACCTGGTCCCAAGTCCCTGTTCCTGAGTCCTGTCCGTTACCTGGTCCCAAGTCCCTGTTCCTGGTTCCTGTTCCCCTGTCACTCCACCTGTTCCCGTGTCCAGCCTGTCACGTGCTCTCTCATCTGCAGACTATTGCCTGTGCCATCTCCTGCCACGCCTCGCCTGCCGACACCAGCAACCAAGCCAGGGGTAGCGACCTGGGGGTCGCCTGCCGCAGCAAGTCCATCCCGCCTTGCGGCGGGCTCTGGTGAAAACCAGCGACCCCTTAGACTCCGCTCCCTGGTGAGGTTTGTGCCATCGCTGGTGCCGGTCCAGTGGATCCACTACTCCGGGCGTTACAGTAGGCTCCAACCATGGATCCCGGCGAGGTGCCCGATCTCCGTGACGTCGCCAGAGTGGTCACTCAGCAGGCGCAACAAATCCAGAAACAGTCACAGCAGATCCAGCAACTCACTGCCGCCTTACAGCAGCAGACTACTGCCCAGCGCACACCACCTCCTGACGCTTCTTCTTCACTCCGACTGGCCCTCCCAAGCAAGTACTCTGGGGACTCTAAGTTGTGCAGAGGATTCTTGACTCAGTGCACCATGCACATTGAACTTTTGAGTAGTCAGTTTTCCACCGAGCGCTCTAAAGTGGCTTTCATTATCAGCCTATTGGAAGGTAGAGCTCTGGCCTGGGCCACACCACTGTGGGACCGTGATGATCCAGTTGCTGCCAATCTCCGGGCCTTCCTATTTGAGTTTCGCTCCGTCTTTGAGGAACCTGCCCGTGCTTCTTCAGCCGAGACTGCTCTCCTCAATCTCTCTCAAGGCAGCTCCTCTCTTGGTGACTACGCCATCCAGTTCCGCACCCTGGCAGCCGAATTGGACTGGAACGAGGCCGCCCTATTGGCCACCTTCAAGAAGGGCCTGTCTAGTCGTGTGAGAGACGTGCTCGCTGCCCGAGACCTGCCTACCTCCCTGAACGAACTCATTCTACTGGCCACCCGAGTTGATACTCGTTTTTCGGAGAGGGAGGAGGAGGTTCGGCATGAACATTTACTAACCCGTTCCCGTCGCCATCCCCAGCTGGCGCCAGTTTTCCAGAATCCTGACCTTTCGATGTCCCAACCCTCTCCTGAGATTCCTATGCAGGTGGAACGGGCTCACCTGACGCCTGATGAAAGAATCCGGCGCCTGGAGCAGAATCTCTGTCTCTATTGCGGTGGTTCCGATCACTTCCGGCTGGGATGTCCCCTACGTCCCCAAACATCCGGAAAATGCTCGCACCTAGGTCCGGTGGGACAGGTGTCCCTAGGTGTGAATGCCACCATTCCAAGTCTGTCTATGCCAGTTTCCATCCGGACTCCCTCAGGACAAAATCATCAGACTACTGCCTTCCTCGATTCTGGGTCAGCAGGCAGTTTTATTGCGGCAACATTGGTCCAAAGATGGCGGCTACCCGTGACCCGACTAGCCAGGCCCCTGACTATCTCCTCGGTCACAGGCGAAATTCTTACCGACCGTGTGTACTACCAGACCGCATCTTTAGTCCTCCAGGTGGGTCCTTCACATCAAGAAGAGATATCCTTCTACGTCCTGCCCCATTCTTCCCCCGCGGTCCTCCTGGGACTCCCGTGGCTACAAAAACATGCCCCTCAGGTGGACTGGAGAACCGGGGAGATTCTCAGTTGGGGTCAGGACTGTTCCCACCAGTGTCTCAAGTCACCTCAGACCAAGTGTATTATGTCATTTCCTGTCCCGGCCAAGCCTCTATCCGGCCTACCGGCAGAAGACCAAGACTCGGCGGATGCCTTCTCTGCCGAGGTGTACCCTCTCCCCGTACCCAAGACTAAGGTCGTATCCTCTCACCACTGGAAGAACTTACAGAAGGTCCCTTGCCACGTTATACCGCCTGATCGCCTAGTACCAGTCGTCACCTCCACTCTTCAGAGAGTACCCCCCGGAAAGACTCATGTTCACCCTGCGCTTCGAAGAGGTATTTTGAACTGGGGACATTCCTCGTTGGAGGCCGGGCACCCGGGAGTCCGTAAGACCGGCCAACGGATCTCTCGCCACTACTGGTGGCCCAGCCTATCCCAAGATGTCAAAGACTTTGTGGCTTCCTGTGCCATTTGCAGGCAAGAAAGAGGGGGAGGCCAAAGGGGGGGGGTACTGTTACGGCCGCGGCGGCGTCCCGCGTTCCGGGCCGCCGCCGCGACCGCTACCTGCCCTATGCAGCAGCCGGTGTCCATAGTCGGGGACCCGGCGCTGCTGTCACCTCGGCCCCGGGGGGCGCCTCACCTCTCCACGCTCCTGTCTCCCGCTGTGCCGGCCGGCGCGCGCGTCCCCGCCTCCTAGGGCGCGCGCGCGCCGGCTGTCTCAGATTTAAAGGGGCAGTGCGCTCCTAATTGGTAGTTGCACCCAATCACTCCCCTATAAATCCCAGCATGCCCTGTCCTTAGGGTTGGAGCCTCTACATGCTTCCCATAGCGTTTGGCCCAGCTCCCTGTTGTTCCTGTGTCCTGTCCGTTACCTGGTCCCAAGTCCCTGTTCCTGAGTCCTGTCCGTTACCTGGTCCCAAGTCCCTGTTCCTGGTTCCTGTTCCCCTGTCACTCCACCTGTTCCCGTGTCCAGCCTGTCACGTGCTCTCTCATCTGCAGACTATTGCCTGTGCCATCTCCTGCCACGCCTCGCCTGCCGACACCAGCAACCAAGCCAGGGGTAGCGACCTGGGGGTCGCCTGCCGCAGCAAGTCCATCCCGCCTTGCGGCGGGCTCTGGTGAAAACCAGCGACCCCTTAGACTCCGCTCCCTGGTGAGGTTTGTGCCATCGCTGGTGCCGGTCCAGTGGATCCACTACTCCGGGCGTTACAGATATCCAGAGAGCAGAAAAGGTCCTATCTTTTCTGCTCTCCAGTGCTCCACTTCCTCCATCTGCCCGCCTGTGCTGATGCTTCTGCGGATATACAGTAGGGGGTGGGAGTATGTTGCGGCAGTTACTGATGTCTTGGCAACAGGGCAGGTATTGGACATTGCATGCGGGCATGGTTTCGCCAGCATACAATGCCTGCAAAGCCCACAATATGCTCCCGCCCCCTCAATATGCACCTGCCCTGCTCTCAAGATGTCTCCTTTAACTGCTGCAACTCAACCCTCTGCGTTGTTCATGCCCTTTAGGCCGCTAATTACATCTTTACCTTATGAAGCCCATTGAGATTCACTTCATCATGCTAGGCTGGACAAACCATCATCCCTCCACCTGCAGTGGTCTGCAGCAGACAGTGGATATAAATATGTGGTACTGGAACCAGTAAAGTGGAGTTTTTTTGTTTTTTTTTAATTCACCCTTATATTACAGAGGAGGCTTAATACTGTATGGGGGAGAGGGCTAAGGGTATGTATGGGCATAAAAGAGGCCTAAGGGAACAGAGGGGGCCTAATATTGTATAGGGGCAGAGAGTGGGCCTAATACTATATGTTACAATATAAAGAAGGCACATAGAGGGCCTAACAATATGGAAGGGGCATAAATGGAGTTAAAATAATACTAAGGGGCCCAGTGAGAGTCCTAACTTTACAGAGGGACGTAGATATAATGTAAGGGCTAAAAGTGGGCCTCATTACTGGACGCAATGAATAGTACATTTGTATAGTGATGAGGAGGGTACAGTAAAGTCATCGCTTTGTTACCTGCAGCAGTCTGCAGGTAATACTATGCAGAGGAACCGAGGGGGCTTAATACTAGGCATACTACACAAAGGGCAGATGGGCCTAATAATATGGAGGGGAACAGAGAGTGCTTAACAGTAAAAAGTTTGATGTAGATTGAGACACAGAGAGTGTTTAGCAATATGGAGGGGCCTCGAGGGGTTTCTAACAATACGGGGGAGTCACAAATAGAGTCCTCGCTAACTATGAGGGGACACAGTTGGGGCTTAACTATACTAGGTGGGGGGGGCACAAAGGGACCTAATTCTACTTTGAGGGCACAAAGAGGGACTAAGAAGCATAAGACTAAGAAGAGGGGTAAGAAGCCTAAATTTCTGTCTGGCTATTCTGCATTGAGTTGTGGCTCAAATATGTCACCATGGCGGTCTGGCCCAGAGGCAGGTATGTTTTGTATTCACAGAACACAGTACTTTGCATTATCTGGGTACATTACTTAAATAATGGACCAGGTCAATGGTCAGTGTCACTCTTACTGATGTCACCAGTGCAACCAGTGATTGACCTTAGTAGCTATTTGCGGAGGTCACAGGTAATCATCATTGGTGTCAGGTAAAGAAAGACATGCAGGAGTCCAGGGGAACATTGGTGCATACTTAAAGAAATAGCCATATTTCATTTAAAAATGGCTGAAAATCTTTGCCATTTTTCTTGTTATTTGGTCCTTGAGCCTTGTATTTTTGAAGCATTCCTTTTCAGGAATTACCAGTGGCTTTTCCATTCAGTGGAAGTAAATATTTTTTTTTATAAAAGGCTTTTGGTCCATGCCATTTTTTACCTCTAACATCTAAAGAAATGGACAAATACAAAAGATGGCAGAGAAAATGGTGCTTTTTTTTCCGGTCCATTTGTTCAGCCGGTCCAAAATACTGCCCCAGATTTATTGGCCTGAAACCAACACTGTCTGATTTTGCTACCAATCACAGCTTGACCTTCAATTTACTAAACCTTGTTAAGATGAGGCTGGGCAAAATCAGACAGTTTTGGTTTAGGGCCGAAAGATGAATCTGGGTCACATAGCCGTGGGTTGCCGTTTGGCTCAAAATGAACCATAATACTGTGTGTATACATAGCCCAATGGGAAAGATCTCACATCGCATTTTGTTATTTTATAAAATCTGTTGTTCTGGAAAAAAATTATGGGCCAGAAATCCCTAGGTTATTTTCATCCTTAAATTGCATAATTAACAATTCATACATAATAAATAACTCTCTCTATATAGGAAAGCGTGGGACAATGATGATGTACAGTAGCTGCAAAAGATCTCATTACTCTGTGCCTATAAGAAGTAGCTTAGATTACAGCTGCAGTCAGGAGAACGCTAAGCAGCTTTAGCCAAAGGACTTTTCCTGAAGATCCCAGTTGTGCAATAAAAGCAGCAGCCACGCTTCCTAGTAATACCCTGTCACATGTGTACACTCCAAGGGACCTCCTGCGGTTTGTCTGCAGAGTCCACTTTCTTTACGCATCATGTGTCATTACACGGCAAAGTGCTGCATAGACAATAATACTTAAACCCTTTTATTACCAGAGGGAAACACTATCCCATGTAAACAGTTAATGCAATAGCCCACATCCCTCATAGGGGATGACAGGAGGCATGGTGACAGGGCATGCATTAGGGAATTACATAGATGCGGCCTGTTACTAATGGCTATTTTTAATTGATTGTGTTTTATTTAGACAAAGTAAAGGTAGTCACTGAGACTGGTCTATATCCATGAGGATGCAGCAAAACTAATCTCTATTACTGCTACATGTAAAGTAAAAGTTAAAATAAATTAAAAGTAAAAAAATAAATAAATAAATAAATAAAACCTCAGTGTTCAATGCAATTATTCATAGGAATATCCAAGACCAAAAGAAGCTTTTTGTCTCAAGCCTTGCCTAGAAAGTCACCCAGGTGGCCCTGTTTTCATTTTGGCCGCACTGGACAAACTATTACAATAGGCACACATATAAATACAACAGGACTCGGCATCTAAGAAAGTGCTAAATACTTCAGTTACAGACAGATGGTAGTAAAGATGGAGGGAGATATACATAAATAACAGGGCCAGAAAGCCAAACTTATTAGCAATATAATAATAATCTTTATTAATATAGCGCCAACATACTCTGCAGCACTTTACAATACTTAGGGTACATGTACAGACAATATCAGACATTACATAGTAATATAAACTAATGATCAGTTCAAATAAGAGTATTGAGGGCTGTTCACAAGGGCTTACAATCTTGGAAGCGCCCACCACCATGCTCACCACACAGGCCAAGGGCGTCCTCAGCCGACCTGATCCAGATACCTACATGGTGGTAGAACTGTCAGTACAATAGAAGGTATTCTTCCTTACTCTTAAGTAGGGTTCACAATTTTAGAGTTTGTTGAGGCGTTGCCCTGTCAATTGTGAGGATACATGACAAGTCTGTAAGACATCCTCAATTTCTGGAGCTTAGAATCACATGTTCTCCTTAGTAACATTGAATTTAATATGTCCTGTTCATATGGAAATGCTCTGGGCGTTTAATATACTGGATAACAAGGTATTTAGGCCGGGAAGTGGATGAATATTTGCTTTACTTGCCTTTCTGTTTGCTTACTTTCCGCACAGTCATTGCTGCTTGCCTCTTCTGATATTCAGAAATTTCAAATCCTAGAGAAAGACAAAGAGAGGTCAGCTTTAACCTGAACACAATCACAATGTCCCCTTGAATTTAAGGTGTGAGGGACACTAGACCGCAGAAGATAGTAGTGGTCACTACTGATACCAGTATATATGCAGTGCATATGCCACACAATCTGAATATAACTGCACAGTACAATGTATTGTATTGGTTTGTGGCATTTACTTACCACGTCTATTGCTGGTATCTTGGAAACGTGACAAAAATAGAGTTTGGAATTGGAAATGTGTGGCAGCACCATAGATAATGAACAAATGGCGAGCCACAACATTTATTCCAGGGACAATCCACTCTTATGTTCAGGTACATAGTTACATAGTTGATAATGTTGAAAAAAAGAGTCAATAAACTTGAACCTATAACCCTACTGTGTTGATCCAGAAAAAGGCAAAATCCCTCATGAGGCAGATACCAATTGCCCCATCACAGTCAAAAAATTCCTTCCCGACTCCAATATGGCAATGAAAATAAATCCTTGGATCACCACCCTATCACATGAAATTCAGTGCCCACAACTTGTAATGTTGTAATATTACATTTTTTAAGAAAAGCATCCAGGCTTTCTTGAACTTATTTAACCCCTTAGCGACCCATGACGTATCTGATACGTCATGGCGCCGCGGGGGGTGTTCAGAGCGGGGTCCCGCCGGGACCCCGCTCTGAACGGCGCTGATCCCGGCTGACACGTGCAGCCGGGCAGTGCCTCTGTTAGCCGGCGCGGGTCCCGTTGCCGCGCCGGCTAATTAAGCACTTCAATGCAGCTGTCAAACCTGACAGCTGCATTGAAGTGCTTTATGCACACTATCCCTGGTGTCTAGTGGGTCGGATCTCCCCCCCGCGATGCGATCGCGGGGGGGAGATCCGTTCTTCTGGCCGTGCCGGGCCTCAGCGTCGGAATGACGCTGATCCCCGCTCGGCAGTAGATTGCTATGGCCTGCAGCAGGCCATAGCAATCTATGACCGATCTGATGGATCTTTGCTGTGTATATACACAGCATTGATCTCTATGAGAGATCAGTGCTATGTATATACAAGCCCCCCAGGGGGGCTTCTAGTCCATGTAAAAAAAAAAGTAAAAAAGTGTTTTTATTAATAAAAAATCCCCTCCCCTAATAAAAGTCCAAATCACCCCCCTTTTCCCATTTTATAAATATAAATAAATAAATAAATAAATAAACATAATCGCCCGAACTATTAATTAATCACATTCCTGATCTCGCACGGTAAACGGCGTAAGTGCAAAAAAATCCCAAAGTGCAAAATTGCGCATTTTTGGTCGCATCAAATCCAGAAAAAATTTAATAAAAAGCGATCAAAAAGTCGTATATGCGCAATCAAGGTACCGATAGATAGAACGCATCATGGCGCAAAAACTGACACCTCACACAGCCCCATAGACCAAAGGATAAAAGCGCTATAAGCCTGGGAATGGAGCGATTTTAAGTGACATATATTTGTTAATAATGGTTTGAATTTTTTACAGGCCATCCGATACAATATAAGTTATACATGTTATATATCATAGTAATCGTAACGACTTGAGGAACATGCATAACAAGTCAGTTTTACCATAGGGCGAACGGCGTAAATGCAAAACCCCCCGAAATCAAAACAAATTCGTTTTTTTTTTCAATTTGACAGCGCAAATGATTTTTTTACGGTTTCACAACATATTTTATGGAAAAATTATGCCTGTTATTGCAAAGTACAATTGGTTTCGCAAAAAATAAGCGCTCATATACGTCTCTAGGTGAAAAAATGCAAGCGCTATGGACTTTTAAACATAAAATGGAAAAAGCAAAAGCGCAAAAACGAAAATTGGCTTGGACCTTAAGGGGTTAATAAATCAGCCATGATAACACCATGTGGCAGAGAGTTCTATAGTATGACTGCTTTTACAGTAAAGAATCCCCATCTGTGCTGGTGGTAAAAACTTCTTTCCTCTAGACGTAGAGGATGCCCCCTTGTCTTGGTTACCTAGGAGTAAAAAGACCACTACAAAGATCTCTGTACTGTCCATGCATACAGTATATTTCTACATTGTAATCAGATCGCCCCTAAGACGTCTTTTTTCTAAACTAAATAACCCCAAGCTTGATAACCTGTCTTGGTACTGTAACCCACCCATTCCCTAAATAATCTTGGTCGCCCTCCTCTGCACCCGCTCCAGTTCAGCTTCATGACCTTCATATATATATACATATAGGTGCCAAAAGTTGGGGACTCAGAAGTCAGACCTTGACCAATTGTGAACATAGAGCAAAATTGTGCTACTGAATGAATGAAGGGCACTTTGCATGCATGCACTGTTGGCACTGCATTCTCTAGAAGCTTCCACACATTGCCAGCACAGAGTTCAGCAATCTACAGAAGCCCCATGGACAATTAATGGAATACTGGCTGCGCATACACAGTGCACCCAATTCATTTGGAACGGCAATTTTCCTCACACTAAGCAACTAGTTATATCGTGGATAGAGTTAAACTTTTGGAGATGATAACCACATTTAAGGGAATGTATCACCTAATTTTTTTTTTTTTTTTTTTGTCGACAAGAGACAGGTATATAAAGAAGTCCTCAAATAAATAATAAAAATGCTAATTTTGGAAATTAATTCATGGTACATAATGTGTTAAATTTTGCGTTTCCCACAAGTATAGTATTGCAAATTGAATTAAGCCTCAGAAATATATCCACCCACACAATGAATTCAACTATTTTCAGTAAGCAATTATATAAAAGCTTTTCATAACCACTCACAAGAAATACAACATACTAAAGTCTTAGGCTAATAGAACTGTAAGCCTAAATTATTGCCAAATACTTTTTCCGTACAGATTTTTCAGATGGTCGCCCACTTCTATAGGGCCATTAAAATAAAGCTCCACTTTAGATTCAACTAACATAATAAATTAGAGATTTCCCTTAATATCAGTTACCTTATATTTGGAAAATATTACCTTTAATCTTGAGTGCATTCCAATAATAACCTGTGTCTCCCACAGTGGTTATAAGGAAATGTTATGCATTTATGCATTATGCTTTTGCTAGCAGGCCTGCATGGTTATGTCTCATTCACAGGGCCACTTTATGGATCTGTGTTTTACAGATTTGTGTATGCACTGTTCTATGAAGAAACACAAAGATTTCCTACAAACCTGTAAGAACTATGAAATAGTAGCATACACTAACACATAAGGCCCCATTCCCACTGAGCAAAGCTAGCGGAATTCCGCGACGGAATTGTCCGCTGCGGAATGCCGTTAGCCTCCCGCTCATAATGGGAGTCTATGGGAGGCGCGCACTGCTGCTCTGTACGCGCTGAAGAATGAACATGTTCATTCTTCAGCGCGGACAGGGCAGGAGCGCGCGCCTCCCATAGACTCCCATTATGAGCGGGAGGCTAACGGCATTCCGCGGCGGACAATTCCGTCGCGGAATTCCGCTACCTTTGCTCAGTGGGAACGGGGCCTAACATTGTCGCTTTCTTTTAGGGTAAAATACAATGAATATGACCTCATCAGAGGTTTCCACAGGCCCATGATATATATAACCTTGTATCTGCATGAGCCCTATGAGTTACGCATTCAAAAAGCTCTGCGGTGTTGATGGCATATTGGGGCAGGTGAGTACTATATTTTTTTTATTTAAGCAGCAGTCCTTTCAAATAACAGTCCATCCCTGAACAATCCCTTTAACATATTCTTAACTTTACTATGACCTCATGGTCTTGCTTTTCAGTTGTTGAAAGAAAAATCCCATTTTACTCTTCGAGTGACTCTTTGTTATTATCGTGATCTTAGTAAAAGTTTTGGCATGTCACTTTAAGGGTGCATTCACATGTACAGGATCCATAATAGATCCGCAGCAGATCTGCAGCAGATTTGATGGTGCAGATTTGATGCTTCGCTCAGTTATTTAGATCAAATCTGCTGCGGATCCACAGCATAAAATCCGCTGTGATACGGTGTGTGTGAAGCTACCCTAAATGTATACATTAGTCAAAAGCTCCTACACTAGTGGATGATTCTGAGCTCATGTGAATATTAAAAGGTTATCTAGTTTAGTTTGCTACAGATGATAATCTTACCAATTTTCTCATCTTCCTGCACCATCTTCCTTTCTTCCCGGAAGGCACGCAGCCACCTCAGCTTCTCCTCTAGCTTCTTGGCAATATAAAGGTGCATTTCCTCAGTTTCCTTGTTATGCAATTTGAAGGCATTCTTTACGCTCACATTGAAGTCTTCATCGCGTCCATCATCTACTTCTATGACTTCAAATTTATCCATGTCCAATCGGCCCTTGTAGTACAAAATGTCCCTTCGGATTAGGTCCTATGGGTAGAGCAAGATAGAGTTAACAGACTGAACTGTAAAGTCTGCTTTGTAGGTAGTGTGTTTTGTATTTTACTATAGACTTGAATGTAACATCTTGGCCATTGTGTTATTGGCTAATGAATGCACAAACAAAAACACACATAAAAAGTTAGAGAAAGCAGCCTAAAGCTGGTGGTACACAGTCTAGGAGCTATCAAAATACTTTCATTGATCAGAGGTTACAGTATGGCTATTGTTGGAAATTTTACTCATTTTTCCTTTTCTAACTGTATATCAGCTACCTCACCAGTCATATGGATAAAGTAAAAACAAAGGTAGAAACTAAACTTTCTACTCATCGAAAGCACTTGATAAATCACCTGTTGTAGTTAAGTGGCCTAGTGAAGTAATTCCCAACCTTTTTACTTTAGATAAACCCCAGAAATCTTTCCCCTTTTGAGGAACCTGAACAGTTATTTCATCTTTACTAGAATGGGAATAGGTTTACTCTAACTATACTTTAGGTCACAGGCAAAGAAGTAAAGAAATATACATTGTTATATGATTCCTGTTATTTATGCTGTACAATGGACAGGTCTGAATCTTATTAATGTATCCTGGTCACAATTACAGACATACCGGTTTAAAAAACATTACATACATTTTAAGTAAAGCAGTGTTCACATTGACATCATTGCTTCTGTTTTATGGAAAACCATAAAGGATGTGATGAAACAGTCATCATAATGGACATTGATGAATTTATAATGGCTCCATTAAGTTTAAGCGATTTGTTTGTTTTTTACTGGATGGAATAGAGCAGCATGCAAGACTATTATGGTTGACAGTGATCAACTGAAGTAACAGATGTGTGAACAGAGTCAAAGCCTCACTATGGTTTTGCCTGTGGCCTTTAAAGTCGCTTCCCATAAGGTATATATCATAAAAGCACCTGTAGTTACTGGAAAATACTTGGAAGCGAAAGACCTCACTGTCCAGTGAGGAAATAAAAAAAGGAAAGGAAAACCCTCTCTGTTAGGAAGGTTAGGAAAGTGTAAGCTGCAATCATTTGGATGAGAGCCAAGAAAAGGCAAGAAACCATCTGGAGAAATGGCTTCTGCTGCTTTCGAGACTGCCAGACATGGTGCAGAAGGTTTGTGAGATAGCAAGGTGGCTAAATGACTTATAGCTGGGAAAGCAAAAAGCAACAAAGATATCAAACTGAGAAGTCTTTGCCCAGTACTCAGGATTAAAGATGCAGACATTTATTATTACTAGTCGAAGAACATCCCAAATGCAAAGAACAAAATTCTAAGGAAGAACGCCCTGAAGTAAGAGAAGTAAGAGCTTTCTGCAGAGCTCAAATGGAATTATAAAGAATATATATATACTGTATTTTTTTTTATTGTTTAATTGGTTGAAACATGTGTAATGTCAGGTGCCATGTCATCCGTGCCTCTTAAGCTTACATCTATAGTGCACTTTAATAAAATTCTGGCCGGATCTGTATAAGCAAATAGGTTAAGTGTGTGTACAGTACTTTCATCACAAATCACAAGTACTGTATGCTCATGAACACTTAAAGCGACTCTGCACCCACTATCTGCCTCTCCCCACAAACCGCTTATACCTTTGGATAGCTGCTTTTAATCCAAAATCTGTCCTGGGGTCCGCTCAGCGGGTGATGCAGTTATTGTCCTTAAAAAACAACTTTTAAACTTGCAGCCCTGTGTCAAATTGGCCTAGAGTGACTGTGGATTAGCATTGAACCGCCCCTCCGTCCCTCCTGTCTGTCCTCTTCACCATTAGGAATGCCCCAGGCAAGATTTTTCCTATTCATCACCTTCCTAAACACTGCACAAGTGCTGGATCGTTAAGGCCCCTGTGCAGTGTTCAGACAGGTGATTAATAGGATAAATTGTTCTAGGGGCATTCCTAATGGTGAAGAGAGTGGGGAGGAGGGACAGAGAGGCGGTGCAAGACTAGGGCACACACACTCCAGGCCACACTAATTTGACACAGG
Organism: Dendropsophus ebraccatus; assembly: GCF_027789765.1. Classification (NCBI taxonomy): domain Eukaryota; kingdom Metazoa; phylum Chordata; class Amphibia; order Anura; family Hylidae; genus Dendropsophus; species Dendropsophus ebraccatus. Next base: position 49,052,406 of record NC_091463.1, read on the forward strand.
GCTGCAAGTTTAAAAGTTGTTTTTAGGACAATAACTGCATCACCTGCCGAACGGACCCCAGGACAGATCTTGCATTAGAAGTAGCTATAAGAAGGTACAAGCGGTTAGGAGGGGGCAGATTGTGGGTACAGAGTCGCTTAAAGAGAGCAAGAAAGTAGAATCAAAGAGTCAACTTTGTGGTATAAGAATGGTCAGAAACCCATTACATTTTATTTTGCCGCAACTCAACACTTAAAGTAATATAAAAATAATATAAAAATCAGTCTTTACTATATGGTGGGTTCGAAAGACGCACAATGATCTCAGACTCTAATATTGTAGGTTTATTTATTGGACTTTATGTCTTGGGGACATATCTAGACCATTAGGGAGCGATGGTAGGGACGATGTGGACAAGCACTATAAAATAGTTATATTCCAGATGGTGGCAATGACAAAATTACAAACAAACTACAATAGTATTCTCACCTTTTTACATAGAACCAACTGGTGATCGAATAAGAAGAAGACTCTCTGTTGCTGGCGTCCATATGGCTGGTAAATCCATTGCATCTCCCCAGTATAGATAAGTTCTGAACTTCTGTCCAGGATATCATCACCCTATGTAATACAGATACAAGGAATGAATCATGCAGTATAGTAACATTTCTAGGCACAAAACATTATATTTTGCAAGAGAAAAAAAAGAACCTTAACCAAAATATTTGAAAACCATCAAGCTCTATTAAACTAATGGCTTGTCCTCATCTTCTACAATAACCTAATTGTATAGTATGGGATAAATTACATGGAATACTTGCACATTAAAAAAGGTATTCCAGTGAATTTTCTTTTCTATCAGTGTCAGAAAGTTTTATAGATTTGCAATTTACTTGTGTTTAAAAATGTTAAGTTTTCCAGTACTTATCAGCTGCTGTATGTCCAGCAGGAAGTGTTTCCAGTCTGACACGGTGCTCTCTGCTGCCACCTCTGTCCATGACATTATCTGTGCAATGCAGGAGAGGTTTTCCATGGGGATTTGCTACTCATCTGGACAGTTCTTTTTGAGGCCAGAGGTGGCAGCTGAGAGCACTGGAAAGAATACACCACTTCCTGCAGGACATACAGCAGCTGATAAGTACTGAAAACTTGAGATTTTCAAATAGAAGTAATTTACAAATATATATAACTTTTGGACACTAGATGATTTGAAAGATTTTTTTACTACTTAAATACCCCTTTAAAGGGGTAGTGTGGCAGTAAAAAATTATTCACAGGATAACACACATTACAAAGTTATACAACTTTGTAATGTATGTTATGTCTGTGAATGGCCCCCTTCCCCGTGTCCCACCACCCCCACCCGTGTACCCGGAAGTGTAGTGCATTATACATACCTGATCCGTGCCTACACGCGTCTGCCATCTTGTGCCAAACGTCATCTTCGGCCGGCCGGCCCGAACACCTTCGATCTTCCCGAGTGCCGGCCGCGTCATCAGCTGCTCAGCCGCGATTGGCTGAGCATAACTGTAATGCACTACACTTCCGGGTACACGGGTGGGGGTGGTGGGACACGGGGAAGGGGGCCATTTACACACATAACATACATTAAAAAGTTGTATAACTTTGTAATGTGTGTTATCCTGTGAATATTTTTTTACCGCCGCACTACCCCTTTAAAGGGGTATTTAAGTAGTAAAAAAATCTTTCAAATCATCTAGTGTCCAAAAGTTATATATATTTGTAAATTACTTCTATTTGAAAATCTCAAGTTTTTCAATACTTATCAGCTGCTGTATGTCCTGCAGGAAGTGGTGTATATCTTTCCAGTGCTCTCAGCTGCCACCTCTGGCCTCAAAAAGAACTGTCCAGATAAGTAGCAAATCCCCATGGAAAACCTCTCCTGTATTGCAAAGATAATGTCATGGACAGAGGTGGCAGCAGAGAGCACTGTGTCAGACTGGAAACACTTCCTGCTGGACATACAGCAGCTGATAAGTACTGGAAAACTTAACATTTTTAAACACAAGTAAATTGCAAATCTATAAAACTTTCTGACACTGATAGAAAAGAAAATTCACTGGAATACCTTTTTTAATGTGCAAGTATTCCATGTAATTTATCCCATACTATACAATTAGGTTATTGTAGAAGATGAGGACAAGCCATTAGTTTAATAGAGCTTGATGGTTTTCAAATATTGAGCCGCGATTGGCCGAGCACAGTTATGCTCAGCCAATCGCGGCTGAGCAGCTGATGACGCGGCCGGCACTCGGGAAGATCGAAGGTGTTCGGGTCGGCCGGCCGAAGATGACGTTTGGCACAAGATGGCGGACGTGTGTTGGCACGGATCAGGAATGTATAATGCACTACACTTCCGGGTACACGGGTGGGGGTGGTGGGACACGGGGAAGGGGGCCATTTACAGACATAACATACATTACAAAGTTGTATAACTTTGTAATGTGTGTTATTCTGTGAATAATTTTTTACCGCGGCACTACCCCTTTAAATACTTGTAACAGGACCTATTTGTAACAGTTTACACTTAGATGCTTATGGAGCAAAAATAAGTTAAGAAAGCCCAAAACAAAAACAGTTAAATATACTCTGTACAAGTTAATTATGAGCAAATTCATTGTCTTATTTTCATTCATTCATTGTCTTATGTAGAGATGAGCGAACCTCGAGCATGCTCGAGTCGATCCGAACCCGAACTTTCGGGTCGATTAGCGGTGGCTGCTGAAGTTGAATAAAGCCCTAAGGCTATGTGGAAATCATGGATATAGTCATTGGCTGTATCCATGTTTTCCAGACAACCTCAGAGCTTTATCCAAGTTCAGCAGCCCCAGCTAATCAAATGCCGAAAGTTTGGGTTTGGATCGACTCGAACCCGGTTCGCTCATCTCTAGTTATATGGATGCACTGCGCTATTTGACATAACATTACCTATTTCTCCGATTCACATAACCATCCCTGTTGAAACCTTGGTATCTATAACATGCAGTGGTTTATCAGTACACTCCTACTATATAGGTATATATTGCTATATTTATTAAGGGGGTAGTTGAAGTATCTAATGCTGGCTTTATACGGAACGATTATCGCAGGGCCGGCGTCAGCACCCGGCATACTCATGCAAGTGCCGGGGCCGAAGGCCGCTCAGGGGGCACCCGACACTTACCCGAGCAGTGAGCCAGACGCCCGCCTCATCACCAACCTCCGGACACCTGGGGGGGAGGGTGCTGCCGACCCTGAGTCCGGGTGTGTGTGTGTGTGGGGGGGGGGGGGGTTGCTAGAAGGACCTGCTGTGTTTGCTGCAAAGCAATGGGGAAGGACCTGTGGTGACATCATAAGGGGGCAGGGCTGAGAACGGGAGAGGCTGCATATGGATGAAGGACCTGTGATCATTGTCATGTGACATGAGGGGTTGGGGCTCACTTATACCTTCTTTCTGTATGCTGTGAGTTGTAGTTCTCCTCTTATACCTCCTCCTGTAATGGCCTCTGATCTCCCATAATAACAGGCTGTCCATGCTGGGAGTTGTAGTCATCCTCTTATACCTCCTCCTGTGATGTCCTCTGATCTCCCATAATAACAGGCTGTCCATGCTGGGAGTTGTAGTCCTCCTATTATATCTCCTCCTGTGATGTCCTCTGATCTCCCATAATAACAGGCTGGACATGCTGGGAGTTGTAGTTCCCCCGGTATACCTCATGTAATGAGGACCCGTCCCCCGCCCGGATTTTCTTTTGTTGAGGGAGAGCAGGTGGCATTACTATGGAGGCAGGGGACATTACTATGGGGAGCAGGGGACATTACTATGGGGAGCAGGGAACATTACTATGGGGGCAGGAGACATTACTATGGGGGCAGAGCAAGGGGCATTACTATGGGGGCAGAGGACATTACTATGGGGCAGGGGACATTACTATGGGGCAGAGGACATTACTATGGGGCAGGGGACATTACTATGGGGGCAGAGCAGGGGCATTACTATGGGGACAGAGCAGGGGACATTACTATGGGGGCAGGGGACATTACTGTGGGGGCAGAGGATATTACTATGGGGCAGGGGACATTACTATGGGGGCAGGGGACATTACTATGGGGGCAGAGGAAATTACTATGAGGCAGGGGACATTACTTTTGGGGGCAGAGCAGGGGCATTACTGTGGGGACACAGCAGGGGACATTACTATGGGGAGCAGGGGACATTACTATGGGGAGCAGGGGACATTAATATGGGGGCAGGGGACATTACTATGGGGAGTAGGGGATATTACTATGGGGAGTAGGGGATATTACTATTGGGGCAGGGTACATTACTATGGGGAGCAGGGGATATTACTATGGGGGCATGGCAGGGTACATTACTATGGGGACAGAGGGCATCTTTACTATATGGAGGGCACAGCACTGGGACATTATTACTATATGGCGGGCACAGCACTGGACCTACAAACCTCCTAACTTTACTGCACATGACACCAAACAGTGGAGTTACTACTGTATGGGAGTCTATGAGTGGGAAAAAGGGAAGGAAGTTGCTGGAAATGTGCAGAGTCTAACATGTTTGTCTGACAGGTCCCGAAGAGATGAATTGTAGCTTGAAGATATCATCATGGAGGTCTGGGCAAGATGGAGAGGAAACGGAGAGCGATCGCCTCAGATCAAAGAAGACGTCACCTGTGAGTTACTGGATTATGTTTTTTTTTCAGTATTTTGTCAAACTTTATTTGGTAGGTGTGCCCCGAGGTGTGCTATACAAAGGGGCCTGCTGAGGCTCTCTCGCCCAAGGGCCCACAAAAACCTGGAGCCAGCCCTGGATTATCGTTCGAATTTGCACGATAACGATCGAATTCGACCGCTAATCGTACGTGTAAACGCAGCGAACGATCGAACGACGAGTGAGAAATCGTTAATTTTGCCGATCGTTCCGTGTAAACAGTCGTCGCGCGAAAGTCCGGCCGCCCGCAGATTGGCCCCCCGCTGATCAGCAGCCTGGCGCCCCGCTCATCCGCAGCCCCCTGCGCCGTCTCGATCGCCACCCCGCCGCCCTGATCGGCACCCCCGCCGCCGCCTCTCTGATCGTCACCCCCGCCACTGCCGCTCCGATCGCCCCCGGCGCCGATGCCGCTCCCGCTCCGATCGCCCCCGCCGCCCCGGCCACGAGCATACGTTACCTGCTCCGCGTAGCAGGTCTTCGAAATCCCCGGCTACCCTCTTCAGTGCATTGATTGGCTGAAGAGGTGAGCCGGGAATTTCAAATGGCTCCTCTTCAGCCAATCAGTGCTCCTCTTCAGCACTGATTGGCTGAAGAAGAGCCGTTTGAAATTCCTGGCTCTCCTCTTCAGCCAATCAATGCACGGCAGCACTGATCGGCTGAAGAGGGGAGCCGGGAATTTCAAACGACTCTTCTTCAGCCAATCAGTGCTGAAGAGGAGCACTGATTGGCTGAAGAGGAGCCGTTTGAAATTCCCGGCCCACCTCTTCAGCCAATCAATGCACTGAAGAGGGGAGCCGGGGATTTCGAAGACCTGCTACGCGGAGCAGATAACGTATGCTTGCGGCGGGGGGCGATCGGAGCGGCGGCAGTGGGGCGATCGGAGCTGCGAGCGGGGGGCAGGGCTGCGGGAGGCCCAGGCTGCGGGCGCGCGATCGCAAAACGATCGCAAAACGATCGCAAAACGATTTTTCCGTATGATATATCGTACCGTCTAAACGCTGATCATTATGGAAAAAAAATTTGTTACTCCGACATCGTTAATCGTACGATCGGGCCAGTTATCGTTTCGTGTAAACCCAGCATAAGGGTCCATTTACACAGAAAGATTATCTGACAGATTATCTGCCAAAGATTTGAAGCTAAAGTCAGAAACAGACTATACACAGAGATCAGGTCATAAAGGAAAGCCTGAGATTTTTCCTCGTTTCAAATCCATTCCTGGCTTTGCCTTCGAATCTTTGGCAGATAATCTGTCAGATAATCTTTCTGTGTAAATGGACCCTAATAGAAGACTAGAAACGGCTACTATGAGGAACTCTCACACATCCATGCATTACATGAAACAGCATTCAGGCTCTGTAATACTTTGATTTGCCTGTGGGGGCACTGCAGGGAAATACTGTACCTTATCCCAGGTTATAAACAGATTTAATGTGATTGCTGTGGGTCCCTTAAAAGCACTTATTACAGTTAGAGTTCCTAGCAAAAAGGCATTGTCCAAAGCTAGCAACCCCTTTAACCCCTTAAAGACGCATGATGGGTATACCCGTCATGTGGCCATTAAGGGTGATCAGAGAGGGCTCCCGGCTGAGCCCTCTCTGCAGCCTGCGGTCCCCAGTTGCTATGTGTAGCCAGGGACCGCGGGTATTAGCCGCCGCGGCCGGCTAATTAACTATTTAAATGCAGCTGTCAAAGCTGACAGCTGCATTTGAATAGTGGTGGAGGCCCTCTCTGGTGTCTAGTGGGGGATCTCCCCCCGCGATGCGATCGCGGAGGGGAGATCCGTTGTACTGAGCCAGCCGGGACTCAGCGTCGGAATGACGCTGATCCCGGCTCGGCAATCCATGTAGATGGTCTGCAGCAGACCATTATAATAGAGCATCGATGATGAATCATTGCTCTATTACATACACAGCATTGATCTCAATGGGAGATCAGTGCTGTGTATATAGAAGTCCCCCAGGGGGGATCAGTGCTGTGTATATAGAAGTCCCCCAGGGGGCTTCTAATTACTGTTAGTGAAGAAAAAAATAAAATAAAGTGATTTTATTAATAAAAAAATCCCCTCCCCTAATAAAAGTTTGAATCACCCCCCTTTTCCCATGTTATAAATAAAAATAAATTAAAAAATAAACATATTTGGTATCGACGCGTACGTAATTGCCCGAACTATTAAATGATTACATTCCTGATCTCGCACAGTAAACGGCGTAAGCATTAAAACCCGCCAAAGTGCAAAATAGCGCATTTTTGTTTACATTAAATCCAGACCTTTTTTTATAAAAAGTGATCAAAAAGTCGCATATACGCAAACAAGGTATCAAAAGAAAGAACAGATTGCGGCACAAAAAATTACACCTCACACAGCCCCATAGACCAAACAATAAAAGTGCTATAAGGATGGGAATAGAGCGATTTTAAACACATTTAGTTTTCTTTTAAAGGTTTACATTTTTTAAAAGCCATCAAATAATATAAAAGTTATGCAAGTTACATATCATTGTAATCGTACTGACTTGAGGGACATAGATAACATGTCAATGTTAACAATAGCGTAAAAACGAAACCCCTCGAAATAAAAGGAATTGCACCTTTTTTTTCAAATTTCACTGCACATATAATTTTTTTCAGTTTTTTCAGCATATTTTATAGAAAATTAAGTCTGTATTTGCAAAGTATTAGGGCTCATGTGGGTTTGTAGGGGGAAATATGCAAGCTCAGTGGCCTTTTAAACATGAGGAGGAAAAAAACGAAAGTGCAAACATGAAAACTGGCTCCGTCCTTAAAGGGTTAATAATGGAAGCATTCATTCACCTTTATATACAAGTTATGCTTTATACATAACACAATATGTTGTCCTATTATATTGTACTTTTGTGCGATTGACTGGCCATGCTACTGTACTATAGTAGTTACAGATGTACAGTACATGTCCATATACAATGATCACTGTAACTTTTCATTCATAATCTCTACATGTGCAGAATATTTCCTAGTAAGTTTCCAAGCACTATACTGTTGTAGCAACGTCAGCATTATACATGTGTTATTATACAACCTTATCCTCTGATACTAAAATCCCACCCTAGAGGTGGTTGTATCAACGCCTCGGATGTAACAGCTTGGTAAATACAAAGAAGGAAAGCATTAGAAGATTTCGATTGCTAATAACACTGTTCAGCCACATTGTATGAAAGGGAGTTATTTACTTGTGAAGTGGGTGCAGTAATTCCTGATTTAGTGAGTGGCATCGCTGCGTTCTAATTAGGGACTCACAGACTGATTAGCACTGCAGGCGAGGGGGAGATCAGACAGGAGGGAAAGCAAAAGCAACGTCTCTCCTTTTTTTCACCAGGCTCCCTTTTTGATGCTTTCTGTTGTTTGAAAACCCTGTTGTAGTCTCTGACTTTATTTTCCTCAAGAGATTTGCTGATCAAGCTGGCCCTGTCTCCAGAACAGCATCTTAGCGGCACGATGCACGGTTTTCAGCCCAGCGTTTGATGTGAGAAGCCATGAAAAAAGGGCTTTTAAATGTGAGTTTCAATGCCTTACTGGAGAATCTGAACACACATGAAAGCATTTGAGTTGACAGCTATGTAGGCAGTTCTTCTATTATGCACAAAACTGGTTAACCTTTCTACTGCTGGATATGGTAGATCAACCCAGGGATGGTAGGCCCTTGTTGACTAGTTATTGATTTGGGTGCTTGCAGAGATAGTTTGGGGAGGAGACTTAAGAAGAACTTGCTATATTAAAAGCGCCTTCACTGTACACCGAATATTTTTATACCAAACATTGGGACAAACCTCATCATATGAAAATTGCCTTTGGGAATCCTGTGTAGCTCAGCTTGCAGGTATACGACCCAGGTTTTGGCTATGTTCACACAGCGTTTTTTCAGCTCAGTTTAAAATGACGTCCGTTATTTTGAGTTAAAATAACGGACGTTATTTAGCAGCCTGGCCTCCCCTTAGTGCAATTACTGGTGTTTGCACATTATTTTGGTTCGGGATTACTAATTGTCCTTTGGGTGCGGCTTAATTGAAAAGTCCATTGAATTTAATAGTAAAGACAGAGAAAGAACGATGGAAAAAAGAAAACTGTGTGTGAACTGCTAGTAAAAAAACGAGTTCATTATTTTGACGTCGGTGGCAAAAACGTCCGTTATTCAATACCCTGTGTGCATTGGACGTCCGTCTTCCCATTGACTTCAATGCATTGTCATTGCAGTCAGATAAATTGCGGCAAAAACGACCGTTATTTTAAATATGAAAATCGCCTTTTCTCTATTTTTGACGTTGTGTGAACATAGCCTTTCTCTGTATCACTCTCTCTCCTGCATATAGCAGATGCTAAGCTCCACACACTTACTGTTATTTGTCCTGATCTAAATACTGCTAGAGACAGAATTCCTCTGACAACAGGCAGTGGACCAAAAATTGCAGAGAACTAAGACACCTAGTGGCCAAGACATTATGGCTAGTTTTTTTGGGTTAAGGTGACATTTACAAAAATGTTAGGAATAACATCAAATCAAGTGATAGGCTATCAAAGGAAGAGAAGTTGAAACAATAGCGACCAATTAACTCATTCAGTAATTGTTTACAGTGACAATTTTATGGCCATAAGATTAAGTGCAATGTCTTTTTTCAGCTATTTACGGGTCAATTTTATTTATATTAAATGTTTTAATCGTGTTATAAATTGTAAAAATAAATTTTTTTAACAAGGCTGAATAAAAATTGATAAATTTGCCAAATGACTGCAAGCTAATTAAAAAATTAACCTGATTGCAGCCCATTTTGTTGCTTAAAATAGTTAGTGACCTTTTTTGTTGCTAAAAATAGTGTGTTCACAAAGCCTTAGCTTTAATATATGTAACAATCCCAGGAACCAAAATACATCTATAAAAATAGCACTTAAGCGACATAGATATCAGGAATAGTAAACTGCTGCCAAACAACATGGTGTTAATATAATCACCCTGAGACAAGGCAACCAATAACATACGCCAGTTGCACTTGTTTCTGCAGCAGAGTATTCAATTTGGTTTCAATTAGGTTCTCCGGGCCTCTCAGCTGCCAGTCTTTGCTCCCTATCAGCTCCGCCGAGGATTATTCGGGGCGCATTGAAGCACACAGCTGTGACTCCTCATTTAGAGGGGACTGGCTCAGTCAGATAACAGATGCAGCTGGGAACACGTCATGTACACAAGGCTGGAGATGCTAGGGTCTTCCAAGGGGAAAATTATTCCACATTGGTTGACATATTGACCATGTTACCTTTGTTTTAAAATATATCCATTAGTAAGATAAGTGTTTGTGGAAATGTTAGTAATATAGAAAAGAATGAGAAAGAACTGAATCATTTCTGTGAAATGTATTATAATAAGGCAGGAGGATGTGTGTTGTGCCTAAGTACAAAACTTAATTATTATGTTTCCAGGATTATAACACTGTTGGCCTATCCATCGAATGGGCCATCAATATTCAACTATCAGCACCCCAGCAAATCAGCTGACTGATCCCCTGACCCCATTAGTTACCAAGAAAATCACTGTAGAGGGTGAAAGTACTGAAGCTCTGTTCTATTTACTTAAAGAAGAAGTCTACAAAAAATGAAAACTACAGTGCACACAGGTGGTGGGAGGAAACATAATAAACAATCAATACTTACCTGTTCCGGTGCCCCCAAAGCAGCTTTATCAAAATGGCTCAGGCTGACTGATCAATCTGGCATATCTAAAGACTATTTAGTCTAAGTTTAGATCAACCATTAGTAGGCTAATTTCAAACCAGAATCTAGTGCCAAAATGTTGGCGTTTATGTTGACACTTTGAGGCCATGCTCTCTTTTACTGAAACTGTCAAAAAGTGGCCATGCACACACATGATTTGGCCTTTTTCTAGCAATTAGAACTGCAGATTTTTATACAAAAGAAGTAGAAACAGAGTCTGTATTCTTATTTAAAAATGTATTTTAAATGGCCGTATATACTGGGCACAAAATGGCTGATTGTTAGTCAAAATCATTCATGATAAATGACACATCAATTAATTTAATGATCATTGAAATAACATCCAGCAGTGTGTGCACTCACAGCCAATTCTGCCAATTGAGCAAAATAGATAATATTACAACAGTACTACAATAAAACAAGACCATTTTTGCACCATAAAAACAGCATTTTCATGCTAAAAAAGGCAATTTTACTGCATGAACATAATAAATATGGTGCACATCATGTAAGACAGTTTAGTGGCATAAATTGCACCAGACTTCTGGTGCATTTGCAGCAGTATTGCTAGGCCTAAGTCCTAGGAAAATGTAGAGGAACCTAACCTGCTGATAGCCACCTATTGCACATGAGGCAAAGGAGAAGAGAATGTCCCCATTAGGAGCCTTTCCCTACCCCCACAGTGTAAGCCAGATGGGAGCGGGGCAGTGCTCCTAATGGTGTTCCGGACTGAGGATTACACTGCCAACAGCACGGGAACAGTGCCAAGGAGGAAGGTAACAGACATACCTTCCTCCTCTGTGCCCCATGAGCAATAGAGAGCTAGCAGCAGGTTACTACTGATAGTTCCCTTTTTTACATATTAATAAATAAATCAATTAATTTCTTCTGATTTTTTTTCAAATTTTCCATTGTATTTCCTTTTTCATCTTGTGATGATAAGGAGGAGGCTGCTGTAAAGGTGACACCTCAGCCTCTCCTCCCTGTGCACTGACCTCTTTTAAGGTCACAGTGTGTGCCCACAATTTTCCCATTCATGTCAATGAGACAGATCCTGTCTGTTGTTGCCTATATCCATGAGGCTTGCTGTATAACATATCTCTATATTTTTCTTTTGGAGAAACATAGTACAAAAGTGATTCAAGAATTAAAGTTACTGTTGTAACTTAGTTGTTTGTAGACTGGGCACCTAAAACGCTGGATTCAGGGGTCAGAAAGGTCAGTGCTTATCTAGGAATTTGCTGACAGAAGATTGCAGGGTGTAGTGCAGTGCAGGACTCCTCCGTGCTCAGTCACTCCTAACAGCCCCTCCCCTCTCCATAGCCACATAATGGAGACAGAAATCCTGCTTTTTCTGAAGTCAGGGGGTAGCTAGGAAAACAGCTCTTTCAGTACAGAAGGAAAATTTTTGCTAAATAAAACCTATTACAGAGTTTCTTAAAATCGCTTGTACTATTGATATTTATTGTTTTCAGAAAAATTACCCTGAAATGACAGTTACACTTTAAATTCAGCCAATGTAGGAGGCTCGGACCTACCCAGTGTTTTGCTATCAGCTTTTTTTTGCCTGATACAGTAGTCAGAAGACAGCTGTCTGTTGACCCTCTGTTACAGATATTTGAGTCACATAGCCCAGAATTAAAACCTTTGGATCTGCTGTAAATGATATTACAGTGATATTAAGAATTAATCAACGCAATTATTTGACTTTAATATTTACAGAGCTTTGGACAGTTCCGCATAATAAGGTCAGCCCCTGGAGTATTACATTGGACACAGGCAACATTGGTCCTAAGGGCCATTTTGCGTAACAGGATGTTCTATAAACTCTATGAATTAAATATAGCTGAGACAGTCTGTGTGATTCTTCTTTAGGTTGAAAAAAACATGTTGTCTATCAAATTTTCTGAATCCAATTATGTATCATCCAATATAACCCTCAGGCTATGTTCACACAACCTTTTTTCTTTTCTAATTATTTGGATAGTAAGAACTCTACCTAGTAGTACAATTGGTATTGTGGGTGTATTGAGATTGCACTACTTGGTTGGCACCGGAAAACCAATAAATATATGTATTTTTAGTAGGCTCTCTAGCATACCCCCTTAGAACGGCTAAATCATAACTCTTTAGTATTGCGTAGATCAATGATCTACACAATACTAAAGAGTTATGATTTAGCTTTTTTTCTTTTCTGTTTATAATTTTTGACATATATCATTTTGAGTCCAAAATAACGTCCGTTATTTTGAGGATTGGCCACCTGTCAGTGCAATAACAGCTGTGAGTACATTAAAGTCCGTTGAATTTAATAGTAAAAGCGGAGAAAGGAACGGTGACAAAAGAAAAACTGTGTGTGAACAGCTAAAAATTACCATCCGCTGTTTGCAAAAGACGTCTGAAAATAACTGTCATGATCATTATTTTGATGTCCGCGCAGTTAATGTCCGTCATTTTACACACTGCGTTCATTGGACATCCGTCATTCATTGACTTCGATGCATTGCATTGCAATCAGTTAAATTGTCTTTTTAACCTCTTAACGACGCATGACGGGTATACCCGTCATGCGGCCATTAAGAGTAAACAGAGAGGGCTCCCGGCGTGAGCCCTCTCTGCAGCGTGCGGTCCCCGGTTGCTAAGTGCAGCCAGGGACCACGTGTATTAGCCGGCGCGGCCGATCGCCGCGGCCGGCTAATTAACTATTCAAATGCCGCTGTCAAAGCTGACAGCTGCATTTGAATAGCAGCTGTGCCCCCTCTCCCTGGTGTCTAGTGGGGGATCTCCCCCCCGCGATGCGATCGCGGGGGGGAAATCCGTTCTAATGAGCCGGCCGGGGTTCAGCGTCGGAATGACGCTGATCCCGGCTCTTGAATCTATTCAGATGGTCTGCAGCAGACCATTATAATAGAGCACCGATCTGATGGATCATTGCTCTATTATATACACAGGATTGATCTCAATGGGAGATCAGTTCTGTGTATATAGAAGTCCCCCAGGGGGCTTCATATTACTGTAAGGGAAAGTTAAAAAAAGTGTTTTTATTAATAAAAAATCCCCTCCACTAATAAAAGTCTGAATCACCCCCCTTTTCCCATTTTACAAATAAAAATAAATAAATAAATAAATAAACATATTTGGTATCGCCGCGTGCGTAATCGCCCGAACTATTAATTAATCACATTCCTGATCTCGCACGGTAAACGGTGTAAGCGCAAAAAAATCCCAAAGTGCAAAATTGAGCATTTTTGGTCGCATCAAATCCAGAAAAAATGTAATATAAAGCGATCAAAAAGTCGCATATGCACAATCAAGGTACCGATAGAAAGAACACATCATGGCGCAAAAAATGACACCGACACAGCCCCATAGACCAAAGGATAAAAGTGCTATAAGCCTGGGAATAGAGCGATTTTAAGGAACGTATATTTGTTAACAATGGTTTTAATTTTTTACAGGCCATCAGATACAAGAAAAGTTATACATGTTACATATCGTTTTAATCGTAATGGCTTGAGGAACATATATAACAACTAAGTTTTTCCATAGGACACATGGCATAAAAATGAAGCCCCCCCAAAGAAAAATAATTGCGTTTTTTTTTTTTCAATTTCACTGCGCAAATAATTTTTTTCTGGTTTTGCAGCATATTTTATGGAAAAATTCAGTCTGTCATTGCGAAGTACAATTAGTGACGCAAAAAATAAGGGCTCATGTGGGTCTGTAGGTGTAAAATGCAAGTGCTATGGCCTTTTAAGCACATGGAGGAAAAAACGAAAACGCAAAAACGAAAGTTAGCACGGTCCTTAAAGGGTTAAACAGAAAAACAGACGTCTTTTTTCTTTTTTTTGACGTTGTGTGAACATAACCTTATGCTATGTTCACACATTGTATTTTGTAACGAATATTGAGATGCAAAATATCTAAAAAAAAATGTCTGAAAAATAATAGCTCAGCCTTCATTTCTAAAAATGAGCTGTTATTGGTTGCTACCTGTCTGAGGCATAAATCAGACAAACCTGGGTCACAGCTTTTTTTTTCCTAACCAACTGCATTTGAAGGAGAAGTCCAGCGAACATTTTTATTAAAGTATTGTATTGCCCCCCAAAAGATATACAATTACGGGAAATGGACATAAAGGTTTTTTTCCCCTGCACTTACTACTGCATCAAGGCTTCCCTTCCTGGATAAAATGGTGATGTCATGCCCAGAGCTGTGCGGGCTGTGGCTGCTGGAGAGGATGATGGCAGAGGGATGCTTAGTGTCCCTCCAGTGCCCTGTGTCCCTCTGTGTCCCCCTGCCATCATCCTCTCCAGCAGTCACAGCCCGCACAGCTCTGGGAGTCGGGTTGTGACATCACAATTTCATCCAGGAAGTGAAGCCTTGATGCAGTAGTAAGTGCAGGGAAAAAACACTTTATAAGCATTTCCTGTAATAAGTGTATATTGGGAATTTGTATAACTTTTGGGGGGCAATACAAGATTTTAATACATGTTTTTCCCAGACTTCTCCTTTATTTCAATGGGAAAATGTCTGTAAGTTTACATGTAGTTTAACCCCTTCAAGACCAAGCCTATTTGCAGCTAAAAGACCAGGCTCATTTTTCAAAATCTGACCTGTCTCACTTTATGCGCCTATAGCTCAGTGATGCTTTAACGTATGCGATTCTGAGATTTTTCGTCACATACGGCACTTTATATTAGTGGCAAAATTTGGTCACTACTTTGTGTGTTTTTTGTGAAAAACATCAAAATATCATGAAAAAATAAAAAAAAATAGCATTTTATGAACTTTGAAATTCTCTGCTTCTAAAAAAAGAAAGTTGTATCACATAAATTAGTTACTAAGTCACATTACCGATATGTCCTCTTTATTCTGGCTTCATTTCATAAACATATTTTAATTTTTAGGGTGTTAGGGGGCTTAGAAATTTATCAGCAAATTACCACATTTTCGTGAAAGTTTCCAAAACTGATTTTTTTAGGGACCAGTTCTTTTTTTAAGTTGATTTAGGAGGTTTGTATACTGGAAACCCCCATAAGTGACCCCATTTTAGAAACTACATACCTTATAGAATTAATCTAGGGGTATAATGAGCATTTTAACCCTACAGGGGCTGGAGGAAAGTATTCACCATTAGGCCGTAAAAAAATGAAAAATAAAAATTTTCCAATAATATATACGTTTAGATTAAAGTTTCTCATTTTCAAAAGGAACATGAGAGAAAAAGCACCCCAAAATTTGTAACGCAGGTTCTCTTGAGTACTACGGTACCCCATATGTGGGCGTAAACCACTGTATGGGCACACAGGAGGGCTCAGAAGGAAGGTAGCGCCAATTAGCTTTTCCATTGCAGATTTTGCTGAAGAAGTTTCCGAGCGCCAGGTGCATTTGCAGAGCCCCTGTAGTGTCATCAGAGAGAAAAAATACCATAAGTCACCCCATTTTGGAAAGTGCACCCCTCAAAGAATTCATCTTGGGGTAGGATGAGCATTTTGACCCCACAGGTGTTAGAGGAAAGTATTCAAAATTAGACAGTAAAAATTAAAAACTCAAATTTTTCCAATAATATGTTCTTTTAGTTTGACATTTCTCAATTTCACAAGGAACAAGAGAAAAAAAGGACCCCAAAATTTGTAACACAGGTTCTTCTGAGTAAAAAGGTACCTCATATGTGGGCATAAACCACTGCATGGGCACACAGCAGGGCTCAGAAGCAAGGGAGCGCCAATTAGCTTTTTCAATGCAGATTTTGCTGAGCGCCAGGTGCGTTTGCAGTGCCCCTGTAGTGCCAGCGGAGTAAAATCTTGCCATAAGTCACCCCATTTTGCAAAGTGCACCCCTCAAAGAATTAATTTTGGGCTGTGCTGAGCATTTTGACCCCACAGGTATTAGAGGAATGTATTCAAAAGTAAACAGTAAAAATGAAAAACTAGAATTTTTCCAATAATATGTTCCTTTAGTTTGGAATTTCTCAATTTCACGAGGAACAGGAGAGAAAATTCACCCCAAAATCTGTAACGCAGGTTCTCCTGAGTAGAACGGTACCCCATATGTGAGTATATGGGCACACAGCAGGGCACACAGCAGGGCTCAGAAGGAAGGGAGCGCCAATTAGCATTTTCCGTGCAGATTTTTCTGAAGAAGTTTCTGAGCGCCAGGTGCGTTTGCAGCGCCCCTGTAATGTCTACAGAATAGAACTCCCCCAAAAGTTACCCCATTTTGGAAAGTACACCCCTCAAAGAATTCATCTTGGGGTAGGATGAGCATTTTGTCCCCACAGGTATTAGAGGAAAGTATTCAAAATTGGCCAGTAAAAATGAAAAACTTGAATTTTTCCAATACTATGTTGGTTTAGTTTGAAATTTCTAAATTTCACAAGTAACAGGAGAAAAAATGTCCCCCAAAATCTGTAACGCAGGTTCTCCTGAGTACAACGGTACCCCATATGTGGGCATAAACCACTGTACGGGCACACAGCAGGGCTCAGAAGGGAAGGAGTGCCAATTTGCTGGAGCAAAACCGCAGCTAGTAATAGTTATTAGAATAGCACAGTTATTACAGGTAATCTGGAGGTGGTTACGGACAGTCTGGGGTGGTTCCGGGTAATCTGGAGGTGGTAACGGGCAGTCTGAGGTGGTTCCGGGTGATCTGGAGGTGGTAACGGACAATCTGGGGTGGTTACGGACAATCTGGGGTGGTAATGGACAATCTGGGGGTGGTTATGGACAATCTGGGGTGGTTACAGACAATCTGGGGTGGTTACAGATAAACTGAAGTGCTTATAGGTAATCTGAGGTGAGTACCTGTAATCTGGCGTGGTTACGGGCAATTTTGGGGGGGGGCATTGGCAATTTGGGGTGGTTAGAGGCAAGGTGCAGTGGTCAGAGGCAAGGCGCGGTGGTCAGAGGCAAGGTGCGGTGGTCAGAGGCAACGTGCGGTGGTCAGTGGCAACATTCCTACTGCACAGGGTATCTGCAATAGGAACGTATATATACAGATTGCTGACATGAAGTGGTTAAAGGGGTTGCCCAGCGAAAATATTTTTCTTTCAAATCAACTGGTGTCAGAAAGTTATAAAGATTTGTAATTTACTTCTATTAAAAAATCTCCAGTCTTCCTATACTTATTAGCTGCTGGATGTCATGCAAAAAATGTTTTATTTTCAGTCTGACACAGTGCTCCTGTCTTGGCCAGAAACAGAGTTCCTGTCTTGGTCAGAGATGTCAGCAGAGAGCACTGTGTCACTGAAAATAAAAAACATTTCCTGCATGAATTACAGTAGCTAATAAGTATGGGAAAACTTGAGATTTTTTAAAAGAAGTAAATTAGAAATCTATATAACTTTCTGACAACAGTTGATTTTAAAGAAAAAGATTTTCGCTGGATAACGCCTTTAATTATAATGGCTCACATTAATAATGTTCCTGTTCCAGAATTTTACCCAAAAAGAGTTGTGTGAAACGCTTCTTTACATCTATTATGTGTTATAAATAGATATGAGTGAACCAGGTTCGGGTTCGAGTCGATCCGAACCCGAATGTTCGGCATTTGATCAGCGGGGGCTGCTGAACTTGGATAAAGCTCTAAGGTTGTCTGGAAAACATGGATATAGTCATTGGCTGTATCCATGTTTTTCACATAGCCTTAGGGCTTAATCCAACTTCAGCAGCCACCGCTAATCAAATGCCGAATGTTCGGGTTCAGATCGACTCGAGCATGCTCCAGGTTTGCTCATCTCTAGTTATAAACACTTTAGAGACACTTCTCTGCCAGGTCCTAAAAAGTGCCATAGCCTCGGTAAAAGGGGTTAGGTCTTTAGTGCAACATTTCTGGCAACTTTTTAGGGGGTAATTAATGTCCTAAAAAGCAATTGTTTGCAAATTGTAATTTGGCATTGACAGTACCCCAAAAAGCTTATTAAAAGAAAGTCAATAAAAATTGTTTTGAAAAAAGGGTTCACATGCTTAAAAAAAAAAAAGCTGAAAAAAAGTTCTAAATGCCAAAATAAATGTCTAAAAATTTGAGACAAAAACTAATTTCTGAGAATTTTAGACACTAATTTTTCCTGTGAAAGCCTTTGGCTGTATCCATGTTTTCCAGGACTCCTTAGGGCTGCATCCAACGTCACCAACCACCGCTATTCAAATGTTGAGTGATCTGACTCTGCCACGCTCAAGCCGCACTCATCTGTAGTGACTGATCATCTTGTGGATAGCTCAGCAGTATGTACTGCCCAAAAACCTCTTTAACTGAAACAAACTCCTCTCTACATACATGTATAAATCAATATCAGACGGCTGCCTTCCCTACTAAATGACGCCACGTTCCAGCAGCATCATGTACCCCACAGCTCTCCTAACCCTAAACAAATCACCTCCAGATTCATATATTTGTATTCCCAGATGTATTAGATCTCTGGTTCTTAATTTAATAAAACTCCTTCAAATCTCAGAAAACAATAAAGATGTTTTATCTCGGTAATAGATTTTCTCTCTAACAAAAATAAAACATTCAGTACAAACAGTAGAACATTTATAATAGGTGAAAACCAAGAATAGCATGATATAATATCCCTGACTCATGAGGTCATTTACTTTCTTCCCACAGGATCCATGCATGTCAAGTCAATAACATCCACAAGCACCGACTGCAAATAGTCCACATGAAGTCAAAAATTCTTATCTAATCAATGTTTATATTATACAAAAAGAAAAAAAAATAACATTTTAGACAAGTAGTTTTCCTATGAGAATACAATGTGGTAAAGTTCTGCAGCAAATCATTAAAAATCTAAGATGTCATTAATTTGTAGGCAATTTTGTGTAGACACTGAAATTATACTAACCATTGGTGCCTGCAATAAAAAGAAAAAGAACGCAAGACAAGAGATATTTTCACATACTTTAAAAGAGGAAGAAATCGGCCGTTGTTCACACACTGCACTACGCTATGGTGTTGTCTGCATTATTTTGCTTTGTTGTTTTCAGTAATTGCATTATACTTGTGCTGTGACATCACTGCATTATATTTCTACTACCCCATTATTGTGTCCTTGCTGTATGTGCACTGCGGAGTCTGTTGGCGCTATACAAATAAATATTATTATAATTATGTGTACGGTGACATCCCATCCCATCACAATCAATTAGAATAGTTCTCAATTCGCAAAACACCATTTTCACTTATTTGCCTTTAAATTTTTACAGATAACCTTAAAATGCTTTCTTGCTAACCTCCCAGTCTAGGACTGATGCTTGCCACTGTGCGATTTTGTCAATATTCTCCAGTCTCCTCTTCCGTTCATTGATCTGTTGAGTGACATTCCTCATGACAGCTAGAGCTGCCGCCACATACCTGTAATCACTGCACATACAAAAACAAAACATACATGTTTTATTGTCAGGATCATTCTTTGGTCTGATTTATGACTTCTATACTGAGGAATGGCAGTATTAGTAGGAATTAACAGGGATGGGCAAGTCTATATAGTGTACAGACTATACTGTTTATTCACTACTAGACTGGAAGCAGTGGTGAAAAAACAACGACTCAAGATAAATGACCAGCGCAATCCTAAAGAGGTGTTCCAGTGCTCTATAACTTAGGTCCAACTGCAGGGCCCTCCTGCGATGTCCTGAATGAGGACCTAAGTCTGAGCAAGATGAGTATGCACACCCCCACTCCATTCATTCCCTTTAGAGTCACCAGAGATAGCTGAGTACAGCTTTTAGCTATCTCTGGCAGCTCCGTAGAGAATGAATGGAGTGGTGCTACTCATGCGCATGCTCATCTGGTAAAGTTGGTTCTGCAATCAGGAGATTGAGTGGGTCCAACTGCTGGGACCCCCCATGATCAGAGAATTAGACACTCTGGACAGGGGATACGTTATTGGGCGCTGGAATTTCCCTCTAATTCCATTTTATATTTTGCAGTGTGTTGTCAGACTCAGTGTTCATCTTGAGTCACCTGCCCTCTTGGAATTCTTATCGTATGATTCTCTTACTTGTCAATAACAATCAATCACAGCTTTAATGAGAAATAAAGGCTGAGCTATGATTGGTTGCTAGGGGCAACAAAGATAATCCTACTATAAGACAGCTTGATAAATCTCCCCCCATTGTCTCCGAGTCTTACACACTGATCACAAGTCTGCAAGCAATCTAATCAATAGACGAAAACATGCATTACTTGAACTCTTGAACTATTTGAAAAAAAACAAACAAACAAAACAATGACATTGATTAACCTACAGCAATTAGGATATCATATATCAGGGAATATACATATTGGGAAGCACTAGGGCTGTTGAACTATAGAATGGAATCCCTTATAGTAAGGAAGAGAATACATAACCCGTTCAAATTCCTCTGTTATCTTGGCTGAGAGCAATTTACAAAATATTTTATCTGCTTCGCTGCCTCAAAAATCCAGCTTACAAGCCTTTACAAGCTTTTACAAGCACTATCGGATTCCTTGCTGTACCTTGAAATGATCCAAAATCCAGATCACACATTATTATTGGCCCAGTGTCTATTGATGCTATTCTATATTCACATTACATTAGTACTTCTTTTAAACATGTGTTGTTCAATATGGACAATCCCTTTTAGATGTAACAATCTTCAGCCCTCCGCAGCCGTAAATGAGTGCCGATCAGCAAGATCAGCACACGTTTGCAGTGCCCTTAGATGGTACTAATCGAGCGGCCTGGCCGCACAATCTCTGTATCATTTGTGTGGCCATTAAAATGTTGTTATTGACTGCACATCCCCTGTTTACACATGATTTTAAAGTCCACACAAAAGATTGTGATCCGCTGAGGATTTGGCGTTTTCACGCTCCCCAGCTGATTGCTGTCACTTTTTACTATTTTCTTTTTTATCATTGGCCAAAGGAGAGTTTCTAGGGAGGCTCCTGGGCGATAATCGGCCAGAGTAAAAAAACCTTTAGTTTGAAGGGTCCTATTGACAATAAGCTAGTCACATGCTGTCATTCTGCTGTAATTTATAGGATAAACCAGCAGCAAGTAACCATTAGTAAGCATTACACAGTTCCCACTGTAATCTTGGTGATCATACAATAGATGTCTATGGAGGGTCCTGAACAGTGAAATCCCCAATTAGTCCAAAATTTCCTAACAGAGTATAGCAAAATGAGTTTTATAAACTGGACCTCTTTAAAAAGGTGTAAGGGTTTATTAATTAGTGTCCCTGTCATGTCAAAAACATTTGTCATGTCCAGACAGCAACAGATCATTGGAATTTGTAACAGTTTCATTTCCCAACTTGCCATCTTGCAGGAGACAGTCTTCAAAGACTTACAAAGGAGATTCCCTCCTGAAGATAGACAGAAAAGGCAGTAAGCTCAGAAGTAAGGCGCTTAGCTGGGCACTTCTCCTGGTTCTAACGATCTGTGCGAGTCTGAACACTCGAACATGATCAATGAAAGTGAGCCATTTAAAGGGCTATTCCCATCTCAACTAACATAACAAAACTTGTAGTTCTCATAAACATTAAAGCAACTCTGTACCCACAATCTGACCCCTCCCCCCCCCCCCCCCAAAAAAAAAAAAAAAAACACTTGCCCCGTTAGATAGCTGCTTTTAATTCAAGATCTGTCCTGGGGTCTGTTTGGCAGATGATGCAGTTATTGTCTTGAAAAACAACTTTTAAACTTGCAGCCCTGTGTCTGTGCCCTAGGACTGAACCTCCTCTGCATTCCTCCTCCTAATCCTCTTTATCATTACAAATGCCCCTGGGCAAGATTTCTCCTATTCATCACTTGTCTAAACACTGCACATAAGCCTTAACAATCCAGCACATGTGCAGTGTTCAGACAAGTGATGAATAGAAGATATCCTGCCTGCTGCATTCCTAATGGTGAGGAGGGACGGAGAAGCGATGCAAGCCTAGGGCATAGACACTCTAGGCCATGCCAATTTGACACAGTGCTGCAAGTTTAAAATTTCTTTTAACACAATAACTGCATCACCTGTCGAATGGAACCCAGGACAGATCTTGGACTAAAAGCAGCTATCCGACAGTACAAGGGGCTGATTGTGGGTACTGAGTCACTTTAAATATTTTTACAAATACAGTACATTCATTTAGCAAACTTGCCTCCTTTTCCTGATATGCTGCTCTTTTCCTACCATTGTTGACGGCTTGTTTTCTATAACTCAGGCAAGTGCACAACATTTTTATTAAGCTTCACAAATTAAAATCCACGGTGATCAAACTGACACATATCGATCATATAGATAATAGTCATAGCATGTTTGTCTTGTTGTCTATGTTACCGACCACCACTCTGCTCCAAAAGCAGTGGACTGGCAGGTGCAAACATAGCTATTACATAGATGTATACAGATATGGTGTGAATATATACTAACACACACACACACACATATATATATATATATATATATATGTATAATAGCTATGTACAGATTGGCCATATCAAGTAAAAGCGACAAGTTTGCTAAATGAATGTAATTGTAAAAACATTTAACAAACATTTACAAAAGTTTACTTATATTAGTGGATATGAAAATATCCCTTTGAGTAATAACATTATAATACATACATAAAACCCCTATAAATCTTGACAAACAATAATCTTGGTAATACCAGAATCATACCTATATGATGTTCCGTCTGTTCCACTATAATATGCTGTTTCAATCTAAACTTTACACATTGATGGCATTTGGGAAAGAAGAAGTAGCGGAGTACTGAACTAAATGTTTTGTCAAAGCTCAAAAAACCTCAGTATCTTATTTCAGCCTAATTTACATACTGTATGTTCCATTCAATTTTAGAAGGTTTTCCAAATCATCTCTTTGACCTATCTGTCCCATAGTCATTGTAAATGCCCAGTGAGGACACATATAATGTTTTCAGCTTTTCTGTCTTCTCTACCTACAATTATATTATTAACCAGGGATTAGCTAATCCATTGTAATTAATTCAGGGGATTATTCTGATTGTCATATATTGAGCCAAGAAAATATATTGCACTTACATAAGGACAAATTGACATCTACCTCCAAGGGATTTTGTTTCGCCCTCCCTCTAGGTCAATGCAGCAATGCAGTGTAAGGGTTTTCTACAACCTTACTATTGTTTATACGGTATGTTATATTCACTCTCATACTGTTAATGCATATACCTTGTAGACCACAATAAGCATGTCATCCATTGATGTATAGTATGGGCCTATAGCTCACTAGGGGTGTTTTATTACAGATTGTTGGAGGGGGTGTTCCCATCTTATGAAGATGATAAGAGACTGTTTGGTGGTAGTCTGAACATTGGGAATTCCACCAACCCAGAGAAGTAATAACAAATGTGGAATTCTCTGGAAAAAACCACATGGTAGCGGTAGCCTAGCTGCCAGGAGGTGGGATATTCATAATACTAATACAAGCATTCTTTCACTGTGGGATCAGCAAAGGTAACAGCAAGTCTAATGTCTAATTGAGTGTCTTGCCCTATAATAAAGAGAGACAAAAGGTATCTGCTGTATTTGCTAGGAGAAGGGTAATCCATCTTCTCAAGGAAAGATACTGCAGTCAGGCTATTGATTTCAACCTTATGTATTCATTTTATTCTAGTGGACATCAAAGCTTGTTAATGAGAAGAATGCAGGAGGGCAGCTGCCACCGGTGTATGATTAACTACCAGCAAGAGCTGACTCCTAATGAGTGGCAGCGCCCAACTCCACATGGCGCAAACCTCAGTGATCACTATACAGAAAGACAGCTTTGCTGGGAATAAAGTAACATTGCCAAGAATGCTGGATTCCCATTGCTGTTAATTTACAGGAAAAGTTCCTCACTATTGTGGACAAGCAATACAAAGCCTCATCTTATCCAACATGTAAAAGAAAAGCTCAGGAATAGAGACGAGGTAAGCAGTTGAAAACTGCTTTGTTTCGTAAATTTGCAAATTTTGGGACGGATTCGTAAAAAAATGCTAACCGAATACGAACGAATCTCATTTAAACAGCCAAACTATAGTAGCTACAATAGTGGGACTATTACAGAGTAGCGATTTTTTTCAACAGAAGTTTTTGTTACGGTGTCAAAGATTGGTTAATTACAATTTAAAAATGTCATTAAAAATCATCCAATCAATCATTTAATTTCCGCCATGGACAGCAGTGGACTTTGGTGGATCAGTGGAGTAATATCCATTTTCTCCTAGGACAGCAGTGGACATTGGTAAATGAGCGGCAAGGAGGGGAGGAGGCGTGCTTGCAAACATGATAAAAATCTACACCTTTTGGAAGTGTGTGCCTCTTAGTGTATTCGGCAGTCTTGATAATTCCCCCCCCTTGAGTTGAGTGCACCCACTATGCTTGGAAGGCAGGTGCTCAATTCACTGATGTAAACGAATTGGTATAACCCACTATGAGTTGACTGCGCCCACTAAGTTTGGAAGGGGGATGCTTAATTCACTGATCCCAGTAAATTCGTATAACACACTAAGTATAGTGCGCCCACTAAGTTCGGAGAGGGAACGCTCAATTCACTAATGTAAACAAATTTGTATAACACACTATGGGTTGAGTGAGCCCACTAAGTTTGGAAGGCGGACAAAAAACAGTACTGTAAGCTAACCTGGGCGGCCACCATGTTTAGCGAATTTCTTTAACGAACCACTGTGAATTTGATTTGTAGAACCAAGCAAATTGACAGCGTGTTTCACAGCGAATCCTGCTTCGCTGGATTTGCTTCGCTCATTTCTCCTCAGGAAGATCCCAGGCACATAAACAGCACAGCATAACCGGTACTAAGGGTACTCCTGAGACTGTAAATTTTTTTTGCTATGGTAATACATTGCTTTAACCCCTTAGTGACTGGCATATTTTGTGCATTAGTGACCAAGCAATTTTCTTACTTTTTTCATCACCGCCTTCCAAGTCTTATTATTGCCGACATGGCCATATGTGGGCTTATTTTGCGGGACAAAATTTACTTTTTATTGGCGCTATTTTGGAATTCATGTAACTTATTGATTTACTTTTATTAACCCTTTTGTCAAAATGTAATTTATTCTTTTTTTTATTAAACAGGAAAAATAATACAATAAATATATTTTCTAAATTACTAATTATAGCAAAGTCAAATTTGCATATTTTCTTTTAAGTATTACCACTATTTACTGGGGAAAAAAACAACTAAAACTGTTCTATAGCATTCTTATTTTTCTAGTCATGAAGCAGGGTGTGGGCTATTTTTTTGTGGAAAGATGTATAGTTTTTACTAATACCAAATTTTACATATTTATTAGAGATGAGCGAACCTCGAGCATGCTCGAGTCGATCCGAACCCGAACTTTCGGCATTTGATTAGCGGTGGCTGCTGAAGTTGAATAAAGCCCTAAGGCTATGTGGGAAAACATGTATATAGTCATTGGCTGTATCCATGTTTTCCAGACAACCTTAGAGCTTTATCCAAGTTCAGCAGCCACCGCTAATCAAATACCGACCGTTCGGGTTCGGATTGAATTGAACCCGAACCCGGTTCGCTCATCTCTAATATTTATGACTTTTTGATCTCCTTAAAGCTATGTTTCCACTTCTGGAACATAGGGGGTAAAGGCAGCCGTTTTATTATAATCACGGCCACTAAGAATAATCATTATTCTCCTTAAGTTTTTTTTTTTTTAGGTGACTCCACTCATCAGCCTGCTGCCATTTAACTGACTGCCACTCTGTGCCACTCTTCCCCGGGTGCTGGGAAAAGCTGGATCTAGTTCTGGGAAACTAGGAGAAGTTTCCTAGGACTGGATCCAGCTTTTCCTAGCACCTGGGGGGATTAGCACTGAGTTAAAAGGCAGCCGGCTAATGAGCAGATTTAAGAGAGAGCACAGAGCTTCTTTTCGTTATTACTGTAATTATTATGAAACTCATTACCCAGTGCTCTGCTAATAATCGATCATGATTTGCCAGCGGCACGTAACAGGTTAAAGTACCCGGAGCAGAAGATTCTTAGCTTTGGGTAGTTTCTGTGGGAGCCTGGCTGTCATACTGACATGGCAGGAGTGTGGCATTCAATTATTCTGACCATGCTGTAAAAAGGCGTAATGGTCAGAATAAGGCCCATTAGTAAGGGGTTAATAAAGTAATGTAACTTAAGAAGTTTATTAAAAAAAAAAGTATAGTATTTTAGCTACAAAACATTGTATTTTTTGCTTTTGCATTACAGTATACTGTATGATAAAATGAAGGATGCTGCTAAAAATACAATTGGTCCAAATAAAATAACCCTCATATTGCTCCATCAATGGAAAAATAAAAGTGTTATGCCTTTAAAGGGGTAGTGCGGCGGTAAAGAATTATTCATAGAATAACACACATTACAAAGTTATACAACTTTGTAATGTATGTTATGTCTGTGAATGGCCCTCTTCCCCGTGAAACCACCACCCCCACCCATGTACCCGGAAGTGTGGTGCGCTATACATACCTGTCACGTGCAGACTCGTCTCCGATCTTCAGTCAGTGAAGACATCTTCGGATGGCCGGGCCGAATCCCTCCGACCGTCCTGAGTGCTGGCCGCCCTCTGCCGCGTCATCGGCTGCTCAGCCGCGATTGGCTGAGCACAGTTTGGCTCAGCCAATCGCAGCTGAGCAGCTGATGACGCGGCCGCATCATCGGCTGCTCAGCAGCGATTGGCTGAGCACAGTTACGCTCAGCCAATCGCGGCTGAGCAGCCAATGACGCGGCAGAGGGCGGCCGAAGATGACTTCACTGACTGAAGATCGGAGACGAGTTGGCACGTGACAGGTATGTATAGCGCACCACACTTCCGGGTACACGGGTGGGGGTGGTGGGATACGGGGAAGGGGGCCATTCACACACATAACATACATTACAAAGTTGTATAACTTTGTAATGTGTGTTATTCTGTGAATAATTCTTTTCCGCCGCACTACCCCTTTAAGAAGCATAAGAGGTAAAAATAAGAACAATTGTTGAGGCAGTAAAGCAATGTATGTATTCTGGACAGGACTCTAAGAGGAGATTTCATTCGGGGTAATACCTGTGGTCCTGTGCTGTGTATTTAAGAAGCTCAGCCAGCTGAAGCGGGTACTTGCAGATCTTCTGCACGGGTGTCAGAAGGAACCCATCAATAGCAATGTCGATCATTTGCTGCAGTAGGCGACACGCTTCAAAGAAATGCTGATACCTGCCGTCCTTCATCAGCTTGGAAAGCTCCATACAGGCATCCAAGTGATTATTGCAGTACTCTGAGTATATCCAGAATCCATCTTGCTGTGGAAAAGAGAATAAGAAAGACAAATAATGAATAAAATTACAGTAAGTGTTCAAAAACACCAGTACAACCCTGTGATATTACCACATTTAATGAGTTTTACAGGGTGAGGGTGGGTTCACACTGAGGAATCCGCTTGGTGAATTTCCTGCGGGTTCCGTCACTCGCCCCTGCTTGCAGCCATGCACATCTCCACCTGTGCCATAGACTCTATTCTATGCGCAGGTGTATTTCGCCCGACCATAGAATAGAGTCTATGGGACGGGCTTAAATGCGCACATCCGCAAGCGGGGACAAGCAACGGAATCTGCAATAACTTAGTGTGAACCCACCCTTAGAAAAACACAGCTGCTTTCTTTTAAAAACAACAACACACATGACCATGAGTTGTTGGGTTTACTGCAGCCCCACTCACTTGGGCAAATATGGCTCTTTTTGTGAAACGGTTTCTAACCCCGTTCAATTCCTTTAAGGTCTTATCCTAAGTGATCTGTATTAGTACTTCCATCACGTCAACTCATCTCTCCATAAATTGGTCCTAAATACTGACATCTATGTTGACATTAAAGCATACTCTTTGTTTCAAGACATAGAAAAACATGCCTGGAATGTTAGAGTACCCCTTAAAGGGGAATCTAACCCACTGATAGCTCCTTATTGTGCACGGAGCGCTGATGATGAAGGTATGTCTCTTCCCTTCATCCTCGGTGCCTTTCCTGTCCATTTTTAATGTAATCCTTGGTCCAGTAAGCCTTTCTGGAGCACTGTTCCACCACTAGAGTGCACATTCGTGCCCCATGCAGAAGAGGGAGCTATCAGGAGGTCAGATTCTTCTAACCTGCTAACAGTTCCCCTTTAAGGGTGATGCCAAGGTTATTATAGTGCTCTCAGTGTTGTTACTTAGCTCCTGAGCACAGTTTTTTCATATTCTTTCCATTTCAAGGGACAGGACCACAGCTGAACCGTATGCCAGTAGTACACACACAAAATTTATTTTTACTAACTTCTCTGGTCAATCACAGCACCGCACATACAGCATTCCTCTTTGCTATGCCTTGACATAATGCTAATGAAAGTTACATAGTTACATAGTTACATAGTTAATACGGTTGAAAAAAGACACATGTCCATCAAGTTCAACCAAGGAGGGGATGGATACAGGGAAGGGGGAGGGGTGATATGTTCTATACATATGCATCTATATTATTTTGGTCTAAGAACTTGTCTAGCCCTGTTTTGAAGCCCTCTACTGTTTTTGCTGTGACCAGATCCTGTGGTAGACTGTTCCACAGATTCACAGTTCTCATTGTAAAGAAGGCTTGTCGCCTCCGGAGATTGAACCTTTTTTTCTCCAGGCGGAGGCAGTGCCCTCTTGTCCTTTGAGGGGGTTTTACCTGGAACATCTTTTCCCCATATCTCTTGTAGGGGCCATTTATATATTTAAATAAGTTAATCATATCTCCCCTTAAACGTCTCTTCTCCAGACTAAACATATGTAATTCTTTTAATCTCTCCTCATAACTAAGATGCTCCATTCCCCTTATTAGTTTAGTTGCCCGTCTTTGTACCCTCTCCAGCTCTAGAACATCCTTTTTATGAATCGGGTTCCAAAAGTGTTGATGAATGAATAGGCTGGAACTGTGCTGGGGGAATATTTACACAGTACAGTACTATAGATGCCATGTGGAAGGAGAAGGGGTACTATGTGAGCATAAACTAAAGAAATAGCACAGCAAGGAAAGAGTTATATTGGACTGCTTGGAAGCTTAAGAGACAATGAAATTTCACTGCAGTACTATAGAAATACTTAAGTAGGTACACTAGTATCTACACAAGGGACAGCTGTTCTAAGCTTTATGGGTGGTGAAAGATGAGAATGAATCCTTGATTTACCCTTCAGGGACAGCATAGACCGCCCGTAGGAGGCAGACAGGATTAAAGATTGCAGGCACACAGCCTGTTCTCTCAATCACAGATTCCAAGGAAGGGAAATACCTATTCGCTAAGACTTTTGATCTAAGATAAGGAGTAAGGAATATTTTTGGTAAATAAACAGATTTACAACTACGTTAAAAATGCATTGACTATTTAATAGAGAGAAGCTGTTTGAAACAACAGTGGCAATTTAAGTCACTGTTAGAACAACAAAGGGGTTGTGGCAGTTTTTTGGTTTAAAAAAAAAATCTTGAGACAAATTTTGAGACAAAGCCAGAAGTGGATCCCTTAGGAAGGTAAAATATATGTTTTTCCTTTATATTTAAATATACTGCACTGAAAATGAATTTGCAGAGCTCCTTTTATCTTTTCTTTTTTTTTTTTTTGTCTCCAGTGTGACGGACCCACCACACATATCCCATAGCTCAGCTTCTCCTTTGCTTATGAGCTAAGGTGAGGTTTTACATTGAAATGTATACAGAATAAGGCTGTTTATAACTGTATAATAGCCGAATAGACCTTGGGAATTGTCTTGCATTGGCCATTATTACAACATCCATGTGTGAAATAGCAAAGGACTCTGCCAAGGACAAACAACAACTAGTAACTGTGAAAGTTAGGGAATTTGCATTTTTGAATAAAGGTAATTAAAATAATAATCGTTACACAAGTGGGCACTATTTATCATGAAGGCCATATATATGCTCACGGTGTAGAATATATGTTGATATGGCTTTACTGCAAAACAATGTACAGAAATTAAATCATCTAGACAAATAGACCTGAAAAGAAGACACCCAAGGGTCAGTAGCTAATAGCAGAATAGCTGAGTTTTCCAATGAGCCATCACTTCTCCATTAGCTAATACTTCATAATGAGGCATCTATATCATAAAAATCAAAGTCTGTCTGTCTGTCTGTCCTTCTGTCTGTCTGTCTGTCTGTCCTCTATAGACTTCCAAACGCCTGAACCGTTTGACCCCAAATTTGGCACACAGATACATTGGGTGCCCGGGAAGGTTATTGCGAAGGTCCCGTCCCCGCCAGATGTACAGGAGGGGAGGGGGAGGGGGAGGGGAAAGAGAGGCGCCCCATAGAGATGAATGGAAAAATCTCCTCACTGCAAACACAGGTGATATAATTAGCTTCAGCAGACACGGCAGTTGGAGCCTTAGCAACCAATAGGATTACTGCTTTCATTTTCACAGGGAGCAATGGTTGCTAGGGAAGCTGCCTCACAACATCCACAGTAATAACTGGTAGATCCCCTACTCCATCTATACAGTACATGTATATACAGGACCCCCTACTCCAACTATACAGTACATGTATATACAGGGCCCCCTACTCCATCTATACAGTACATGTATATACAGGGCCCCCTACTCCATCTATACAGTACATGTATATACAGGACCCCCTACTCCATCTATACAGTACATGTATATACAGGACCCCCTACTCCATCTATACAGTACATGTATATACAGGACCCCCTACTCCATCTATACAGTACATGTATATACAGGACCCCCTACTCCATCTATACAGTACATGTATACAGGACCCCCTACTCCATCTATACAGTACATGTATATACAGGACCCCCTACTCCATCTATACAGGACATGTATATACAGGACCCCCTACTCCATCTATACAGTACATGTATATACAGGACCCCCTACTCCATCTATACAGTACATGTATATACAGGGCACTACAGGTATACCAAACTGTGACTGGGTAACACTGCCACACCAGACCTGACCAATACCACCAAACTGTGACTGGATAACACTGTCATACCAGACCTGACCAATACCGTCATACTGTGACTGGATAACACTGTCATATCAGACCTGACCAATACCGCCATACTGTGAATGGATAACACTGCCACACCAGACCTGACCAATACCGCTATACTGTGCTGGATAACACTGTCATACCAGACCTGACCAATACCGCCATACTGTGACTGGATAACACTTCCATACCAGACCTGACCAATACCGGCAAACTGTGACTGGGTAACACCGCCACACCAGACCTGACCAATACCGCCATACTGTGACTGGATAACACCATCATATCAGACCTGACCAATACTGTCATACTGTGACTGGATAACACCGCTATACCAGACCTGACCAATACCACCCTACCGTGACTGGATAACACCGCCACACCAGACCTGACCAATACCGCCATACTGTGACTGGATAACACCGCCATACCAGACATGACCAATACCGACACACTGTGACTGAATAACACTGCCATACGGGTAAATACAACCCTGCAGGTATACAGGACACTACAGGTATACAGGACCCCAAAACTATACACTACAGGTGCACGGGACCTCCACAAAACTATATACTACAGGTATACAGGACCCAAAACTTTACACTACAGGTATAAAGGACCCCAAAACTATACACTACAGGTATACAGGACCTCCACCAACTATATACTTCAGGTATACAGGACCTCCACCAACTATATACTACAGGTATACAGGACCCAAAACTATAAACTACAGGTATACAGGACCCCAAAACTATACACTACAGGTATACAGGAACTCCACCAACTATATACTGCAGGTATATAGGACCCCAAACTATACACTACAGGTATACAGGACCTCAAAACTATACCCTACAGGTATACAAGACCTACAACAACTCTATAATACAGGTATACAGCACCTTCACCAACTCTATACTACAAGTATACAGGACCCCAAAGCTATATACTACAGGTATACAGGAACTCTACCAGCTATATACTACAGGTATATAGGACTCCAAACTATACACTACAGGTATACAGGACCTCCACCAACTCTATACTATAGTTATACAGGACCCTCAAACTATTCATTACAGGTATACAGGACCCCCAAACTACATACTACAGGTATACAAGACCTCCACCAATTATACACTACAGGTATCCAGGACCCTCAAACTATAAACTACAGGTATAAAAGACCTCCACCAACTATACATTACAGGTATACAGCACCAACTATATAGTACAGGTATACAGGACCCCCGAACTATACAGTACAGATATACAGGACCTTCACCAACTGTACACTGCAGGTATACAGGACCTCCCTCAACTATACACTACAGGTATACAGCCCCCCCCCCCACTACACACTACAGGTATACAGGACCCCCCCCCCAACTATACACTATAGGTATACAGCCCCCCCAACTATGCACTACTGATATGCGAGACCTGTAAACAAATGGGATCTGTAAACATAGCACACATAGGATTGCCGTGGCAATCCTATGTGTGCTATATTTACAGATCCCATTTGTGTCTAGTGAGTTAGCTATATATGCACCAATGCACTTAGAACTATAGACCTACTGGGACCATGTTGTTTATATTATTATTGATTGCCTTGTGCCCCTTGTTTACATGTAATATACTTCTATAAATAGTCTTCTGACCCATATTTGTTGTTTTTGTCCCCTGGATTTTGTACTGTCATCACCTTTTCCCTCATTTTTTATGTATGACATCTTCACTTCATATTTTTATCAATAAAGGATATTTTTTTGAAATAAGGAAGTTATGCTCAATTAGTGTTTTTGGTATATTTTGGTAGCACAGGTAAAGAGCAGTACAAGGCATGTAGTATCACACTGTATTGTAGAAAGGATATACCAGACAGCCAACCAGTGCATGCACTTCACTAATACTGGGATTTTACCAGTAAAATAGCCATTGTTTTCATTGTTCGATCAACTAGGTTTTTTTTTTTTTTTTTTACATGTTCCGCAGATCTGGACTGTTTGTAGCATTGTATGTTGAGTCTTGTCTCAAGTTACGATGGTCCAGAAAGTAACATTGTATGTTGAAAATATTGTATCTTGAGGCCAATTTTAGTTGAGGGATCACTGTATTCATCTGGTGCAGCATTGATAAATCTGGCCCTTGTCTTTGAGGTTGAATCATAAGTGGCCACTCACATAGGAAAAGGTAAAATCTTGTCACTTTTTAACTCATGCTGGAGGGAAGTCGGAACCATAACAGAAAGTAGGGGCAGCTAGACTAGGTCTATGTTTAGCCGACCTGATTGCCCCTTAGATGAGGGGTGGCGTTACTATTTTTTAGCATACAAACTCCTGACCTTAAATTTGCTGAATTGCAGGCCATGGATATATGATAAAAGATACAAGCTACATATTCCCCTCTAGCTGGTAATTTATGTGACATGCAGTCTGTACTGATTTATAGAACATACATAGCATTGTCACACATTGTAATGTCGCCAGTAGTAAGTGTTAGCAAAGTGATCATGTCCATTCATGGTTGCCAACATTTGTATAAAGTGTGTATTCCTTGTTAGTACACATCTATTGGGGAATTTATAAAGACTACTCCTTGATTCATGATTATTTAACCCCCTCCTGATATCTTATATCGGCATGCCTCGCTCCATTAAATAATGATTGACCATTATTAAATCTTTATTATGGAATTATATATCATTATTGTGACTGGTTTTCTCTTGCATTTAGCCATATCAGCTGAATAAAGTTATGTTCTTTCCTGAATAATCAATGATTTGCTCTTCTATAGATAGACACTACTACTAATTACTAATACTGTGCGAGCTTAGGAGGTCAGCCTTCTCCATACATGGTGGATGGTGGCTGCTATCTGCTGCTGGCAATTGCTGTCAGTGGTCAGCATTTGAAATCAGATAGTGATCATAAAACCCCATAGGGTGCCTTTACACAGAGAGATTTATCTGACAGACTGTAAACAGAAAACAGGTTGTAAAGAAAAGACTGAGATTTCCCATTCCTGGCTTTGGCTTCAAAAATCTGTCAGATAAATCTCTCTGTGTAAAGGCATCCTTAGACTATAACAGTGTCTGAAGCATCTAGACAGATATTGGACAAGTAGTGGATCTATCAGATTAAAGATCAGTATTTCTCAAAAGCGTCGATCAGATTTAATGTCCTTTTGAAGGTCCCCAGGGCTGCCATGGTGAATCTGCTTCTACAACATACCATAGGCAGGCTGTACTAGTAGAGCACAGAAATAATAGTTCACAACAATACAAAAATATTGCAGTGAACTGTTTAAAGCGACTCTGTACCCACAATCTGACCCCCATAAACCACTTGTACCTTGCTAAAGCTGCTTTTAATCCAAGATCTGTCCTGGGGTCCGTTCGGCAGGTGATGCAGTTATTGTCCTAAAAAACAACTTTTAAACTTGCAGCCCTGTGCCCAAAGGCCGGGGCTTAGAGTATCTGTGCCCTAACTTTGCACCACCCCTCCGTCCCTCCTCCCCACCTTTTTCATCATTAGGAATGCCACTTGAACATTTTCTCCTGTCTGAACATTGCACAGGTATCTTAACGATCCAGCCTATGTTCAGTATTCACACAGCTGAGGAATAGGAGACAATCTGCCTGGAGCATTCCTAATGATGAGGAGGGCGGGAAAGAGGGACAGAGAGGTTGTGCCAGCCTAATGCATACACAATCTAAGCCCCGGCCATTGGGTATGGGGCTGCCAGTTTAAAAGTTGTTTTTTTAGGACGATAACTGCATCACCCACCGAACGGACCCCAGGACAGATCTTGGATTAAAAGCAGCTATGCAATGGTACAAGCGGTTTGGGGGGAGTCAGATTGTGGGTACAGAGTCGCTACAGAGTGATCTAACCTATGGGACTGAAAATTTTATTATTTTTTTTATGATTAAAATCCAATTTTTTCTAAATATAAATAAATATAAAAATATTCAGATCTAAAAGGGTTAAAGGGATTTTGCACTGAAGAACTTTGATGGCAAAATTACTGAGTTCAAACCATTTACAGTAGAAAAATACATCATGATTGTGTGATCATGAGTGGATACTTTCAATTAAGGTCTATAAGGAATGTGGAAATAACTCGGGATGCTTAACTGACTTGGCTGTTAATATTTCTCCCACAGACTACTGTGGATATGACACTCAGAGTGAATGCATGGAAATGTGATATTCCGGGAGATTTTGTGTCTGTAGACTACAATTAATATCTAGTGCGTCAACAATAATCCTATTTACTACAAATAATCCAATATCTCTTCTCCTCTCTCTTTTCAAATCTAATGAAATCTCTTCTTAACACTTTAATTCTCCTTTTTGTGCAAACCTTTTAAGAAACAGATTGCAAAAAAACAAACAAAAAAAACAAACATTAACAGGGACCACATACCATTCACCATGTGTGTGGTCATCGACATAAACTGTGGTCATTGCATAAACTCTATCAATTGAACATAATGTAGGAGATGAAGCATAGAAAACACATGCATTTAAAAATGAAGTGTCATGCCAGTGAATGCAGAGTGCTCTTGTGAAACAGGCCTGTGCCCAAAAGGCTCTTACATAATAGTGGTCTATTCATTGCAGATAAAAATCTAAAAAAGGGGGAACTATAATTTTCTTGACGTTCCCTGACATATTCACAGATGATGAAGACCAGACCTGTGTGGCTTATGTAACAGCACGTTAAACTAGGCTGAAACCCTCGGGCATTTAGTCAACTGAAGTGTAATGTTCATTCTACACGCTGGGCCGACGCATTTTACTGCTCAGCTGCTGTCATTTAGGCAGTGTCAAGAAAGCAGACTCAAAGCCATTTCCAGCAGCAGCAAAACCTGCGTGGATCTTTAACCCATATACCACCGGGGTCAGCACTCTTCTACAAATTTTCTGCCTTTCAATTTCATATTTCATTATTGTGACAGCTGGTGCAGAATGCAATGCAGGTTGAAAAACTATATGAAATTCTTTAAATAACTAGTAGCATAAATATATTTATACACCAAGTGATCCTACAGAACTCTATGACACAGGAACTTCTAGACAAGAGCCATTTAACCCTTTTCAACTGGGACCTTGGCAGCCAGAACGTGGGGATGGCAAAGTGTTGTCTTGGACCCAAAAGTACATTAAATTGAAGCCCATCCAGTGCAGCTAGATGGAGATAATGGCCAGCCAGGAAGTGACGCAGCTACCTTGCACTGGTGATATTCAGAGATTGGTTGGGGTCTGAACACACACACGTAAAACAACCAAAGTTAGTGACATGATTGTGTAAAAATGTTTATGTTTTTCTAAATGAAAGGGACATTGAAGAAGAGAACCATGAGAGGAAGCACCGATAATCTTGTTATTTATTGTCCATGTCATACCTTTCCAGATACTTTTTAGACACCTGAAATATCCTAGACAATATGCACTTTACTGTGTTGTGTTACCAACCACAGAATGTTTTAATTCTGATGGGTAGCAGTTTAAAGGGGTTGTTATACTTAAAGAAGCAGTTCACTTTTTATTTTTTCGCCCCCCCCCCCCGGGTAGCCGCTGTCAAGTATACTTACAGAAGATGATCGGTGTCCCGTTCCTGCCGGTCAGTTCCGTCCCGCGGTGCCGTTCACATCGGGCGCGCGCTCACTTCCGCCGGCTGCTGCGAGTCCTCTTCTCTGACCAGTGATTATACGCCGGAAGTCACTCGCTTCCATGCATTCTCTATGGAAGCGCGTGACTTCCGGCGTTCAAATGACAAGGGAGAGAAGAGGAGTCACAGCGCCGGCGGAAGTGAGCGCGCCCGATGTGAACGGCACCGCGGGACGGAACTGACCGACGGGAACAAGACACCGATCATCTTCTGTAAGTATACTTGACAGCGGCTTCCCGGGGGGGGCGAAAAAAAAAAAAGTTAACTTCTTCTTTAAGAAACCATGTTAATATTTGTGTGTGTACAGGTATTTGAATGCACATTCCTTAATTGTTTTCCTTTCCCCCTATTTGCCCTTCCTCATCTGCTTCCTTTGGTAATGTGATATATGATGGATGAGAGTCAGATGAGGAGTTCTTCTAAGTTTCTTCAGGCCACCCTCATACCTGGGGGATTTTGTATGAAGGGGAGACAACAGCTATTTTGGGGAGCGACGTGTTGATTTGAGTGGCAGACATTTAAACGGTGACCCAGAAAAAAAGCAACATGCTAAAACTGTGATCACCTCCTTCCCCAATTGCCAGTGATATATTTGGATCCAATTAGGACATATGAGACAGAGTTATATATTGTGATTAGAGATGAGCGAACCGGGTTCGTGTTCGGGTTTGAGTCGATCCGAATGCGAACGTTCGGTATTTGATTAGCTGGGGCTGCTGAACTTGGATAAAGCTCTAAGGTTGTCTGGAAAACATGGATACAGCCAATGACTATATCCATGTTTTCCACACTTTTCCAACTTCAGCAGCCACCGCTAATCAAATGCCGAAAGTTCGGGTTTGGATCGACTCGAGCATGCTCGAGGTTCGCTCATCTCTAGTTGTGATACACAGATTGGTTGGTGTTAAGAGGGTGGCTTGTGGGGTGGAATCGAGGAACATAAAGGTTGTAGAAAGAGAGGGATTATGATAGTTTGTTTTTCAATGGGATGAGATGAGGTTATAATAGGTTCATGATGATAATGCATGTTGAGGGCTCTGGTAGGCACCGATAGTTTCCCACTAGGCAAACCTTAAAGGGAATCTGTTAGGTCCGTACCAGGTACAGAGCTGCAGGTACAGGCAGGTAGATGGTAGAAAGATAAAACAAATGTGTTGTTTGATGTTTTTGTCTTTGCCATTTGCAAAGTTATAAAACTGCATTTTTCCTCAGAAGCTAAAGCACCACAGCTATCAGTTTATAGTATTTACTTGGGAGCTAAAGTGCCACACCTGTTTGCAGCTCCACCTGGTAGGGACCTGACAGATTCCCTTTAAATTTAAGTAGTCAATGAAAGAAAAATCCCCCCCCCCTTGTTTTACTATGTTATAATGTCTTATAATGTCTTAGTTGAAGCATTCTTTATTATGAATGTATTGCTAGTACATTAAGGAATAAAATAACACATCATCCTTCCATTGCAATCCTCTGTGATGGAGGGTACACAATATCCCTATGGAGACAAGTAAACAGAAATTCTAGATAAACACGTTTTTTTCATGAAGTGAGTTAAGGGTTCCTTCAGTGTATATCTTATTGTAGGACGTGTGTGAGACTTAAAGGAATAGTTGCTATTTGTGAAGTTATATTGCATTTGGAAAGGTAATACTTACCTTAAAGTCTTTTAGGACGCCCTCAGGAGGAGGCTGAGAAATGATTTCTCCAAATGTGACAAATAAAAGGGTGCATTGAAATTCAAGAAAAAGCATTGGCAACTATAACTTAAAATAGTAAGCTGAGATTGAAACTATACAATGCCAGATGCTTAAGCTCTTTATGATGCTGCTTTCTTCAAAACCCATAAGAACCTAAATACATTTATGACCAAGTTTGCAAAGAGAATCTATTTTGAATGTTCTTTGCAGCTTGACAATAAATTGTAGCCTAACAAGACCTAGTGTTTCACAGCTCATTTACACCTACGTGTTCTAGAAAGCATGGTCCTATTTCACTGAGATGTGGTTCTTCATTATTGTACTGCTTCTCAAGGTCTCTGACAAAGCCCATCTGGAACCGGTAGATGTCCTCAATGTTCCCGAAGATGACCTTCAATTGCTCATCACTGAACATGTCTCTTCGTTTCCTGCACTGCTTTAAATAACCCTGTCATGGAAACAAAATCACAAAACATGCTTATAAGAAAATGCAAAACACGAACAAAATTCTGAGAAATTATTCATTATGAAATATTATCTTATAATGGTGGTTGTACTTTCATGAATTGCAAATACATTTGTTGGTCCCATTTTATAAATATTTACATTTTACACAAATTAAATGAACTTCATACTAAATTAAGTAACTTTTTCAATTGGTCCAAGGCTTCTGAAATGAAAAACAAAGCATAGTTTGCATATAAATCACCTACTAAATTGTGTGTGCAGCTCCTATGTAAACTATAAATCTCCATTGTAACAGGCTACACACAAACCGTGTGGGGTGTGATCTTGCACACACATCCTGCTCATCTGTCCCCTGCTACTTGCTTACAGTATCACATGTACAATATGTAAGTAAGACACATTAGGCATCACACATGAGGAAGTGAGTATCACTGCATCATCTGACTACCCAAGGGTAACTTGTAGTCTGTTGTCATGGAGACAAAAAATAAATATAAAATTAAGTAAATACCGTGCAAAAATAAAATGCCACTTATTGGAGGGATGCTAATATTTAAAAATATATATATGATGAAAAAGTTGTACGTGTATTGCATAAAAATATAGTATAGTATTTCTATAAATAGAGACAAAATAGTGGGCTACATGTTTTTGTGAATTAAAGCCCGTGGGTGATATCATTTACTTATCATTTACAGTTGTGTAGTCTCTTTGCAGTCTTTGCAGTCTTTGTGTGTGTGTGTGTGTGTGTGTGTATGTTTCTCTTTCTCTATACTTCTGCTCTTGAAACTTACTCCCACACCCTTACCCCTCCCCTCTCCATAGACTGGAATGGACAGCACATAATCTCATCACTCAGTGAGCTGCTAGTCTTCTCTGATATACAAAGTTTCATAAATTTGCGTGCACTATTAATTCATGCAACGTTGGTTGAAACAACGCCTACTGTAAAAAGAAAATACACACACTATTTGCTCAAAATGAGTAAAAGAAAAAAATGAACAATTGGCATTTTAACAAAGTTTAATACAATTCTGTATATTACCATGTAATCCTGGCTAGAATGTGGCAATTTACCACAATCCAAATTACAACTATTTTTTCCACGACTGTGGCAGAACCACAGTGAATGAATTACAACAGCAAAACATAGCCAGGTTCAACAGGATCAACAGAGGGGATATGATTTGGAGAACTTGGGCCTATTATTTCTTGTGATCAATGTTATTTTGCTACATAACATAAATTGCAACTGTTAATATTTTTACAATAATATAATCATGTATCACAATATAATTTTTGCAATAATTACATAAACTGAATCTACTGTATAATATACTGATACTGAGGGTATAGTGAAAATGAACAACTGGCTGACACTCCTGCTTTGTTTTTAATCTCAAAGATCCAGCATTTGGAAGCCTGATATACACAGTTGTAGATGACTGTTTTAGTTTCACCATCACCAGTAGGAATGAAGTCCAATATTTGAATGTCCTGAGGATATTAGCCGGCAGACTTGTGTGACTGTTCTGACCTCTGGAGCTATTCAAGCTGTTACTTCACATATTCACATAATAATAACAGAGGAGACCTTCACCAAGGGATACCAATAGTTGAAAACACAGACAGAAAAAGGTCAGGGAATGATAGGAGCCTGTGACATTGCAAAGCTTCCCATAGACTTAGCTTATACCTTCCTCAGGCACTCTCAAGCCTTATAAATCAGTGTCCCTAGGTTATGTTACTGCTAAATGACAAGAAAATTATAATGATGAGATGAGATGAAATTGAAACCGCTAAAAATATAGCATTAAAAATATATTCCAGCATTAGATTCTAATGTCCAATGTTACTGTCTATTTTATAAAATCTGAAATCATGCAGTTTTCCTTTTGGCCACTAGGTTTAAAACTAAGCTGAGACTTCATGTTCTGTACTGATAATTTGCCAGCAGGGTCCTCCTTATCAGCACAGACAGGAGTACAGTAAAAAAGACATTAGTATATAGATTACAGGATACACACAATAGCTGTTGCTCACAACTCAGCATCCCCTCCCCTCCCCTCTAGAATAATCTCTATAAAGGTCACTGATGCCCAAATGCTGTTCTCAGTCATCTGAATGGGACAGGTCATGTCTATTGTGCCCTATGGTCTATGGGGGTTGCTGTAAAGAATATCTCTAAATATTGTTCATATAATTCCTAGTAGTCGGACCCCAGTAATCAGCTCGTTATCTCCTAGAATCTATAAAGAAATCTTTATTTGCAACTGTGTAGCGTTGCTATACTGTGTATGGTCACCCAACTGCCAGTAAACCAGTAAAGTCTTGTTAAAGGGGAAGTCCAGCAAATTTTTTATTAAAGTATTGTATTGCCCCCCAAAAGTTATACAAATTACCAATAAACACTTATTACATGAAATGCTTATAATTTTTTTTTTCCCTGCACTTACTACTGCATCAAGGCTTCACTTCCTGGATAAAATTGTGATGTCACGACCCGACTCCCAGAGCCGTGCGGGCTGTGGCCGCTGGAGAGGATGATGGCAGAGGGATGCTTAGTGTCTCTCCAGTGCCCTGTGTCCCTCAGTGTCCCCCTGCCATCATCCTCTCCAGCAGCCACAGCCCGCACAGCTCTGGGAGTCGGGTCGTGACATCACCATTTTATCTAGGAAGTAAAGCCTTGATGCAGTAGAAATTGCAGGGAATTTCCCATAATAAGTGTATATTGGGGTTTTGTGTAACTTTTGGGGGGCCATACAATACTTTAATAAATATTTTCGCTGTAATAGTCCTTTAAAGAGATTATTTGATCCCTTGCTGATTTAGTAAGTTTGCCTACTGACAAAGACATGAACAGTCTATAATTTTAAGGGTAGGTTAATTCTAACAGTGAGCGACAGAATATGAAAAATAAAATCCAGAAAATACAGCTTTGTTTACATTTTGGCTGGTGACGGCACCAGACCAGACCGGAAGGAGAGAGGTTCCGGGATGTCACAGGAAGCAAGCAGATTGGAGGCCAAAGGATGACATGACTGGACCAGCGATCTCTCTGGGCAGCAAACTAAGGACACGTAAATATATTAGGGAAGGGTTAACCATATTTATTTTCCCTGAAATATCCCTTTAAAGACAGCTGGCTTAAATTTTCACCTGTATAAAAGACTCCTGTCCACAGACTCAATCAGTTAGACCCTAACCTCTACAACATAGGCAAGACAAAAGAATGTTAGGGACAAGATCATAGACCTGCACAAGGCTGGAATGGGCTACAAAACCATAAGTAGGATGCTGGTTGAGAAGGAGACAATTGTTGTAAAAGTAAGAAAATGGAAAAAATGACTGTCAATCAACATTGATCTGGAGCTCCACTGTGTAGCATAGAGGTGGAAATATTATGTTTTAGGGGTATTTCTCTGCTAAGGGCACAGGACTACTTCACCGCATCAATGGGACAATGTATGGAGCCATGTACCGTAGTGACAACCTCCTTCCCTCCGCCAGGATATTTTAAAATGGATCGAGGCTGGGTCTTCCATCACGAAAATGACCCAAAAGATAAAGCCAAGGCAACAAAGGAGTTGCACTCTCCAGACCTTAATACTATAGAAAACCTATGGAGTTGCCAAGCGACAGCCGCAAAATATTAATGATTTAGAGATGATCCATAAAGATGAGTGGACCAAAATTCCTCCTGACATGTGCGCAAACCTCATCATCAACCACAAAAACCTCTGACCTCTGGGCTTGCCAACAAGGGTTTTGCCAACAAATATTAAGTCTTGTTTACCAGAGGGATCAAAAACTTACTTCCCTGGGCAAAATGCAAATACATTTATATAATTTATACAATGTGATTTTCTGGATTTTATTTTTGCTTATCTATCTCTCATTGTTAAAATTAACCCTTAAAATTATAGATCATAATCATATGATCATGTCTTGTCATTAGGAAAACTTACAAAATCAGCAAGGGCTCAAACAATTATTTCCTTCACTGTATCTATTTTGTAAATAATTTTCCTTATAAGTGATATTTTAAGTGGGTCAGCATACATTGAACACAATTCATTCAGGAATGAAAGTTAAAAAAAAAAAAAAAAAACATCCATGTATATGAATTACTATTATTTTGCTCCTGGCAAATTTCCCTTCAGCAACATCATATTAAATCTGAGGGCAAGATGTGCGAGAACTGTATCCAACGCCTCAAACATAAGAGAAGGAATACAATTATTCACATCATTAAATAAAATGAGCCATTATTTACATCATGCCCAAGGAAACAATTCAACGATAATATAGTGAGACAACATTTCGACTTGCATTGCCATGTATAGAGCTATATCCGAGGGCTCAGAATTAGAAAAACAATGTTGCACAGTAATGATATGCCAAATGCTAAAATAAATAAGTAAATGATGCTGCTCCCTGAGCTGTGTTCCCATGCTAGGTTGTCTCTCATAAAAATCAGTACAGTTGAAAAGTGGGCACTTGAATCCCAACATTTGTGCTTCATTCCTTATTTTCACTACTGCTTAATTTTTTAGTATCTGCGAATCCGCAAATACAGAGTACTTTGCAACCCATTAATTCCTATTGTGCAATTCACATATCCACAATCTGTAACGTAAGAAAATAGGTCTGGTTGTAATGCAGTTCACAAAATACCTAAGCACTCCACAAAACCATCCGCAATTGTGTGACATCACCATT
The DNA here is from genome assembly GCF_027789765.1 of Dendropsophus ebraccatus. Classification (NCBI taxonomy): domain Eukaryota; kingdom Metazoa; phylum Chordata; class Amphibia; order Anura; family Hylidae; genus Dendropsophus; species Dendropsophus ebraccatus. The sequence goes on from NC_091463.1 coordinate 49,096,453, forward strand.
AAAGCTCCTCCTGACTGGTTGGGACAGCAATTCTTAGGTCAAAAAGAGGGACATGTATGGGGCAAAAGAGGGACAGAGGGACGTGGGGCCAAAAGTAGGGACTGCCCCTCCAAAAGAGGTACACTTAAGAGGCATTTAGTTGCCATGGAAACTAATCAGATCATTGTTAGCATTTTGTACTATCTTGGGAATAAGGGAAAGTTGAAATCCTATTGGTTGCCTAGGGATGGCTGCTTCAATATGTTGGAATATACCTAAGGAAACCTGTCAACACTTTCATGCTGCTCGGACCACAAGTCATGGGGGAGGTCCCCTGTGGCTTCTTTCCATTCAACTAGCCTTGATTGATAGATTTCTCCTTGTTTAGGTATAGGAAGGATCGATCAGTCAAGGCAAGCAGGGCAGGCAGAAGCCAAAAGGAACCACCACAATGACTTTTGTTGACAGTCTCCCTGTGTTCTAGGCTATATGGATAAGGGATAAGTGTCTAATCATTGGCAGTCTGACTGCTGGGAACTTAAAAATGGAGTCTTCCATAAGAATGTAGCTGCAGGTCTCGCATGCACACTGACATTTATTGTCTGTAGGAGCTGAGAGGGATAGCCAAGACAGCAGTGGGGTAATAGGATTTTCACTACTCTGGCACTATTGTGGAGTGAAAAGTGAGCACGTAATATATTCCCTGATGTTTTGTTATCTGATTTTAATTATTAAAAACAATATAGGTACAATCCCTTTACTAGAAGATTGACAGTTTTATTGTAATGCCCCAGATAAGACACAAAAGGATACGTTAAAGAGGTTTCCTCTCAGTTTCAGCATTGATGTGCCATACACCAATATTTTTGCTGCATTCAAACATTGCCCTCAGCAGTATAGGACATACTGTAAGACCACTGAGGCAAGAGATCAGCTGCAACACAGTGACCTGTGTCAAGCTAAGAAGAACATTTATCTTGGGAATCCATTATGCCATGTAACCAGATTCCAGCCATACTGCTGAGCCACTAGGTTAGTCTAGAGGAGTCTAACTTAAAGCGACTCTGTACCCACAATCTGTCCCCTCCAAACGGCTTGTACCGTCAGATAGCTGCTTTCAAACCAAGATCTGTCCTGGGATCTGTTCAGCAGATGATGCAGTTATTGTCCTAAAAAACAACTTTTAAACTTGCAGCCCTGTGTCAAATTGGCGTGACCTAGAGTGTCTGTGCCCTATCCATGCAGGGGGGGGGGGGCAGATTGTGAGTAAAGAGTCACTTTAAAGTGATAAAGAGATAACAGAATCCAATGTCCCTTCTTTTAATTGTTAGGCCTAAGAACCCAGCATGCATCGCTTGAGGCTGAACAGCTCCTGTAGAGTCAGAACCATATCCTGGTAATATCTCCTAGTCAATATCCTGTGGTGAAAGGAGAGTACAATTGTGGAGTTAAAGAAAGAGACTGTGGGAAAAGTAGGGTTCCCTTTAGGACTTCAAGCCAGGGGTAGAGAAGGGGAATTTATCACAGTGACCCCTGGAGTAAGCCAAAAAAAAAGTCAGATTTCTGCGCGAACCACCAGCCAATGTTCCCACAAAAATCTAAACCTGTTCAGGGGTGCACCTCTTAGTAAATTCAGCAGTGTGCATTAAGATTGGCGTACGAGTGCAAGGAAAAGAAAACTGGACTGATGCTTTGCCATGGGCTAGAGTAGGACATAGATTTCCAGAACCCCTGTTTCCTGCCACACATTTATTGGAACAAACCCAGAAGACTGTGCCTCCATTTTTTTGGATGGCCAACAGAAAGACTATGTTACAGTCCCAATATACCAGTGTCTGAGTCATTATCAGCACTAACATCAAGGGCTTTTCATGTACTGTACCATCTGACTGGGCACGTGATAGTCGCATAATAGCATAGTGTGGAAAGTAAACTATGATTATGATGATTAAGAAGGGTAAAAGCAAAAAAAAAACCTTTAAAAGTTCCACAATGCTTTTGATGCTGCCTCTAAAGATCTCTTATGCATCCGATGCCTCATAAATGATCTTGTTTTTCTCCCATCTATGATGGTCTTTGCTGAAACTTTTCATGAAAACGTCACAGCCAATGTGCTGCTGTCCTGTTTTATTTGTTGTTCTCATAATACATTGCTGTCATAAGCGGAGCTTTTATTTTCCTTTATATGAAGGAATAAGCTTTTTTTTTTAAATGTTACAACCGTACTGTGATGTGACAGCAGCAGAATGCATGGAAGTCCTACTGATTTAGTGCACTTTGATGATTTCCTATGTGCACTATGAAGTAATTGGTTACAATAACAGCTTGTACAACCCTTTGTCAGTGCTCACTGGCTTCCCTCGATTCTCACAGACCCAGGCTGGCAAGATGTTCTCCTGTTACATTTTTATTTTAGAAGTGAAGCCTACATCCAGCAAATATTCTGACAATACAAATGGTTGCCTAGATATATGTCAGTGATGAATCCCTTTAAAACATATTTAATAGCTTTTCATTGTACCTTTAAGAATATTCTTGAACTGAATAATAAAATCTTATTTCATTTTTAACGTGGTGCATGGAGGTGTCTTTCCCGTATTTAGTAGGAATATCTTTGCTCCAATTCAAGGACAAAATTCACTTTTGCTGATGTTCATGAGTGGACATATAGCAATAGTAATACAGCTTGCATTTCTTTCTTTATATTAAAATGATATTGTTAGAGTGCACAACAATCCCTTTAATCTAAATAGCCAGTTTATGAGATTTTCAGCAAAAAGACAATTTGAGGGGAGGGGCATTGCAGTCAAAGAAGCCTAGTAGGAACCTAATGCGTCATATGGAAGGGGTTTGTCTTGTCCTGTGGGAAAACCCATTTACTGTACATTTTATTACCACAATATTTGACGCTTAACTAGTTGACATAGTATTTTGAAGAGGTTGTCTCTTGAAGACAACTTTGAATTAGGACCGACCTTTATGTGCCATAACAGCAAGCCACTTAAATAAGCAGCTCCCTTCTTTTAGATGGAAGCCATTTCTTTATTACATGGTGGGTCATTCATCTGAATAGTGCCTATGTAATATTATATTTTTCCTGTAGCAGAATTGCCTGGCTGGCAAGAGATTCCCCAAACAAAGTCAACTGTTTCTTAAGGTGTCGGAAGTAGACCTCAAAGCGATCAGCCTATTGTGGCTGTCATATTCTAAAAGGGACATTCCCGTCTGAGGACATTATCCTCTATCTAAACCAAATGCTATTACAAGCTGATTGATTTTCAAGTTCAGTACACAGCTTTGTTTGGTGGCCTTTATTTGGTTGTTTCTCCGTAACGGACAATTCTAACAATGTAAGTCTATGAGACTACATTATCTGCCAGAGTAGATCGCACTTCTGCCACACTTTCCCCAGCTATATCTCTTGATCACAGGGGGCCTATGCAGAGAGAACCATTGTGATCAATAACTTTTGACATATCTTATAAAATGTCCAAAGTTATTTTTCATGACAAAAAAAACCCAAGACATTTAAAATTAAAATAAGTGCAAAATGATTAGGTGCCATTGCTAAACCAGAGACAGCTGGAGTCAAGGAACAGGACTATGCAGCTTATAGTCAGCTGTGCCTCACCAACCACTAGGGGGTGCATCACAGTTTGAGAAGCACTGGACTAAAGCATAAAGCATGCTTGTTTTATCAGAATAGATTTGAAAATAGCTATGTGCTCAATGCTCTAACATATTATTAACAGTGACTCAAATCTTGAGCTTTACTAAGAAAAAAAATTAAGTGCACTGATGTTCCTTATCAGAAACTGGCAGAGAACCCACTTCCTTTGCATAAATTTTGCAATGATAATCTCCCTTATTAATTGCTATTTCTGAAAGTCCCTGTATATTGATAAACATTTAGATTCAGATTGGACAAACACAGATTTCTGTCCTGTGTTGGTCTTTACCATTCATCACTGAGGTCCTGTGTCATTCTCTATGCCTCCATGACATGAATTGTTAGTGACATTGTCATCGGTCAGGACAGCTCCCAAAGGTTCTGCTAGTTGCATCACTGCACACCAATCCTTATTGTAACACTGCCCCACGACAAGTTGGCGCTCTCTATGCCAAAAGCACTGATGTTTTTGATGGACAGCCACTGTGACTCCTGTCAACCACAGCGTTTAACTCAGTTTAACCACAACTTGGGGACATTACTACCATGCTTGTCCTTCCTACTCTGATGTATTCTGTCCTGTACACCTTTGAGCATGTTTTCTCTGGAGATTAAGCTTTAGCAGAGACAAACAGCTTTGAAAGAGTTACAGGCAGGGGGGAAAGAACTACACACACACAATATGTACGTCAGAGCCTAGAAAACATTCCCTTGTCTACGCACTCTGGTACGCACTACTCAGAGACTCTTATTTTAGCCATTCAATGCATAACTTCGTCACCCTTATAATGTGTCTTTGTGTCTCCACTTTGTGACAGATCTCCAGGTTACCTCCCTTGTCTTCTGAGCTTTATAATATACACCTGTCTCTAATACATCACAAAGCTTTTATCAACCTGTGATGCAGATACGCAATGAAAAAATAAGAGGCAAATACTGTTCTAATGGATGTCAAGAATACAAAGAAGAAATAAATGAAATGCACTTCTCCTGCCCTGGAGATTGAGCACATTTAATGGCCGTTTTGAGGATCTTTTCTGATGTTTTAACATGGAAATATTTTTGAACAAACATAATAATATCTATCATTGTAGTAAATTGCTGGACTCACCCAAAAAAACGTATATTTTAAGTGGTGTACTGTCACCTGGCTACAATTCTGCAATGATTTGCAAAAATTATGACATTATCTATCCTGTACTATGAACACCTCGCTAGTGCTGCCATAGTTACTGTAGGGTGGGGGGCCCAGGCTTGGTGAACAGCCCGGGGCCTATGGTAAAGGTAATCCGCCCCTGATCGTTAGCAATGTCCGTGCAGCCCTAATATAGTAAATAATAAAGTATATGCGTTATCTTTCTTCGCACACCATGTTCTCCTCACTTCTATTTGCTCACCGCAACTGCTGCTGGAACTTCAGAGGCAGCCTCTGAAGTGACAGGCCCCTTAGCCTATCACTGCATGAGACTGGACAACGCTGGAGCCAGTGATAGGCTAAGCAGCCTGTCACTTCAAAGACCAGTGTAGAAGCTTCAGCAGCAGCAGGTGAGCAGAAGCGAGAAGAGGTTTGTATAAAGTTTATTTTTTTCTACAGTCATCAGTCATCTGTCGAGCATCGCTATTACATGTAGCAATGATTGGTTGGCAGCCGATGATTTTTAGGCAGGACCGTTGTCTTTATTACACAGTGATAATCTGCCGAATCAGCTTGATGTAATGGGGCGCTAAAGCTCCTCTACCACATGGGTCAACACCATCATATAAGAAGAAGTGAGCAGCCCTGTTAATGATGTATTAAGGTTCAGGAACTTTAAGTTACACCTCTCAGCGAAAAAGGGCAACAATGGTCTAGTTGAAAACTGTAACTACAGAAAAATGCATACACATATACTGTACATACAGTATACACATTGCAACCTCGCCAGAAAGTCTAATCTGTCAGCTCAATACAAAACAGTGTGAATGACTAATGTTGGGCTTCCTACTGGAAGCCTTTCTATCCTTACCATTGAGCTTTATCCAAACTATCTGAGCTAAAGGAAGTTGCATTATGCTTTTTGCTCCTGTATGAAAGGACCACTCTCCTTTTTACAGCATTAAACGAATAGATTTTTTTGGGGGGGGGGGAGGGGGCACACATCGTTATACAACGTATAAACAACAGCCACTGTTTGGCGGACCCTGGAGTGCAGTCATCTATTAGGTTGCTGTAAATGACATGACACCTATCCAGGGACCACTGCCGTTCTGTAATTTTAATGCAACATAAATAATGAAAGCTAACTAACGACATGAGGAATCTTCGAGGTGAATTATGGAAACATAATATTTGTTGTCGCCAGGAAATTGGTCCCCATGACGCTTTGCTATTATACATTGGTTTACATGGCATTTAAAGATGCTTGAGAATGGTGCTTTGGGGTGCTTTTAGTGGCACTACTGGGGGGATTTTGACATTTTGGCTTCATTTTCCCAGGCATTTTACAGCCAGAGGATAGGCCTTTAAAGTCTGTCTGTCAGGGTCCTGACACCCCTGGTGATCAGCTATTCTGCATACCCATGGCTCTGACATATACACAATGAATAAGTGTGGAGTGTTGGCGCCCTGCCAATCAGACATTAATGGCCTATCCTGTGTATAGGCTGTATATTAAGAAAATCTCTTTACAGCAACAAAGTAATAATATGTGTAATAAGTTAACATATATGTTACTATTTCATGGTGGTAAGAGAGAAGAACGGTAGAAGACAGGGGAAACAGTGAGCCTAAAATGCATTGGCAAATATAGTGTATGTGTCCTTAAAATCATTGCTTGCTGGGACTCAAAAATGTATTTCTTCGGTCTACCTCATGTTGGATCGATAGTCTTACATTTGTTGTGACATTTTTATTTGCTTGTATTTATTTATAAAATGACATTTGTCCATTAGGGTGCTTTGACTTTTTTTTTTTTACACTAGGAAGGGCAATGATACAGGCCAGATTCTAATTGTTTTTCTAATTTTAGAACTGTGAAGCAGTGTTTACTGTTAACATAATAATGGTATTAGAGATAATATCATTTTATGGGTGCTCTCCCTCAGTATTCAGAATCCCTAAAAGGTGGTGGTTCCAGCATAGGCGGGTCTACATCCGTATTAGGATAGGTATTAGGATAGATACTACCATGTGTGTCCTAAGCGCACATGACATAAAAGTATTGACAGAGAGCGGAGAATTATCTCTATACGCACATACAGTTGGAACAGCAGCTGTGGATCACAAACTGCTCTAAGAAGAAGGAAAAACCAGAAACATTGAAGTTCACAAAGGTCACCCAGGCATTCTACAATTTAGGGTAGCACTGCCCCCACCCCCTCCATTTTTTTTTTCAATATGAGATCCACTGTCATTTGACAGTCTCCAGGGTTATGTTTCACAGCGAGATGTAGTTCAGTTTATGTTAGTTAAGGTCCATTTAGATGAGCAGATGGCTGATCTAGTAGATCTAGTAGATTGGCACTCATGAAAAGAACTATTTAAACAGCTTATTTATTGTGAAAGCAGGGACGCATGATCAATTATTGTTTGTTTGTACAGCCCTTCATTCACATTATTGGCAGCCACACAACCCTTGTATACACAGGGAGATCTGTTCCCAACTAACAATGATTTTAGGTCCGCACAATCCCAGCAATCAGCACCTGTTTGTTTGTCGGCTGATCTCTGGGTCCTTTATACACTGCAATTATTGTCCCATTCGGCTGATACTCTCTATGTGTAATAGGCCCATAAGTGATCATACACTGTAAACTGGAGTGGTCTGTGGTTGTAAGGGAATTGTATTTTAAGGAATTTGAGCATTAAACATAGACATTACCCTAAAAAAATTAAATCTTAGCTTTCACATGAGGCTTAAGATAACTCTCCTAATATAAATGAATGTAATGTACTCTCTCAACCTTCATATCCTTTTTTCCCATACCATAGGAAGGTTTTATTCCTTTGGCAGTTTGCATACAAATTAACCTATTTAACATGCAAATCAACCCAGGTAGTTTGTTAAACAGTCTAACCAAATTGCTCCACTCCAGCGCTCTCTGCCCATAAGAAACACACTGTTGCTCAGTACACAATTTAGATGCTGAGCAGCTTTATTATCAGCAGCTCTCCAAAGGTATCTGCAAGAAGGGAGATGATTATTCTTCTACAAGCCTTAGAATAAAAGATTTGTAAATTATATCTGTAATAAAAACAGTAAAATATTCAAATATGTATATGAAAAAAAGAGCATAATGAATTTATTTCCACAGTGCGTAACCCGAAGCCATCAGTCTTCATCAATTCAGTCAATGAACAGGCGGTACATAAAACAACTGATATAAATGATACACAGATGTTTGTTTTTCAATCAGTTTAGATCATTTGAAGAGCCAAAAAAAAAAAAAAAACATCAATTGAACAGCTATATTAAAGGGAACCAATGATGAGTGTTTTGCCTATAACACTGTGAGCAGCTCCTGATAGAGCTGCTAAAGCGTTCCCTTACCATAGTTTGCGTGCTGTCTTCGGATATATATACAAGAAAATGTTCTTTTATTCCGTTGCATGGTGCATTTTGCCTATATCACAGTCAGCAGCTCCTATTAGAGCGGCTAACATATTTCCTTACCATAGTTTACGTGCTGTCCTCTGTTAGGGGATATCCAAGAAAACGTTCTTATATTCTGGCACATGGTGCAGGAAGAGAGCCGGTAACTAGGCTTCAGGGTGGAGCCCACCCAGGCCATGACTAGTAAGGTTATCTGCCTGTCAGTCATCCCTGCAGAGCGCACTGACAGGCAAAGAGCCATGACTAGTCACGGCCTAGGCTCCACCCTGAAGCCTAGTTACCGGCTCTCTTCCTGCACTGTGTGCCAGAATAAAAAACGTTCTCTTGGATATCCTCTAATGGAAGATGGCACACAAACTATGGGAAGGGAATGCTTTAGCAGCTCTAATAGTAGCTCCTGACAGCGTTAAAGGGAAAATACACCATGCAATGGAATAAAAGAACATTTCCTTGGATATCCCCTAATGGAAGATGGCACACAAACTATGGGAAGGGAATGCAGCTTTTATAGGAGCTCCTGACAGCGTTAAAGGCAAAATACACCATGCAACGAAATAAAAGAACATTTCCTTGGATATCCCCTAACGGAAGACAGCACACATAATTATGGTAAGGAATACATAAATACTTTCTTTCCTCCTTATGCCTTTCTATACCTGGCTTTTTGATGAAGCAGACTAGCATTGAATTGCCAGTATTTAGTTTGTTATCAATGATTTCACTCAAATTCTTCTCTATAGTAGACTTGGCCACAAGAGATCTGTTCAAGGTATACAGTAAATCATATTAATATATTTTTTTTATATTTTTTAAGGCATTGTACATTGAACTGGACTTCACCTATAGCAGTCACCTGACAGGAGTCACAAGAACTTATATACTGTACATCTCAATGAAAGCATCTATTAAAGTGAACCTGTAGTTTGTAAAACTTTTGACATGTCATAGAGACATGTCAAAAGTTTTGATCGGTCCAGCTCCGAGTGTTCAGACATGTACCGATGGGAAGAACAAGCTGGGAGAGGACCATGCTGCAAGGCGTCCCGTCCCCACTCTGTGTGAGAAAAAAAAGAGTCGGGGTCCATAGACTTACATTATGAGCCCACTCGTTCTCCCGATTGATACAGGTCTGAGACTAAACACTCAAACCTGGGCTGACCCTGGCTAGCTTTCCCTAAATTTATCCCTGAACATTAAAGCTAACACTAGATATTAATGACCCTGTAAACATCCCTACTAAAAGCACTGACCTACAAATTGACTAACACAAACAACAGACAGGCACTAAATCTCAAAGGCAAAAAAACAAGGAGAAACAACAGAAAGATACAGAAAAAAGACTACCAAGAATTAACCAAAATCAACTAGACTGACAAGGAGCCAAACAAGGCTAGAAAAAATATATTGTTACATATAGTTAATATTAAGGTTGAAAAAAGACAAGAGTCTATCAAATTAAAAAACAAAAACCTTCTGTGCTATAAGAAAAAGTCAAGGAAAAGAAAACACATAGCACATGCTATAATCCATGAGCTCAATGGGAGGACAAGTCCGTAGACCCTGCAGGCCATGTAGGATGCTCATAGTAGAACAAGCAACATGCGGCCTGGTAGAAGACCGCTCCCGGAACACTTTGGAAACATGGCTGTACCGCTAGTTCAACATCAAACCAGTATATAGCAGAGGGAATGCATGGCACTTACCAAATTAAAATGTTCAGATTTATTTTTAGTTTCACAGTGAATAGCAAAAAAAAAAAAGTGAGCATTTTATTTTGGAGAGTGTCATGCATTTCCATTGGAGGAACGATCCAGTAGATGTGCAAAAGCTGCACAAACTGATCATCTGACCTTCCAAATCTGATCATTTTTATAGGCTGTAATCCCAATGTACATACCGTAATCAAGATTCTAATAATCGCCAAAATCCCTACTTCATTCATAACCATGGTTACTGTCACTGTTATCTCTTATAGCTCCCTATTTATAGAACAGGGAAGCCCAGTGACATGAATACAATAAATAATATATGAATATTTATTAAATAATTAACAAGAAAAAAAAATTGCCTGGTTTTAGTGTCAGGAATGAATTGGAGCTTTACAGACTGAACACTTGTATCACCTTATTGTGGTAGAATCCCACAGAGACACTCAGTGATGTACATCCATTGTAAGCAAGAGAAGATGGAGGGAGGATTTACTTAGCCCATATAAAACGACGACGTATTATGTTCCTGGTGTCCCACTCTCCTCAAAGCATTCTGACAAGCAGATGTTACAGAACTGTTTGCTTAGTAATAAAGGAAATGGGCCCACGAAAACTGACAGGCCTGTCCACAACCAGCGCTAAGTACCATTCTGTGTATTCCTTGGGGAATGCAGCAAACTTCCAGGATGTTAAGTGCTAAGTTTACTGAGCATGGCCTGGGTGTGAGAGATCACTTTCTGTCAGTGCAAATAAGACTACGGTGCAGTGTGCATGAATGCATATTAATAGAGGGGCATATATAGGAATGACCTAAACAAAATTTTCCAAATGTTGAATAATAGGATTAAAACGTTGTCCAGAGACATTAAATATACATGTAAAACATAAAAAGAAAGTCCTACACCCCTGGTAGCCTGCAACTCCCAGTATGATGTCATCCATTCTCCTGCTTATCACTGACACTTGCAGCTTCCAAGATGAGCAGTCCCAGCAGGAACTGTCTGCTTAGCCAATGACTGACTGAGGAGGGACACCAATGTGATCAGAGATTGACTTAAAAACAGGAAAATAGCCGTAACTAGGAACCAGATGACAAAGCTAGGGTGCCCTCTTTTTTTTAACAACCCCCAGCCATGTATAAAAAATATAATGTTCCCAGACAACCCCTTTAAAAACTAACTATGCTTTTCTAGAGCATTTAATATATTGTACCTAGTGTCCTTCACTTATCATGGGTAATTTCCCCTAGAAGGGTAGCTTCACACGTATCGGATCCGCAGCGGATTTCCCGCTGCGAGTTTGCAGCAAAATCCGCTGCGGATCCTGGTGGTGTAAAGTGAATGGGACACATACCCACAGCGGAATTTTAATTCCGCTGCCAGTAAGTGACCCAGCCCCTTTAACCGCCCGCAGCCCCCGGCCTGCAGCATACATTACCTGCTTGGCGGAGCAGCTGTGTGTAAGGCTCCCAGCTCCCCTAACTCCCCATCAGCCAATCAGTGCACGACAGTGCTGATTGGCTGATGGGAACCGACGTGAGTCGGGAGCCTCACACAGCCATGGCGCTGAGCAGGTAATGTATTCTGCGGGTCGGGGGCTGCGGGCAGCGGGGTGGTTACACGGGCCGGCCTACATATCCGCAGTGGAATGAATATTCCGCTGCGGATATGTAACCCCCCATAGACCTTTATACTACATGGATCCGCAGCGGATTTCGCTGCAAACTCGCAGCGTGAAATCCGCTGCGGATCCGGTACGTGTGAAGGCACCCGATTCTAGAAGCATTTCTTCTAGTGCAGAATGCAGTGATATGCAAAAGAATCTGACCTCCATTTGTGTACCTACCTTTAGTGCTCCTGTTTCAGACCCTGTGTTAATATGAATAGGCACAACATATCTTACTGCTTCCCTTTGGGTATTCATTGCCCATTTCTGTAATCATAGTAGTCCAGATGGCTGAGTCTTTATAGAATATTTTCGTTCAAGTCAGTGATATGTGGCTGACTGCAACTCTCCGAGTGGCCTGGGCAGCCTTCAGCTGTTAGGGCATGCTGGGAGCTATTTTGCAACAGCTGGGGAACAACACAATGCTGATCACTGATTTCTGATATGGGGCTGTGTTCACACATGCAGAAACACAATGAAAAGGAAATGCGAATGCATTATTTAAGTGCAATAATTGATCATTCATTTCATTGTGTTACTGCATGCCTTTTAATCATTTGATTTCCGTTTAGCCATCTTTCATTGAATTAATACAGTGAAACTCCAATGTGTGTGAACATAAGCTAAGTGAGATGGTTACATCAGAAGTGGTGATCGAGCAGTAGCAGTATGTTACCTGACACTGCAGTCGACTTCACTACACTACTAGGTTATGTTCACACAATGCAAGAACAACGGCCGTTGTTCGGAACTCAAAAACAATGCTTTTGTATAGAGTGTCAAACAACGGCCTGAAAATTGTACTGATTGCAATGCAGAACGGCATAATAAACAACGGCCGTTGTTCAATACACATTTTTCTATGACAATAACAGACTTTGTTTTAATTTCAATTGTCTTAAAAAATATGTTGTGTGAACATAGGCCAAGGATGTACATGGATCTCTCCAAAGTAAGAAGATTCTCATTAAAATAAGCGTCCCTCTCACTTACAATACTTACAATAATTTTCTTCATATGGCGTTGGCCATAGTTTTTAAGTGTGTGTATATGACTTCCTAAAAGTATATACAGCGCCATCCTATAAGATTTCAGGAAAACTGTGGTTTGAAACATGTAGCAGAGCGACTCGTAGGCAGCATTGGTGGAACATATGAAATCCATATTTATTGCCAGTGTAACAACCTATATTAAATGAGCAAAGTGGCTTCAAATTGAGCACAAGGTCCCAGGGGTGCTCGTAAAGCAAACAGCATCAAAGATCCCTCTTTAATTTGATTGAATTTGCCTTCTCAGCAGAAACTGGGCCAGTTTTAAGCAACCTAACAGGAAGGCTTCTCGGTTTAAGTCTGTTGGGATTTAGTGTACTTATTCCAAGAAGGGCTGAGCTCATTATATTGGTGGTTGTGAGTGACGTGATCCCAAAGGTTAACAAAAAAGGACTAAAGTAATGTATGTATTCAAAAAAGAAGACAGAAAGAGGTCAGCAATGGCCAAGCTTATATTATTGTCAAAACAGGAGTCCAGGGAAAGAGGAAAGTGTGGAAAAGCCAGCAAAATTTGAAGTGATGCGTGAGATAACACCCACTCAATATGATGGACTGGAAATGTGTGACACTTTACATTGCATCTGATGCACAGTGGTACAGTGCTTAGGAAATGCAGAGTCCTGGAGAGATGTTTTGTCAAGCATTTCAGTCTCCATTGGAGCTAAAAGCCACCACCATGGTGTGTTGGGAAAGTACCACACATTACTCTCTTACCGTACATAATAAGCTAAAACTGATGGGATATGTACGGCTGGATCAGTTTCTTGTTCCTGAAACTAAAAAAAAAATGAAATGTAGCAGTGTTGTAGAAGTCTTAAAAAGTAACAGTCCTACCTCACATATATCCTTCAAGTGCTTGATGTAATGGCGTTCTGTGCTCATGATTTCATTGATGACATTGGCTCTCATCTGATCCCGATTCTGAAGTGTCCTGCCAATACATAGGCAGTCGGAAGTTGGGTCCAAGTGCCCATTCTGAACTTCGCTGGTTCCTTCTTCCACGCCATCCTCTTGGTTTACCCAGAGCTTTAAAGCAAAATAGAAGAGTCAGTAAATAGAAGGAAAATATGACTTGAAGTACTGAATTTACATCCTTTTGTATGGTTTTGCAAGGTCAAGGCTTTAAGCAACACCGTATGTCTCTACTGTCCAAACAAACTTTGGTGCATGATTCTGGTGCAATGTAAGATAGATATTATGCAAACCGCTTACTGATGCACCAGATTTATCAAACAGGCTGAGCCACTTTGCACTGTCTAAAAATGAGCAATGACAGTATTAGTATATTCCCCTATATTGTCTGTATGGAGACACTTATATTAGCATGTGGACTGCCTTATGCTTAATGGGACAGGATTGTAGGGAATTTGCCACCATACAGGAACTGTGCACACATCTCTGTCATATCAATAGGCCCAAAGTAAATAAGACCTGATGAAACCCCAGGCATCTTCATGATAATTGGGCTTCTTATGAGCAACAGGATAAGCCAGCAAAGAAGCATGGGACAGATGTCAAAAAACATTTGTGACTGATCACAAGGTTTGTCATAAGTTGCATTGGTATTTCCATTCATTGCCCAAGTGGATGGCAAAGTAACAGATGGCAGTAGTGGATTATAATAGGGGCGTTTTGGGCGGCAGCCCGGGGCCCTGAGCTCCTGGGGGCCCATGACCACCCAAAAAGACTTATACTTTCAATGGTGTACTGTCTCCTGGCTACACTTCTGCCATGATTTGCAAAAAATCACAGTTTTTTTATGGCAATTTTGCACAAATCTGGACATCATGACATTATCTATCCTGTACTATGAACGCCAGGCTAGTGCTTCCATAGTTACAGTGGGGTGGGGGGCCCAGGCTTGGTGAACAGCCCGGGGCCTATGGTAAAGTTAATCCACCCCTGACAGATGGCACCTTTTCTGGACAGGGAAGTGCTGCATCTTATCCTGCCCTCAGTAAGTATGGTCTGTTGGTGCTTTAGCTAAAAAATAAATCTCACTAATATCAGTTGAATCCATTTTAACGTCCTCTTCCAACTATCATTTGTAATGAAATAGAAATAGCAGACAGGTGTGAATGGTCCCCATGGGCATCAAGCTGCTATTACACAAGACCATCGGCGGGAGCAAGCACGCGCCGACAGCGAGCGGATAAGTGCAGGGGGGCCTTGGGGAGATGCGGGGTTGGGTTGTTCCCTGGACAATCTTTAGATCATCCCATAGGGGATGGAGGAGCTCTGCTGCTACCGCTCCTATTACACGAGTGACGGCAGCAGATCATTGCTATCCTAGTCATTAATCTTTCAACATGTTGAAAGACAATAATCAGCCGACCTGTCGGCTGACTATTGTCTTTTATTACATGAAATGATTATCCACTGTAATTGCCAATAAACGGCCAAATATGGCCGATAATCGCTTCGTGTAATAGGGCCTTAAGTGTTAGGGAATAAACTATACCCCAAAACACAAAAAGCAAATCACTATCAGACTTACTGTACAAAGACTGATAAAAGTGTTAAAACGTAATATGATGTCATGGGTGGGAATAAATAAACAGTTCTTACTAAGGAAAACAGGTGAAAACCCTACAAAATGCCAGATTCATTTCCAGTATATAATTGAAAAAAAGTTTTTTTTCAGTAGAATAAAATGTTCCTATAAAACCCGACATGTACACAAAAAGGGCAGTGGTTTTGTGCATGAGAACATTATTGTAATATTATCTTTATCAGTGAATTGTGAAAAGCGGATAGTATTATTATTTTTATGCAATTCACACTTTTTTTTATTTATGCCTCACATTGTGTATACTGTGATTAGCGTAACATGGAATAGCAATGTAGGGACAGCTTTCCAAGAGAACACTGATGTCCCTTTAAAGCAACATACTGTGAAGCGTATTCTTCCCACTACATAATGAGCTGTTTCTTTCATTCTTCCACGCTTAACAAGCTCTGCTGCATCTTCCAATATTAATTCAACACCCCGGTTGGCTGGAACTCTCCTAATGGGGAAGCTTTAATATTCACGAGTCTTAGTTCAAGGAGGGAACAATTGATCCTTTTCTCTAAAAACAAGGATAGGCCAATCCTAGATGCACATTCCTGCCAAACCCACTCATCGTATACAATAGCACACTAGTGAGTGCCAAACCACAGGGCCAGAGGTCAAGCAACTTCAAGCTGAGGGCTGGAGATCCAGACGGCTAACATGGTTTCCGTTTATTTTAGCCGTAACTTTTAAGTTTCTTTTGAAACCATGTTGCACTTATAAAATACGAGATGAGGTCTGACACTATGGGGGAAATTTATCAAAGGGGTGTAAAGTAGAGCTGGCTCAGTTGCCCCTAACCAATCAGATTCCACCTTTCTGTGAAGAATGAAAATTTGAATCTGATTGGTTGCTAGGGGCAACTAAGCCGACTCTACTTAACACCCCCCCTATGTGCACTTAGATGGGGCAAGGGGAGTCTATACAACTCAAATTACGAAAAGGGCAGCATCATAGTGCCACCATGAAACAATAAAATACCTCAGTATTATGGTTTATGATGGAATTTGCCAAGTTTTTTTTAAGTATTCACCTACTGTTTTATTTATGTGTATCTTAGCTTATATATTAACTTGCACCATAGGTGAATGAGGTATTGGTGATGTGTTACTGCAGACTTTTTTCTTTCACCTTCCATTGCTGCAACCTGGCTTTGTTATTGGGACATTTCTGCATCAGCTTTGTTATGGAGGTAATGTTCATTCAGGAAATTGAATGTACACTAAACCTAGAATCATCCCATTTAATAGGCATGCTGAGGGTACACATTGGCATTTATGTTGCTGCTATCCTGACATATATGAGTGACATAGCCTTAAAACATGATTTGATAAGATCTGATATGAGGTTAAAGGGTTTTTTTAGTCCTGTCTTTGGCCTAAAGCAAATGCAAGAGCATTAAAGTGCCCCTGTCATTTAGAAAAAAGATTGTTGACATATCCTTGACATATTTCAGAAGTTTTGATCTGGGTGGTCAGACCCACACCAATCACCAGGCAGGAGAGGGAGAAGCACGTGGTTATGTACTTGTCTCTCTGTCTCAATAGAAAATGTATGGAACCCATCCTGTGTATCAATAAGAAAGACTGGAAGAGAAGCACTTAGGTGAGCTCTTCTCCTTCCTTGTCCTGGCAATCGCCAACTGATCAAAACTTTTGAAATAAACTTTTTATGCTAAATATATATTTTTGGGGATGTTTAAAAGAGTTGTTCAAGTCAGGTAACATGTCTAATGATTACAAAGTCAATGAAAAGTTATATGAATGCTATTACCGGTTTAACAGTATTCTGCCACAATGTTAATGCACCCACAGAAGACATAGAAACTGGCCAAAGAGGGAGTCTTTTCTTCTCCTGATTCATCTGGCACTTTTTTAAACTTTTTTTTTTTTATTCTAAACAGAATACCCTTTGATGTAATGTTCCATTTTACTGTCTATGGAAAAACATAAAATTTTGTGGTTTTTATTCTGGCGACCTAAAAATAAGCTGACATTTCCTGCTCTGTAAAGACTACTTTGCAGGAGTTTCTTCCTTATCATGATAGACAGGGTTACACTGAAAGGCACCGGCAGACAATAGTAATCTACCGTGAAGAAGAACAAGCCGGATTCCTTCAGCTCACGTTAAAAATATATTTCCTTTTATTTCAATATTCGTTAAAACAATAGCCGACGCGTTTCGGGCCTAACTTAGCCCTTAATCATGGCATCTTTAAGTCTGAGTGATCACAGGAAAAGGAGGAAAGTCACTCCCATATTAGGAAGATCTCCAAGAGACAAGAAGTCTCCTTAGGATCCGGACAACAGGGGAAGCGCAGGTAGCGCTGCCTGCGCTTCCCCTGTTGTCCGGATCCTAAGGAGACTTCTTGTCTCTTGGAGATCTTCCTAATATGGGAGTGACTTTCCTCCTTTTCCTGTGATCACTCAGACTTAAAGATGCCATGATTAAGGGCTAAGTAAGGCTCGAAACGCGTCGGCTATTGTTTTAACGAATATTGAAATAAAAGGAAATATATTTTTAACGTGAGCTGAAGGAATCCGGCTTGTTCTTCTTCACTGTATATACCCCGGCATCCAGGGGATACACCTTCGAGCTCTGTTACCTCTACTATAAGAAGTTTAATCCACTTTCCTGGGCGCTGACCGACATTTCTACGTTGTTGTTTTCCCAATAGTAATCTACCACCATGCACAATAGATGGTGTTTAGAGCTAAGCACCCTGTGCCCCTCCCTACACAATGCCTTCTGCACAGGACACAGAGCATGCCTAGAAAACTCTTCCATAGAAATGAATATGATCCCCTCCAGTCTTTTGTTCTTATGTTCTTAGGGCTTGCTGTAAAGCATATCTCTAAATGCTGTTAAAGGGAAACTAACAGCAGGTTAGAAGAATGTAATGCTATTATCCTGTGTTTTATTGATATGTTATATTAGGTGGCACTGTACATTTACTTTAATTCAACCTGAACAAAATGCAACTTGGAATATGCAGCATAAGGCTATGTTCACACTACGTGTATTTGAGGCTGTATATTTGAGGCTGTATAGCAACCAAAACAAGGAGTGGATTGAAAACATAGAAAGGCTCTGTTCACATAATGTTGTAATTGAGTGGATGGCCGCCATTTAATGGCAAATATTTGCTGTTATTTTAAAACAACAGCTGTTGTATTGAAATAATGGAAGTTATTTACCGTTATATGGCGGCCATCCACTCAATTACAACATTGTGTGGACAGAGCCTTTCTGTGTTTTCAATCCACTCCTGGTTTTGGTTGCTATGAGGACCTGACATGAGGACCAAATACAGCCTCAAATATACATAGTGTGAACCCAGCCTAAAGGTCATGTAGCTAAAAAAAATTCTGTATGTGTGAATGGACCCTGATGACAAAGTCAGCTTCAAATTTGAGCAATTGACAGCATCTACTGTGTAAAAGGATGTCTTACTCAAGTGAGTGTGGTTCAGCAACAATACTAGACAGAAATCACGGACAAGCCTGGCTTTTTTTAGATAC
Organism: Dendropsophus ebraccatus; assembly: GCF_027789765.1. Taxonomy (NCBI): domain Eukaryota; kingdom Metazoa; phylum Chordata; class Amphibia; order Anura; family Hylidae; genus Dendropsophus; species Dendropsophus ebraccatus. The sequence goes on from NC_091463.1 coordinate 49,115,192, forward strand.
TCTTGGATAAGCCCTTTAGCAATTGCAGCATCCCTTACTGTTCAAAGAAACCAGCTATCAGAAAGCAAGGAAAATATCACTTAGTTCTTCCAGCGTCTTAACCTTTCCTATTGGCTGTTCTGGCACCTCTTCATAAATAATGAGCATTTCATCCAGTATATACTAATTACAATGCTGTTATAAGAGCAGAGAGCCAGCTGTCCTTTCACAGTGAGTGCTGGATTTCACAAGAATGAAATCCCACTGCAGGGGAATTGAACTATAGATGGGGAGAAAGGAAACACTGGTTATATTTAGCATATAATAAATCAAGATTTGAGACGTGGGAGCAGCATTATGAAAAGGACACCTAGTACTTAGCATTTAGGAGTATTTTTACCAATAAACTTTAACTATTACCATGCATTCCCACATTGCAGCTGCTGCATGAGGACAAGTTGTCAGTACCGCAATTCTACTGGCAAAGTCATTGGCTGCTGCATGTATGTGTGTGGTGTTACCCGCATGCGGCAGCTGCAGCATCAGAACCCCGCCTTAATGTAAGACTCCCCTCCAGCACATTTATCAGCATAGGGAGGTAATATGATTGCACAAGATTGTAGACGAGTCGCTGGAGGAATGTTAAATCTTAGAATTATGGTTCTTGTGAGCTTTAAGAGAGCCACTAAGAAACAAATCGAGTTAGAAGGAAATAGTCATCAAATTATTTCTGTCCAGTCTACTGATCAAGGGCAAAGTCATCTTCAGTGTCTAGTATTTAGGTCTGTGTCCATGTCATATATAACTGTATTTTATTTGTATATGACGTAAAAAAATATATTAAAAAAGAAGCTCAAGCCTATATGGTTCTTCTGGACGTCTGCCATGATTGGTCATAATCAGAGGTGGACAAGGTGACAGGTTTATCAGAAATATTACACTGAATGTAAGGGCACCCTCAGGCCCTTTTAGAAATCCTCAAATCACGTTTTCTTTTCTTTTTTTTTATAATGGCAGTTATTTACTGTTATATGGCGGCCATCCACTCAATTTCACCATTGTGTGAACAGATCCTTTCTGTGTTTTCAATCCTCTCCTGGTTTTGGTTGCAATATGAGGACCACAATACTGACTAAAATATACGTAATAAAAAATAAAACGTATAATCAATGTGAGGCAATGTGTGCTGCCTGACACATCTGTAATAGCAACTCTGCCCTAGTGTGTTTTAGTACATGTATTTTTTGTTTGCATTTCTTAATAGGTGTTTTCCAATTAGAAGTCATTTTAGACTGGGTTCACACTATGTTTTTGCAATCCGTCTCTTTTCATCCGTTTTTACAAAAAATGGATAAAAAATGGAAAAGGAAAGGAAAATGGATGCATTCGTGTGCATATGTTTGCATTTGTGTGCATCTGTTTTGATCCGTTTTTCCATTGATTTTTATTATAAAAAAAGGATGAAAACGCATCCGTTTTTCAACGTACACAAAAATTGTGGTCAGATTGCAAAAAAAGTAGTGTGAACCCAGCCTTATTCTTTGATTATGTGATTAAAGAATTTTCCGGAAGAAAAAAATCCACAAAAATGCATTGAAATCCAACACACCACAATAAATGTATATCTAAGGGAGAAATGTAGTTAATACCCCACACACATAAATAAAATCATAAACTAGAAAAAAGTCAACGTGGGGGGGGGGGGGGGGTTTGACAGCAATTACGATAAACTTTTATTTTATTCTCAATTACAGCGATACCAATTTTTATGTTTTTACTATGTTTACAAAATAAAAAATAATTGTTTTTGTGTTTCAGAATTATGAGAGCTGTCACTTTTTATTGTACTAATAATAGAATTGTGTGATGACTTGGTTTTTTTGTGGGATTCGTTGACATTTCCATTGGCACCATTTTGAGTACATATTACTTACGTATTACATTTCTCCTATTATCTTTTATTTTGTTCACTGTGTGGGTTAATAATATGACAACTGTTATTGTATCGGCTGCTATTAGAGATGTGTATGTTTAGCTTTTAATAACTGGTGTATGCTGAAGTTACATGCAGCCCTAGGGAGTCATGGAAAACATACATACAGCCTACTATGTAGGGCACGATTTAAGAGCTTTGGGTATAGTAGAATTATTAGGAACAATAGCCTTGGTATACTGGATGTGGTAAGTAACAGTATGAGGGTAGTGTGTATGGTGATAATAGTTGTTCCTTGTATACTGGTATAATTAAGTAACTGTATAAAAATGATTTAGAATAGAAATTAGCACTGAGATATAAGCAAATTTACAGTCAAAAGCAAGTGAAGTGCTTCGTGTGCTGAGAAAAGCTGGATCCAGTCCTAGGAAACTGGGAGAAGTTTCCCAGGACTGGTTCCAGCTTTTCCCAGCACACAAGGAGGAGCTTCTCGGAGTGGCAGTAAGTTCAAAGGCAGCTAGCTGAGGAGTGGATTGCAGAGATAACAAAGCACTTCACTTTATTATTACTGTAAATTTGCTCGTCTGTAATTTAGAGGTATACACTCACTGTAGAGTACCTGCTCCTGTGTCAAAGTACAAGCATTTTTAAAGAAATCAACAGGTGCTGTGATCCCAAGCAGTTTTGCAATACACTTGTTTTTGTTTTTCACATTTTCTATGTTTAAATCAATGTTATACTTAAGGCCATGCTGATATTTGGTCTTTTCTCTGTTCAAAAAAAAAGAGACAAAACACAGGAAGCCCCAGTCCTTTGCACACTCATGCAAGGAAAGATGCCTGCCCTTTATGCAGGTTGTATATCACCTGGGGGCAATTAACTTAGGTTAATTTTATTAACTTTTGCTAATTATATTATCAATATATGTATACTTATCAGGAGAAAATGCGCTTTGTTATGTAACAATCCAGTCAGTATAATGCCAATGTGTAGTAATTGGTTAGGTGCTGCGTGACAGGAGAGCTGACCATACAATGTGAGCACCCCCAGGATTCTCTGCTACTGAATGTGGAGGTGCAGCAGCTATACATATGTGCACACAGACACCTAGTGGCCATATGCATACGTTGCTAAACAGAAAAATTTAAATAAAGAAAGAGAGTATATTGCAAAACTGCTTGCAATCACAACTCCTGTTGATTTCCTGATGATAAAAAAAATTGTAACAGTTTAATGTTTAACTAGAAACTTGCTGCTGAATAAAGATATGGTGATGTAAAAGGAGGTGGATGGTACAGAAAATTCACCACTGGTATTGAGCTCCCCTTAGTGGTAACAGAAATAAATGCTTCATTCAATTAACTATTTTCTCCTTAACTGATTAGGGGTACTCCGGATAAATAAAATTGTGTGCAAATACATAGCTTTAATAAAGTAGTTATTTGTAATAGACATTTTTTCTTTTAACGTATGTTTGTGTTGGGAACTGCAGGGTGGAATCCGCGGAATCCACCCGACCGTAGAATGGAGTCAATAGTGCAGGTGGAGATGCGCACATCCATGAGCGGGACCAAGCGAGGGAATCTGCAAGAACCTCTCTGTGCGGATTCCTCGGTCTGAACATACCCTTAGGCTGGGTTTACATTTATCAGTTGCATCCATCCGATTATCCGGAAGCACTGTTAGCACGCTGGATGCTTTAAAAAGTCCCATTGAAATGAATGGGATCAGTTCGAAGATGCATTTTCTACTATGCTGTAGGGAAACACTGAATGTAAACCCAGCCTAAGCTGCCCTGTTAGGGTACTTTTACACACACACACAGATATCTGAACAATTTATCTGACAGATTTTTTAAGCCAAAGCCAAGAATGGATTTGAAAAGAGGAGACATCTCAGTCTTCCTTTCTTTATGACCTGTTCCCTGTTTATAGTCAGTTCCTGGGTTCACACTGAGGAATTCTCGCCGAAGAATTCCGCCGGCTGTACGCGCTCGCGGCCCAGTGCCTTTCCGACGGCTCCAAAGACACCATTCTATGGGCTGGCTGATTCCATATTCCACCGAAAGAATGGATATGTCAGTTCTTTTGGCGGAATGCGGAATCAGCCGGCCCATAGAATGGTGTCTATGGAGCCGGCGGAAAGGCGCGTGGCCGCAAGCGCGTACAGCGGACGGAATTCCGCTGAATTTATCCGCGAGAATTCCCCAGTGTGAACCCATCCTTTGGCTTAAAAAATCTATCAGATATATGTGTGTGTAAAAGGATCCTTAGAGTGCTGCCAAACAGCACTATCGGGGAAGGGGGTAATGGGTGCATCATAAAAAAAAATGCCTTAAAAAAAAATACCTTTCTTGTCCATAGCAACCAATCACAGCACAGAATACAATATAAAAGTTGTACTGTGATTGTCTGGCAAACGTTTTACTCTAGACATAAATATAATGTTAACGTTTTCCAGTGGTCATGAGATTTGTTTTTAGGCCACATATGGAAGACCACTAGCCCAATATTAATTGGGATTTCACTGTGTCCTGTACCGTTATATTAGTATCAATTCAGGAAACTGAACATGAAGAGATCATACACCTTTGGTAAGGTTCAGCTGACCATAATACAGCTTCAAGTCCAGGCCGTCTATAGGTCTAATGACCTGAACAGACGGTATCATAAAAATCTATGATGCTTTTACTTATGGTTATTAGAGCTCAGCTGGGCAGGAGCCATAATACGGATAAAAATACCTCTATATATACACATACTGAAATAACTGCTGCATTTCCGGATAATTACATCAAAAAATGTACATAATAACATCAAAAAATAATAATAAAAATGATAATAATAATAATAATAAATAAATGTACATAATAACATAAAAAAAAATAATAATAATAATAATAATAATAATAATAATAGGAGCTGTCCAAAGGTAGGAGAATCACCTGTAAAAACTACGCAAAACTTTTTTCTGAAAAATGTCATCTGTGAAATAACTCTTTGTCTGCTGTCACACCAAGTTGGGGTATTTACGGAATGGCCTGTCTCTGTCCGGATCATCGTGGCCGGTACTTAAGTACCGGCCAGATGATCTTTTGGCCGCAGGGTTCTGCAGAACCTCCCACAGCACACAATGAAGCAAGCGGCCGGAGACGCTCGCTTCATTGTGTGAACTGATAGGGTTTCCTTCGGCCGCAATTCATTGAATTGCAGCCGCAGAAAACTGACATGTCAGTTATTTGTGGGTCCGCATGGGATTCCGGCCGGAGCGTATACGATTTTACAGACGAGTTATCGTCTCATGTAAACGCTGGTCGTTATAAAACCAAAAACACTGCCGCAAAATCGTTAAACGATCAATTGGGCGAATTATCGCCCCGTGTAAACGTAGCATTAGTGACTCAATTTGAGAGAGAAGAATTCAGAGAGAAACTAATCTCCAGCACACTTGGTTTGGTCCGAACCCAAATGTGTGCAGCATTTGATTACCGGTGACTGAAAAAGTTGGATGCAGCCCTAAACCTGCCTGGAAAACATGGATACAGCATTTTCCCAGGACCCCTTAGGGCTATAATAAAATGCCACATGGTTTGGACAAACCCGAGCATGCTTGAGTTTCCATCATCTCTACTGTCCATCACAGGATAGATTGGCCTGTTCCCTTGCAGATGCAGACTGATACCTGTGATGGCTGAGAAGGCAAAGGGAACCCAGGCTTTTCCCCCCGTTTTACACACAGCTCTGTTATTCCCTGCTGAATGCGGGCAGCAGCAGGAAATAGCTGAGCTGAGAATGCACTATGTACTCCCTATGCTGTGTATCTATACGTAGCTTGCCTGGATGCAGTGGCGTAGCTATAGGGGTAGCAACGGTCACCATGGCGACCAGGCCCGTAGCTGGGAGGGGCCATCGCCACCCCCCACCCCACCACCACTTTCTGTTACTGCAGTTCTCCCCAGTCGGCTGTCATAATGACAGCCGATTTGGGAGAACTGCACTAAGCACAGGCTGCTTTCCCTCCATGCCTGACTGACAATTTGGCAGAACAGTCGGCTTCCCAAATTGCCAGTCTTTTTGGGGCCACCTCGGCTGTAAAAGTTAATGCTGCAAAGTAACAGGTAGCGCAGCGGACACCCTCCCTCCCAGGCCCCCTGCTTTCTAAGCAGATGCTGAGGGCCACCACCAGACTGAGAGCCACTGCCAGACACTTGCACTGACTGTGTGCAGCAGCAGGCCACACTAAAGGCTCTATTCCACGGGCCGACATGGAGGAGCAAACGAGCGCTGTCAGCGCTCATTTGCTCCTCCTTCCCCGCTCGCTGCCGCCGCTATTCCGCGATACAGCAGCAAGCGGGTGAGTCCGGGCAGCCCATAGGATACAGCAGCGTCTGCTGCCGATGCTCCTATTCCACGGACTGACGGCAGCAGATCGCTGCTGTATCAGTCGTTTGTCTTTCAACATGTTTGAAAGACAAGCGACGCAACGATCAGCTGACATGAATGATGTCGGCTGATCGTTGCCCTCTATTCCACGGGACGATTATCGGCCATAGCAGCTGATATCGTCCGAATACGGCCAATAATTGTTCTGTGGATTAGGGGCTTAAGTGCTGACTGCCCAACCCCATTACATGCCCAGGAGGAGAAGGAGGAGGAACAAGATCTGCTGCACAAGGCCTTACTGTGGCTGCCAGTCCCAGGAGGATCAGTGTGGAGAGGACAGGAGACAGCATACAGGGGGTTACTGGGCAGTCCCGTCCCTCTGCAGAGGAAGCTCCACCCACACACTGTTCGGCAAGGGAGAGGAGCACTTAGTAAGTGGTGTTTGTCTGTGCCTGAATGTCAAAAGTGCAGAGCTGTGGGCCCTCCCATAGACACGCTGTTTGACACTGAGGCAGGCAATATTCCGCTGAATTTGCTCAGGGTGAACAGGCCCTAATCGGATATAAATCAGATATTTTTTGACCCCTGACTGCACCTGATCAGGTGGGATGGGAAGGCCCAAGCTAAACTTTTGCACCAGGGCCCATCAGCTTTTAGCTATGCCCTGCATGGATGCTATATCCTATGCTCTGTATCTCTGTCATTGAGCATTGAGTACAGCATCTGGTAAAGCTATTTAGCCATACACAGTATCACACACTGGGAGGGAGAGTCCAGTTATACTGCTCCCATACACAGCCACTGTGTACAGATTCAGCACGGCAATGGCTATTTAGGGTATATAGGGGGAGACCTATCTAGCTGTAATTTTGTAATAGGACCACCCTGAATAGGTTAGTGGGGGTGGGGGGTAGCCTACAAAAAAACATGTATTACAGGTGATTTTTGTATAAGCACTGGGGCTTCCACCAGAGGGGGTCCTAAGTCCCTTGTCACTCCTCACTGTGCAACCGCTGTGAGGTGTTTAAAATTTGTGTTTGCATGGAGTGGTTGTGAAGCATGTGCCCTGCCACCCCCTTCAATGTCTATAGAGCTGACTGAGAGCAGATGAATACAATGCTCTGTTCAGGATGTGGCATCACACATGCTCAACAACTACTCCTTTCAAAGTCCTCACTGCAGTCATGCAGAAAAGAACATCAGGGCCTTTAGGACCCCCACTACCCCTGCAATCACATATTGAGTGCCATATTACTAGTAGCTCTTACCTAAACTATAGGGGAAATCGTCAAGTATATTTTGAAAATGTAGGTTTGGAATAGGGACTGTTACAGTATTTGAGACTGTTACAAAAAGTTTCCATTTAAAGGGGTTATCCAGCCCTACAGAAACATGGCCACTTTTCCCCCTACTATTGTCTCCAGTTCAGTTGTGGTTTCCAATTAAGCTCCATTTACTTCAATGGAACTGAGTTTCAAATCCCACCCAATCTGAAGACAAGAGTGGTGCAAAAGTGGCCATGTTTTAGTAGCACTGGATAACCCCTTTAAATATACAGGTATAAAAGATGTATATTATATACTGTACTCCTTTACATCAACTAAACTTACAGGATGACTTTCTGTACTCTGCCCGATTTACGTTAAGAATGTCTACTAATCTGCAATTCTAATTGGCTAAAGATGTCACGGCGTACTAATGAAGCGTAAGCTGCTGATGTCATATCTTGACAGAGAAACAAAAATAAATATGGAAATCCTTTGTTAAACCCCAAGAGACTTTCCCAAAATAGAAGCCTATTCTTTACGGATTTGGCAAAACACAAGCATAACCAGGTCACTGCTGCCACCGAAAGAGGAGACGCAGAGATGGGTACACGGAATTGCTGCTACTTCTATAGAACTTCCCGAGCTATGTGTAGTGCTGTGTTCCTACATGGAGAAGAAATCCCTGGGCGCAGGCTCACTCTTTATTGCTCATGTATTTTAGAGACAGTACAGACAGCAGTGCAATAAATCATCAGAGGGAGAAAGATGTATATGTGGGTAAGAATATTAATCAGTGTCACTGCGGGTTAGTCAGGTATATCATTAGCACATCCTAGAGACATGCTTGGTTACATATATATATATATATATATATATATATATATATAAATCAGAAGAATACCGCAGCACTCATGAGATAGAATTCAACACAACGTGTTTATTTCCCCAAACCGCGACGTTTCGCTCTCCACACTGAGAGCTTTTTCAAGCAGTGGTCCACTGCTTGAAAAAGCTCTCAGTGTGGAGAGCGAAACGTCGCGGTTTGGGGAAATAAACACGTTGTGTTGAATTCTATCCCATGACTGCTGCGGTATTCTTCTGATTTATATTACTTATACCGGGTGGTCACTGGTATATACCGCCTGGCACCACGTTCATCGCTACACGAGTGCTGCATTCATTCTGAATTTCATATATATATATATATATATATATATATATATATATATAGTGATACCTTGGTTTAAGAGTAACTTGGTTTAAGAGCGTTTTGGTTTAAGAGCTCACAGATTTTCAAAATTGTGACTTGGTTTAAGAGCATTGCTTTGGTGTAAGAGCTCCCTGTACTGGGTGGGAGGGGGAGTGGGGGAGGGGCATGGCCTGCATAGCGGGGTCTACAGCACTGTACTCTTACCCAGGAAGTGTCCTTCACCTTCCAAATCATAGCAGATCCACTTCAGACTGGGGCTTACATCAGGGGACAGGACTGTGGAGGTAAACTCGCCATAGCTGTAACCCCTCTCTCCCCGGACAGCTGTACTGAGCCCACATCTGCCCTGCTCATTCCTTCATGCTCCCTGCAGTCTCTATCAGTCCTGATTGGTCCATACTGAACCCACCCCTTCCCTATTGCTGTCATGTGACCTAAGAGATCTCTGACAGCATCCCTGCTTCTCTATTTTAGCCTGTTCTACTACACTACTGCATTATGGGGATCTACAGTTCCATCCTGTATCTACAAACAGCTGCTGTGTTATCAGGTTTGTGCACTTACTATACATTATACTCCACATGCTGATTGCTATATTGTACAGTAACTTATAATATTACATATTCTGCTGTTTATAAATGTTTGTTTCATCTGTTCTATATGTTATTTAGAATAATAAATCATTATTTTTTGGGTGTGGAACCAATTGTCTGCATTTACATGATTTCTTATGGGAAAATTTGCTTTGTTTTAAGAGTGGATTTGGATTACAAGCACGGTCCCGGAACGAATTATGCTCGTAATCCAAGGCACCACTGTGTATATATATATATATATATATATATATATATATATATATATATATATATATATATGGCCATCATCATGCATCTTTATTAGAATATCTTCATGTTCTAACACTGTGCTGATACAAACTTTTTAGTTTGCCGTGGTTATCTGTTCTTTTTGGAGCACTGCATAATTTTGTGTTCACTGATGCAATGCAGAACTAGAAACAGCTGTTGGGTTTGAGGCTATTCAATGATGTCATTATAGTTAACATTATTAATGCTGGAGGAGGTGATGCTGATATGCAGGCTGATACATGTGCTAATATGAATATTATCATGACTGTAGCTCACACGTATTACAGAACAGAATCTTAGGCCTTTAGCATCTTGTGAAAGAACTGATGGTTTGTGGATTTACTCACCCTCACAAAGCTGGCCGGAAACCATCCTTCCTCGTCATCTATCTGACCCCACCACCAGTCCTTATTGGAAGCATCCAAGACCTTTATGACGTCTCCAGCTTTAAATGCCAACTCCCGGTTGGCCATGGTGACGTGATCCCATGCTGCCTCAGCACTTACAATAGATCCACCGCTGATCAGCTGCAGAGAGAAGAGAGGGTGATTAGTGTTACTTATGCTCAGCCTTTTGTGCTGTCGTATTAGAACAAATTAAAACACACATTAACTTTAAAACACACACAACATATGACAAAAGACAGAAGGTGAATGATTGCCGCAGTACAGCACGGCCTAACCTAGCGCACACCATCAGAATCCCAATCAGCACATTCACAGGGTGACATGAACATCAGATGTCAGGCAGCAACAGCACATAATGCAGAATGGCTTAGGGGGATAAAGCTGTGTCAATGAGAAGATGCATGTTGACCAGTGCAAATGTATTCCTGTGTGGGCCAGAGCAATTGAAGCAATACAGTTCATCATGTTTTTAAAATTATTTGCAACCTTTAAGGACGCAGATTGCACTGTACCTTGTGTTTTTTTCAACCAACACAGTTATGAAACAGTAGACATAGGCATTATTTATCAACCTGTGCCACACAAAAGGCCAGACGCATATCAAGAAGCTCCTGGGCCCAAATGTGACCATGTGCCATTTATAATACTTTCTTATTTTGGCAGTGACAGAGGAGCCACAGGGACCTCTCAGTTACTAGGACTGCACCACCTACCACCCTGAAAAGTCCTAAAGGATACGATCAATATCGTCACAGGATAGCTATACACTATAAGGCTATGTTCACACTACGTATGAGACCGGCCGTTCCGTGACCCCAGCCGGGTCACGGAACGGCCGGTCTCTGGCCGGATCATCTCGGCCGGTACATCAGCAGGCGCCCGCATCAGAGCTTACCATAGCACACAGTGAAAAAAGCAGCCGGAGCCGCTCGCTTCACTGTGTGCACTGACAGGTCTCTCTCCGGCCGGAATTCACTGACCTGTCAGTTTTTTCCGGCACCGCATGGCGGCATACGATGTGTGTACGCTCAGGCCGGGATCCCATTGAAGATAAGCTATGTTCCACAGCGCAAAACTATGGCCGTAGTTCTGCGGCAAGAACTACGGCCGTAGTTTTACGTAGTGTGAACATAGCCTAAAACTGTCCCCTAGTTGTCTACAGAAATGACTTTTACCAGCATGACTTATTATGCCTGTCACTAAAGGTGAGTTTACATTCATAAGGTGGCCCAGCATCCTTCTTTTACCAGAAACTGATGACAACAGATGCCACAAGAAGGCATTGGATGTCAACTGCAGTCCTATGCTTGGTTTCCTGCACTATCAGGGCATAACGGCAGGACGCTGCAGGACCTCTGGCAACCGGGCGGCACAATTGAATCTCCATATGCTTTGAAATCAGTTCTAAGATTTGTTTCTCTCCGGGGCTTTGCTACTGCACTGGATGGAAGCGTCACAGGATGGCCAGATGAGTGTACATCACCCTTACAAGTTACTTTTACTAATTGGTTAAAAAAGTATTTGAACTGTTTCTGGAATTTATGATGACTTTTATGGAGACATCCCTTCTGATTTCTTTTTATTTTTATTAATCTGTACCATAAGTATTTGGCTATGTTCACACTTGGTTTACCAGGGTCCGTTGCATAGCGTCCATAGCTGCATTGAGGACGTTCCTGCAGCCGATAACTCTGTATCGGCTACAGGAACGTTCTTTTATTACTATTGATTTGCGGGCACCATCGGGTGTGCCCGCAAGTCGATTAACCATTCACTTCAGTGTAAAGTGCGGCCACCACTGTACATTCTATTGTGTGAACAGCTTTTATTTCCGGACGCTGTTCACTGAACAGGGTCCGGAAATAATAGGCAGGTACATTATTTTAACATCTGTTCTAATGGTCCATTTACACAGAAAGATTATCTGACAGATTATCTGCCAAAGATTTGAAGCCAAATCCAGGAATGGATTTGAAAAGAGGAGAAATCTTAGGCTTTCCTTTATGACCTGATCTCTGTTTATAGTCTGCTCCTGGCTTTGGCTTCAAATCTTTGGCAGATAATCTGTCAGATAATCTTTCTGTGTAAATGGACCATAAAGAACAGGCTTTACCATAACTATGTGTGAACACAGGGGGCAGCATTGCATTGACTTCAATGCAATGCCGCCCTAACAGTAAAGAACTAATTCCATTACAATCAGCGTCAGTTCTTTAACTAAAATTGTGGTTGTGTGAACATAGCCTTTGTGTGTTATTAAAGATTTATAGCTGTGCTTTCAATATCAACTTTCTCTCCATGTAAATGGGTGCTACCCCGGAGTGTACTCTGCACCTTTTGGCACACTCTGTACATTACATTACCCATGTTGTCATGGTTGTGCACAATATTTGCTATAATGTTTAAGACTCAGTTACTTATATTGTTGCTGTGCTCTATGGCTGTGGAACTTTTTACAAACCAAATACCTAGTCTATACTTGTGAACACTGCTACCCGAATCTGATGCCCCTAGTAGCCATGTCACCATGAGATCATGGCCAGGTCATCTATCAAGGCCTATGGGGGGTGGGGGGCACCTAATTTGCCTGTTTCTCCAGGGGTTATCACCCTATGTTTTAAAAAAGAGCAAAAGATCGAAGAGGTGCAACTTCTGCTAGCTGTAAGTAAGAACCGCGTGACAGAAAAAGGAATATGGCGCTGATTATATGTCCAACAAACTATGATCGACTTCAACTAGCTGCATAACAGGTTATGTATCATGGTCCTAAAGGCAGGCAGCAGTGTCAGCGAGAAAGATTTTGTAATTGCTCAAGATTGTGTCTCAGAATTCAGGAAGATTGAACCAAACCCATCATCCCTGTTGTGTTTGTGTTGTCAGTAAGCACGCACAAAAAAAGTCTTATTTGTGTAAGTGAACTACTAGTCGCTCACCTCACCTCCCACCCTTACATATGTATGAGAGAGCGTATGCTGTAAGCCATGAGAAGATCTAGAGACTTCTGTAGAGACTGTGTAAGCCATGATTCACTAATCAGATCCGCTGTCACTAAAGATGGCTGTAATGATGGTTAGGAATCATGCAGATGGGCAATTTCCAAAGCTCTGCATTACTCTCCTGCATTCATCTGCTTACATCCCTTGCACAATGCAGCATCTGATGTGTGATCCTCAGCTCTTCATTCTACAACACAGCAGGAAAGGAGAAGACATGCAGTCAGGGCCGAGCAGCCGAGCAGAGCTAACTATCCCTGGGACAGAAGGCACTACTTGATAATGTCGCAGCCCTCCACAGTCTCCCTCAATCTGTAATACAAGGACGGGCCAGTGGAGCATGCAGCTTGAATCCAGTTCAAATCCCAAGAGCTTTGCTACTTGACTCCAGATTAAATATGCTAGCTTGACCGATCCTGCGAGCACTCTAGTACTACAAACACATTATGAGGCTATACTATGTAGATAAACCCACACCTAATGATTACAAACATCTTCATGCAGGAACTAGAAGTCATCAGTCCAGATTTACGGTCTGTGATGGCTTCTCTTGACCACTAGAAAAGAAGGGAAGTGTGCATTTTGGCATTTGTGTTTTTTTTTTTTTTTTCAAGGCGACTGATGTAATGAAGTGAACGGAAAGAACAAAAATATATACCCTGCAATTAGCAAGAAAGCATTTTGATAATTTTATTTATCAGGCGCAAAAAATATAGTTTCCATGATTAAAGGGATTGTCTGCCATTAAAATCTATTTTCAACTGCCTAATAAATTGACATACAGTGGTACCTCGGTTCTCGAACTTTTTTGGCAGTTTGAGAACCGAGCAGTGTATTTCCATAGAAAATAATGTAAATGGATTTAATTGGATCCAGCACTCACCAATAATTACCTACAGTACACATATATTACATTGTATAATGCCCAGTATAATCCCTACAGTACATTACAGAACACCACTATATACTGTACAGTACATTAAACACAAGAAACATTCAACAAAACCAGCAATTATAGTACAGTAGTCACTAACTCTTCACTCATCCTTTACTGTATAGAGTCCTCCCCCATCCCAGCACTGTAAGGGATGGGGGATGGTGGTGCACTGACTGTACTACTACTGTACTATATATGCACTTCAGCAGTCGTATATAGTACTGTACTGTATGTGAAGCCTCACCAGAGCTAAACTCACCAGGTACAACCCACCATCTACGCTCGCAAAAACGTTTCGATACCGAGTACTTCAAGACTGGGGGCCCGAAAAGTGTTTGAGAACCGAGCAAGTGTTTGAGAACCAAAGCAAAGTTTTCTTGAAAATACAGTTTGAGTTCCAAGCAGTTTGAGAACCGAGCAGTTCGAGAACCAAGGTACCACTGTATATTGGTAAATAAAGTTATTATACTACCTTTTTGTGGTCTCTAAGGCTTTTCATTTCCTTTTGCCCCAGTTCCTATAAAGTACATATCCTGTACTGGACTACCTGTGCAACCTGTACACTCTAGCTGGGAATTCAGCCAATTTTATCTCCCTATCAATACACTTTTTTTTGGCTGGGAATTCAGCCAATTTTATCTCCCTCTCACTACACCTTTTTACTATAACACTGGCAACTACACTAAAGAATAGGCTAGAAAAGACAACAGAGCAGACAGTTTTTATCAGAAGCAGAAGGCCTCAAAAAGATGTACACATAATAATGGTATGAGTATGGTTGTAAGGTGTGCCTAGAAGCACGGAATGTGTAATGCACCTTTAAAAATTGTAACGTACAGTATATAATGTTAAAATGTTTTTTTTTTCCCCTGCAGGAGGGACAAGACCATAGTTTGGCCTTATGTTATGGGTAGTAACATGGTGGTGAGAAATTGGGAAAGTACTTGGCCTGAGCTACCAATCTGATGCTGATAGGTCATCAATTTAAAAGAAAAAAGTCTGATAACTTAGCCATAGTCTGACATATAGCAAATAACTGTATACAGCTGCAATTATGTAGAATAAACCAAACACAACCAAGGTTTTATTGAGGGTACAAGGACATAAGCAGGGAAGGCTCATGGAATTTGATTACTAGTAATTTCTCTTCACGCCCCAGACATTGCCTTCTCTTATTACTTCAACAATCCAAGAAACATTTCAGTGGCAAAGAGTATAATTATATTGTCAAATGTGTGTGTAACACTAAATAACATTGTAAGTAATTCTGGTCTGCTCTGTCCAGCCTTTGTCATGCTTCATAATAAAAGAGGCATTAACTGATGGCCCAGGACATGCAGAGAATAGGACAGTGAAAGGAACAAGGAATATGTAATGAACACCTTCCCATGAACGAGCCTGCAGGCTGGAGATAACAGCACTTAGGTTGCAAAGCCATTGTGGAGACAGCCTGCAACACTAGCCAAGTGTGTTATGCACAGGAGACAAATCAGCCCCAACACATGAGCAGGACTGCATTGCTAGCACCTTTCCTCTTACCTCACTTCACATTTATTTTTTGTCCTCACCTTTTAAAAGGAGCGCATGCAATAATACAACAACTACTATGGCTTAGCAATAACGCCATGGCTAGAAATGTAATGCAATAAGCATTTCTGCAATATGACAAGCTGCAGATAGTACAGATTGTTCACACACCTATTCTGGGATTTATACTTGCTCATGATGGAGCAGTTTGATTGGGCCTTGTGATGTATGAGGTGTTTCCAGGGTGTCCTTTTGCTAAAACACTGCAGCCAGGTGTATGCTACAAACCTAAAGTGACACATAAAGTGCACACAGTGTGTCATGTACCTCATCCACAAGTCACAGGATCTTTAGGGCTGGAGTGGAAGAGGATTGAGGGTACAAACCCACACACCGTATACGCAGCAAATACGCAACAAATACGCAACAAATACGCAGCAAATACGCAGCAGTTTGATGGTGAAGATTTAATGCTGAGTTCAGTTATTTAGATCTAATCTGCTGCGTTTTTGTTGCGTATTTGTTGCGTTTTTGCTGCGTATTCGCTGCGTATCGCAGCAGTAAATACGCTGTGTATACGGTGTGTGGGTTTATACCCTAAAGGGGTTATCCAGTGCTACAGAAACATGGCCACTTTTCCCCCTCTCTTGTCTCCAGGTGTGGTTTGCAATTAAGCTCCATTTACTTCAATGGAAGTGAGTTCCAAACAAACCCCACCCATACTGGAGACAAGAGAGGGGAAAAAGTGGCCATGTTTTTGTAGCGTTGGATAACCCCTTTGGTGCGTTCACACGTACAGGATCTGCAGCGATCTGCAGCATTTTTGATGGCCCAGAGTTATGCTGAACGATAATCGTATGGGTAAACGCAGCGAACGATCAAACGACGACTGAGAAATCATTCATTTTGATCTTTGAACATGTTCTCAAATCGTCGTTGATCGTTCGAAAAAAATTTGCAGATCGTTCCCTGTAAACGATTGCAAAAGATTTTTCGGTTTCCGCAACTTCAAATCTGCGCCATCAAATCTGCTGCAGATCCTGTACATGTGAACGTGTTAAAGGGGTTCTCCAGGCAAAATGAACTGATAAGCCAACACAGGATAGCTCATTAGTCCGACACCTGCACTGATCAGCTGATAACTGCACAGTGAACAGGGTTGGAAGCAGTTTGTCTCAGTTCACTGCGCAGAGGTGGTGACCTGTAATGGCTACTCAGCTCCTGTTCATTTCATACCCCACCAATCCGTCTTTTTTGGTCTTTTTTGGTCTTTTTTAGTCCATCTCTAAACTAGGGCAACCCCTATAAAAAACTTGTTTAGTTTTGATCGGTCCGGGTCTGATTGGGAGAACAAGCAGGGAGAAGACTGCGCTGAGGACCGCACAGTGTGAGAAAAAAAAAGAGTCAGGTCTATAAACATACTGCAGCACCGCACCAATTAAAACTTTTGACATGTCTCTATGACATGTAAAAAAATTTCACAAATGACAGGTACACTTTAAGGCTAAGTTCACACTACGTATATTTCAGTCAGTATATGTATATTTCAGTCAGTATATTTCAGTCAGTATTGCAACCAAAACCAGGAGTGGATTAAGAAAACAGAAAGGATCTGTTCACACAATGTTGAAATTGAGTGGATGGCCGCTATTTAATGGCAAATATTTGCTGTTATTTTAAAACAACGGCTGTTATATTGAAAAAATTATTTACTGTTATATGGCGGCCATCCACTCAATTTCATCATTGTGTGAACAGATCATTTCTGTGTTTTTAATCCACTCCTGGTTTTGGTTGCAATACTGACTGAAATATACTGACTGACTGAAATATACGTAGTGTGAACGCAGCCTAAAAGGGGATATCCAGCTTTAGAAAAATACGGCAACCTTTCTTAGATTGGGTGTGGTCAGACTCAACCTGGGGACAGGGTGGTGCTGTTTGGGTAAGAAAGTAGCCATGTTTTTTCTAATCTGGGATAAGTCATGGTTACTGTGGTGTGACTTTCCATGGTGCAATAAGTTTGGATTTAGCCAGAAAAAATATGAGCAATGGCTTAAATGTGACAAACGTCCACAAGTTCATACCAGAATTGTGAGCCAAAATATTGATACATTTAGACTAGGGATGGTCCGAACCGAGTTAATGAACTCTCGGTAATGATTCCCACTGTCTGCCCGCTCCGTGCAGCCTGGAAAACTGGGATACAGCCATAGCCATAGGCTGTATCCCAGTTTTCCAGGCGTTCCTCCATGGAGCGGACAGACCAGTGGCGGATTATAATATGGGCGGTTTGGGCGGCCGCCCGGGGCCCGAGGCTCCGGGGGGGGCCCAGACCGCCTGCCAGTGGCGTCGCTAGGCATGAATATTCGGGGCACAAGCCCCGAATATTCATGCCTAGCCCCGAAAGTATCTTCCACCCGCCCCGCGGCTCGCCAGCGCTCAAAAAACAGCAGCCGCGGCCTCTAATAGTCATCCGCGGCCTGCTCGCATTGCCAGCTCCCAGGTACCGCCGCGGCGCACGCATCCAATGAACAAGTGCGGGATGACATCAATGCATGCGTACGCCACGGCCGGCCGCAGCGGCGCCCAGCTCCCGCCCAGCTCCCGCCCAGCCTCTCTCCTGCCTCTGGAGTCCGGGCGATTATCTTCAGCTGAGGGGCCGGCGAGAGCTTCCAGCAGAGAGAGCCTGTATCCCAGGTCGGAAGCTCACAGCTGCAGCCCCGTGATGCCCGAACTCTATTGCTCGGCGATGACGTCACATGTGCGCGCCGCCGCCGAGAGAAGTTCGGGACCGCGGGGCTGCAGCTGTGAGCTTCCGACCTGGGATACAGGCTCTCTCTGCTGGAAGCTCACGCCGGCCCCGAAGCTGCGCCCCAGCGGGCCTGCCCAGCCTGCCTCTGCTCCCCCTGCCCTCCGGCTGCCCTCGTCCGCTCCATCTCCCCCACCGCCCCCCAGCCTCTCCCCCTGTTTCTCCCATGTCCCCAAGCTTCTCCCCTGCTGCTCCCCCTGCCCCCCAGTCTCTCCCCCTGACCCCCAGCTTCTCCACCTGCCACCCTACTTCCCATGCCCCCAAGCTTCTCCCCTGCTGCTCCCCCTGCCCCCCAGTCTCTCCCCCTGACCCCCAGCTTCTCCCCTACCCCCCTACTTCCCCTGCCCTCCAGCGTCTCCCCCTGCACCCCCAGCCTCTCTCCCTGCACCCCCAGCTTCTCCCCTACTTCCCCTGCCCTCCAGCGTCTCCCCCTGCACCCCCAGCTTCTCCCCTACCCCCCTACTTCCCCTGCCCTCCAGCGTCTCCCCCTGCACCCCCAGCCTCTCCCCCTGCACCCCCAGCTTTTCCCCCTGCACCCCCAGCTTCTCCCCTACCCCCTACTTCCCCTGCCCTCCAGCGTCTCCCCCTGCACCCCCAGCCTCTCCCCCTGCACCCCCAGCTTCTCCCCCTGCACCCCCAGCATCTCCCCTACCCCCCTACTTCCCCTCCCCTCCAGCGTCTCCCCCCTGCACCCCCAGCTTCTCCCCCTGCACCCCCAGCTTCTCCCCTGCCCTCCAGCGTCTCCCCCTGCACCCCCAGCTTCTCCCCTGATGCTCCCCCTGCCCCCCAACTTCTCCCCCTGCCCCCCTACTTCCCCTGCCCCCCAGCGTCTCCCCCTGCAATCCAGCCCCTCCCCCTGCACGCCCAGCTTCTCCCCCTGCCACCCTACTTTTCCTGCCCCCCAGCTTCTCCCCTGCTGCTCCCCTTGCTACCCTGCACCCCCCAGCCTCTCCCCCTGCACCCCCCAGCTTCTCCCCCTGCCCCCCCCCAGCTTCTCCACTGCCCTCCAGCGTCTCCCCCTGCACCCCCAGCTTCTCCCCTGCTGCTCCCCCTGCCCCCCAGCGTCTCTACCTGCTGCTCCCCCTGCCATCCAGCCCCTGCCCCCCAGCTTCTCCCCTGCCCCCCAGCTTCACCCCTGACCCCCTGCTGCTCCCCTTGCTACCCTGCACCCCCCAGCCTCTCCCCCTGCACCCCCCAGCCTCTCCCCCTGCACCCCCCATCCTCTCCCCCTGCACCCCCCAGCTTTTCCTCCTGCACGGAGAAGTCTTCATGATGCTGCGCCAGATGGAGATGAAAGCAAAAAGTGAGAAACGGCAATTTAAGAAGACGACACCTGTGAGTCATTAGTAACTGCACTGTAATCACTTCTATAGTGTGCAGAGCCTGTGTACCATTGGGGTCTCAATGGGTCAGTGTATTGTTTGCGGTAGTGTACTGACACAGCCCTGCGGTCACTACAGTACACTAGCGCAAACTTTTAAACTAGAACCCAACTACAACAGCTGCAGGCACTACAACTCCCAGCATATCCTAAGGGCTGCAGACTGTCAGTACATGCTGGGAGTTGTAGTGCCTGCAGCTGTTGTACTTGGGTCCTAGGTGCATCATACATACAATAAAAGTTAATAGTTTACTATAAAGAAATTAGTGTATTTTTTTTCTAGTTGGGGTCGGTTGTGTACGAAGCGGAAGGAGGGGGGCCCAGGTAGGGCGGACAGCCCGGGGCCCAGGGTACATTTAATCCGCCACTGGGACAGACAGCGGGAATCTGATGCCGAGCGTTCGGGTTCATACGAACCCGAACCTCGGCAGGTTCGGACCATCCCTAATTTAGACCATGCCCTCATTGGTTAGAACCAATTACCAATTATCTATTACCAAGCCCCCCGACGTTTTATCAAACCTGGCAGAAAAGTGTGTCAAAATGTCTAAACTCATAATAAATGGACAGCTTGGGCAGTAATTACTGTACACCACAATTTCTCTGCCGACCTCTAACTACACCCTCCCCTCCCGTACTATCTTTTAACTATTGAACTACACTGATGTCCTAACGAATACATTGGGTTGTAAACAATCGCTAGGAATAAAAAGAGCATTATTGTAGCCATAGTCTAAGTGCACATACTGTATTAGGTTCTGTATTTCTCATATATTTAGTACCAAGATGGGAACTGGATCCCTTCCTTATCTTTGAAGTTAAAGCTCAAGCATGGAGCCATATTATAGCTATGCTAACTTATATACTAACTTCTGATGTTTGTTTTTAATGTAGCTGCTAGATCGTCGCTCGTTTACTGGACCTATTACACAGCCTGATAATTATTAAACAAGGGCTGCAGGGACATCGTTACCGCAGCAGCAGCCCTGGAACGTGGATAGGTAATGTATATCGTCGGTCGCCGGCCGCGCACCGCTATTACACGTAGCGGTGCACGGTCGGCGCCCGATGGAAATAGGTTCAAACCTATATCAACGATCAGCCGATGATCGTTGTCATCGGCTGATTGTTGTATTTATTATATGGAGCGATAATCGGCCGAATCGGGCCGATTCGGCCGATTATCGTTCCGTGTAATAGTACCCTAAGACCCATGTGATCCAAATGAGCAGGAAGCACCTGTGTACATATGGTAAGTACCTCCTCTGTTCCCCATTCTATCTACTGATGGTTTAGTGAGTAGTAACACCTTGTTCACACTTGTGTTGCTTGGTGGCCGCTTTCTCCGCCGTATCAACCAAGAGTGCGATGTACAGCCATTTCTGTCTTGTAGGCTTGTGCATATATTATAGCTATGTGCATGAGCCCATAGGGATGAAAAATATAGGGATGTCCTAGAAAATTGAAATTGAAAAAGTGAAGACTGAAATCAGATGGCTCGTAAATTGCTTACATTTGGCAATGGCCTCATCAGCCTATACCCAGCCATTAAAGCCATCAGGAGTAAAATGTACCTCCTTCCTAAGAGCACAATGGAGTTGATTGACCTTAAAAGAAAAAGAATGCTTTTCCAGGGAAGCAATTTCTGCATTTATAAAAAAGATGTTAAAATCTAGCATCTGTCCTTGACTTCCAAATCAGGAACTTTTTAGCATTTATATAACATAAATTGCATTATGCTTGCCATCCCACACTTCCCATCACATTATCTATGTTGCACCTGTTAGGTTGGTTTTAATATTTGTTTATCCAGATAAAGGGCATTAAAGAGGAAACCCCCAAATACAAGAAGCGGCTGCATACTTACCTCCTCAGCTCCCCGACACTGCAGCATGATATCTTCCGGTCACTGCTCCAAGGTTGTTCCTCCTTCTTCTCATGTTAACAGAAGATTGGTGACCAGAAGATATCACAGCTGTAGCACAAGGGGAGCTGGGGAGGTAAGTATGCAGACATTCTTTGATTTATTGCATGATGAGGCATAGGGTTTACTTTGGGTGCTTCCTGGAAAACCCCTTTAAGCACTGCATTTTCTGGCTTAAATGTCAAAATGTAGCGTTTCAAAATGTAGTAGTGATTCTCAGATAATAATTTAAAGAAAGCCCCCTGTGGTTTTTTCATGTTCCTCTATCACAGGCTGACTCATACACGACATCCTTACTACAAAGACCACCTGCTTGCTTCATACGTGTTTTACTTGCACCATGCAGGAGTTACACAGATAGTTCAAGCTCTTAAAATTTTTATGTGTAAATCGGTGGCACTCACGACCAGCGCTAATACATCATTTAAGCTTTGCCAGTGTCTTGCCTCTGAATTATTGTATGCTCTGTAGGAGACTTTCAGGCAACTGCTGCTGTGTGAGTCACTGACTGTGATGCCTCCTACGCTCTCTGCCTACCATGATCTATATTTAGAAATTCAGGCCAAGAAAGTTGGAGGCTTTAACCCCTTTGGTACAACAAAGTGTTGATATGAAAATGCCGCAAAGACACTTGGGAAAGTGTTGAAAACTGCAGAGAAATCATTAAAACTTGCACACATCCAGCTCACACACATACTGTAAGGAACAGAAAATGTCCAAATCTTGATGGATAAGATTCCAGGTTTTCAATGTTATAATAAAGAGCTATGATAAAAAGTTTCAACTACTTTACATTATGTCATGTTCAAAAATTGCCCCCCCCCCCAACACACACACTTTTTATTATTTTCTAATAGCCTGGTGTATCTATAATAGTGGCCATCTCTGCACCCGTGAGGTGACAACGTGCCTTCATTCCATGCTGTCAGAATGCAGGCCAATCATACCCCAGTGTCACTGGGAATCACTGATCGGAAGCGCAGAGTCTCTCTAGTGCATTGAGGGATAAATATAAAGTGGCAAGAGCGCTGCTTAAAAACGGCAGAGTGGGGGGAAGCCTGTCAGAGCTGCTGCGCCTTTGACAAGAGGACCAGGTAAAGCTTGTGACAGGCCCATCAAATTGCTCAAAGATCATTCACACATCAACTGTGTGACCCTGAGCTTTACTTGTTTAAGGCTGGATTCTTCTCACAAACCAGAGGTTTCTTCAGTATACAAAGATGACACAATGGGGCTTAACTATGGACACCAGTACAGATGAATGTTGTGGCGGTTTCAGCCTCTAGTAGCCTCTATATTTCTAGATCAGGCAGGAAAATGAAAACTTTGCTATGGACAATGCCTTTTTGTGGCAATACACCTCTCACAGAAATACACAGAAAGGCAGCGTGCCTCGTAGGGCAGAACATTATGTAAAGTTTAGGGGAGCTGGGGAGAAGATGTCTCTGGAAAGTTAAAGGTTTGGAAGTCAAAAGCACTTTTATTCTTATGGAGAGTCGAAAAGAGCCGAGTACATCGCTGTTCCGGCGTAAGCGGCTCTTTCTGCTGCTCCATAAGAATGAATAGAGCCACGGGTCAAGTGCCGACCCGGTGCTCTATTCAAAACAGAGCCGGTGGGGTCAGGTACAGAGATCACCCGGGGGTTCAGGGGCTGGACCCCCCATCTCCTACTTTTCCCCTATCCTATGCATAGGGGGAAAGTTTATTTTTTCCTGGAATACCCCTTTAGGTTCAGGGACTTCTAATGGAAAGTACCCTCTGGTGTACTGTGGAATATACAGGAAAGTATAAGGCACAAGTAAAACAAGGCTCAAGTTTTCATTTAGTTTATAATTTGTATTAGTTTCCAAATATAGTGACTTTTAGGGAGAGCAATATTCCCTTTCTCAGGATATTAGCAAGATCAGGCATGTAGTACGAGAATTACCATAGCTCATGTGCCTCAATAGTGCCTCAAAGTCCATTACCACCAAGCAAAATACACACTAAAGCAAAGCCTACTTACTATTACTCTACAATAGAAAATCTGGGCCAATGTGCCAAAAGAGTGTCAGGATTCTGGCACAAGATTCCGATGCAGTAGAAGCCAAAAAATAGTCGGTTTAAAGATGAGCCACGTTTATCGAACAGTATGAAACACTGATGCCTTTTTAAATTGTCTGGTCTAAGTTTAGACTTTCTAGGATTTAGGCTACGTTCCCACATAATATTTTTGCTTAGTTTTCCGGTCAGTATTTTGGAACCAAAATCAGGAGTGAATTGAAAACACAGAAACGCTATGTTCACACACTATTGAAATTAAGTGGATGTCCATCATGTAACGCAAATTAACGGCCCTTGTTTTAAAATAACGGCAATAATTTGCCATTAAATGGCAGACATTCACTAAATTTCAACAGCATGTAAGCATAGTCTTTCTGTGATTTCAATCCACTCCTGGTTTTGGTTGAAAAATACTGAGCAAAAATAGCCTTAGACTGTTTTAGTAAATCTGGGCCATTCTCTGTACATTATATGAAAAAAATAATAATATAGAGTACCAAGGAAGAATTAAAGGCTTAAACAGTGTATTCAAAATGCCAATATTATACAAATTATTAGGCAACATTAAACTTTTTGAGAAAGTAAATATCATCTAGATCTATGACACTAAAAGGGCAGTGAGATCAATGTCACCAGTAGAGATGAGCCAATCATTTATCTAAACTAAGCGAAGCGCTTCCCTCATCAAGCCGATGGCCTTTCAGTGCTGCTCCGCTTTCTGCGGCTACACTCCGGGTGCCAGGGAAACGCTGGCTCCAATCCTGGGAAACTGGGAGAAGTTTCCCACGACTGGATCCATTTTTTCCCTGGGAGGAGTGGCAGGGAGCGGAGCAGCACTGAAAGGCTATCAGCTCGGTGAGCGGAACTCTGATCAAACAAAGCACTTCACTTCATTTCTATGACCAATTTGCTCATCTCTGGTCACCAGTATTACATAAGGAGTAGAATGTTAGGCCTGGGCCTCATTCCCAAACATTTGGCAAAGTTTCCAACTGGTATGATAGAGAAGTGCCAGAGGAAAATTGATGGCAGAACTGATCCCATTATCACAGCAGTTTGGTCTACATGTTGGGTAGGAGAACATGTCTTGCATTGTTTTTCTTTTAAGCCCGGAACTTTTTCATTCCAAAAATGGTAAAAAGTCCAGATGACAACTAATGCCTTTTGTACATCAGCTGTGGCATCAGAAGTAATCAGTTTATGCATATAAAATTGATCCTGATGCCGTGGATATATGCAATCCCAACCTAAGTGAACAGTAATAGGAACAAGCCCAAGTGCAACCTCTGCTCAGCACTGAGACTCCCTAGAACAATGGTTGTTACAGCAAGAAGCTGCTACCATGCGGCAGAGTCTTATTTTACCTCTTGTAATTAACTGTCTTTTCACAACGCATTTTAACAAAATGATCACCACTCTGAAAACATGGCCATATGGATTGATTCTGTGCTGGCAGCCCAGAGGCGGCAGAGCCAATAACTGCTCTGTATTCTCAAGCAAGACCATTTACTAGAGCGTGCAGAAATTCAATCTCCAGGATCTCTGCTTCAGGATTCATTTCTACACAAGCACACACCTCACATTCATTCTCCATCACCAGAGGGGGCATCATGTAATACAGGCCATAATAGCTTTATTTTAGGGGCTCAATTGTCATAAGCTCTGCACAGATTATTTACTGTGGTTTATTCCCCAATTCCCCTTTTAGCACCAGCTGGTAGATTCCAATGATTAAATCCTTCTACCAAAATCAGCCATTTTTTCCAAGAATATATATTGAGCCAACCATGTACAGAATCTGAACTGAACACAGAATACCAAGGGTAACATATATGTTATGACTGTTGGTACATTCAGTCAGGGAAAGGACAGGGAAGACACACAGACAGTGCACCCTGCACTTGTCCCCGCCCACTGTCCCTGCCTACTTGCCACAATCAGCCCTAGACGGCTGTGGACAACTGGACGACTATGTTATATGTTATGACTGTTGTTACACTAAGTCAGGGAAGGGATGGGGAAGACACACAGACAGTGCACCCTGCACTTGTCCCCGCCCACTGTCCCTGCCTACTTGCCACAATCAGCCCTATACGGCTGTGGACAACTGGACGACTGTCGCTAACTTAGGTACTATGGCACACAGAAAGTAGAAAAGACAAGCAAGAAAGGGAGGTCAAACAGTCCGAGGTCACAACTACTGGGAAGTAAGGTACAAAAACAAGATCCAGAGAGTAGTCAAATAATGGTGGAAAATCAGGATAGTCCAAGAGCAAATGCAGGGGTAGGAAAGCCAAGAAAACCCACAGAGAAACTCAGAGGGAGCTAGCTTGCAAGGAAGGACAAAGACTCAATAGACAGCAAAGGGTTAAGACCCTGGAAATTCTTTATAAGGGGTCAGGGGTCTGGGCAAGGACTTGATTAGTCAGTCCCCTGATCTCCAACCACAGACACCTGATAACCTAGCCTATTGACTGACAGTGAGATCTGCCAGTCATAGAATTAACAAAGAAAACGTTAACTGTGAAGATGCCAGAAAGAGTAGGTGGGACAAATAACCAAACAGAAAGAAAAGCACATTGTTCAGACAAAAGCAAAAAGAAACACGAAATAAGCATAAATCATTGCCACAAGCGCAGTCTCGGTTGTGCTTTACAATCCAAGGGCCTCAAAAAGATCCCAACAGGTACAGCCTTATTAGGAATTCTGATTATTAATGTAAAAAAGCTAAGAACAATGGACAAACAATGGTCTCCCCCAAGATAAAGAAAAACATTCACAATTTGTTCAACTTTGCCAATCATTTATGAAGAAACCTTGCCTCTTTGAATGACATCACTTTGGTTCCCGCCTCATGAGGTACATGTCCAACATCACAATTCAGAGTGAAACAGCTAAAGAGGCAAGGTGCATTATACATGAGACAGGCACATGGAAATACTGTAAGCCTGTATTAATACTGTGAGTGCAGAAAGATTTCATATGTTTTATAAGTGCATATTCTTGCTGAAAGTAGGTTTCATCAAGTCACTTTAATGCACGCCACTCATAAAATATGCATAGTGGGCTGCATTATGTCCTACGCGACACACGAGAGCTACTTTTGGGCTGGAACCACTTTTTTTGTGGAAGTTTTCAATGTTGTTTTTTAAGCCAAAGCCAGAAGTGGTTTCAAAAGATTTAAGAAACATAACGGTACGTTCACACTCTGCTTGGAATCCCATCTGCCTCAGTGTGTCAATGGGATGCCTTGCGTGCCTCTGCTCTCTGCACTCTCTCTGCACGTCAATTCTTTGAGCGGAGAGTGGTGGCACACGAGGCATCCCATTGACACACTGAGGCAGATGGGATTCCACCTGTTTTACACAGTGTGAACACACCCTTAAAGAGGGACTTATACTCCCTGATGGAACCATGAGTTGCTTATTGACCAACTTTTTTTTCAGTTTATCTGAAGAATTATTAAATGGGTAACAGATTTGGAGGTTCATTGTTTCGTGTCTGCTAATTTTCCCTTTATAAACTTTCAAGAAAAGAATGTACCTTTAATGGGTTCAGTTTCATCATTCTGTCACAAATCCATTATTATTATCTTTAATAATGAATTACCCACATGAATTAATTACCGTTACAAGTAACCATGTATTCACCATGACACCAGACATCATTAAACGGCAGGAGGATGTTGTCAATTGGTTTGGAACCACCTGATCCACTTCTAAAGAGGGGGGATTAATAACACTACATAAAATACGTACATTATCCATACAATGTGCGGTACGGAAAATCTATCTTTCTCCTATTTATCATCTATCTATCATCTATCTGTCCATCCATCCATCATTCTATCATGGGAGACCTGGTGGACATTGTGACTAAAACATATATAAGTGTATTTTATGCAGTTCATGCATTTGTAATGAAGGAGAGCTAATTGTCTTCATGTCACCTGATAAAAGAACATCCACTGTGACAGAGAACAAGTGCTGTCATGTACGTGATCACCCAGCAAAAGAGAAATCATTAATACAAATGACACACCTCTCATCTGTGAAGCTGAGTCTACAGAAGGGACAATCTACATGCACAATAGAATTAGATTTCATGAAACAATAAATGTGAATTGTAGCAATCCTCCTACTATTGGTAAATGCTTATTCCCGTACAGAATCCTCCTATTATTTATTTTGTAAATAATGACATTCTCCATAAAAAGGTCCTAAGGCACTACTTTTTAGAACTGTACATTGTGCCTTCCCTGTTATGCCTTTGGAAATGTATGAGTATGTTGTATATTGTATGAATAAATGATGAGGGGGGGGGGATTCATCAAGAGCTGTACATTATAAAGAGCGGCAAAAAGTTGTAAGTGTTTGTGCAAACTCCTTGCTACGTGCACAAGTGGATGGGAAGGGAAGTGGTCCTGTGTGGAAGGGAGTGTGGCCTCCAGTTTATGCTTGAAGATACAGTAGGTGTAACTTGCAGTAGGATGAATTAAAGGGGAACAACATTTTTTTGTAAGAAAGTTAAAGAGGTCTTATGGTGACAATCAACTGTTTGGCACCCATACTACAGAGAATGGAGCCGGAAGGAGTTGGCTTTGTTCCATGTGTAAAGGCGGCACTGGTGTACTGCAGCCTCAGCTTCTATTCAGGTTAATAGGAGCCGATGCTGCACAGGGAACAGAGCCATCTGCTTCCGGCTCTGTTCTCACTGTTGTGCAGGCGCCAGACAGCTGATCAATGGTGGTGCCAAGTGTCTTCAATAAAGCAAACTATTACTGCAGTTTTGTTTGTGACAGGAACTGTCCAGAGCAGGAGGGTTTTTCTATGGGGATTTGCTACAGCTGTGGACATTTCTGGACATGGACAGAGGTGGCAGCAGAGAGCACTGTGTCAGACTTGAAAGAATACACCACTTACTGCAGGACATACAGCATCTGATAAGTACTGGAAGACTAGATTTTTAAATAAAAATAATTTGCAAATCTATATAACTTGTACAGGTTGATTTGGAAGAAAAATTTCGCTGGAGTACCCCTTCAACAAAATACGGCACAAACAACACAGTCCTAAAAGAGAAAAAAAAGAACAATTTTATCTCTGCTATCTAAATCTTAAATGA
The DNA here is from genome assembly GCF_027789765.1 of Dendropsophus ebraccatus. Taxonomy (NCBI): domain Eukaryota; kingdom Metazoa; phylum Chordata; class Amphibia; order Anura; family Hylidae; genus Dendropsophus; species Dendropsophus ebraccatus. The sequence goes on from NC_091463.1 coordinate 49,143,978, forward strand.
TATAATGTAAGATGTGGTACTATAGTGCATCAGGTACCAGGGCTATAATGTATGCATATTTTCTGTGTCACTTTACAAAGATTATTACAGAATATTGCAGAAAAAATGTGTATTCCCTGCAGGTATTTCACCTGTGAATCCACCTGATTTATGATGGGGTCTTTTTCTCTGCTATCTTACACTGCACATATAGTACATCAAAGCCTGGGATGGACATCCATTGTGTTCAGCACAGGTGATGTTGAAGTCAAAGGAGCCTTACTATCCTATTCTTTGATTTGAGTTGAATTCCTCCAGCAATGTAACCTTTCTGTTTGCTTCATTACTGCAGGTACACACTGTGTTAGAGGCCTAGGGCTCCCCTTACAAGAACTCCCAGGTGTCGTGCTGTGCCAGGATTGCTGCAGAGCAGTCCCTGCCCAGCAGATATTCCCCAGGAGTCTTTGTTGCGGCTGTTTTTCATTATCTAACAGTTCATTGTTGTCTGTGTATCAAGCAGATTTGCTGTCAAATTGTAGTAACAGCAATATATCCTTGTCAGTGAGTCAGTGCTTGCTGCTCTGGCACCTGCCTCAGCATTTGGAATATGGCAAAAGCTAATATCTGGCAGTCAAGTAGTAAATGTAATAACAATGACTGCTATAAATACCATTACAGGAGTTGTCTACTTTTTTTTTATAAATAGTGCCACTGTTCTGCATAGGCTATGTCAGGTATTGCAACTCAGCCCTATTTAAGCAAGCAACAATATCAGACATAGCCATAGACAAAAATGGTAAGGGTATTTGAAACGGGACCTTCTTATCTTATCTTATCTGTCATACAATTCTGATTATAGTGTACTATTGCATTTGTAATATACTGTTTCAGAAAGATTCCTGCCCAAGCAGAGCTCACAATAAGGGTATAGCAAACACATTTACTCTCCATACTTGTTCTTTTAAAATATGTATTCTCTTGTCATATACTTACCATTTGTTTAATCTTAATGGTGGGTAGCCCAAACAGGCAAAAAAAGCTGTTTACTTTTGCAAACCTCTATGCTACCTCCATTGTATTGCTTTATTTAAAAAGACTGTCAGTAGGTGGTTTATGCTGTCCTATCTAAGGGTAACATAAACTAGTGACAGAGAAGCTGAACAGAATGATGTATCACTTACATTGTTCTGTGCAGCTGATCCAGAGATATCCTCCTAAATAACATGGAGGATAAGTAGTCCTCTCCATTGTGTACATCAGAAGCAGAAAACTCCACCCAACAGCTGCTGATTGGCAGTTATCTATCCATGCTGTGTATAAGCAGTCACCTGACAATCAGTAGCTGGAGGGAGGGGAAGGGGTGTGGCAAGAATCCTATTCTCCTGCATATTAGGAGAACGTCGGAACAGAAGGATGTAAGGAATACACCGATCTTCAGTATTTCTGTCACTTGTTTATGTTGCCCTCATTTAAGGCGGCATAAACCTAGTGACAGATTCCCTTTAAAGTGTTACTGTTGTTATAACTTTCAAAATATAAATCAACAGTAGATGTGAAATAAACCATGTTTTTTTTTTTTTGTTTTTTTTTTGTTATCATGGAAAACACAGCACTTCCTGTGCTAAGATTCCTGTCTAAAGACAGGAAGTCCCTTGTTTCCCGGGTCATCTGCACAATCACAGAGAAAGCAGTAATTTGATTGACAGAGACATTGAGCAGTGACTCTCTGTACTGGCTGGACTTCATATGTTTAGTCTCTTTTTTTCAACCAGCACAGGACTAAAAAGCTGCCTTCAGGATACTGGACCTGGATTTTAGATATATATGCGATGCCCTGACCCGTGAGGGTCACTTCGCAGAGCAGGTGTTGTGAGCGGGCAGGAACCGGGGCAGCTGCAGGGTATAGGATTGTCACAGTATAGGGCCTGCGGATGGCACAGCTGAGGGACCGGTCTGCGGATACTGCGGTAGAATTGCTACTGGGCATGCGAATCTTCGCTGCACCTAGTCAAGGCACCAGTAAACGGACACCAATGCCAGGGTTCAGTAACAGCGGTGGTTACACTTTTATTGTAACTGAGGTAACTGGTAGCAACAGTCTCTTCCGGATGCAACCAGGTATATAGCAGACTTGTAAAGACAGAGCTAAGGTGGTGCTGCATAGGCTGAGGTGAAACGTGCCGGATGATGGGAGTAGTAGTGAGAGAGGAATAAAGAAGCTGGGTGGATTTAGAGTACTTGCGGTATTAATCTTGACTTGATGAAGAGATGAATAACAGGAACGACACCCAGATGAGAAGATACTCCAGGCACTTGAGCAGATGGACAGCCAGGATCTGTTACAGCAGAGCACCAGGTCCACTGTTCTGAAGGTGAAGAGAGACACACACACACGACCTCCTTGCTTGGGAGCAGGGGCCGGAACTCACAGGGACAACCTATCCCCTTTGTGGCAGGGAATAGACACAGAACTTGTCTCCTGAAGGTGGAGGACAAGACTGAGGTAGAACAGGAAGTCACATGGTAACCCCTGGCCAAAGCTCGACGGCCATTGGAGGAACCATGGTTACAGGGCATGGTCACGTGATCCTCAGCCTTTGCATACCACTGCACAGAGTTAAACACATATACAATATACATGAACCTGAAAGTAATAGGGATAGTCACAGTTGCAGTGCAAACAGTTTCCAGAACAGGCATGGCTGCAGCAGCAAAAATAAACTGACAGTGAGAAACAGACAGCGTGTTCTGGGACACTGCATATAGCTTTGTTTTAAAGCATGATAACTAACATCTACTGTTGATTTAGAGTTTGAAAGTTCTAACGACAGGTACACTTTAGGTGGAACTATGAAAACAACAAGTGGATTTAAATGTTGAATGCTGAAATTCTACTAAAAAAAGGATCCTGCACATAGATCTAACAGAAAACTGTGTAATTCTGATTTACTCTTGTAGGTGGTGTTGCAGGAAAAGTTAACTTTTGCTGTATGGTTCGCTCACAGATCAAAGCTGATTAGAGATGAGCGAACTGGGTTCGGGTTCGAGTCGATCCGAACCCGAACGTTCGGTATTTGATTAGCTGGGGCTGCTGAACTTGGATAAAGCTCTAAGGTTGTCTGAAAAACATGGATACAGCCAATGACTATATCCATGTTTTCCACATAGCCTCAGGGCTTTATCCAACTTCAGCAGCCACCGCTAATCAAATGCCGAAAGTTCGGGTTCGGATCGTCTCGAGCATGCTCCAGGTTCACTCATCTCTAAAGCTGATCTGTAAAGATTTCTGTAAGAAGGCGATCTCTGATTAGCTTACCACTAGGTAACCCTTCTACAGGCAAAAAAGATGTGCAAATCTGTAAACATATAGCAGTTTAAGGTTTTACTCAAATCAGCCATCAAATTCATTTGTGATTCAACAGCTGATTTAGATTAGGCCCTACACTTGCTGGGTCAGGTGCAGAGTGCCCGAATCTCCAGGTGACACATTTCCTGCATTCCCTGTTAATATGTATTGAGCAAAAAACTTACAATGTATGCCTCTATGCTCTGTAAGCACTGGAACAGGGACTTCTCTCTGTCACTGATAGGAGTCCCTGCTCCTGTACACGTTTGCTTGAAATGAATCTCAAAAAATTGGATGTGGACTAATCCAATTATCAAATATATAATATAGAACACTTTTAATTTTTTGAATCTATTTGCTCATCACTAGTCACCTACTTGTATTTTTACAAATCAAGTTTTTAGGCTATTTTAGGCTTTTTTAGGCTAGAAATAGCTACTGCATATTCTAACCACCGTGCACATAGGTCTGATTGTGTCTTTATTTAGCAGGTGAACAAAGCCATAATGCGCGGGGAATATTTATCCTTTTACACAGTAAAGATCCATCTGTCTTGTAACAGCACAATATTAAAAGATTTATAAGTGATAGCGCACACTAAGAAATCACATGCTGTACATATCATCTAATATTAATCTCCTGCTAGAGGAAGACACAGGATTTTTTCTGTCTCTCGCTAAGATTTAGCTACAGATATCTGTCACTAATTGACATATAACTCCACAAATGTGTCACTCAGTGTTATCTAATCCAGCCATATTTCATTAATATTGTTGTATCCCAAATATAGCAAATTAGGGGGATGGGCAGATATGATGAATCTAATCATGGAAACCAAATCAAAGGGTTGTTTAAAGTTGAGAACCTTCTCTTACAGGATCTAAGTCATGACTAGTGTAATAAAGCCATTTTGTAAGAGATGCCAACATATCCTGACTGATCTCACTGACAGGGTCCAACAGTTTTCAAGCACAATCCCAGCAACAATCATATTGCAGATTACACTATTCATGCCATCAGGGTCGGCGTCAGCACCAGGCATACTCGGGCAAGTGCCGGGGCCCACAGTGCCTCAAGGGGCCCCCCTGCACTTGCTCACACCATTTCTTCCCCTCTCACTGCGCTCACACACTGACACACATCGCACTGTGTGCAGGTGGTGAGCGCACACAATCATTACCTGAGGCTGTGGGGGGAGGGGGGATGAGCCGGGCGCAGGGATGAGGGGGGCGCTGGTGAGCCACTTAAGTCATTTTGTGGCTCCTCCAGGCCTCAGTCTCTCAGCGTCGGACCAGAGGAGAGGGGGGCGGGGCTCACTGCACGGCAGCCTGTAGAGGCCAAACAGCAGGTCAGGGCCCAGAAGCCTCCTCACAGTGCTGCCTGTGCTGTGCTTCCCTGCCCCCTCCTGTATTCCTGGGTCTCCTGACCTCCACGGCAGCCCGGGCAGAGGGAGAAGATGTAACAGGACTGCCAGATACAGAGGTGAGTGTAACAGGACTGCCAGATACAGAGGTGAGTGTATGTGTGACTGAGTATACATGCATATGTGTGCAAGTCTGTATGCAGGTGTTGTGTGTGTGTGTGTGTGTATGTGTGTGTGTTTGTGTGTGTGTGTGTGTGTGTGTGTAAGTCTATGCAGGTGTTGTGTGTGAGTATCTGTCTGTGTGTGCTGGGAGTAGGAAGGTAGGGTCACCTGTGGCATATCTGCTGCAGTGGATTTATTGCAGATTTTCCCCTTTACTTTCCATGGGGGAGTCACAATATGCAATAAATCCACTGTTGTATTGCTATTTTTTTCTCTCCATTTAGTGTAGGTGATCAGCAGTGTATTATAATAAGTATATAATACACTGCTGATCACCTACACAGAATGGGGGGGGGGGGGGTAATAAGTATATAATACACTGCTGACCACCTACACAGAATGGATATATATATATATATATATATATATATATATATATATATATATATACACTCATACAGGGGGATAATAAGTATATAATACACTGCTGTATACCTACACAGAATGGAGAGACATATACTTATTATCCCCCTCCTGTATGAGTGTGTATATATCTCTCTATTCTGTGTAGGTATACAGCAGTGTATTATATACTTACTATCCCCCTCCTGTATGAGTGTGTATATATCTCTCCATTCTGTGTAGGTATACAGCAGTGTATTATATACTTATTATCCTCCTATATGAGTGTATATATCTCTCAATTCTGTGTAGGTATACAGCTGTGTATTATATACTTATTATCCCCCTGTATGAGTGTGTATATATATATCTCCATTCTGTGTAGGTATACAGCAGTGTATTATATACTTATTATCCTCCTCCTGTATGAGTGTGTATATAATACACTGCTGTATACCTACACAGAATGGAGATATATATACACACTCATACAGGGAGATAATAAGTATATAATACACAGCTGTATACCTACACAGAATGGGGAGATATATAGACACTCATACAGGAGGATAATAAGTATATAATACACTGCTGTATACCTACACAGAATGGAGATATACAGTATATACACACTCATACAGGGGGATAATAAGTATATAATACACAGCTGTATACCTACACAGAATGGAGAGATATATACACACACATACAGGAGGATAATAAGTATATAATACACAGTTGTATACCTACACAGAATGTAGAGATAGAGACCCTCTAAAAGTGATGCCACATGATTTACTATACAAAGGGGCCCGCTGAGGCTCTGTCGCCCAAGGGCCCACCAAAACCTGGAGCCGGCCCTGCATGCCATCAAGGACAATGCAACCTTGGCAGGACAAACCCCAATTCCAAGATAAAGATCGACAGATCAATTGCAAAGCATAATATCAGTTTATAATTTTTTAAAGGGCATCTGTCACATGCAGTCCTATCTGTGCGCCCAATGGTATTGAGCAATAGGAGCTGAGCAGATTGATTTGTAGTTTGCGCGAAACGATTTAGGACAACTTGCATATTGTTCATTCATACCCTGCACATTCTATGCTTAACTCCACAATGGGTGGTCCCAATCAATAATTGACAGTTACCAGAACTGTCAGTGTATATCTCTATTTACAGCAATGGCTGTCTGTCACTTAGTAGGTCCATCCACGGCACTGCTGGATCAGGGATTTAAAGTAGAACTATAAGCAGGTTAGACAAATTTAACCTGCTGATAGTACCATATAGTGGTCGGGATGCTGAAAAGAAATGTATGCGTTTTACCTTTCTCTTTGGCTCTGGTCCTGCACTGTTAGATGGGGTAAACTCTGCTTCGTAGCACCCATAGGAGCCCTCAATGGAGAGGGAGGGCAAGATGATGATGTGGTAGCGTTTATAAGGGTGCTATGGAGAGGAGTTTACCCCGACTAACAGCGCAGGACCAAAGCAGAGGAGGAAGGTAAGACACATACCTTCTACCTTAGCGTCCCTGGTGCTACAGGGGGCTATCCGAATTATAGATTCGTCTAACTTTTAGTTCCCCTTTAAGTAAACACAAGAGGTACAGCTTCTTTTCCCATAAAACTACATATTAAAGGGATACTCCAGCGGGGGGGGGCACTTTTTCGCTGGGACCGGGGAGTAGGTGGCTGAGGGAAAAGACGTCCACTCACCTCCCCGGTTACAGCGGCGGGTCGTGCATTGCGGTGCTCTGGTGCCTGGTTCCCGGCCGCTTCCTGGGGAACCGGGGACCGGATCGCCGCGATACGGGACCCGCCGCTGGAACCGGGGAGGTGAGTGGACGTCTTTTCCCTCAGCCACCTCCTCCCCGGTCCCAGCGAAAAAGTGCCCCTTTGCTGGAGTACCCCTTTAATCTGCTCAGATCCTCCTGCTTTGCTCTGAAACATGGTGCCTACAAATCAGAAGACATAAGGTTTTGTTCAAATCTTGTTATACAGTTGATGTTTTCCAAATGTGAAGTCCCAATGTATGGTGGCAGACATCAAAAAGATCTCTATGCAAAAAACAGTATGCTGGACATACCAAACATGATATGGAAATAGCCTAACCAAAGTTAATGACATAAAGAGTCAGGTTTTTTTCTTATTCATTAGAGTAATGACACTGGATCTACTTTATTTATAGGGGGCAAGACATAATAATAATAACAATAATAATAATAATAATAATAATAATAATAATAATAATAAGATTAGCTTTACATTATTACTAGAATTATTATTCTGCAATATTATACAGAGAATGTATGTAATCACATCTGTCTATGCTCCAGTGGAGCTCATAATCAAATTCTATACTAAATGTCATACTGTTTTCTGAGCACATGGGGCTGTGCTCTATAGGGTCATCTGGGACCAAAATGTCTGTATAAATAAATGGATGTGTTAAATGTGCTATGTGGTGTATTCCTATATATGTGCTATGAAATGTATAAATGTTATATGAAGTGTGCATGGTATACTGAGCACTGAGCTAAATGGGATTAGATATTAGTCATAGGGTTTTATGATACTGTGGATGCCAAGCTGTGTCATTTGGCGGTCATTTGAACAGTACTATTACACAGTATTACTAAAGGATAAAAAATTGAAATAAAGAATACTATAACTTTCAGATATACTGTATATTTAAAAAACTTTTAATTTATTTTTTTACCATTTTTTGTAGTCAGGACTTCTGAAGGGGACTTCTATGAGCAAGACACTGATTGCTCATAGAGATCACTTCAGTATATAGGTACTGCATTGAAAGATCTTATCTTCAGTCGACTGCTGCCTTTAGCAGCCTTTAGCAATCTCAGAACCGAGGCAGGATCCAAAGCAAAGAGGAGACCTGAGCTGTAAGTATAATGGATTAGCTTCCCGCGATCCCAATGAATCCCCAATGAAGGCAATTACAGGCCATTTAAATACTGCTTTCAGTTTTAACAGGAGCATTTAAATGGTTAACTAGCCGGCAGCTAAGATCTGCAGTCCCTGGCTGCTATCGGGGTTTTTTCTGTGCAAGCGGTAAGACTGTGGAACTCTCTGCCACATGATGTTGTCATGGCCAATTCATTACATAAGTTCAAGCGAGGCCTGGGTGCTTTTTTTAAAAAATATAATATTGAAAGTTATGGGCATTAGATGTCCGGTGATACGTTGATCCGGGGATTGTTCTGGTTGCCGTTGGGGTCGGAGGGAGTTTTCTCCCTGTGGTGGGGCCGTTGTCGTCTGCCTCACGGGGGGGTTTGCCTTCCCCTGGATTAACACAGTAGGGTTTCCCTAGGTTGAACTTGATGGACTCTTGTCTTCTTTCAACCTTGTTTACTATGTTACTATGTATGCTACTATCAGGTGCTATGTATAGAGAAGGTTCATGTTCTGAGTTCACTCTAAACGCTGTTGATGGCATCAGGATGAGGTTAAAGGATACTTGTCATGATGTTCCCTCACGTGATTGGCGTTTATTCGATCCTTCCACCGAAGCTCGGGTAACTATGTCTACAACCACGGTGGGTTGGCTCTATACACAAGCCCTATTGGAACTTCCAGTGGCAGGAGTGACTGTACATTGATTGCGTGAGGGAACATCATGACAGGTACCCTTCAGGCATTTCATCCAGTCCTATATAAAATGAAGCACTTACAGATCCTGTCTGCCTTTACCATCATAAAAAGATGCTATAGGGTTGTTTTTCAGGGGTTGGCCTAGGCTTCTTAGTTCCAGTGAAAGAAAATCTTAAGGGGGTTATCCAGGATCAGAAAAACCTAGCTGCTTTCTTATGAAAACAGCGCTGCTCCTGACCCCAGTTTGTATGTAGTATGGCAATTTACACCATTAAATGGAGATAAACTTTCAATCTGACCTCTGCGGATTATACACGCCATTCCTCCTGTGCACCCACTGCCATTATGATCCAGGTGTGGATTTTAAACTGACAGCAAATCAATTCTGGGGCAACTACATCTTGTGTGTTTCCTCTAGTACATTCATTGGCGCTCATTTTGCATCTCTTGAATTTAAAAGATGTAATTCATGTTCCCCGAGTAGCCGTGAGGCTCACCACAAGCTGACTTTCCATTTGTCATATTCCCCATCCTTCCCTGTAATGTTTTATTACCAGAGAGGTAATGTGATCTATCAACAGCTTGAGAGCCCTTGGCTCTCCTAACAAACCCCTTCACTTCTGGTTGTAATAAATCGTCAGGGGCAAAATCACCTCTGTTATAGCCGCACCACATTCACGAGCTCTTTTGTGTAATTCATTATATCTGCCTTTACCTTACTGACACCGCTGTCCTTTTATTCCACTGATTTGCTCCAGCAAAATAATAAAGCAAGATAAATTATTGATTTCTTAAGCATAACTGGGACAAGAAGGCCAGCAGATGCTCATTTACCGTTACCGAAATTCAGATTCACAACCTTATATAAAGAATTATGGAATTAGAGCAAAACTATTAACAACCGATAATGACCCATAAGTACAGTGCTACCAAAAAGCCCATTCAACCAGTAAGAAGGTACTTAAGTGGTTAACAATCCAGATGTTAGACTAAATATAAGGACATTGACTGCTTCAATACTACATGTATAGAATAGAGGATCGCTGTAGTACAATTACCCCAATATGCTGATAGTCTTCAGTCATTTTGCATGTAATGGACTGTGCAAGATACATGGTCAATGAGCAACACATCCCACAACAAGGTCAGTAGCCTTATCAGATTACTCTTCTGGTTTCAGTAATTACCTTGTACGTTACACAAGATTACATCTGACAGCTTAATATGTGATAAGACATAAAGGAATAATTGACCATATAGACAATGGGTGGAGAAAAACATGCCCAGGTATAAATTATCTTTCCATGCACCGCAACACATGTAAACATTTTTTTCCAGATTTCCTGGATTTCTATGACATCCACATACAAACAACCTATGGGATCTGTTATAGTATGTGAATGATACTCATGCTACTCTTTACAGTGCAGTCCACAAGATTGTGCTTTAAGAAGTCAGACTTAGGCTATGTTGACAAATTGTCTTATTTTGCCCACATGATGGCCGTCTTTATATCGGCCGTTATTTTATAATTTTATTTCTCCATTCAAGGCCGCCATTTTAAAATAACGGACGCTATTTAAACACAAAATGATGGCCAACCTAAAAGATGGCCCAAAATAGCCCAAATTTAGCAGTTTGATTGTGATAATTTTTTTGTAAATAAATTATGACATTTTAGCCACCATTTATCTGCACCCGGCATTGCTGATGTAATTAGACCTTCTTTGAGAGGACCACATCCAAAAAAAAAAGGCAAATTTTATTACAATTTACTGTATATGGTCATCTTTATTCTATATTCACATGACCATCATCTTTAGCACTAGATATAGATTTCATTAGCTGGTGCCTAATAGATTATTCCTATTGAATAGGCAAACCTCTCTGCTGATCCCTATTTTCTGGTCCCCATCAGTGACCTACCTAAGAAAAGCAAACTGGAAATGAGCATCATGTTATAGAACAGGAGAAATGTTATCCAGAAAACCTGTTATTTATTTATGTAAACCTCTGCTCAGTCTGGGCTAAGTAGCCAAGGGGGTGGTCCTACTCAGTGCACATAGAGAGAGAGCTGTCAATCTCTGACTAACACCACTGGCTTGACTATTTAGCTGAGAATGAACAGACATTTCCAGAAATAAATGGAAATTTTCCAACAAAAGTATATAAAATTTTGCTCAGCTCCTCATGCTGCCTGCAGATTTGATTGCATTTTCAATGCGACAGGTTCCCTTTAGGTCACAGTTGACTTTCAAAGATTTACCCCCAGACATATTTATATGTGCCATATACATCTCATACTGTTCTGTGTTTGAACATACTGTATATATTTTTCCATCAGGGACATCTGTAGGCACCAGCTTTCTGTGCCTGTTGGTAAACCCAATCCTCACCAATGTTGAGTGATGCAGTAGATTTTAGGCATTAAATACTGGGCAATGCTGTAATAAATATACTATTGCGTTAAAGGGGTAGTGCGGCGCTAAACAATTATTTACTAAATAACACACATTACAAAGTTATACTACTTTGTAATGTATGTTACCCCCTTCCCCGTGTTTCCCCCCACCCACACCAGACCCGGAAGTGTAGTGCTCTATGCATACCTGCCTCTAGCCAACCAGCGTCCGCCATCTTGTGCCAATGTTGTATAACTTTGTAACGTGTGTTATTTAGTGAATAAGTGTTTAGCGCCGCACTACCCCTTTAAGACGAGTGAACTGATTTGGGGAGAAATATAGTTCAACATGAGTAGAACTCAGAGGTGATTGTGCTATGTTTTTCCATAAAACTTTCACTATGCTATATACCTCAGGGAACTCCAGTGATTGAGCAGAGTACTGGCTGAGTCTAACAATTTATTAGAGATAAAATAAAAAAAACAGGGTATTTTCGTCTGAAGTCATTATGCTCATCCATAGGAAAGAGGGTAACAGGCTGATGGGTGGTGGTCCGACTGCTAGACTCCTCCCAATCTCAAGAATGGGGGAAGATTTGTCCCTGGAATAAATAATGTACATCACACATGCGCTGCCAGCACTCCATTTATTCTCAATATGGCAGCCAAACATTTCCAAGCTCAGCTCAGTGTGTACATTACTCAACTATAGGGCTTGTCTGCTGAAAACATGATTATTACATGTCTGAGGATAGGCAGGCTGCAGATTGCTTCCTCATGCATCTTCACACTCCGCTGGTGCTGACGTACAGTATGTGCACATCTACACTAGTGCTGCTGTGTTACAAGCCCCTCCATATAGCCATCAGCCATCTACACTAGTACTGCTGTGTTATGGGCAGCTCTGCAGTATAATACATTTCTGTAAAACAACCTTATTTTACTTTAAATGCCCAATATTTTTTTATTATACTTTTCTATACCAGTTTTTGTATACATTACACTTCTTAAAGAGTCCCATTAATCCTCATTGCAAACAGCAGTCTGATTTACTGTCAGAATAGTTATTGCCATTAAACTAGCTAGAGACATTTTCGCTATACGTCATTTGAAAATATTACTGATCACAGCAATAATATCTGAACAATAAAATACAAGCATTGTGCTGCATGATACGTTCTTGGCTAGGTGCCCTCTACTTGATGCAACAATAGTGATAATGCTTGTAGATATCAATTACAACACACCTAGAGAACTTCCCAGCCACCCTAAAGAATTGCAATTGACTATAAACAATATAGTATGGATCTATCATAAAACATGTACTAATTTTTTTTTAAATGCCTTTTAATATCTCTCTTCACATCATGTTTAAGCCACACAGTTTACAAAACATTTGCGTGTACGGCAGAGCACCGAGAGCAGCCAGAGGCCACTCCGCCGAGCCCATATGCCCAGTGTTGCATTTTCCTGAGACAACCCCTTAAACAAACAAACAAACAAACTTCTACTCAGTCTTTACTAAACTCATAGTACTAGACATGGAAGTAAATATAATTAGTATGTATTTATATTTATATTTTTTTTGCTATCACTAAAATATACAATGAATGATCTAATAAGAGTACTAGAAAATCTGGGAACCAAATTTAGAACCAAATGATAATGTGCCTCTTGATTTTGTAGCTATTCCTGACAGTTGTAACTACAGGGTCCATGCTTTTCAATGAGCACAAAGAATATTTTCCCGCTAATGTGTAAAACAGCTGTTTAGCTCCAAGCAGAGTACTAATGTAATAAGACATTTGCTGACCATATATTGCAGTCATATCTATCTATCATCTATCCAACCAACCACTCAACCATCAATCCACATACTGTAGGTGGGCTGGGAGTGACTCAGTAAGGTCGTGGTAAGTTGTCAAAGGTATCTGGAGCAATGCTGACTGCAGAGCACCCCACAGCTGCTGAGGGATGAACCATAGAGCAACAGCAATGATCAAAGTGCCCCCCAAAGATAATCAATTGGGGAATTAGGGGTCAAGGTAGTACCTGGAGACATTTCTAGCTGTGTGACATGTAACATTGTCTTGCTGTGGGACCCCATGCCCCAGGAAAGACAAGCAGCATGTATAAGTGGCGTCCACATGGATTAGTGGCCCAAAGAATGCCACAAAAACATTCTTCAGACCATAGTGCAGCCCCCACCAGCCTGGGTGGTAGGGTTTTGGTTCTCTTATGTTTCTCGTCTGACACGCTAACCTCCACCCACTATATGAAGCTGAAACTATGAGAGAAGGCAACCATATGCCAATCTGCGAATGTCCAATTCTTATACTGTTGTGAATATTGAAGCCTTTTCTGCCAATGCAATTTCTGCCAGTGCTTTGGAGCCCCACACATAATAGAGTTGGCTGAATTATTGTTTTAGACACACGTCTGGAAGCCCCCTGTCGGTCAGTCGTTGTGCACCTTTGTAACTGACATTCACCTCTCAATGACACATAGAACAGTTCACAAACTGCACAATTTAAAAAAAATATGGCAGCCCTTGGCTGGAAAGCTAATAATCATCCCTTTAAACGATAACAGTAAGCAGACAGCAGATAGCCTATCACACACCTTATATACCCACCAAGCCAGCTCACCACACGTGTCCTCCTTCATGAGCTACACACTGCTGACTTTGAAAGTATGAAATGGTCATAATAATGTGACTCAACCATATATTTCATGCTATGAGGTTCTTCATCGCCAAAGAAAACTTTATATTAGTATAGTAGACACCAGTAAAATCAATCATCAGATTCATTCCTGCTACAGTCTATTGTGAATGTTCCTGAAGGCCAAAATGAATTGTATCCTGACTCATCTCTATCACACTTTGAACAATCTGCAGAAAGTGGAGCTTAGAAGAAAGTGTGATCTATTGGTTTCTAGATAGGAAAGGTTTTGCACTAGGAACAAGATATCATTCTAAAAACAATTGGGTTTTTGAAGAGACTCCAGGAAGAATATGAACGCCAATGAAATCATTACGAGAGCCTCCTGTGGCATCCCCGAGCCCATATACTGCAAAGAAGAAATAGTTGACTAGTGAGCCACCAAGTGTCCATACAGAGTTCAAGGCGTAATGAGTTTAGCTGCTTCCCTGATAATCCACACACACAAGAGGAATAAGGAGATTGTCGCATAATAGCAGCTTGGAAATGTGAACATTTTGGAAAGCGTGTAGGAACATATCTATGAAACTTCATGCCTCTTGGGCACTGCTTACTACAGGAGGCATGATAATGAAAAATCAATGGAAATACAGTAAGTAGGTCAGATGTACATGCATTTGCAATATCAAACAGACCATTTGTTCATTAGCCAACAAAAGTAACAACAACATTTATATGGAGAGAACTAAAAACTAAGTTATTAGTTATGTTGTGCTCAGCTGCCTCTCTTTGCCACCAGACATATTACTTTCTAAACCACCGATAGACATCTTAATCACATGTGATTTATCCTCCAATCCTATTACTAGATTAGATTAATACACAAGGATCTGTTAAGTAAAAATCACATGGCAGGTTACTAGGTATGGAATTACTAATATCTACCGTTACTGCAATAATCAGTTCACAGAAAATCTAGAAATTTGAGTTATTAAGATTTACTGCTTACAAAAGTGTCCAATTCTACCGCAAGAACTACAGTGTATACTAAAGCCCATAGAACAAGTAATTTGGACACCTAGGTCACCCTATGACTTCTGAAATCTTACCCCTATGGAGCACTGCAAAACATTTGGCCGTAACGGTTACTTAAAGATAGATTTTAACTTCCATTTCCCACCCACATGTCATACAGGATCCAGGGTTGTTGTCTGCTGGAGTCAATACAGAGATGTTCTTGTATAGGTAACAATAAAGTTAACTAGGGTTCAGGGACGAAAAAGAGCGCTGCACCTCACACCTATGGCTGATACTAGTGCCCCTAGGCTAAAATAAAAAACACATCAGAATTTTGTGTATGAATTGATCAAGCCATACTGCCCCATGTACCAGCGTGCAGGTGTCTGATACACATGGGTCCCTACACTAAGTCCACACTGTGCCGGTCAGTGACCACCAACCCCGCAGGCGTGCACAGTCAGGGAACGGGGGCCATGGGACGGCCCTGCAACCCCTATGTCACAGGACCAGACCCGAAAACACCACACCAGAACCCGGCCAGCACCGCCGGCGGAGAAGGTCGCCCCCAAACAGCACAAGTCTGGATGAGGTATTATAATTATAATAAAGTTAACTAGGATATTTTTTTCCTGGAATAATCAAATAGCTGCACTATGCTCAAGAAGCCAAAGTTGATTTTGTTAACAATACGAGCAACAATCAACGAGTGCTTATTTGTAGTACCTGTACATGGCATGAGAAATCGAGCAGCTGGGCTGCACAATTGATCCATGTATCGTCTGCGCAGCCATGGAAACTGACAGCACGGGTATTTATCTGTGCTGTCAGTTTCCAGATTACACAGCAGTGCATACTTACCTAGTGCACTTCTCCTGTGTGACTGGACATCCTCTTCTCCAGCTTTTCCTTCCAGCTGCTGTATCTTCAGGCCCAGCCTCTTCCATCTGTCATTCATTCTGTAGGAGGCAGTGGCCTGAACATACAGCGGTTGGAAGGGAGAGACGAAGAAGAGCATGCCGAATCACAACAGCAGCGTACTAGGTAAGTAGCCACATCTCTGTGATCTGCAAACTGACAGCACTGATATATGCATATCCATGCTCTCAGTTTGCCTTTCTCGTTATCAGTCTCAAATTCCCTGTTTATACAGGAATATGTGTGTCCATTAATAAAATCTGAAGTATGTTCTAAAGACATGATCAGCCGAGGATCAGGCATTTTCCTAGTCCTCAGCTGATTGCTTTTACTTTTACATTGTCTGCTGTAGGAGTGTTTCTTGCAATGCTCCTGGCCAATAATCGGTCTGTGTAAAAGGCCCATAAGGCATTGTGAGCTCCATTGCAGATTCAATTATATGCTACCTAAAAAAATTTGTATGATATACAATGCTACTTTTCCCATTAAAACAATGGAAAGCTCGGCAATACCCAAAAGACCCTATTACAAGTCAAGGTAGTCTGTTGCACTCTTGTCGACTGAACACAGTGTTGTACAGAGACTAATATAGACAAAGAGAAACACAGTGTTATGCACTAGTCATTTGTTTGCATTGAAGCTTCCTCTGGTCAATAGATATTGTCAGGTTTGGACTGTCCTGTTTCTTTTCCGGACATCACTGAGTAAGGTCCTATTAGATTGTCAACCTCTAAAACGCTATGGGAAATGTTAATAAAAACTGCTAGCTTACTTGTGTTTTCCATGTTCTTGATGTCTGCCATAGTCACAGAAATGAGGCACAGATGTTTATAAATTTGGCACAAGTTATATACCTTGGAGTTCACCTGCCAACCATCATTCACTGAGCCATAGAAAATAGCAATAAAGAGCAGCGATAACATGTAAAACTGTTACACACAGAGGTCAAATGGGTAATATCATGAACAGAGATGTGAAACCAGAAAAAACCAATTGTACCACATTTATGCAGGAGACATAGGGGGAGATTTATCAAACTGGTGAATTGGCTCAGTTGCCCCTAGCAACCAGTCAGATTCCACCATTCATTTTTCAAAGACAATTCTACTTTACAGCAGTTTGATAAATCTCCCCCATAGACTTTACGTGAACAGCAGAACTTATCTAAATCTACCTATGGTATTAAAAGGTTTTTCTCATCTAAGACAACCACGAGATAACATATTATTGCATATTTTATAGACAGGAGGGCAGAGGCATGGCCAGTCCTATTTCTTCAATAATCCACAATTATGGGCTATGTTCACACTAAATAAAATAAAGAGAAAGGGTTATTTTTGGTTATTCACGCACATTTTTTTCACTGTCCTTTCACCGTCTTTAATATTAAATTCAATGGACCGTCAAAAAAGAATCACACCCAAAAGGGCCTGAAGTAGATGTCATTTTAAAAAATAGAAAAAATGTCATATGAACATAGCCTAGACCTGTAACATTAATTCCTTATCACATATCCCTCTTAGGCTACTGCATCCCGTATCTTTTTATGTCCCTACTGTCCTGGTAACTGCTTTAACCCCTTATCGACCCATGACGTATCTGATACGTCATGGTGCCGCGCGGGGTGTTCAGAGAAGGGGTCCCGTCAGGACCCCGCTCTGAACGGCGCTGATCCCGGCTGACATGTACAGCCGGGCAGTGCCTCTATTAGTCAGTGCCTCTATTAGGCTAATTAAGCCTCTAAGTGCAGCTGTCAAACCTGTGTATATACACAGCATTGATCTCTATGAGAGATCAGTGCTGTTTATATACAAGTCCCCCAGGGGGGCTTCTAGTTAAAGTAAAAATAAAAGTAAAAATGTTTTTTTATTAATAAAAAATCCCCTCCCCTTAAAGTCCAAATCCCCCCCTTTTCCCATTTTATAAATATAAATAAATAAACAAATAAACAAACATGTTTGGTATCGCCGTGCGCGTAATCGCCCGAAGTATTAATTAATCACATTCCTGATCTCGCACGTTAAACGGCGTAAGCGCAAAAAAATTCCAAAGTGCAAGATTGCGCATTTTTGGTCGCATTAAAAAGTCGTATATGCGCAATCAAGGTACCGATAGAAAGAACGCATCATGGCGCAAAAAATGACACCTCATACAGCCCCATAGACCAAAGGATAAAAGCGCTGTAAGCAGAGCGATTTTAAGGAACATATATCTGTTAACAATGGTTTGAATTTTTTACAAGCCATCAGATAATATAAAAGTTATACATGTTACATATCGTTGTAATCGTAACGACTTGAGGAACATGCATAACCAGTCAGTTTTACCATAGGGCGAACGGCGTAAATGCAAAACTCCCCGAAATCAAAACAAATTCCTTTTTTTTTTTCAATTTGACAGCGCAAATGATTTTTTTCCGGTTTCGCAGCATATTTTATGGAAAAATAATGCCTGCCATTACAAATTACAATTGGTTTGGCAAAAAATAAGCGCTCATATACGTGTCTAGGTGAAAAATGCAAGCGCTATGGACTTTTAAACATAAAGTGGAAAAAGCAAAAGTGCAAAAACGAAAATTGGCTTTGACCTTAAGGGGTTAAAGATTGGGAAGTGCTGCAATAAAATATGTTTTTGGATGAATATTTTCTTTCATGAACGGTAATGGTACTGATATCATATGTTACTGTTTATTTGTTTATATGCCTCCTCAACTTTGGTCCTTGCATACATGTAAATGCAGTACGGTCATTTTTCTTCAAGAATCTGTGACAGAAGGGAATAGAAGGGTTAATTTCGACAGTTCAGCTCCTCGTCGTGATCCAATGGCTGTCTTTCCTAATTAGCGTTTCAGACTAAAATAGAAATTCAGCATATGATGCTGCTCAAGCTGATATGTAGGAAGTGTCAAGCTAAAACAATTTGGTGTTTATCGGGTAGGAGGGGCGATAAACATGAAATTAAGGGGTAGGAACTAGAAATAGCGCATCTGCATATTGCTATGTACCTCATACTAACATCCCTCTGTTAAGTGAGCCATACTGAGTGCTTCTTATGGGGAATCTCCATAAATGTACTGGGGACCGGATTGGCAGGCCATGTTGTAAAATAAAAAATGAAACGTACGATCTCAGTGATTTAGAAGACTAATGTTTAAGCAAAGTCAAAAATATTTCCTTAAAATACTTGATATTCCTTTATTGGCCTAAAAGAGTACTTTTTTTTAATCAAAACTACATTTTGACTGCTGAGACCCTATATGAATGGGAGATATAGCCTCTGAGTGCAGCAGCAGCGCAGCCTACTCCATGGTCAGCCACAAATTCCAACAATATAGTCTTACACAACCAGAATTGGCATTTACGGATATATGTTCAGAGAGTGGATAACACGGTTCTGTGCACTCTCTCCGGCTATATCTCCTGATCACAGCAGGTCTCCACAATGAATAACTTTTGACATGCACCAAGGAGCAGATGCAAATAGGCAGAGATGATAATGGAGATGCACGCTGGAGTTGCTGGAGTTCCCAATTACCAGAAGTTGAACATCAGGAGTAGACTAAGCAGCATCCAGGAAATCTTCAAAAAAGCTTTATTGCATATCCAGGTACAAGCAATGTTTCAACCACACTCTGGCCTTTGTCTAGCATACACTGTATGCTTGACAAAGACCAGAGCGTGGTCAAAACGTCGCTTGTACCTGGATATGTACTAAAGGTTTTTTTGAAGATTTCCTGCATGCTGCTGAGTCTACTCCTTCTGATGCCTGACGACATGTCAAAAGGTATTTTTGATGACAGGTACTGTGATGACAATTGCACACTCACTGCAAAAGACACCACCAGGACGATAAGGAGACCTGAAGATTCCTTTATATAATGTACTTTATGTCCCACATTGTATTCTGTATTATAAATACAATATAAAGGAGAACTCCAGAATGTTACTAAGCTTTTCACTCTACAATAAATCGATGGATTATTTGCACACACACAAAAAAACAGAAGAAACCAATAAAAGTGGCAACATATGTACATGCAATGCATATGAAATGCTGAAGGCTATACGGAAAGCCATCCCTCACTACTGAATAAATGAGTGAACATAGGCTATAGTAGACCTGAAGACTAAGTGGGCCAATTACAACTACACTACTCAGTCATGCATGACACATAAGGTAGATGGGTAACATGAAAGCACGCATAGCTATAATGAAGCTCCAATACACAGTATACAATATACAATTTTTCTGCTATTCGGTAAAAGAAATACGTTTTTTTTCCGCCAAGCATTATTTCTGTCCCCATAATGATTCACTTTTCTTGAGACGGAAATTCTAACTCACTAATAAACCAATATTTTAGAAAAGTTAGTATTTCCCAATGAATGTTCATTATTCTATAGTGTTGATGCAGCAGGTGCACAGGCAGGTGCAAAACCATTTAATTGTAGGCCCTATATTGCTAAATAAACTTGGAGCTAAATGGGAACATTAAGAACAAAAGGGTTTGGGTATAGCGCAAGAAAGGCAAGCTGATTATAATGGTTATTTGTCATAGACCGAACCAGCAACAACATCTACGGCGACTTACAAATGATGGATTCATTTTAGTGGCTGCGGATAAATAGAGCCATGAAAAGTGGGATTTTAAAACAATGGAACCTTCATGGATTATGTCCAATAACAAGAGACTTACTCTTCCCAGGACAACAGTGCAGTGATTTCAAAGAACCACTGTATCCTGTGGATTGTCAAACCTCTGAAACAACAACAAACCGCAAAAGTTCAGCAAAATAATTTGGGCAGAAAAAATTAACAAGAGGCGCACTCCTGTTTTGCACAGGGCAAAAAAAATTGCAACTTTTTATTTTTTATTTTTGTATCATTCATTTAAAAAAAGATTTTAGTTAATAGGTAATAATACGGAAGTTTTTGACACAACTAGTATTGTTTGTATTGATCTTCTGTATAGTTGGAAGATGAACCCTTTACATTTTTTCCTTTGGTGCACCATGTCTGACACTGTATATTCTATATGCTTCTATGCCTTAGTGATGCTATAATAAATAATGTGACAGCACATGTCGGTCTCTTCCAAGATTCAATATGTTCCCATTCTGATGTGTGGAATGTAAACCAATTTCCATTTTGGCGCTTTTGTTTTTTTCTTCCTTGTGTATAAAAGGCCATAGCACTTGCATATTTTCGCCTAGAGACCCACATGAGCCCTTATTTTTTGCGCCACTAATTGTAATATGCAATGACAGGCTTAATTTTTGCATAATATATGCTGCGAAAGCAGGAAAAAATGAAATGTGTGGTGAAATTGAAAAATAGAAAAGGCATTTTTATAATTTGGGGTGGTTTTGTGTTAATGCAGTTTGCCCTAGAGTAAAACTGACAATGATATGTAACTTGTATAACTTTTATTTTTTTTTTATGGATTTAAAAAAAATTAAAACCACTTTTTTTAAAAATATATGTTCCTTAAAATCGCTCTTTTTCCATGCTTATAGCGCTTTTATCCTTTTGTCTATGGGGCTGCGTGAGGTGTAATTTTTTTGCGCCATGATGTGTTCTTTCTATCTGTACCTTGTTTGCGCATATGCACTTTGCACTTGCATTTGCACTTTGAAATTTTTTGGCGCTTACGCCGTTTACCGTGAGGGATCAGGAATGAAATAAATTAATATTTTGGCCGATTACGCACACGGCGATACCAAACATGTTTATTTATTTATTTATCTTTATAAAATGGGAAAAGAGGGGTGATTCAAACTTTTATTAGGGGAGAGGATTTTTTATTAATTTAAAAAATATTATTTTTTTTTTACACACATACTAAAAGTCCCCCTGGGGGACTTCTAGTATCAGTACACTGATATCTCATTGAGATCTATGCAGTATAGATATACTGCATAGACTAATAAGATCTATGCTCTATTGCTTTCAGCTGCTGCAGCCGAAAGCAACAGAATGCCGAGTCAGGATCAGAGCCATTACACCCTTAACGACGCCAGGACGTATATATAATAATAGCGATAGAGAATGAGCAACAAAGTGGCTGCTATATGCAGAAACAGCATTCTCTTGTTGCTGTGAAACTCAACCCATGGTTTTCAGCTGTTGCAAAAATACAATTCCCATCAGAGTGGACAGCCAAATGCTACATTTACACGGAACGATAATTTGCCAAATCGTACGATTAACTATTTCGAAATAACAATTTTTTTTTATAACGATCAGCGTTTAGACAGAACGATATATCGTACGGAAAATTCGTTTTTATCGTTCGAATTCGATCGTTGTCGTGCAAATTTGCATGATAATCGCTCCGTGTAAACGCAGCAAAAGCTTTAGCTGTTCAGGCATAATGGGAGCTTTAGTTTCGAAAAACAGCCAGGGGGCTGAAATATGAGACCCTTGCTGTATACTGACCAGTCAATCATATGGATTTTTATGAAGGGCAACAGACTCACATTGTTGAAAACTTTTCAGAATTACTTGAAATGCACAATGATAATGAATGGAAATATGTGTTCTGGAAACTTTGGCCAACAAAGGCGGAATTGTTCATTCTATCTCACTGAACAATGTACTTTAAACAATTCAGTAGCTATACATTTTAGGAGAGTCATACACTGCCATGCCACCCGCTTTATGACACAATGTTGCCTTGTTCTGTGCATACATTATTTTCCTGCAAATGATCTAGCGGAATATGGAAACATTAATGCGGATTAAAAGGGGTTGTCAAATAAAAAGTGACCCTTGCTTTTGATGAAATCCAGGAAACTTTACTTGAAAATAGTGAAAATCTACCAGAATACCTCTATTTTAATGCTTCTATTCTTTTCTATAGTAGTTCCATGTCTGACATGATCTGATGATCTTTCCTTATGGTTCCTCAACCTTTCCAAACCCCACAGTTGACATTCGCTGACATGTTTGATAAAACTGAAAATCATTCAGGAATATTTAGGACCCGTGTAACAATTTGGACAAGTGAATAAAGCTGTTTTCTCCAGCTGAAGCTGATTTCTAGGAAGGTCTTCTTACTAGAATAATATAGGACCAGAAATGTGAACACATTACCCAGATAATAAACCTTTTCTTTTTTGTCAGAGCTCCACACTGATGAGGAGCACCCGGGGCATCCCCCCCCCCCCCCGAAACAGCTGTATGTGGATGGTTACCTAGCCTTGGTTTATCCCTTGTCATTACACTGACTTATAGGGCCACTTAATATGGTGGATTTGGTAGTTTCCTAACAGGAGCTGCCCCTTGGCTGGGTCCTTCCCGGAGGGATATCTGGCTAGTCCTGTGTTTTCAGACTCTTCAATGAGGCTCCACGGGCTCCTCTTTTGCATATTCATGTTTCCCAGGGGGCAATGCATCTAGGACTTCACTGCATTGAGTGCTTTCACTAGCAGCCGGCAGTGTTGTCATTTGGCTGGTCTTCCTGAGTTCAGCAATCTGTTTCGCTTATGCATCTCTGAAAATGGCACATGCAATCGCCTTTTTGCTGATTTTTTCTTCTTTATCTATTTTATTATTATTATTATTATTATTATTATTATTATTAGGTCATCTTGCCTGAGCTCTGCTCTATTAGATATGATTTACAGCAAGCACCTTGGATGAAGGGACAATAAACTGGAGGGGACCCCATTGGCTTCTATGAGAGAGTTTTCAAAGGATGCTCTGTGATATGTACAGAGGGTATTGTTCAGGAAGGGGGGAACAGGTCAGCTGTGTCCCCCACCTAGTGTGAATAACATTATCCTGTCTCTATGTATGTATACTGTATGACCTTTTACTGTAATCCCACCTGTGATGATAAGGTGGGCACCACTGGTGAGTGATATGTACAGAACAGTAAGTGTCAGCTTATAATTATTGGCTGGACTTAAAAGGTACCTACAACTCCACTTCTTAATCTCAGGTACGTACACAGTCCACTGCTAAAGCAAGCGGTGTAGGGAACTGCCAGAAATTACTTTCTGTAGACCAGTGCTATTCAAACTTTTTCTACTGCACCCTCACCCAATAGACCAAAGCAATGCCTGGGCCTCACCATCTGTAGTGGAAGCTGAAAATGTAAAAGCTGAAAATAATGTTAGGGCTACCTTTCACCTGTCTCTTAAAGTGATACTGTCACCCCCTTTCTGTATGAGGACTTCTCGACACAGCTGTGAAGCTTAAAGAGTAACTGTCATGTTTTTTTTATTGCAGAAATCAGTAGTATAAGCAATTTTAAAAAAACTCTGTAATAGGTTTCATCAGCCAAAAAAGCCTCCTTCTGTACTCAAGAAGCAATTTCCCAGCCTCCCCCCCCTGACTTCTTATCTGTGCATTATCAGGCCAACACGTCTTCATTACAGAGAAGCCAGTGAAGACGGGTTCTGCTCTCTCCATTGTAAGCCTATGAAGGGGGGAGGGGCCGAGGGAGATGAGGGAGCAGGAAGAGGTGACATGAAGGTCAGCTGTTTGTAGACTCTCTGGGCACCTAAAAAGCTAAATTCAGGTGTCAGAAAGGTCAGTGCTTATCTATGAACTTACTGAGAGAAGATTGCAGGGTGTTGTGCTGTGCAGGACTCCTCCGTGCTCAGACACTCCTAACAGCCCCTCCCCTCTCCATAGCCACATAATGGAGACAGAAATCCTGCTTCATTTGATGTGAGGGGGGAGGCTGGGAGATTGCTTTTTCAGTCCAGAAGGAAACTCTTTTAGTACATAAAACCTATTACAGAGTTTCTTAAAATCGCTTGTACTACTGATATTTAATTTTTTTTAGAAAAATGACCCTGAAATGACAGTTACGCTTTAAATTCTGCAGTTTTCATACCTTACTTTATAAAAGATTTCTTGGTGCTCTTGGCCGGGACCTGGGTGGCTACTGAAATGCTCCAGCCTAGAGGTCTAGGCCCTACCCCCTCTAGGCCGGCCCATTGCAATCAGTGCAGAGAGGGCGGAGCCTATACATCAATAATGTCACTGATGGGTGTGGCCTACGGCACCATTACAGGCTGGAAGAAGTGCCGCAGCAGGCATAAAGCCTCGCAGAGGTGGCACAATCCACCAACAATAAAAAGCATTTTTCAATGGGCCAAGCACCAAGAAATCTATGAAAACTGCAGAATTTCAGCTTTACAGCTGTGTAGAGAAGTCCTTATACAGAAAGGAGGTGACAGTATCACTTTACACTCTATATACCAATAAAGCAATAACAAAATGACTTAATAATGTTGCTAAACTAGAGATTGTTGCATCCAGCAAAATGACTGTTCAGATCATAGTCACTTTTATGAAAACTGCCTCCCCTGCTGGGCCTCACCAATAATGAGGGGGCGCCTCACTGGTGAGACCCGCCTCACAGTTTGAGAAGCACTGTTGTAGACTACATTGAGCTTTGAGAATCCTGCCACTTGAGGTAAATGACAATTATACAAATAATGTATAAATGCTTGTAAGAAAGAATGGCCTCGGCACTACTAGTTCGTGGCAATCAGCATCGGCTGTGCAGGTGAGTTTAGGAAAAACATGGGGTGGGCTGGTGTTTGCAATTATATGGTGGTGCTCAACTTGAGAAACACAGTCTTTGATAAATGCAAGTCAAAAAGAATTCAGTGGCACTCACCAATAGAGATTTGCAAGCTTAGTTTCTTTATTTCATCACTGGTCACTGGGATGGGTGCAAACAGGCGACGATCGTTTCGCGTGCTCAGCTGATGCACGCTTTGTCTCAGCCTACTACGTCACTCCGTTGCCCCTCCTTTATAGTGCAAAACACCCACAGGTGTATATACAAATCAAAACATATTTACATACATACACTTAGTTACACAAGTGACAACAGACACATTAAAATTCTTTACCTTATTGCTTCATCTAGATAGAAACTTATCCTATTTTGTCATACTATACATTTCTAGCCGATCATTCAGTCCCAGCGGGCCTAATGCCTGCATTCTCAGGATCAGTTGCGTTTCCTTCTTTATTAATGCTGCATTTCTGTCTCCCCCTGCTGGTGAATGTTTTACTGTGCACAGGCCTAGGAACCGCATATCTACCGTATCCCCGTTGTGAACTATACGCATGTGTTCAATTAACTTGGGGCAACCCTTTCCTGTCCGGACTGATCTCACATGTTCAGCAAATCTGACCCGCATAGGGCGGATCGTTTTTCCAATGTAGTAGTAGCCGCAGCTGCAGATCACAGCATATACCACATACTTGGTCTGGCATGTAATAAAATCTCGAACTTGCCACACATTACCCCCTAGGCATATGCTTGATGTATGTCGCAACTGCGGGCACCACTTACATGAACCGCACTTATGGTTACCATTCGGTAACCCTTTGGATAACCAATTTTCTCCCACTGGTGTTTTATTGTATCTCCCATGCACCAACTCATCACGTAAGTTTTTACTTCTTTTAAAAGCGATAATCGGTCGTTTTGCTGCTATTTCTTGTAAACCTTCTTCACCTGTCAGAATGTGCCAGTTGTTATTAACTACAGATCTTATTACATTATTCATAGGGCCATTCCTAAAGGTAAGAACGCATCTGTCTGAACTGGCCTCTACATTACGTGGGCCCCCTAGGGTTTAGTATGAGCCCCCAGTTCGACAACACCGACAGGGAGGTGGTAAAAACCCTTATGGAATTACAAGGTTGGGTGGCCCCCGTGGTAGTCGGGGATAATGCGGAGTTCCGGGGTGGAGTACAGTCTACCTTTAATCCCCCCTTGCCGGCAGGCTCACAATTGGAGTTGTTCATGAACAATGTCATCCGTGATATGAAAGCACTAGTTTATCCTCAACCGACAAAAAATCTTTCTAAACAAGAAGAACAGGCACTTAAATGGTTGAAGTCACGTGATGACATTGTGGTGAAGCCTGCCGACAAGGGGGGCAATATAGTGCTCCTAACTAAGGAGTACTACGAGTATGAAGCAAATAGACAATTGAACGATGTAACCACATATGAGAGATTACATAAGGACCCCACACATGAGTATGTTACAAAAATTAAATCATTATTACGGCGGGGAGTAGAACAAGGCATATTTTCTGAAAAATTTGCCAAGAAATTACTAAGAGAACAGCCTAAAAAACCATATTGGTATATAATCCCAAAAATCCATAAAACTATGGAAAACCCTCCGGGGCGCCCCATAGTGGCGGGTAGGGAATCAGTTACAGAACCGGTCTCCAAATATTTAGACTGGGTACTCAGGCCGTTGTTAAAAAATGTCCCATCATACTTACGTGATACGTCGGAACTACTGACTATATTAGATGATTTTGGGTGGTCCGAGGGTCTCTCTTTGGCAAGCATTGACGTCGAGAGCCTGTACACCCGCATCCCTCAGGATGCGGGTGTACAGGCAATCAGACGTCGATTGCTCAATGTGGCTGAGAACGATGATTTTTTTTCAAATTATGTTTGTGATCTTTTGGGGTTTGTGCTGACCCATAACGCCTTCCAGTTCGCTGACCAATGGTATCGTCAGCGGGCTGGAACGGCGATGGGGACTCCAGTCGCCCCGACTTTTGCAAATTTATTTTTGGCCGAGCTAGAAGACAAAAAAGTGTTCAACTTGGAAAATCCCTTTGCTGCTAAAATAGCCCTTTTTTTAAGGTACATCGACGATATACTTATTATATGGTCGGGGACGGAGGACGAATTCAGGTCATTTGTGGAATACATGAATAATAATGATGTTAATATGTCATTTACATTTGTATATGGGGGACAAAGTCTGGATTTTCTGGATGTGCATTTGGAGGTGAAGGGTGGGGAGTTGGTGACTAGTGGATATCGCAAGCCCACGGCCACCAACTCTCTACTCAGGTATGACAGTTATCACCCTGTTCACATTAGAAAATCCATTCCGTATGGACAATTCATACGTCTACGTCGGATAAATAATAAGGATGAGATATTTGAACAGCAGGCAGAGGAACTAGCCCAAAGATTGTATAAAAGGGGCTACCCAATTAGAGAAGTGCAGAGATCCCTGGATAGGGTACGTAATTCAGATCGCTTTGCTCTAATTTATAAACATAATAAAAAGAAACGTAATGTAGAGGCCAGTTCAGACAGATGCGTTCTTACCTTTAGGAATGGCCCTATGAATAATGTAATAAGATCTGTAGTTAATAACAACTGGCACATTCTGACAGGTGAAGAAGGTTTACAAGAAATAGCAGCAAAACGACCGATTATCGCTTTTAAAAGAAGTAAAAACTTACGTGATGAGTTGGTGCATGGGAGATACAATAAAACACCAGTGGGAGAAAATTGGTTATCCAAAGGGTTACCGAATGGTAACCATAAGTGCGGTTCATGTAAGTGGTGCCCGCAGTTGCGACATACATCAAGCATATGCCTAGGGGGTAATGTGTGGCAAGTTCGAGATTTTATTACATGCCAGACCAAGTATGTGGTATATGCTGTGATCTGCAGCTGCGGCTACTACTACATTGGAAAAACGATCCGCCCTATGCGGGTCAGATTTGCTGAACATGTGAGATCAGTCCGGACAGGAAAGGGTTGCCCCAAGTTAATTGAACACATGCGTATAGTTCACAACGGGGATACGGTAGATATGCGGTTCCTAGGCCTGTGCACAGTAAAACATTCACCAGCAGGGGGAGACAGAAATGCAGCATTAATAAAGAAGGAAACGCAACTGATCCTGAGAATGCAGGCATTAGGCCCGCTGGGACTGAATGATCGGCTAGAAATGTATAGTATGACAAAATAGGATAAGTTTCTATCTAGATGAAGCAATAAGGTAAAGAATTTTAATGTGTCTGTTGTCACTTGTGTAACTAAGTGTATGTATGTAAATATGTTTTGATTTGTATATACACCTGTGGGTGTTTTGCACTATAAAGGAGGGGCAACGGAGTGACGTAGTAGGCTGAGACAAAGCGTGCATCAGCTGAGCACGCGAAACGATCGTCGCCTGTTTGCACCCATCCCAGTGACCAGTGATGAAATAAAGAAACTAAGCTTGCAAATCTCTATTGGTGAGTGCCACTGAATTCTTTTTGACTTGCATACAAATAATGTATATTTGCCGTTAAATGATGGATGTCCAATAAAAAACTGCCATCCTTTTAAGAGTGTGTGAACATAGCTTAGAGTGGTATAATTTCAGGATTGTTTTAATAATATAGATAGTAAAATGGAAAATTGGCAAAAACATCACCAAAAAGTCTTTTAAAAATGGGATCAACATAATAGAGTCCCAACGCAAGAAGTCAAATAATCTGGTCAGAGAGGATTTAGCAGTCTATAATGTAACATACTTTCTAATCTCTATAATATCTTTACTATTACTTTTGCTTTTTATTACAATACAAATATATCCAAAGTGTTCAAATGAAATAATAGAATAATATTACAAATGTCAAGAGCTAAAGGCCACTGACAAGCCCAGGAATTGAGGTGAACCCAGGAATGGCAGATCTGCTGCATTCTATACTCCCCTGTGCAGATGTTGTGAACACTTCCTGAGCTACCTTGTATTGCGGTGTCTATAGGGAGATGCAAATTGCCATGGCAACAGGTTTCAGCGAGGGGAGAGAAGCCGAACACATCTCCTTGGAAAATATACATTAAAATCATGCTGGATCCCAACCCTGGGATGTTTTTAGATTATTATTATTATTATTAGAAAGTCTGTATTATAAAAAAGAGAAACTAATATCAATGGAATAGGTATTAGACTATGATTTCTATAGGCTTATTTGGTAATTAGAGATGAGCGAACCTGGAGCTTGCTCGAGTCGATCCGAACCCGAACTTTCGGCATTTGATTAGCGGTGGCTGTTGAAGTTGGATAAAGCCCTAAGGCTATGTGGAAATCATGGATATAGTCATTGGCTGTATCCATGTTTTCCAGACAACCTTAGAGCTTTATCCAACTTCAGCAGCCACCACTAATCAAATACCGAACGTTCGGGTTCGGATCGACTCGAACCCGGTGCGCTCATCTCTATTGGTAATCCATTCCTATGACCTGGCAAGTTGTCGGCTTCCTTGAGAGGATGTTTACATTCTATTTTCTAGCCATAAAAGTATGGTATAATGGAAATGTGTCTGGCTGTGTCATTTAAACATCGCCATGGAATATGGCTCCCATTACGTATAAAAAAAATTACAGAAGCTATGACTAGATTCGGGGGGAAATTTATCATAATGTGGGCTAGGCATGGACTGTGAAAAATAGCTATATTTTAGTTCACATCACAATCAACAATTCTGCAATTATTTAAAGTTTATGTTGCATTCACCAAGTAGGCAGGTCTTAGTGTAAGTGGGTAAGAATGGAGGCTTGCCCTCTGCAATGCTGTATTTATCACCATTCAGCACAAATTGTTGCGTGGGGCACACCCCACCTCATTTATTTAAAGGTGTGCCTTTCTAAATAAATATGGCAATAAATAAATAAATAAAGACAGAGAAACTTGACGTTAAGACTGGCCCTGATTAATTCCCCCATTAATCTAAAACCAAGCAACAATATTCTCTGTACAAGAATCAATAGCTTCTTTACATTCACGGCAAATAACATATATAAAAGCTAGTAACTTTGCTTTAATCTAATCTTTCACAGGGTTCCTGAGTCACATTATAGTCCAAAGGACAAATAAATACAGTTTAACCCTCTCCTGACCCAAGATGTACACAAATGACCAGGATGGGAGCTGGGCCTGTGTCATACCTGGCAGGTGGCAGCTGCTAGCTGCAAACAGCACCCATCAGTAATCATTGTCATCAGAGTGATCTCCGATGTCAGTCATTTAACTGTTTAGATGCCGCTGAATTGTGAACAGTTCTATTAGTAGCACAGTGGTCCAGTCAGTTGTCATGGCAGCTCAAGGTCTCTGCTAGGCCTCAGTTCCTGCCACAACTGCTCTGCTGATATAGCCTGCTAGTGGCAGACTGTACTAGTAGAGTGTTAGTCTAATAGGTCAGTGTAATGCATTTACATTACATATAAACATACAGCTTTTAATAGGTTCTATATTTTTAAATAAAATATGTATTTAAAAATATTTTTTAAAAACTACTAAAAATTTCAAATTACCCCCATGTTCTGAGTTTCCAAATAAAATGTAAACAAAAAAATCTCCAAACCTATTTAGTATCGCTGCATACAGAACTAACAAATTATAACATTACTGATCTTGTGAAGTCCAAAATTGATTATTTTTGGTCATATAAAAATGGAATAAAAAGTATTTAAAAAGTAAAATCCACACAGATATGGCATAGGGAAAAACTACAGATAATGGTATTAAAAATGAGCCCTCACACAGTTCCATATATAGAAAAAAATATAGAGGCAGAATATGTACATATATCTTATTTCGAAAAATAAAAGTTTTTGATATATAGTTATAGTATAGTTAGTTATAGCAAAAAAAAACAAAAAACTACCCAAGCTTGGTATCATTGGATTCAATGACATACCGACACATTAGTTTTTATTTTACTGTCCTACAATTTTTCATTTTTTTTTGTCCTAGAACTATTATTTTCTGGTGTTATAATACAATTTATGGTAAATTAATGGGATCCAAAAAAAAAAAGTACAACTTGTCCTTTAAAAAAAAAATCTGTGTCTTAGAAGACACAGAAGAAATAAATGTAAGCTAATAATCTATATTTGGGGGGTTGGTGAGGGGTTAAATAGAGTCTACGCCTGAAATCAATATAAAGCAATGTGTTTACATAATTACTCACCCTACCTGTTGTGCCCAATACTAGACTTAGGAGACCATGCCTCCTCTTTGCCTTGCCGTGCCCCCTGCCCACCCATTAGGTGAGCAGGACATACATAGAGAAAAAGGTGCAAATTTTTGAACAAAAATTTGTCTTCATTCCTAAACACAAGATGAAGAAAAGTTGATCTTAAAGTGACTGTACCACCAGACAGAAGCACTGGAGGAGCACCAACCCACCCCCAGTGGGAAGAAACTCCAGCCCCTCCATGACATGACTCCATTAGAATCAATGGAACCCTATCATAGAGGGGCTAGGGTTTCCTCCCACTAAGGGTGGGTCGGCCTGCCTCCAGTGCTTCAGCCTGGGCCTGGTGTACAGTCACTTTAAGCCTTTAGTGGTATGGTATAATCATAATTTTTTGGAATCTGGGGGAAAAAAATGCTATGAAAACTGCTGCAAAAATGTGTGGCAGCTTGCATGCTATAGATTAAGCTAAAATATTGGACACAGGTCAGCCCCAATCTTTATCTAATCTACCTTGTACTATGTGAAATCATTATGGGTTCAGTGACTTGCCACTTCTTTTCTTTCGCACTAATTTCAAATGTGCATCAGAAATTATCCGCACTGTGGGAACTATGGGGCAGATTCCCATTTAAATCAGTGGGATGTGGAATTCATGCTTTTTCTATGTGGGTGAACATTACAGGCCTCCTGAGTACAAATAAAACCCAGCAATACTATATTCCATGTTTTGAATCATAAATAGTAGCCATTAAAGAAACATATACATGCAGTACTGACACAATGTGAATCCCTGTCACTATAGACATTATAACTTGCTGTATTTACTGGTATCCAGCATCAATAATGGGTAAGTGCATACTAGGCCTTAATACAATAGTCAACCTTGTGAATATGACTACACTGCCACTTCTCCATTGTCCTTGCCTGGAATACAGTAAAGGTCAAATCTGGATTAATTTCTGCCATGTTCAATTTAGATGCAACCAAACATTTCTATATTGACAGACAGAAACCCTGATGAATGTCTGCAGTGCTGTTCCTGTCATAGGGAAAAGCTTCAAGCTTATTGGAGGATTACTGGAACACTGCACTGCACTTGATGCGGTATACTTTGGTATATACTGTACAAGGAGTATGTAAGGCTGTACATAATTTACATTATCAATACATCAATAAATCAATCCATTGGAGGCAATAAGCTGTGTCCTCTTTGCAGCCCGCTCTGGTTTTGCACAGCATCATAGGCCTTTCTGGTTTCAAAGCAGTTAAAATATTGAATCCAGCTTGCCGCAATCTGACTCACACAGAACACCAGGTAACAAGAGTGGAGATGCAGTTGATTATAATTCTGCTGAACACTTTTCAGATCAGGTAGCTGGCAACTTATTACCATGACTACAGTCAGCTAACAAAACCCAAGGCCTGGCTGCATCTGCAATAGCGGCAGCTTTCAATGGGGTAGAAACACAACAGAAAGCTGAGACTGTACGGGCACACTCCGTTTACCATATTGTCAGGTCAGGATATCGCACTGGCTGCCACATATGGAAGCGTTTTGCCTGGCTCTGGCGCTGGGACAAAGCTTATCATATTTAATCTGCTACTTCATTTTCTGGGGAATCGATATAAACCAAGTAAAGAGTATAGCGTGAATCTTGGTGCCGTGGGGCAGAAGAGAGTGCTGAGGTCTAGTATGGTTCACTACACAACTTGACCCATTACATCAGAAATGCCTAGTTTTTAGACAGGTGCAGAAGGGGTGCACCATCCATTATATTGGGGGAGAACTTTCAGATGCTACACTATTATCAATACAACATTTTGACAGATTTATTATATGTGCATTTTGAACAAGGGCTACAATTTCAAAGCAGTAAAGGGTGTACTGAATATGCCACAAACCACAATGCCAACCTCTAAAGTCCGTTTTCCTACACAGACATAGCTAGCTGTCCACTTTTTTTTTTTTTTAAAGTGATGCTGTCACCCCACCCCGCTTTGGGTAGGTTTTCAACACCATCGGTTACTCTGTCTTCTGTACATTCCTAAAATACCTTTGAGAAAGGTGTCCTAGTCCTCCTTCAGGTGAAAGAAGGCAGTTTAGTTAGCTTTAGGCCATGTTCACATGGCGTAAGAGACCAGCCGTTCTTTAAAAAGATCATCCCGGCCAGTACTGCAGTACCGAACGGATGATCTTTCGGCCCGCAGACTTCTGATACGGGTGCATCCGTGCCCGCCCGCATCAGAACTCCCCACTGCACTCTATGAAGCTTGCAGCTGCTCGCTTCATAGTGTGCACTGACATGGTTTTCTATGGCCGCTATTCACTGAGTATGTCAGTTGTTAGCGGCGCCGCTAGGGGTCCCGGCCCGAACGTATACTATGTTACTATGTGTATACGCTCCGGCCGGGATCCCATAGACACCCAGCCAACCTATTTTTTCGTAATTCTGTCGCCGATTGTGAACATAGCCTTACTATGTAAGCGCTTTACTATGTAAGAAGCAAGCATGGTTTAATGCCATGACAAGTAATCTGGGCAGAGGAAGGAGGAGCATCCTGGACACCATATCCATCTAAGCACATCACACAAAATAAATAAAACCGTCTCAGTACACCATTGAGCACAGCCATAAAAGTCAGCTCCCATTTACCGGACATGATTGATTAGATTCTTTTCAATCCACATTGAGAAAATAAAACTAATAATAAGATTTATGTCCAGTCTGTATAAAAGTTCATCTGCCATTTAAGGCCAAGCATAAAAATTAGCTAAACCATTTAGTGGAGCCCTGATGTAATATAAAAGCCCAATGGTCCAAAGCTTGCCATTACTCAATAACTCAATTTCTGTCACCATCCTATATAGCTATTACTGGAATACGAAACTCGTCTACATGGGAAAAAAAGAAAGTCCAGAAAGTTATAGGAACCTTAGGTAAAATATAAGCACTGGCAGGATACATCAGAACATATTTTGTGTCTCATCCAAAAAGGAAAATCACTGATTTACTATTTCAAATGAGACAGACATTTGTCTTGCTATACTGGTGTACATGCTTTGCACCACATTTTTTGAGCCTTACTAGACAAAGTACAGAGATGTGCCCTAGTGATATGGTAGAAATGAGACTGGTGCCAAAACTGTGCAAAACAGCAAGTTACTCTAAATTTATCCTACAACTTGTGCCCCTTTGATAAATCTGGAGCATCCTCTGACTGCCTGGCCTACAGTATCTGTACACTATGCGGCACATTTATCAAGGGCTTTGCACCTATTTATAGTGTTGATTTCACCCATTTTTTGGTATTCACAAACCAGTATTCAACTTGCAAATAATTATTAGTTTTTTATAAGCTGTTTTGTGTATTTACTGGCACAGGCCTATGTCGGGTCCGGACCAGGACCAATACATTTCACTTGTGCTCTAGGCAAAAAAATGCTGTCCACAATTTTGCACAATTTTTTCAGGACGTGCACAATTTTTTATAAATTCACCAAGCACAAGGGGGGAGATTTATCAAACTTGTGTAAAGCAGAATTGTCTTAGTTGCCCCTAGCAACCAATCAGATTAAACTTTTTATTCCTCACAGATTCTTTGAAAAATAAAAGGTAGAATCTGATTGGTTGCTAGGAGCAACTAAAACAATTCTACTTTACACCTGTTTGATAAATCTTCCCCAAGGTGAAATACAAATGGCTAAAAATACTTAGAAAAATCACAGCTATTAGACTCCATAAAGAATAAATAAATTCCCCGTATTAGTAAACCTGCAGTACAGTATTAACCCGAAACTCACAGGATGAGCATGTTATTCATACAACTCAGACCCACACAGATGTATCTGCTTTATCTGTCTGTCTATATGTCTATAAAAGGAACCCAATAATGGGCAAAGGGAAGAGGAAAAGAGTATGGATATATGTCATTGGTACAGAGAGTATATTCTCCCCAGTTGTATTAGTTAGATCATGTTATAGAGCAGAAAGAGCGGAGGAGATTGATATATAATTTAAATGGAAAAGTTCCAGGGTAATTTGTAATTAATTTATGTAAACCTCTGTTCATTCTGGTGTAAGTAGTCAAGTGGGCGGTCCTAATCAGTGTTTTCTTAATATATGCACATTTATGCACAGAGCCCTGACCCATTACTTTACTACTTATCCCTTAGCCGAGATTTACATGAATAAATAGCAAGTTATACTGAATATTTTTCCAATAAACAATATATTAGGTTGGTCAGCGCATCCTGCTCTATAACATGATGCTGGCTGCATTTTCATGTTCCTTTCAATTATTTTTCCATCTAAACGTGTTTATGTATTGCGTACCTAGATAACAAATATCTATTTATCTACCTATCCTTATCTATCTATCTATCTATCTATCTATCTATCTATCTATCTATCATTATTGACATGTTCATCTATCCCAGAGATTGGGAACCTTCGGCCCTCCAGCTGTTGCAAAACTAAACTACAACTCCCAGCATGCCTGACAGCCTTCAGCTGTCCAGGCATGCTGGGAGTTGTAGTTTAGTTTTGCAACAGCTGGAGGGCCGAAGGTTCCCCATCCCTGTTCTATCCTAAAGTATCTGTGTATCGTAAATCGAGACATTAAATATGTATTAAAATGTATCTTTCTTTCTTTACATAATATCATCTTTATACATCTTTTACATCTATATTCATTATTGTATCTATGTATCACATACCCAAAGATCTACCCTATCTAGCTATCTAATATCTCTGACAACAGATAACACCAATATAAAACTCATTAAATCATCTGACAGCATATTATGGGTGATGATCACGTTACACTATTAATAGTAATCATATACTTTTGCCTGTAAGTACAGTATAAGGAAGCTTTGCTTGGGGCCTCTTTCTGTAGGAAAGCTAACCTAGGCAAATAATTCAATGATTTCAATATTCAGATGAATTGTGACGCTTTGATTATCTCTTCCGATCCATAAATATTCATATATCATGATTTCTACTTTTCCGAAATGCAGATAATCACTTGTATCAAATGAAGGCTGCTATTTATGGCACAAAAACTTTTTCTGAACTGTTAATGGCAACGCGATGACAAATGGAATAAGACACACAGTAGCAACTGGCAATGGTGGCCAAAGCATTGTTATATTAATAGAAGGCTCTAGCATAAAGCCAATCCTGGGTAAAAGGCCACATATAACGTTAGATATTTGCATACAACATATAGGCAAGGCATTGATGCACATAGGATAGTGTAGCCAAGGGCTGATAAACATTGAATTTTGGATTCAAGTCACAGACCTAGTATAGTCCTGCTGTGTACTGAGCAAAGATAAAGGTCCGCATCGCTTTTCTAAATAAAAACCCAATTCTAGATCCAATCACCTCTGGCTGATAAAACACATAGCCCCTTGGCTTATTCCTTGACTTGCTTTACATTCAGGCCACATTACTGCATATTCTCTTCCCATATAACTGTTTGTGCACTGGGCTAGATAATACAAATTTATCTGCAGTCCTAAAAAAACTCAGAGCTCACATTATGTACCACGTTACAAGCTCATTTATAATGCACAAGTAATGTCATCCCTGTTACGTTACACTGTCACATCAGTATTTTGCCATCCTGCGCCCTCTCCCCATTAAGAGACCATCATTCCTTGTCATGTATAACTTTTTTTTATATTATATTGTTTGAAACCCAATATATACTCTCACGTTCTCAACATTTGATTAATAGCCCCCCCCTCC
Source organism: Dendropsophus ebraccatus (assembly GCF_027789765.1). Taxonomy (NCBI): domain Eukaryota; kingdom Metazoa; phylum Chordata; class Amphibia; order Anura; family Hylidae; genus Dendropsophus; species Dendropsophus ebraccatus. Next base: position 49,181,376 of record NC_091463.1, read on the forward strand.
CCCATAGTATTCTTGCATTGGTACACATACTGGGGGAAGAGAGACACTCATGAATAGATTGACTTGAAAGCAAATTGTGACAATCTGAGCAGAGATTTGTCACCCATTGCTAAAGGAAATGTGCTTATCTAAGTAAAGATTAAATATGAAAGGGAAAGATGAGAATGCCAATGATTTCCATTATGGTTCTACAGACTTCATTCCTATTTATACACATCTAAGACAGAATGCTGAGGGATTACACTGCTAGGAAATCTTAACCCTCAACGTTGAAGGGGTAACATGCATTGCTGGCCAATGCGTTACAAGCCCCCCCCCCCCCCTCCCCATCCTCCCCATACACCCAGCAGTGGAAGGGTTTAATATGACACACAGAAAAAAAAGATTTAGGCAGAGATAATATAGCAACGTCATACATATCACAGTGAGTCCATGATGAAGCTGGATGGCATTGCGAGCTCGATTACTGTATTGTGCTCTCTTTCTCTTGCAGGCTCCTGCCGACAGCTTAGAGGGAGAAATCCGTTTACCGAGTGCCCAGAAAAAACATAAGAATCACGTTCACCAGCAGCAAGACCACGATCACCGCAAACACCACCACAGTTTGGACATCCAAGGTCATAGTGCAGTGCAAGACATTGTAACGGTCGAGGTGGGGGGCTGGAAGGTTTTGAGGTGTCAACCTTTGCTCTGCGAAACTGTCCATACATCCAACATGTTAGAGTAGAAGGGGGGCATAAGGCTTCTCTTTCCTTCTTCACCGTTATCTGTTTCCCCCTCTTTAATCTTAATTTTCTCTCTTTTTTTTTTTTTATTTTACGCCTTTGCTAAAAGCACTTATGGAGTGAAGAGAAGGGGGGGACGTCAGCTGGGACTCGACAATGCAGAAATCTTTAGCAGAAGGAAAGAAGAAGAGAGTGGAGCTGCTTGTGTCTCAGTGTCTCTCCTGTGTTTTAATTGGATTCCGTGCAGATAGGGCTGTGCATGAGATGAGCCCTCCACAGATTTGGAAGCTGCTTCTGGTGCTGCTGCGGCTCTGCGAGGAGAGAGGCAGTGGCAGTGTCATGCAAGGCGGGCTGGACGCATGCTAAGCAGGAGGCATAGGGATTTAGCTGTCAATCAGAGAGCTGGGACCAAGGATGGCGATTAATCCTTTTTTCAAGGCAACAGTGGGTATGATAAGATGGATGAAGCTGCTCTAATGCATACAGAGCATCTTGTATATCAGCAAGGGAGGAGTGCTTGGGCATAGAGTGAGGGAAAATGTGGGAGAGGGGCAAGGGGGTGGAAAGTAAAGACCTGGAAGGGGGGGGCGGGGGTTATAAACATGAATCAGAAGAGAAGAGGGAATAGACAGGAAGAACCTAATAAAATGAATAGGTTCAGGTCACTTGTATTTCACTCTACTGCTATCATCAAATATATGAGACCAATATCAACATGTTAAAGAGCATCTCACTCTTTTACATATTTGAGACAATCATTTTAGAATATGATAAAGATATATGTCATTTTCTACTGCCACTTGTCAATATTTATTAGAGCCCCTGCCCAGCCTTCTTAGCAGCTTCTTGTATGTATAGATATTGTGTGACCTCTCATAAGCCTTAGTGACTGGTCAAAGTTTCATCCCTCAGACTCATTCAAAGGTAGGCAAACGTCTCAGACTCATCCGTATCACATGGTCAGCACTGCCACCCTGTGTGGCGTTACAAGGTATTACTCGGGTTATAACTGATTTCTAGAGTGATGGCCCAAAGCAGCCAACCTCCTTAATGTAAAGCAGGAGTGTTATAACTCATAACTGGCTTTCTTAAAGCAAATGTACCACCAGGTACATCGCTGTGCTTGTTTTTACCTTAATCTATTAGCGCAGGCGTCACAGAGGGGAGGGGATATCACCACATGGGGGGCTGCCGGGCCTGCTTCTAGTGCTCTGGGGCAGGCCGGTGCTCGAGAAAAGACCATGGAAACCAGGTGGCATTTCAAAAAAAGGACTGTATATCGTCCGTCGCCTATCAATTAAGGTAAAAAAAAGCGCAGCAATGTACGTGATGGTAAATTTGCTTTAATTTTGTCATATTTATTAGAGAAAAAAACTAAATGTTAACCCCATTTTTGCAATTCTATACCCTATCTCCAGGATGGGCATTATTCATTCAAAAATCGTACAGCATTCTGAATAATTAGAACTGTAGCCAATGACTTCAGGGGTGCTAATCAGTGGCATTAGATATACCTTACTAATATGGGTTTATGTCCCTCCTCAGCTATTCATCTGAGCTGAAATGGTCATGTGACACTTCTCTGCAGGCCTAATCCTTAAAAATGAGTGGGAGCCTGGAGAGTTTAATTTCTGCACTGTATGTTGTACTTTGTGGGATATTTGGTAGGAATATTTTTCTGAATAGATTAGCTTTGACATGCAAAACTATAATTCCTGCAATGCAAAATGAGATTTGTCTGTCTATGAATAAGTCTGAAAGATAGAGCTTTAGCTACAGCTTTGACCAGCCATTGGTGCTTTTCAGTGTGAAAGAGGTCACAATGACAGGCATATGCCAGAAAAGTGAAGACTTAAGAAGAGTGGGATTTAGGGGTAGTGATTTTTGGCAGCTTCAAAACCAAGTCACCAGTGCAGAAGGACGGTAGGGAAAGTTAACTGAATGCTGGGCTGTGCTGCATAGCTAGAGATATAACCAGTAGAAAGGAGATTGTTATCCCACTGTATAGAGTTCTAGTGAGACCAAATCAGGAATACTGTGTCCAGTTCTGGAGACCACACCTACAAATACACATTGATTGGCCCATGTAAAAGGGCCCTTAGACAAATCTCAATGCTGGCAGGGTGAAAACTCCTCCTTTAGGGGTGAGAGGCATTACTGATTGTATGCATTGTAAAAATATAAACATTGATATGAGAATCCTTTACCATATGTACCACCCACAATTATACATTTTATATCTGCATTCACAATGAAAATCAATAGATGTTCGTTATAGTTATTATTTTATTGTTGGTCTTCTTTTACAATGATTGTAATCATGAGCACTACACACATGCCTTTAGAGGCAGGATCACTTTAAGTGGCTCTGAGTTATTTCCATAGCTTATGCAAATACTTAACAATTTGCAAGAGGAACTTTCAACAACCGGTTTGCATTTCTTTAACCAAAGTTCATAGGCTTCCTCTATACTACCAATTACTTACAGTACATTGCAGAAAACCGTGTGTGGGCTAATCAGAAAACTTGGTATCTTATCAAAAAGCAGCTAGTGAAATACCCTAATTATATTCAGCATTCTGCTATGGGTAACACTGCATGAGAAATACGGTACTTAGGAAAAGAGGCTGCTACGACAAGAATATGTACTGCTACGGCAGACAAAATTTCTAATCAGGTTGCCTTTGTAGGCCAAGTAATGAGAGGGGGCATGTTCTACAGAAATGCTACATAGGCAAGATTTTCTGAGCCCAAGAGCAGAAAGCAGGTCAGGCAATGCAACAGCATGTTATTTATCTATTGAGATGAAACAGAATGCTGTAGTCTTATGACATGGGATATCACTTAGGGATTACTCTAGTGAGCAGTGCTGCAATGATTATATAAAAAAGGATAATATTAAAACATTTTCCAGAAAGGGCTAGTGGCAGTGGCGAGGGGAAACTTCTCTTCTTTGGAAAAACCCTTCCTATATTGTGGACCTTCTCGGCAACAGCTGATCATGGGGGTCTTTGCTGGAAGCCCCAGGTTCATCTATCCATTATTTATATATTGCAGGGAATACTGATCATGATATTATGGAATCAATGAGCAACAATTGTTGTGAATACGTTCTTTTTTTTAAAAATTTTTTTATATAAAGGAAAGTCCTAAGTACAGAATATCCTTATAGTTAGGTCATAATAGTACATAGGCAGAGAGTATAGCCTAAAGAGGACTTCACTATCAAGCAATAGTGACTATAGACAATGGGGGGAGATTTATCAAACTGGTGTAAAGTAGAATTGGCTCAGTTGCCCCTAGCGACCAATCAGATTCCACTTTTCATTTTTCAAAGAATCTGTGAGGAATGAACTTTTTTCCTTAACAAACGCTTTGTGAAATGCAAACAATTAAGAACACTCCTTAAGCACCATAAAACAATATTTAGAGGGGAAATAATATGCCAAGAATGACAATGACACATCTTGCAACATTTTTTTTATATATGGTAAAGAAAGTGAAAGTTGAGACTGATAAAGTTTAATGTTGCATAAGAGCATATACAGTAGTAATTGGTATAATTGAGGCATGTCTCCTGGTAACAATAGCACTTGGATTGTGGAGATGAACAATAGATGAATCACATACTGTATACATGTTAGTCAGATTAAAATTCAGTCCATCTCATGATATAAGGAATGTAAAAGCCATAAGTAAAAGTGGCAATATAAACCAATTGTGGGCCACAGATCTTCCAGAATATAGAAATACAATAAGCAGCAATATAATCAGGCACCATCCACTGAACAGATCTGGATATAAGATACAAAAATAAGCCAGGAAGAATCTATCTTGATATCATGTAGATGGATGCAGGTTTAGCTAAAGGCCGTAACATTACATGAAGCAACAGTGCTAGACAATGGCTCTTATAAATAACCATCTAAACCTGCCATTTCACACGTAGCTCAGTCATTCTACCACCTTCAGGACTAGCTATCAGGATTCAATGTATTGATGAAGTGATTGGGAGTGCATACAAAGGAACTGGCACTCACCAGATGAAAAAGAGCTTATTTATTCAGTTCAATATGCATTATGTTACATCAGGTACGTGTTTCATCATGGCCTAGCAACTGCGAGCTGATGAAGGCCATGCCTGGCCGAAACGCATAGAAACATAGAAACATAGAAGATTGTCGGCAGAAAAAGACCACTGGGTCCATCTAGTCCGCCCTTTTAGTATTTTCTTCCTTATTATCTTAGGATAGATATATGTCTATCCCAGGCGTGTTTAAATTCTGTTATTGTAGATTTACCAACCACCTCTGCTGGAAGTTTGTTCCAGGTATCTACCACTCTTTCAGTAAAATAATATTTTCTTACATTGCTTCTGATCTTTCCCCCAACTAACCTCTCACTGTGTCCTCTTGTTCTTGAGCTCAGTTTTTTACTAAAAACACTCCCCTCTTGAACCTTATTTAGTCCCTTAACATACTTAAAGGTTTCAATCATGTCCCCCCTTTCCCGTCATACTTGATGTAACGTGATGCATACTGCACTAATTACATAAGCTCATATTTATCTGGTGAGTGCCGGGTTTCTTCTATACATACTACTGGATCTCTTCACCTCGTGCACCACTGACCCAAACTCTACAGTAGGAGTGCATAGTCATATATCAACATTTTTCATAAATCATTTTTATATTTTTGGAAAGGGAGCAGTAGCCCTTAGAGGTTTCCTGTCACGGTCTGTTTTACACTAGTCACAATGGCTCAAGGGCTTCCACAGGGATATTGCATGCTTTATGGCAGTGTTTCTCAACTCCAGTCCTCAAGACCCACCAACAGGTCATGTTTTGCGGATATCCCATACAAAGATCACCTGTGGCAGTAACTGGTGCACTGACTATAATTACATCACCTGTGAAATCCTCAAAACATGACTTGTTTTGTTGAGTCTTGAGGACTGGAGTTGAGAAACACTGCTTTATGGATGGCTGCACTATATGGGGAGCTGCACTATAGCTGATGGTATTTGTAGTTCCTCCAGCGAACACCCTTTGTAGTGTCAGGGATGATGTCGGGTGCCCTTGATGCTCAGGTGAATTTAAGATTGGTCAGGCATTGTAGTAACTTATACAGGTCACAGTCTTTACTAAAACAGCTATTTCTTCCAAAACAGGAGGCACAGTCTCTTGAACTATAACCAGGCAGGTTATTGCTGGAGCAGTCTAACTCACAAAGCTGGTGTGTACTAAGGTACCTGAAATAGGCAGTAGCAGAATCCTAGTAGAGCTCAGAGGTGATACTTGTCCCCTGGTAATGTTTCTCCCTACGCAGGGGTGCAAAGCACAATAATTCAGCTTATAGAATTCAGATTAGAACTATTCAGGATTAGGCCTTTCTTAGGAATTCTTAAAGCGACTCTGTACCCACAATCTGCCCCCCCCCCCCCAAAAAAAAAACAACCCGCTTGTACCTTCAAATAGCTGCTTTTAATCCAAGATCTATCCTGGGGTCCGTTCGGCAGGTAATGGAGTAATTGTCCTAAAAAATTACTTTTAAACTTGCAGCCCTGTGTAAAATTGGCATGGCCTAGAGTGACAGTGCATTAGGCTTGCACCGCCTCTCCATCCCTCCTCCCCGCCCTTTTATTATAAATGCTCCAGGCTGGTTTTCTCCTATTCATCACCTGTCTAAACACTGCACATGTGTTGGATCGTTAAGGCACCTGTGCAGTGTTCAGACAAGTAAGGAATAGGAGGCCAGGGGCATTACTAATGATGAAGAGGCCAGGGAGGAGGGGCAGAGAAGCTTAGGGCATAGACACTCTCAGCCACGCCAGTTTGACACAGGGCTGCAAGTTTAAAAGTTGTTTTTTAGGACAATAACTGCATCTGCCGAACGGACCCCAGGACAGATCTTGGTTTAAAAACAGGTATCTGAAGGTACAAGCGGTTTGGGGGGGGGGGGACAGATTGTTGGTACAGAGTAGCTTTAAGTGCAAAAGAAGCAGACCATAGACCTCAGACTGGGTTTGTGTTACTGCCGACTTTCTCCCTCTCTATGCACAAAATGTAGTAAACGCCATCCACTTTGACATGCACCTTGCTCCTGGCCTCCACCTTCGGAGTCGGGATCACGTGTACTCCCTTGACAGACAAATGACAGGCCAGTTCCCTCCCTGCTGCGATTGCACCCTCACAAGCTGCCAGTGCACACACATCATGTCAGCTTCCTCCCTGCCCATGCCCATGCTCTCCCTGCTGATCGTACATACCTTCCACACACCCCCACACACACACACACACACATCAGGTTGGCTCTCTTCCTTGCTGATGCCCCTACTCCCTGCTGATTGCCCCCCCCCCCCTGCACACACAGTAAGCATTCTACCACCCTGCTAATGCCCCTGCTCTTCTGCTGACCGCATCCCACCCCCTCCTTCCTGGCACACACATATATCTAATGCAGTGTTCACGATGATCAGCTCGTCAGCTCTGCTTTCTTGACCCCGACTTCTGAAAAAGTCTTTAAAAAAAAAAAGTTCACAAAATGCTAAATAAAGGTTGAAATTTTAACTTTTTTTATTTTTTTTTTTGGGGGGGGGGTTGCAGAAAACCTAAGGCAAACCCAACACGCGCTCACTGATATCTTAGCTTCAGGGTTGAAATGTTCAGGCAAGCAAATCTAATAACTGTAGAATATTTTATTAATGTGGACACTGGACGTTCAGACTATACAATCCTTTAAATAAGCAAAACAGTTACGATGGAAAAAGTCAAGAATGAGTAAAGGCTTTTACACTCGCTCACTGAGAAACTGCATAATACTAAAAATAAAGTTGCACATTTACTGGAGGGAAGGCAGCTGACATGTATATTCATGGCTGGATTCTCTAACAGCAGAAGTAAGTAGACTTTATGTTAAACAGTGTGGGTTTTTCCCCTTAAGACACAAATTTATAAGGGTGGGGGGTATGCAAAAGTTATCTACATGAAAAAACAACAAAATAAATTATGCATGTACAGTACTTTCCAATGACACATAGCTCCACTTTCAGTGACATGTACATTTTTAAGGGACTGCATGGCCATTTCTCATCCAATCTGTAAACTCACATTAATGTTATGTGGACAAATCTGTTCATTTTGTCTGGGTATTAATATCTGGATTTAAGTCTCTTTAGGAATAGACAATCCCAATTTATCTTTATATTTATTATATTACTAAACCAGAATAAAATTGTGGCTTCTGTATAAAGAGTGCCATCACTTTTTATTGGCTGCTAGATTGGCCATATCATGTCACTGGGGATCTGCCTCATGTCACAATATCTGTGTGGTTTTTAGAATAGGATCCAAAAGGATATTAAGACATCTTGGCTTCCTGGAAGATTATGTGGCAGTCACACCATGTGGTAATACCCATGGGGGGGCGGGAGCATGTCCCTAGTACACTCCCAAAATGCTAGGGGCGATTTTCTTGTTTGTCTCATAGTGTTTTTTTTGCTTTTTCCCACATTATCATTTTTATACAGTGATGTTGAACTTTATTACGAGTTACCTTAAATATTACTCTCCATATATTACTATTAGTAGCATGCACTTTAGTATTTAACTACTCCAAGATACAGGTTAGAGAATAGGTTTGGGGGAATTCTGCTGTTACTGTAACACCAGGGAGCATCCTGGTCCATGCCCCGCTCTCTGCCGGTTGCTGTCATGCTTATCTCTGCTGCAATTCCTGCTCTGGTCTGCATGGTGTGCCTGTACCCTCGTTCTGCTATTTAAAGACACTGTGTACTCAAAATCTAACCCCTTCCTATCTCATTTTAGCATGATGTTTCTGGCACCTTCTTAGTAAAAACCTGTTTTTAGGCGGCACGTCTGTGTCAAGGGTGGTGCTCGTAGCAAGAAAAAATCCCTACAGCATTTCAAAAGTCCATTCTCCGCATTTACCATATCATGCTTCAAATTTTATTGTAGAAAAGTCATCAAAATACATATGATGGGACGTTTCGGCATCAAGCCTTCCTGGCACCTTCTTGGCAGCACCTTCATGCACGAGCAATGCTGTGGTTTCGTGTGTCTATAGTAAAGGGGTGCTTATTCTGATATTTGTGTGCCATACAAATTTTCTTGCGCTTGACCCAGATTGCTAACTACACACCTGTTCTGCCTGTTTCGGCTCCTCTGCCTATGGCTATGCTCCCACAACATCTTTTTTTTACGTGAAAAACGTTCATCCTTTCATAAAGACGGACGTTTTTAATGGTTATGATCCGATTATGAACCGATCTGTTTAAGCAGATTGATGCATCTTGGTGAAATAGATAAGAAACTGATAAAGAGTGAACATTCTTTTGCTTACATCCATCACCATAGACTCCAAGGGAAAATTTTAACAGTGCGTTCACTTTCCCTTTGTTTTTTTTGTTTTTTTAGTAGAACAAAAGTTGTGCATGCTGTGTTTTTTTCTTATTTCAAATAAACAGAAAGCAAACTGCATGGACACGATAAAATGTAACCTATTGAAATTAACGTAACATGGTCATTCCCATTTTTCCATGGCTTAACCCACCAGACAAACAGGAATCAGACAAAGAGCCCAAACACAAACGTGAACCCAGCCTTGTAGGTATACAGTTTGCAGATGTCTGGGAAACATGTTTGTCAGCACAGAAGGATATGAAAGAACTAATTTTCTAGCAAAAGAATCTGAAATATTTGCGTCAAAGGGTTGTCGTATCACAGGAAGCCTTTTTCCTCTGGGGGAATCAATTGGTAGCCCCAGGTCTTGCTCCTGGCAACCCCAAACTGCATATTTTGCCACAGGAAGTCACAGCCAGCCAGGAATTTGCCCTGCAGCACCTGCTGCATGGTAAATATAGTATTACTTGGCAGCCATTTAGCTGAATGGCCCACAATGAATTACAAGGATAGATGGTGCAGATTGTTTGCCAATTGTGGCTCTAGCAGGGGGCCCCCTCAATGATGTTGGGGTTGTGTTTAAAAGATAACCCCTTCTCCAGCTAAAGACATTGCTGACTATAGACTACAGTATAGAATAGTATGGCTACAGTATAGAAAAATCTGCTTCTTCACATCGGTCTGTGAAAGGATGACTATGGATTTTTCTGTATAAAATTCATTCATTTTAACTGCACATTAGGTTACCAGCAATACTAAGTATAACAACACCATACTGTAACTTGATAGAAAGTCCGTTACCAAAGGATCCAACAAACGTATTCTTCTGGCATGCCTAATAAAGAGAGAGCAATTAAATGTGCCTTTGTTGTGATACAAAAATTCAATTGTTCTCTATTTTGAACAATATTTGATATTCAGTGTATACATTATTGTCGCTTTGCTTTGCCTGCCTTGTACATATAGATAGGATTGGAATCACATCCTTCTACCATTTCCCAATGTTATATATACTGTGTGTTCTGCACTGCTGAAATGATATCATTAACTATTTGAATGTGAAATTATTAATTGTGAAACTGAAATTGTCAGCTCTACAAAATGAAGGGAAAAAAACTCTTAAGAACGGGGGACTGCTGATCTTAAAGGGGTGAAAGTTATTCCCTATCCACAAGCTAATGCAGTGTACTCCATTCATTTTAGGAACAATTATGGCCCTGTTCTTGGGATCAGTAAGGTCCCAGCAGTTGAACCCCCATCGATGAGCTTGTTCCTGTGTATAGGGGACAATTTCTTCAGATGGAAATACCTCTTTATCTAGTTCTCAGTTTCATTGGGAAAGTGGCCATACAATGTGGGACTCTCTACTGAGCTACAGTATGTGATTACACATCATAAAATACTAGTCATAAACTTTGTCTCATTTGGATTATTCCATAACATCCATTCAACTAAATAGACAATGGCAACATGTTTGCAGCTATCTATCCAATAAAACCAGATTACGACCAGGATCTACTCAGTCCCAAGATTGGTAGAGACCACCTACAGTTACCAAACCTTCAATGATCTGACATAAAAGTCTGAAAAATAAAGTAATTCTAACTGATGGCCTAGGTGTCACATAAACATAAGTTCACAAACTTTTCTGGGCAGAACACACTGTAACTCTAATACATTACCAATTATCCAGTCTAAAGTCTTCTACCATTAAGTTAAAGAAATGGAACAACTGTATATTTCTAATGTGTGGAAAAATACTGTACTGATAAGATAGGAAATACCTGAGTTTCCAGTCTAACACCGTGCACATTTACGTCATTCACGGGTGACCCACATAGATAAAGGCATTCTGTTCTGTGGGGATCGTCCTATTGTGCATAAGCACGCACAATTCTCTAGCCAAACAACTCCATAGGGATCAATGATTTATATTACAGTGTAGTGGATGCTCATTAAAGCAGTGAGGCACTTGTACAAGGTTATAAAAAATATACATGCTGTAGGACAAAACTTTCTGCATCGGCTATACAGAATACATTAGGCATATTGCCCATATGATATACGAAACTTGTACAAAGGAGGATGGAAGGGATTATCTTCTAACCTATTGGTTTCTATACAAATCTATGTGGCTTGAAAAGAACTGTGATAGTTTTCTAAGATTATGGACAGCTATCGTACTTTCAGATACAGACCTGGGAAATATTGTAGCTAGAGATGGTGGAATCGATTTGCAAGGTTTCAGATTTGCAGCGAATCTAAGTAATTCACATTTTAGAAAATCAATAAAGAAGAGAACTTTTTAGAGATTCAGCGCTATTTAGTACTAGCCGTAAGTAATTGTGCCTGTATTGGTTTCTTTGTTATATGACACTTACATGTAACATGTCTTAATAACAATCACTGTATTGGCTCTTGGACAGAAAGCATAAATAATTAAATAAATAAACGATATGGACCATACTCTATATCATATACAATAAAGGATACAATACACAATATTAACACTTGCATAAATTCACCTAACTTATTAAACTCCTTCTTTAACTGTTGGCCATACTATGTACATAAAGGAGAACACTGATTCGTAATCTCAGTTCCTGTATTGGCTGCAACTGCTACAACTATTTCTAATCAAATCAGAAGCTAAAACCTATATATGAAATGTCATCTCCGTGACCTGTGTACAGGTGGAAATATGTGTTCAACCACAATCTAAATAAATATTGCTGAGTAAATTAACATTGTTGACTATAATAGAATATCTAATTGTACTAATTGGGCAGTCCAGAATAAAAAAATAAAAAAAGTGAAGAATGAACTGTGACCTACCACACGAAAGCCCCCAGACAGCACAGAACTTTTCTGCATATATATAAGACATTTTAATAACATCCATTCCAAGTTACCTCCTTCAAAAATGGATCAATTTTTCATATGTTCTACAAGTGTCACATCCAAGGTGCAGAAGATTATGTAGTCATTCAAGAGGGGGACTTTATAAGAACTTGGAAAGCTTTTCAGGAAGACAATTCCCTCATCGTACTCTAAATGAGGTTCAGCAGATCAAAAAGAAATCAGACATTAACAATGTGATGCATAATATAAAATGCTGGGGAAATATAGATATTCCCTGTCTTTTACTGAACTACAGTTTAGTGTTTGTCAGGCCTGAGCCACAGGCCTTTCCTATCAGTGCCAGAACTTATCACCTTGACTAGAGTTTCTCTTTAAATTATCTTTTTTTAATTAATTTCCTTTGCAGTGTATGTAAAACAATTGGGATTATATCTATTATCAGGTAAAAGTAAAAAAATAGGCATCCATGACTAGGTTTAGACGCCTCTAGCAATAACAAAGAAGTGAGAACACATAAACTTGAATCAAGTTTTTTAAAAAAAATTAACCAGTAAGTATTCTTTTTCAAAAAATTTAGTTAATTAAAGGAGTACTCCAGGCAAAACAAAAAGACACTGCAGGCAGGGGGTTGGGGGAAGAACTTATACGTACCTGTCCCCGTGACCCTTCAGTGCCACATGACCGCTCCCAGACCCTTGTACGCCTTCTGTAGCCCCTGGCACATCATGACCTGGCTCAGGAGTGCTCACTCAGCCAGAAAGTGACTGGGGAGGGACACCGCAGTCACTGAGTTCCTGAGTGGGCCCTACCCACTGGGACGACAACGAAACCCAGGAAGAAACTGTAGCCAGCAGTGGCTCAGGAGTTGGGGTCCGGGAACAGGTAAGCATAACTTCTTTACTATGTTCCCCCACCCCCTGCCTGCAATGTATTTTTTTTTTTTTTTTTGCGGAACCTCTCCTTTAATGAATAAAGGCAGATGTGGTTAAGTCACTGAACCATAAAAGATGATTAACGGACAGAGATCTGTTGTCAGTGCCGAGGATAAACTATAGGAATGTTGGAAGGGGGGATGGGGGTGCCCATGGACTTTTGTGTGCCCCTGATATTACCATTTTATCAGTTTTCTTAGTTCTTATATTGGCGGGTAGCCCATGAGTTCTTGTTATGTATGTTGTATCTTGAAAATGTTAGAATGATCTTAGATTGGACGCAAATGCTTTCTACCCTACGTTCCTTAAGAATGACCGAAGCTACCAACCAGTCCAATCTGAAGAAAAATAATAGTTTTTCTAATAATAGGCGGCAAGAGGGAGGGTGCAGGGATTTGTATACTTGTAGTATTGATTTGTAGTATGGAGAGGAGATGTGACAGCTTTCTCTCCCCCAATCATAGTTGTATTTGGTAGGGTTAATCCAACCAAAGTTACCCCATAGGGCATTGTTGGGAACAAATATTACCAAATCGTTCCAAAGACCTCTAGACAGATTATACCCCCTGTTAACTATTGTTTCTATTTACTATTGTACTATGTAACATTTAGGGTACAAACCCACACACCGTATACGCAGCTTATTTACTGCTGCGATACGCAGCAAATACGCAACAAATACGCAGCAGATTAGATCTAAATAACAAATCTGCACCACCAAATCTGCTGCGTATCTGCTGCGTATACGGTGTGTGGGTTTGTACCCTTACTATGTTTTTGGGGTTCCATCTTGTACAGAATTGTAATTCAGTAAGAAATCTTTGTATGGGAATGGTTTAAGCCTACTTTGTACATTCACCCTGTTCTTAAACTATTAAAGCCAAATTTTCACAATTATATAAAATATAATAATAAGCATTACAATAATAAAGATAGATTTGAATTTTCTATTAATAGATTAGATTATATACACAGGAGCGAGCAATAATCAACTGTATGCATAATAAAGTAACACTGCCCGAACAGCTGAGATCTATTCCATTTTATGCAAAGTGTTGTAACAAAATTCTAAGCAGAGACTCTGTGAATTCACAAATACCAAGGAGCACTTAGGTAAATCCCTTTGGATTATTCACACATCACATTGTGGAAGATCAGTACAATCCCGTTCACTGCGGATTATATTATGAGACCAATAAATCGTATTATGGTCAAGAGTAGCCACTTCACCAGGATTTGTATGCAGCCCCTAAATTTTATATATATCATTACTGCAAATAGAGATACTATGCTGTGTCATTATAACCACTTCAATGAGCACCCATGAAAGTAACAATACGTTTTCTATACTTCAAATATAATAGTGGTGGGATTGGTAAAACCCCCTAGAGGGCTAATTCACATTGGTCCATTGACCAGCAAAGATTTCTTGGTGTTGATCGAATTTGTCATCACCTTTTGTGGTTGACGGACTTAGAAGACATATTAAAACCACAATGCTCCATGTCATAGCCAAGAAAAGTGGGAATTAACAGCCTCAGTCAACAGCACATAGGGCCACGATCCTTTTAATAGGTAGGCTATGGTAATACCAGAACTAGTGACATAGTAGAGGGAAGCATTTTCCTCCTAGCAACAGATGTTTCAACTGGAGTTCCCTCTGGGAAGTGGGCAGGTGCACAGAATATATGGAAAAGCAGAGGATAGCTTTAGTCAATGGGGGTAGTACACGCATGTCCTGACTTCTATGGGGAGGTAATAGTAAAAAGAGGAATGTAATATGGCATCACATGCTGTAATTAGAAAAACTCAGCATTATGGCAATATTCCGTTTATTTCTAATGTGTGTGTGGTGTGAGAGGCCTCATAGATGGCATGATGGGGTACAGACATGCTTTTAATAGCCAGTGATTATTTGATCTGCAATTTTCTAGACAAAAACAATAGCAAATATCATATATACATTACAGCAATTGACAATATAAGCCTCAATATGATATCATTTCCAGTATACAGGCCTGGATTCTAAAAGACAGCTGCTATGCTTCATAGTGCAAGGTGTAAAGCCTTCCATTCTAACACATCATTCCATTCTGATATGTGATATGAATAGCTGAGTGCTTATGGTCACAGAGAAACAGTCACACATGCAAGACCGGCATCTATTATTCAATCATGAAAGCAAATTAAAAGCCCTGAATGTTCTTCCACAAACACCTTAAAATCCATCCAGACCTTGCTAGCTCCCCCATTGCAGCATTTCTTAACTCTCCATGGTATGTGCAGCACCAGGAGCCAAGCATTGCCAGCAGCCCAGTGGAGCTGGCTCTATTTTTAGCTGCAGCTGTCAGTTTCACGGCTGTGTGAAGCATCATCCTTTGGCTGAGCCGTTTGTACAATGGGAATAGGTCCCCTTAAAATAGTAAAATAACCCATTGTAAGCCAGACGAGGCCTGCAGCAACGTTACTGGGGGGGGGGGGGGATCATTGCAACGGAAGCACAAAAACAGACAAGCAACATAGCAAGTATAGGTGCCTATATATAACAAAGTGTCCTTACATTGGTACATGCTCTTGATACCTCAATATGGGATGAAGAGTCTAGCAACCTCCCTCTGCACAGAGATGCATCTCCATGTTCTGTAGAGCCAGTAATGATGTGTATAAAATGGCTGGAGCTTAGCCCCGTAGATCTGCGCTGCCTCTCAGAGAGAAGGGTAGAGATAGCAGCAGCTACCTGGACTCACCATCCCCTCTCTGCCGCTGGTCCATGCTAGGTTCTGCCGATCCATCCTGAGCGATGCTTGTGGCCCCCTTACTCCTGGGTTTTACCCCCCTCAGTGACAGCTGCAGACTCACATCTGTCTCCCTCTGCGTTATCAGGACATTGGCTCCTAGCTTTGGGGGGTTTTCTTGGGTGGTTGAAGGAGACCCTTTTGCTTTGTGTGTCTCTCACTCTCATACACACACATCCCCTCCCCCTCTCTCTCTGTCTCGCTCTCACTCCCCTCCTTCTCACCCTTTTTATTCTCAGTCTTTCCATTTACTCTCATCTGTACATTGAGGAAATTCTTTCTCATTTCCCGATCTTTCGGCTTGTACAGAAAAAGATTTTTGCTTCAAGTCTGCCCAATATATATTTTACATTAAAGCCAGACATTCATTGTATTTTTAATTTTAGCTTATACATTCTAAATGTATAAGCTAAACCTCTTACAATGACTGTGTATATATAAGAATAGACCGTATATGACATTGGATGGCGAGTTTTTGTACTTTTTTGTTGTTTTGTCATAGGATTTTTTTTATATCATAGACCTATTTTCAAAATAAAAATGAATAGATATATCTAAATTACATTACCTAGGTGAGCTTCAATGACTCAAGGTGCTCACTGCTTATAGCGAATCTGTCACTGGTAATATATAAGTTACACCACCAGCACTGTTACATGTATCCCAATAAAAGCAAACAGCTCATTGATATGTACGTACATTGATTGATACGTACAGCGCCAAGCCAGTGCGATCCTGCACATGTGCCATAGTGTTTCATCGCTAATTGTGCCTCAATGATCAAGAGGGGGGGGGGCATTACAAGTAAAGCCCTAGGCCACACCTCTCTGACACTTCAACAGGCCCAAAAAAGCACAATTTAACTAATGTAATTGTAATATTTTTCACCATTTTCAATATCTTGCTTGCTGCACAGTTTTTACATTCAAAGACGGCAAACTTCTCCTAGGTTTGCCCTACCCTTGGTTATGAGTACTAGGTCTGAGCAAGCTTTGTGTCCCTGGATGTGATGAGGAATTGAAAGATAAAGGGCATTGGACAGCTACAGATCTTTTCATTCTTTTAATATTCAAATGTCCCTTACCCTGGAGCATACTAAGGGGACAGATGGGTGTCAGCTCTCTTCACTGAAGTCTATAGGAATATTATTACTATAATTGCTGAACAGAGGTCAGTGCATCCCCATACCCATAGGTAGGACCCTCACCTACTAGCCAGGTGTATTAACAGGTGTACATCTTAAAGTACTTTCAACATCTTATACCGCAAACACAAGTAGAGGAGCCACGGTACCTCTTATTCGTAAATATTCATAAGTTGAGAGCTGTACAGAACAGGCGAATGTGCTTTATTGTGCATGAGGATCTTTACTGTATCTTGGATTTGCACACGATGAAAATGCACACCCTGCTGCATCTGCATATTCAGGAGTTAGTTAATAAGCCTTACTGTATACTGTATGACTCAAGTGAATGAATATTTAATGTGCATTTCGGGCTGTGCTGTTTCAAAGCTTTTATAAAGATAAAGAATTGAAAATGTGTCATTGTCACTAAGCTCTAATACCGGGCCAATCACAGCATGGATAATGCTGCGGAAAAGTAGATATTACACTAACCACCAAACGACATGTTGCAATTGTACATATAGTAGGTGAAGCAAATAACCATTGAGCTTGGATGGGGGGTCTTTATGACATCACATTTCTAAATGTTTCGGTCCAGAGTATTTTCCTAGTTGTTTGGTCACTCAATGATATGGTGACTTTACCGGCCCATTTACATCTCTTTAGCTGCTGGGCTCTAAAAATTGCTGTTATTCATGCCGCCCTAACAGTAAACCCATTGCTTTGAACCCTATTCCCAGAAAACCCCTTTAAGGAACCTCCTTTATGAGTCTATTTTGAGAGGAAGGCTGGAGTCTTTTTGGATACATAAATTTTGTGATCAAAGTCTCTGGTCCAGCTAACAACTATCCACTATATTTTTGAAGTACTGCTTCCCTTGGAGTATATCCAGTATAGGATGAGCTTATATCGTCTGTGTCGCCTGGTAATCAGAACTAGTATGGAGCTTCATCTTCTTTTATAATAGTACATGTTTTAATTGCAAGAGTTTAAGAGAAGTTAATAAAAATAAATTTCATGGTGCCTTAAAATGTCGCCGTTCAATCCTTCCCACTATTCTAATGACTTTTCAGGTGTTTATTTTATTGTGAAATTACATACATAAAAACATAGATTTACATAAGGGTTCACTCATAAAATCTTATTTATACTTTACACTGACCAGCAGCATATCAGTAAAACCAAAAGCCAACTGCTATAGAGAGGTCATAGTTTCAACATAAATGATTAACTTATCAAAAAGAAGGGGTGCATTAAGTTGAACCGACTGATGTAGTGCTTACCAACTTTTGAACTGTGGTGCTCGATCATATTAGTGCAGCTTTCACACCTGCCCTGGCATCTCTCACTGTAGGATGGGTGTAATGCAGGACCCTGTGTAGGAGAATGGCGATGCTACTGCATACATTACCACTCACTTTCAGTGTTGGCCTCGGGTTTGTGTGAGTGGCACTGTATACAGTACTCTATGCAATGCTTCTCAGGGTTTAGGGCCAAGGAGTCTGGGGTAACAGAGGTCCCTGCTAATGCAATGTAATGTAGTGCTACAAGGAAACAGCATGTGCATCACAAAAGTTAGTGGCCACTACAACAGTATAATCCTATTAAGTTGATCCAGAGAATGGCAAAAAAAGGCAGATGCTGATTGCCTCATACTTGGGAAAAATCTGGTACTCAGAATAAATCCCTGGATTAAAGCCCTGTCTCCAGAAATCTAATGCCCCTAACTTTATATTTTTCAAGAAAGATATCCTGGCCTCACAACATCATGTGGCAGAGAGTTCTATAGTCTCACTGCTCTTACAGTAAAGAATGATGGTGAAGCCTTCTTTCCTCTAGATGTGGAGGATGTGTCATGGTTACAGACCTAGGTATAAAAAGAACAATAGAGACATGTCTGTTCTGTCCATTCATATATTTGCACATCATATTTACACTACATCTCCCCAAGACATCTTTTTTCCAAACTAAATAACCCCAAGCTTGACCAGCTGTCCAGGTACTACAGTTCACCTATGCTTTAATTCTCATGGTCGTCCTCCTCTGCATAATAATAATAATAATAATTATTATCATTATTATTATTATTATTAAAGCATCTGCTTAAGTCCTTTAATATCATTTTTATATACACTTCTCATAAAACTAGGTTCTTGTCACAATCATCTATGCTCCTTTAGATGCCTCCCATGATGTTGACTTGGCAGCCACTCTCTGGCACTGGTCACTAAAGTTGAGATGCCGTTCACCAATATCCATGAGTTTATTTTGGTAGAAGCTTTACCCAGTGTTTTACTATTTAACACATAATTGTTAATTTTATTTCCTTGGCCCAAGTGCATAACTTTCCATTTATCACATGAACCTTTACATAACGTTTGTCATTTGCCATTTTTCTGCCCAAACCTTTCCTGGCCTGTGAGCCAAATATGACAGGTGGTGTCAAACCACACTGGGTATTAAAAGGGATAACATCTATTAAGAACAGGATTGAGTTGCATGGTTCTTAACCTAGTATTAACCGATGGTTAATGGTATGGGGTTGATCCTGGTGCCAAGCCAATTAAAAAGATAGGCTTTGTTTTTGTTTTAATTTAGGGTACAAACCCACTTGACGTATTTGCTGCGTGAATCAGTCTTAAAAATAAGCAGGCAAAACACAGGTTGCCTTTATACAATTGTTCTGCGTTAAAATACGCAATTGCGTATTTTTGAAGCGTGAAGCTACATGCGTTTTTCGCACAGGTTGTTAACAACTGATGCTTTGCTAACAACAAGCTTCACGCTTCAAAAATACGCAATTGCGTATTTTAACGCAGAACAATCGTATAAAGCCAACCTGCGTTTTGCCTGCTTATTTTAAGACTGATTCACGCAGCAAATACGTCAAGTGGGTTTGTACCCTTAGTGCTCTTATTCATGAAGAATTATAGGTTTTTTTTTTTCAATTACATGTCTTAAACATATGCCCTTTCCCCCTATGGCAACCAACAAACTCAGCCAGTGGCGGATTAAATGTACCCTGGGCCCGGGCTGTCCACCCAACCTGGGCCCACAAACCCCCCCCCCCCCCCCCCTAATTAACACCTTGCCACCTGGTTTTCTGTTGTTGCCCTCAATAAACATATGGTCATCTGGCCCCCCCCCCTATGCAGCCTGCCCCAATAATCATTGTCCGGTGCCACTGCCAGGCAGCCTCCCCTCCCCCCAGCCCTCAATGGTCCATGTTCCGATCCCAGCAGTGCCTAGGAAAACTAACTTGTTAGACAGGCTGCTCCTGTGGACCGGAGGCTGCTGCTGTGCTGTTCTTTGCTGCTCCTCTGGACCGGAGGCTGCTGCTGCGCTGTTCTATGCTGAATCTCTGGACCGGAGGCTGCTGCTGTGCTGTTCTGTGCTGCTCCTGTGGACCAGAGGCTGCAGCTGCGCTGTTCTGTGCTGCTCCTGTGGACCGGAGGCTGCTGCTGCGCTGTTCTGTGCTGCTCCTGTGGACCGGAGGCTGCTGCTGCGCTGTTCTGTGCTGCTCCTGTGGACCGGAGGCTGCTGCTGCGCTGTTCTTTGCTGCTCCTCTGGACCGGAGGCTGCTGCTGCGCTGTTCTATGCTGAATCTCTGGACCGGAGGCTGCTGCTGTGCTGTTCTGTGCTGCTCCTGTGGACCAGAGGCTGCAGCTGCGCTGTTCTGTGCTGCTCCTGTGGACCGGAGGCTGCTGCTGCGCTGTTCTGTGCTGCTCCTGTGGACCGGAGGCTGCTGCTGCGCTGTTCTGTGCTGCTCCTCTGGACCGGAGGCTGCTGCTGCGCTGTTCTATGCTGCATCTCTGGACCGGAGGCTGCTGCTGTGCTGTTCTGTGCTGCTCCTGTGGACCGGAGGCTGCAGCTGCGCTGTTCTGTGCTGCTCCTGTGGACCGGAGGCTGCTGCTGCGCTGTTCTGTGCTGCTCCTGTGGACCGGAGGCTGCTGCTGCTCTGTTCTGTGCTGCTCCTGTGGACCGGAGGCTGCTGCTGCTCTGTTCTGTGCTGCTCCTGTGGACCAGAGGCTGCTGCTGCGCTGTTCTGTGCTGCTTCTCAGGATAAGTTACGCTGTTGCATACATTCGCAAGTTCAAATAAATTCTAAAATGATCGTTATAACCTTTCCCATTATCAAACATGAACAATTAGCGTCATGTTTGTACGAACATGCAAACATTTACGAACATGTTTGCTCATCACTAGTGAGGACACATTTACTCACTAAGGAAGGGATACATGTACTGACATGAGCCCCACTTTTGTATTCACCTGACGCAGCACTAGGTCAGTGGGTACCATGTGGAGAGTGGGCACATCTTTGAAACATGGAATGAAATAAGTGAGACGTAAGGAAATGAAATCAAGGATATTTTTCTTTTTAAATTGCGGTATTCCTTTATTATGCATAATTGTTTCCAATATGACAAATGATGACTCAGCTTCCGCAGATCTCATGGCATGAAAACTCTTATATATTAGTATACATCACTACGAGTTGAGGGGCACTGATCTTTATACTGCTAACACAATATGTTATCCTATGGTATCCTATGGTATCCTATGGTCGTACTTCGATACCAAGTCAAAGGCTTGTTTGTACGATGTCCTCTCAATCTCCTCAGATCCAGAATAGGTTAGCTCTCCTGATATGTGGCCAAAGCTCTAACATGGATTCTTGGTAGATTAAGGAGATTAAATGCATGATAATCTAGTAAAATGGGAAAAAAAGTCAAGTGGAACAACCTGTTTCCTGAGAAAGAAGGGGAGTAAAAAATGCAGGAAGAAATAGGCTAATTTCTGCACCTAGTAAGACTTAAATCTGGGTAATTTAAAAAATAAGCAATGTAAATAAAAACTCCATCTCATTCTTTCTGAATAAAAGCACTAAATTAATTTTAAAAAAATGGAAAATGCCCTCCAGCAGCTTATCTGACAAGGTGTCCTTCTTTTTCTTTCCTCTGACACCTCTATGAATTCAGCTTTTGTTCAACATCTTCATTCTAGAAAATCACTGTAACGGTAGCTTCACACGTATGGGATCCGCAGCGGATTTTACACTGCGAGTTTTCAGCAAAATCCGCTGCAAATCCAGTATGTGTGAAGGCACCCTTATAAAATCTTCATGCCAACTACCACACATATGTGGCCAGATTGCAAACTAATAGTTGCATACATCATTTCATATTGTGGGGAAGAGGGAAATATCCATGAAAGGCTACAGACTGTGCGTTATGCATCTAAAAAG
The DNA here is from genome assembly GCF_027789765.1 of Dendropsophus ebraccatus. Lineage (NCBI taxonomy): Eukaryota > Metazoa > Chordata > Amphibia > Anura > Hylidae > Dendropsophus > Dendropsophus ebraccatus. The sequence continues at coordinate 49,203,484 of NC_091463.1, forward strand.
CAGTGTGTAAATTATACCCATTGATGGAAGAAGCAGAAATATTTGGTTGCCAATAGGGTTGTATCATATACAGGTAACATGCAGCCTGGAGGAGATATCGTGAGAACAGCAGAATACACAAGAAAATGCAAGTTTGTTGTTGTCACTCAGTGATGAGCTGGGGCAGTTTTATTATAGCCAAGGCTACAGTGTGAATTCAAAATGTGATGCTTAGAGCTTGTCACCTAGGGCTATGACCCCTTGTTAAGCTTCAGCTTCCTGGTCGCACATGCTCAGTTGATGGGAGGCTCAAATGTTGCGACATAGGCTCAGCAGAGAAAGAAAAAAATATGAAGCGCTAAGAGGTTGGAGACTCTCCAGCAGCCAGGAGAATACTGGGGTGAGAACAGCCGTGGGTAAATGTCAGCAGTGCAGGATGAAAAATCTGCTACCCATAAAGGCTGCAGCTGAAGCCCCATACACTCTTGGGGCACTGAGAATGAGCATTTAAGGGCATAAGTGTGGTAGAAAGGGTAATGATGCATGTTTAACCCCCTCCCACGCAAAGTAAATTAACACCGCTGCAGTCTATGCCCAAAACTGCAGCGACGTTAAAGAGGTTATCCAGCGCTACAAAAACATGGCCACATGGCTACTGTTGTCTCCAGTTTGGGTGGGGTTTTGAAACTCAGTTCCATTGAAGTAAATGGAGCTTAATTGCAAACTGCACCTGAACTGGAGACAACAGTAGGGGGAAAAGTGGCCATGTTTTTGTAGCGCTGGATAACCCCTTTAATTTACGATCCAGGGTGACACAGGCACAGAAGCTGCTCCTGTGTCATCCGCGGCACGTCCCGGCTGTCAGTGATTAAGGCATCAATGCCCATTGGTCGTGAAAGGGTTAAGATGTAGGATTTGTATTAAACTCTTGCAATAACCCTTCAACCTTCTTTTAAAGGGATGCTACAAAAAAATTTTTTCAAATCATCTGGTGTCAGGAAGTTATATGGGTTTGTACATTACTAATGCAGCCCAATACCTGCATTACACAAGTTGGGATAAACTACATTGTGAATGGATTACTAATGCCAATGGGGCATTTTATTAGGTATTTTGCTTCGCCCTACTGATTGCAATACAGACTATTCTTTTCTTTAGATAAAAGCGTTACTGATGCAATGATTTGATGACTGTCATACTATATTCCTTTTTAGAAATCTCTTTCTGAGTCACCATTAGGTCTATGAGTTATGAAGCCTATTGAGATATTCTACGTTACATCAGGAATAAGGAGCCACATCTCTCATCAGTAAGGTACAGAAGCAGTATATTGCTCAGAAAACCCAATGTAGACAGGTGGGCCAGGAATGGAGGTGGGCAGCCCGCTCTAGAGGAGAATTAGCAGTGACTCAGCTAATGCGCTGAAACAATGTGAAGATCCTGAGTCAGAATCAGCATCCTTCCTGAACGTGTTCAGCTATCAAACAGGTTGTATGTGTATGGATGCTGCCATATGTGTATATAGTATCACACATGTATTAACAGACAAAACAAAATGCATAAGGGGAATAATTGCTTCAGGAGTGATCATAAGCATAAAGAACACAAGAGAGTGTAGATTATACTAACAGGGCAATAAGGATGATGATTCCATGGAACAAGCACTTATACACAACAACCATTTGTTCCTTTGGGTTTTATTGCCTTGGATGCCAAAATTATGCTGAAAGTTTAATATTAACTTGTGCCAGTCTTAGGGTATGTTCACACAACGTCAGAAAAAGAGAAAAGGCATCCGCTTTTTCTATTTAAAAAGATGTTTGTTATTGCTGGGATTTAACTGACTGCAACGCAACGGACAAGAAAAAAACCTTGTGGGAACATAGCCTTACAGTAACGTATTATCTTATAATTATATATATTAAAAAAAAAAGGAAGCACGCCCATATTACGTGAACTCAAAAACCAGGACATGGAAGCTCTGTTCCCATTATCTTGTTATATACTGTATATAGGCAATACCAGCCATATAGTAAGAAGCTGGGAAAATTATTTATGAAGCTCAGCTGTAAAGTGCATAAATGACCCCAAGGGTACAACTTGCAGCATATATAGCTTTCTGGATATAGAGATTTACCTGTGATTTTGCTACTCTCTGGGAATTCTGCTAGCATTCCATGGCACTGTTCATATTATACAGATAGCTTACAGGAAACACACTGGCCCAGATTTAGCTGCCTGACACCAAAACTGTCCGATTTTGCCCATAGCAACCAATCACATCTCTGCTTTCATTTTCTAACAAGTTCTGGTGAAAGGAACGCTAACCTATAATTGGTTAATATGGACAAAACCAGTTTTGGTTTCAGGTGGCTTGATAAATGGGCCAGTGTGTCGGCTATGAAAACCTCTATCAAGCATTATAGTATCCTTCTGGAGCTATGTATGAAACCTTGTGGGCAAAAGCCAGGATCGGGCAAAAACTAGGCAGGTCTATGCATCCTTTTTTTTTTTTTTTATAGATCTTTATTTAAATATTTTATCCTTACATTTCAAGACAAGAAAAACGCCATATCACAATGTATTACAACAAAATTACCTCTCCCTTCCTCCCTCCCCCACCCCCCCCCCAAAAAAAAAAAAAATAATAATAATAATAATAAATAATAAAAAAAAAAAATGAAAATAAATAAATAATAAAAATAAATATATAAAAGAGGCAAAATCCAAACCACAAATATTTACACTTTAAATATCTTCCATTTTTCTTTCTAAACATTAACCTCTCAGATTTTCTCTCTACCATTGATTCCCATTACATAGACATTGAGTTGATCTTTCATTGGTCTATTCCTATACTCAATTACCATAACATTGTACAACCTACCAGAGACTGTTTCGGAGGCCCCCCCCCCACTCCCCACTCCCCTAATTACCCCCTACTAGTTATTTACCCATAATGAAATCTAGACAACCCCAAAAAAGTAGAAAGAAGAGCACAGAAGAGAAAAACCCTCCTCTAATGAGAGAATCCTATCCCCCCAAGTTGGGCCGGAGGACGGAAGGACACGGACCCACAGGGTCGCAAGGTCGAGTCAGGTCACCATTCTGACGCCAGGTACCCCTAGTCACTTGAAATACACGTTATAACAACTATTAAACGAAAAAAACAACAAGTACATGTACGCATATATATAGGGGATCTTCACTCCAAGGCAGAAGTGCATATATAATGAACCACTAAACCCCGTTGTTACTCCCCCTTAAATCACACTCCAGCTTATCATTATGAACCTTAACTGATATCAATAATAGTAAACTCCCAGACTCAAGGGCATCACTTCAAGCCCCGATCCATATATAATGAACCAACAGCTCTCAGTATCACCCCTATTATGCTTTAACCGGAAGTTATCAACTGATATTAAAACATACTCATTATTTAAATTTCTTAGGTAATCAAGCGTCACAGGTCCATGGCTCCTCCCATAGTATTCCGCTCGACCTCACGCCTCCAACTAGGCCACTACCACCCCGTCCCCCTTCCCCCCAAAGCGGGACCAGACCCCTCCTACACCCCTTATCCCATCATTATGCTCTTTCGGGGGTCTCCGATCCAGTCTCCAGTTCACAATCACCAAATCCTTAAATCACTAGGCTTTACCTCTTTTCACAAAAAAAACTAATAAATATAAAAAAAATAAATAAAAATAAAAATAAATAAATAAATTTATTTTTAAAGTAATCTCCTCTCACTCTCTCCCACCCCTCCCCTATTCATCACTTATATCAATACCCTCCTCATTCATCCATACACCCCATGTTTTTTTAAATTCCTGAACTTTCTTACTTTTGTTTGCTTTTATTTGTTCAGCAATTATAACTCTATACATCTCCCTTCTCCACTCCCCTACTACCAAGGGCTGTGGTGATTTCCACTTCCGTAGGATGCACATCCTTGCTGCAAAAAGAGCTTTATGCAATACCTTTTTTTTTTTAACAGAACATTCTAATTTTGTTAGATCAGATAACAGATATAGTCCGGGATCTTCACCGATCTCAATCTCTAGTTTGTCTTCTATCACACTTTTAATATTACTCCAATATCGGTGCAATTTCGGGCATCTCCACAATAAGTGTAACAAATCCCCACCTTCGCCATTACAACGATTACACACATCAGTTTGCCGGAATTTCATTTGGTATAATTTTTTCGGTGTATAATGAGCTCTATAAATAATAAATAACAACTGTGAAATCTTGTGCCTAGGTATTTCACTACACCACCTAACTGCTGAAAATACATTATCCCAATTTACATCTTTCTGATCCATATCCCTTTCCCACTTTTCTTTAAATCCCATGTGCCTTGTGACTTTACTATTTTCATCATTTTTCTTTAATATCTTGTATATTCTCCCTGTGATTGCCTTTGTGGCTTTAGTCACATTCTCCCCAAAAACCCTGTGTTTTTGTACCAAAAAAATAGTTTTATCCTCTGTACAGTTTATCGCATGTGCAACTTGCATATATCTATATAAGACCAATGGTATATCCCCATACTCGGTAATAAGTGTATCTAGTGATTTCAACTCACCCTGAACATCAAATAATTGCGTTACTTTAGTCACCCCCCATCTCCCCCAAAATGTGTAGTCACGTATTTTGTATAGTTGTGCAATTTGTGGATTCCCCCATAGCGGAGTGAACTCTGTACTGTGAATTAAATTAAGCATTCTTTTTGTACCAAACCAAACTTTACTCATCATATACCATAATGGCTCAGTTCTTCTACCAAATCTAATTCCTGTCTCTAAAATAGTAGGCAAATCCGGTAGGAAATTATTACAAGTTCTCTGCCATTTATCAGTGCAATCAAACTTATGCCACCGAACTATATAGGCCATTTGTGCAGCTAAGTAGTACTTATCAAACTCTGGTAGTTTTAGTCCCCCCTTGTCCCTATCCTGAGACAAGGTCGCATACCCAATCCTAACTACCTTACCACCCCATATCAAGGTGTTACACATCTTTGTTATTTTTTTAAGGTGTTCTTTATCTATCCATATAGGGCTGTTGGGTATAACATATAAAATTTGGGGCAAAATCACCATCTTGACCAAACTTACTCTTGCGGCCATACCAATAGGTAATCTATTCCAAACTCTGATCTTCTTATACAATTTATCTATAACAGGAAACAAGTTTTCTTCTAGAAATTGATTTAAGTCAGTCGTTATATTAATACCAAGATATTTACAAGGTTCACCCGGCATAATTACATTTAGTCGGCCGCATATACCCCTATCCTCTTCTGACAAGAACATAACCGATGACTTTTGCCAGTTCACTAAGAACCCTGAAAAGCTACCGAACTCATCAATTAAACTCATGACCCTGGCTAGAGATGACTGGATGTTAGAGACAAAAAGCATTATATCGTCTGCAAACATAGACACTTTTTCTTCCCTATCCCCATATTGGAAACCAGTAAATTCCTTATTTTCACGAAGGGCAATGGCCAAAGGTTCCATAGCCACATCAAAAAGAAGGGGGGAAAGAGGGCAGCCCTGTCTTGTACCTCTAGAAAGAAAAAAAGCAGATGACATTTGGGAGTTTACTAATACCCTCGCGCTTGGGTCTCTATACAACAACTGAATCCACTTAATAAATTCATCACCCAAGCCCATCTTCCTCAGTACTGCCCATAGGTAATTCCATTCAATTCTATCAAATGCTTTAGTAGCATTGAGTGTAATGATGGCCTTACCTCTGGGAGACTGGCCACCCTCCTGAATATTAGTAAATGCTCTCCTTATATTCCTATATACCCCCCTCCCTTGAATAAAGCCAGATTGGTCTTCATGGATCAGCAGACTCATGACCTTATTCAAGCGATTTGCCAGAATCTTAGCTAACACTTTAGCATCAGAATTAATTAGTGATATGGGGCGATATGACTCCGGGCTCCGAGGGTCCTTCCCTTCCTTGGGAATCAATGTAATGATCGCTTCTCTCATTGATTGGGGCATATACCCTACTTCCAAGGAATAATTAAAGACTCCCAACAACTCATCCACAATCTTACTTCCCACTCTTTTATAGATCTCAACAGGGATTCCGTCGGAGCCCGGAGCCCTACCATCACCCATACCACCCAATGCTTGAAAGCACTCAGCCCTAGTTAGTGGAGCATTGAGTATTTCACGTTCTTGTGGTGACAAACATGGCACCTGGAACTTATCTAAGTAGGCCATTATTTCCTCTTCGCTTTGGTGACATTCTGATGAGTACAGGTTAGCATAATATTTTACAAAAGCTTCAAGAATTCCTTCAGTTGTTGTAACTATATTATTGTTATCTAAGGTCTATGCATCCTTTAGTGATTTTATAAGAATGACAGTTCTTACATTTACTAGTTGGATGGTCTGCACTTTGACCTTTCAGTCTTTACTCAGGCTTGTATTTGGAGTTTTTGCTGTCCTATGCACTTTGAGTGCTGACGCCCCACCACACTTATTGTGGGTGTGCTTTGTGGGTGTGTGGTTCAAGTGGGGTGTGGCTTGTCACTGGTGGGGGCAAAATTTTCCCTATATTGTCCTCATTGTACGGACCGTACAATTAGGACAATATAGAAGGAGTATATTATAGACCCCAGAATATTACAGCCCTCCAGCATATTACATACCCCAGTATCAGGCCCCCAGCATATTACAGACCCCCCAGCATCAGGCTCCAGCATATTATACACCCAAGGATAAGGCCCCCAGCATATTAAACACCCCAGTATCAGGCCTCCGGTGTATTACACACACCAGTATCAGGATGCCAGCATATTACACACCTCAGTATCAAGCCCCTAGCATATTGTAGATCCTAGTATCAGGCCCCCAGCATATTACAGACCCCAGAAACACCATAATAGTGACTACAAGATGCTGGGTAAGGTGAGTCTCCATCATACTGTGTAGAGGAGGCTAGTAAAGCTGGGTGACCCCAATACTGAGTATAAGATGCAGGGAAAGCAAGGCAAACACCACCATACTGCAGATTGCACACAATTGCATCAGTTTTTTTCTTCTTCATAAAACGTATATTTGTCAAACCGACTGCAAAAACGTAGTGTGAACCCAGCCTTACTTTATTTTATTTTGTGTTTCATTTTTTAAAAAAGAAATATTTTCTTTTCCTTAATTCCCCCAGGAGATTTAATAACGGTAATTCTTGGTTCACACCATCATAGTTTCCAATATAACTGAAACCATTGATTGTAGTGCCGAACCTGTTAAATGATAGACATTAATGGCATCCAACAGATCCCTTCGGTTTACAGCATTGTTTGTTTTTGGAAGGAAGCATGTACATACATATATATTTTTTAAAAAGGAAAGGAAAAAAATCACTGTCCTTGCCAAGCATGCTTTGACATTTACAGTATTTTAAGTAATTTTTCTATAATTAGCAGCTTTTGGATGGCACGTGCTTCAGCATCAACCACTTCAGTCTCAAGAGCCCCTTTTGTTTCAAGATTTGCACTTGCTGATTGATGCATAAGCATTTTATCAAACAGCAAGATGTAAGAAGTTGGCTCTGGAAATTTTAACTTTGTCAGTGCTGAAACAATAAAATGTAAAAACTTAAGCTCTTGTGGATGGCACCCCATCCAATCCCTGTTATACCCCTACTATGGTGATATACTGTAAGTCAGCCTTGGTCAATGCTCATTACATGTTTTGTCACTTGTTTGTTGCACAAGCAGCATTTTGCACTTATATTCATTTTTATGTTTACTTCTTTATGCACTGTGATCACTTTAATATTTTCCATATAGCTTTATACCATAGCTACTCCAATAATTTGGGATACTTTGCTACATGTGCGTGGCGTTGCTGTCCTGTATTGCATCATACCTGATGTTTCCTTGAGTATGTGATTTTTAAGTGTTTTTTTGGAACCGATTCATTTTAAGTATTTTTGTACCTGCTTTAATAAAGTATTTTTAATAATACATACCGTGTTTTCCCAAAAATAAGACAGTGCCTTTGACTTTTTTTCGTGGGATGCCCCCCCTCGGCTCTTCCCTCCCCGCTCTCTTCCCCCGGCCTCCCCCCACCCCGTGGTTCTTCCCCCGCCCCCCCCCCCCCCCCTCGGCTTTTCCTCCTGGCACCCCCCCTCCTCCCGACATATTCACCAACGTCCTGCAGGAGACCAGGAGCATGCAGCGGGAGGATGCCTTACTTTAGGCTAGTCGGTAGGCTAGCTGGGGTATCTTATTTTAGGAAAATCTGATTTTTGGGGAAACACATGACTATTGGTGTGCCAGTTTGCCTATATAGCATATGCCTTTTATATCTTTGTTTTCTTGAGCCAGAATAAAACCACTGTTGTAAACCATAGTACCACCCCTAGGAGGAAGGCAGACCCTGAGATCAGACTTGGCATGGTGAAGACTACAGAACGGTATTGGTGGTCTGGGGTGAGTGGCGTCCGCTACAGATTTGCTTCAAAGGGGTGGTGTCACAAAGAAAACTAGGTCTATAGTGATGCATTATGTTAAATTAAATATATTTCAAATGTTCAAGCATTTCTTAAAATGTATCCCATTAATACTGGCAGTTGATTTTCACTTCACATGCAGCACGGAGATTGTGAGAAATTGTCTGCACCGTGACAAGGCAACAGAAAATGCATAGGGAAGAAAAAGGGTATATATATATATATATATATATATATATATATATATATATATATATATATATATTTGTTTATACCTTCTTTGCTTTGTGACACACCACACCACCACCCTGATCTTGTTCAGTTCATATGGTTTGCAAATAGATTCAAAATCAGATTCCAGAAAAAAACTGAAATTAAAATAATTGTGACATGCTTTATTGCACTCTATATCAATGTATTCTTCCCTAGCAATGTTAGAAGTGAATGGCTTTGTACATATAGCTCCCAAAGGAGCATGCGTGGCAGGCATTTTACATAGCAGGATATTGTACTTTGCTTCATTAACTGTAAGCCACAACCAGGAGTGGAGCATAAGGAGAAAAAAGGTATGACAGAAAGAACTGCACCTCTTCTGTGCTTCACACCTAGTTTTAGATTTCAAATACTGATGCAAGTACTGACCAAAATGCTTCCACATGAAAGTGGTCTTAAAGGGGCAGTGCGGCGTTTAACATTTATTCACTAAATATCACACATTACAAATTTATACAACTTTGTAATGTGTGTTATTTAAGTGAATGGCCCCCTTCCCCATGTTCCCCCCACCCCAAGAGTGTGGTGCGGTATACTTACTCAATCGCCGTCGACCCTGGCCGCCATAGTTATGCTCAGCCAGTCGCAGCTGAGCAGCTGATGACGTGGCAGAGGGGGGACAGCATGAGGGAGGGCTGGAGCGGTCCGGCCAGCCTCCCGAAGATGACGTTGTCAACCGGGGTCGACAGGTATTGAGTAAGTATACCGCACCACACTTCAGGGTGGGGGGAACATGGGAAAGGGGGCCATTCACTTAAATAACACACATTACAAAGTTGTATAACTATGTAATGTGTGTTATTTAGTGAATAAATGTTGAACGCCGCTCTACCCCTTTAAAGACTATCTGCTGCCTGGTAGGGCTACAATTAATAAACAATACGACGTACTCACCTTGCCTGCTCCAGTCCTTCCCAGTGCCTATGTTTACCCCAATGATGCGCAGTCCCGTATATCTCCATGATGTCCTGTGCTGCCAATCACTGACTCAAACATATTATTATGCAATATTATGGCTGATCAGGGCGTGTATGATGAGAACGGAAAATGAAGCTACATCCATATACGTGTGACCTGCTAGTGGTAGACCGGTCACACTGCTTCTTATACCAGCTCATAAACACATTATTATGGCTGTTGTATACAGGCTGGTAAAGTGCTGTCATACAAAAGCATGATACCTCTGTTGTACTTATGTATAGCTAAGATTTTTATGGAGATATATAGTGTTTAGTTTAATTTATTTATTTTTTTGTTACATCGCTACAAAGGAAGACGACCTTCATAAATATGGTGCCAAATAGAGTCTGGACATCTGTATTTAGAGACCATCTCTATACTCTTTCTTTGTTTAGGAGTCCATTGGGCAGTACATCTTAGTGACTGACAGCCTCCCCTATATTACTCTGTATACAAATATAGCAGTTAGTCACTGACATGACTGTCCACTGAACTTCTTCCTATGCTTATAAGTCCAAAGTATGGTCTTACTGATTATTGACAGCTATCTCTGTATGCAAAGTCATATCATGAAGGCTATCAATCATTGTGTAGAACTGCCCACTGGACTTCTAAGCATAGAAAGAGCAGGGATGTAAATTAATAAAATGCAGAATATTTCCCTGAATTTTCCTTATCTCCTCTTTCTCTATACCATGATCCCCACACATATGACTGCATGTACAATGTGACAGGTTCCCATTAGTACTCCAGTGCTTGTATCACTTCTTGCTTTGTGCAGAGGCTCTGGGGTAATGCAAAGAGATGAGCGAACCGGGTTCGGGTTCGAGTTGATTAGCTGGGGCTGCTGAACTTGGATAAAGCTCTAAGATTGTCTGGAAAACATGGATACAGCCAGTGACTGTATCCATGTTTTCCACATAGCCTTAGGGCTTTATCCAAGTTCAGCAGCCACCGCTAATCAAATGCCGAAAGTTCGGGTTCGGATCGACTCGAGCATGCTCCAGGTTCGCTCATCTCTAGTAATGCATTCAGTGGTTGAAGAAAATGAAAATTCAATCATGTTTTATCCTCCCCTAATTGTTTTTTGTTTTTTTAAATAATGTGGAAAACCAAGTAAAAACATGCCTAAAATGTACATATGGATAAGTAAAGGTTTATACTTTATATAGATAGAGAACTAGTAAATGAGTAAAAAAAAAATCATATTTTTCTAGCAATGAACACAATGGTGTCCATCCTTTCCTCCTGATACTTGTTTGTCTGGCAAAACACAGTTCCTTTGAGTATATGTAGCATAGGATGGTGATTTTCCTTTCACCGCGACTGTATTCATAAGGTTGGCCAGAGTCCATACCTGCCGCCTGTTTGTTCGGTGATGGGATAATGACCCAGCTCAGGTGTCAGTCCCTGCCAGATGTGATCTAATGACACCGCCCCTATAATAGGTCCAGAGAAATTATCTTTTGTCCTCTGTGAATCCAAATGTACCCAGTTCTCCACTCCCGACAAATCCCCTGCTCACGGGGTAAATCAAGCTGATAATTGTAGCCCATTTACTTGGCAACATGCCTGTCTCTTAACTTTCTCATTGCCAATAAGTATAAAAGTACAGGCTGAGTCCGAAAGTTACCCAATAGAATAGGACAATTTACTGTCCTTGGATAGAAAAATAAGTTATTGTATAAATGACCCTGATTAGATGTGTCATGGTCAGGAGTACTACCACGTGCAGAAAGGTTAAGGAGCTGATCAGGAGGGTGGAGTGATATGGCACCACAAATAATGGAAGGCATAGTACCAGGTTATTCTAATGGACAACGCATTTTGAGAATAATTCCTCTTCATCAGAAGCCCCACACATATTTTACTGGTTGGATTTACTGAGAGGCATGTGACAGGACCTGAGTTTGGCGCACAGCAGGTGCACAAATCTACACTGCATAGCAGGTGTTGATGTGTGTCATGATTCATGCCTGTTTTCAGGTGTAAATCATGATAAATCAGGCTCGGGATGAGGCCATGGCTGGCAACTGCCACATTAAAAGGTAGAATCTGTGCTGTTTCCTTGGTGTATGCCAGGGGTGTAGATTTTGACATGCCTGATGAGATAAAAAAAAAATGTTGTTGCACTTTTCTGTTTTTGTCTGTATGTTAGCCAAAGCAGCGTGCAACCTGCACAGTGTGAACAGGGGTATTGGAGTTCTGGCCATTTTTTACTTTTTGTGTTATATGTGGGGTGTGGATACCTCCTGTTAGCTCGCACTCCACCCATCTCCTGTTGGTGTTTTAAACATAGATTTGTTTGATCCTTTATGCCCAGTTTGTAGGCTTAATGTCCAAGAGAGGCCATTGGTACAGCATTAACCATCTCTCTGAGGTCACCTTAACGTGGTGAGATGGTACACCCTGTTTGATTAGTTTGCTAAGTGTGTGTGCGGTAAGTCTTGGCCCTTGCAGGTTGCTGTTGCACTTTCCTGTTTTTGTTTTTATATGCCCGAGAAGATGTAAAAACTTACTTGTCATGACAGGTATTTTTTAATCACAAAACTAGATTTAAACCACAGGTTGTTCTTTGCTAATGGGGCCTAAGCCAGATATCCATAGTATTTCCCTCATAAACCCCGTGATCCCTACATTAACTGTTTGTGCTGTCTTCACTGCACTGGAAGCCACTGTACTGTACTAGTACTAAGTCTAATATCATTTGGGACTTTTGTGCACTCACCGCTCAGTTAGTTACACATAATTTGTATAGTATTTAGACAGGTTAATGGTGCGTTTACACAGACAGATTTATCTGACAGATTCTTGAAGCCAAAGCCAGGAATGGATTTGAAAAGAGGAGAAATATCAGTCTTTACTTTATGACCTGGTCCCTGTTTATAGTCTGTTCCTGGCTTTGGCTTTAAAGATCTCTCAGATAAATCTTTCTGTGTAAATGCACCCTAATGCTAAGTTTACACGAGGCGATTATTGGCCCGATCGTACGATTAATGATTTCGAAGTATGATTTTTTATAACTATCAGCGTTTAGACGGTACGATATATGTACGGAAAAATCTTTTGCGATCGTACGCCCGCCCTCCCGCTCAACCGCAGACCCCTGCGCCGCCCTGATCGCCACCCCCGCTCCGATCGCCACCCCCGCCGCTCCGATCGCCCCCACTGCCGCTCCGATGGCCCCCCCCCCGCCACAACTCCGATCGCCCCCACCGCCGCCGCTCCGATCGCCACCCCCGCCGCTCCAAACGCCCCCCCGCCGCCGCTCTGATCGCCCCCCGCTCCGATCGCCGCTCCGATCGCCCCCGCGGCCAAGAGCATACGTTACCTGCTCCGCGCAGCAGGTCTTCGGACATCCCCGGCTTCTCTCTTCAGCACACTGATTGGCTGAAGAGATGAGCCGGGAATTTCAAACGGCTCCTCTTTAGCCAATCAGTGCTCCTCTTCAGCACTGATTGGCTGAAGGGGAGCCGTTTGAAATTTCCGGCTCCCCTCTTCAGCCAATCAATGCACGGCAGCACTGATTGGCTGAAGGGGAGCCGTTTGAAATTCCCGACTTCCCTCTTCAGCCAATCAGTGCTGCCGTGTGGATGGGGGTGGCGATCGGAGCGGTGGCGGATGGGGGTGGCGATCGGAGCGGCGGCAGCGGCAGCGATCGGAGCAGAGGCTGATGGGGGTGGCGATCGGAGCGGCGGCGAACAGGGCGGCGGGGGTGGCGATCGAGCCAGCGCAGGGGGCTGCGGATGATCGGGGGGCCGGGCTGCAAGCGGGGGCCGGGCAGCGGGTGGGGCGGCGGGTGGCCGGACTATCGCGCGACGACTGTTTACACGGAACGATCGGTGAATTTTTTGCGATCGGCGAACGATGATTTATGGACCTGTTAAAAGATCAAAAGTAACGATTTTTCAATCGTTCGCCGCGTTTACACGTACGACTATTGTTCGAATTCCATCGTTATAGCGAAAATTCGCCCGATAATCGCTCCGTGTAATATCAATATATATATAATATCAGCATAAATGTGTCATATCAATGATCTAATTTAGCATTTTCCAAGCGAATTGGATGAGCACAAATTGGTCACTTAGTCTCTGTCTTTTACATATATCAATGCTTTCCATTTCCATGTAAGTACATTCAATGAGGGGTCGATTTATTTACACAATGTAAAAGAAAGCTGTCATTGAAAAAATGCAACCTGATCTACATGCATCATATTATAGAGCAGGTGGAGCTGAGCAGATTGATATTTTGCGGGGAAGGTTCCATAAATCGCTGTTCATCCTGGAATAAGTAGTCAAGGGGGTGATTCCACCTATTGATTGACAGCTATAAGTGTACATATAGAGACACATCAATCACTGAATAGGACCACCCCCTTGACCACTTTGTCTAAAATAAGCAGAGATTTATATGGAACTTTTCCCACACAACAAGCTGAATTGTAATCTTTAAAACAGAACTAGTCCAAAGTCAGACTATAATCCAGTATACTGTAATTTGGTGAGCATAATGAAAAAAAAAAATGCATTTGTCAAAATATATGCCACAGCTCTTACAAATTTTGTAAGTTTCTCTTTATTAAATATATGCATCATTATAGCCATATCTGTACAACCTAGCGATAAATAGGGTTCTGTAGAATCGGAGAGTCTGGATGGGTTTGTCAGTAGTTGCTGCGAAAATAATAAAGAGCCTTCAATTCTAGCAGATACAAGTATAAAAGCAGAATACGCTTCAACGACTGTACAATAATCTCCAAAAAAGAACAATATGGATGAGGCAGGATATGAAAAAAAATTAGTGCACAAGATAATGGAGCTGCGTGCTGACGTAGCCCCATTTAGAAGCCTAGTTGTATAGTTTCTGTTGAGCATTGGCATCTCAGGGGACAAAACACCAAGGGCAACTGTGTTTTATTTTCCCCTTGAAAGAACTGCCTGCTGAGTATGACTACCCACATACAGACATCTCTCTTTACCTGCCAGATGCTGCCTCCCCCTCCTACATCTCAGTCCCTTGTTGAGTTCTGCATTGAAATGTCCTATTGAGCAGCTTTCACATTGAGGGGATGTGGGGGGTAACAAGGAGTGACGTGCACATGAAGGAAACCTCCATGGCAGAGAGAAATCCCAGGAAAACCTGCTCACTGTATATTGTACCCTCACCCCTCCCCGGCCAGAGTTTAGCCACAGGCCAGCAACAAAGGTTTAATTAAAGTTGAGTTGATGGGATACTGCGGCGGCGTTCACCAATCTGGGAGAATGCTTGCTGTTTCTTTTTTCTTGCTTTAACCCATTGCATGCTGAAGAATGAAAAGCCCCTTGAAATGTAATGACAAGTGCTCCCTCCTCCCAGCGCTGATGGGATAAAGATTAACTGCAACACATCTCTATGAAATGTCTCGGCTCTACAGTTTCCATGGTGATAGATCACCCGTTGCCAGAGTGGTACCCACGCTGGCTTCCCATTGGCTGTTAAGCAAACACACACTGTTGCAATGCAAGGAGCGTGAGTGGCAACAGGGGGTCAATTGATTCCCAAAACCTTCAGAGACACCTTTGTGGGAGGATTTAATACTCAACAAACAGGAGCTTTATCCAAAGCAAGGTGTGTGAAATCCAAATGAATTTCAGCCTTCTCCTTGTATTTCGCACAAAAAAAAAAAAAATTTACCCCAAGGAACTGGCGGCGGAAAATTGGGTGACCCACCTGAAAGGTCACTGAATATCTCTCATATATACGTTATTCAATGTTATGCATTTGTATTAAGGAGGACAACTCATCTGCATATTTAGACATAGTAATGATATCTGTGAAAAGATTAACTATTAACCAGCTGTCATAACAATAATTATACCTTTTTACGACTTCTTTTATTCCGTTTCTGAAGATTGTAAATTGGATTCAATATCTGGTTTACATTACTTAAAGCGACTCCGGACCCACAATCTGATCCCCCCAAACCACTTGTACCTTCAAATAGCTGCTTTTAATCCAAGATCTGTCCTGCGGTTGGTTGGCAGGTGATGCAGTTATTGTCCTAAAAAACAACTTTTAAACTGGCAGCCCCGTGCCCTACGGCAGTGGCCTACATTGTGTATGCATTAGGCTGGTACACCCTCTCTGTCCCTCCTCCCTGCCCTCCTCATCATTAGGAATACTCCAGGCAGATTGCCTCCTATTTGTCAGCTGTGTCAGCCCGACACATGGGCTGGATCGTTAAGACACCTGTGCAAATGTTCAGCATGGAGAAAATGTTCCAGTGGCATTTCTAATGATGAAGAGGGTGGGGAGGAGAGACCGAGGGGTGGTGCAAAATTAGGGTACAGATACTCCTGTAGGGCACGGGGCTGCCAGTCTAAAAGTTTTTAGCACAATAACTGCTTTATTGCATCACTGCCAAACGGACCGCAGGACAGATCTTGGATTAAAAGCAGCTATCTGTAGGTACAATCGGTTTGGGGGGGGGGTCAGATTGTGGGTACAGGGTCGCTTCAAAGAGGTTTTACCACCAAGAACTGAATGTCCCAAATTCGCCTTCTCCACTTACCTCCCTTCCCTGTCCGTCTGTGTTCTGTGTGGTCTAGATATCAGAGGGCTGATCCAATCACACCCCAGACTGGGACATCTTATAAGATGACCACTTGTGATCTGGGACATTGCTTGTGGTAGTCTCATGTAGCTAGAAATTGTGTTTTAAATTGGATTACTTGGTATTCTGATTTCTTTGTCCTTGCTTACTTACTTGCTGCTTTTGTACTGTTCTGCCAGCTCTGGTTGGACCTGTATCTGCCTAACTATTTTTTATTTTGTTTGTCCGTCTTGTCTTGCTCTGTGTTTGACATACCCAGTGTAGGGACTACCCAGTTGTCACTGACCACCTAGGGTTGGGCTGCCAAGTAGGCAGGGACAGTCTTGTGGGGCCTAGTACTAGGACTCACACTGTCTTTTGTTCCCTGTATTTCATCCAGGTCCCTGGTTTCCTTACAGTATTGCAGCAGATTTCATGTTCCCTTTATGTTTAATGAGATTTTGTCATCAGTTGTCTTCTGTTAGCCCTCATTCTGTTGATTTGTGTGAGTAGCATACAATAGACTACTACACTACTCTACACCATAAAAAAAATCATAATAACTTGAGGGACAAAGTCCAAGTCAAGTAAATCTGTTCAGTTTTTTTTGTCTGCACAAGCTTTACTACTGTTGAATAGAGATTTGTCCACACACAAAAATCTGCATATCTTTTGGCACAAGAACCATTTATGTATGAATAACAGAGTGTTTTCACCATAGAAAAAAAAAGAAAAACAATTTCCATCGATTTCAATTGAAGGAATGGTACCATGCAGAAAAAGAAGTAACATTTTTTTTTCTGCATAGTCCTACTTTGATGCTCCCATTCAAATCAATGTCCTTGTAGGTCCCTGCTGGGCATGGTACTGTACCCTGGTAAGGATTTTGCCCCTCATGCCCTAAGGGCCACATTAGACTGACTGAGCGTCCTAGTGGTTATTACAGCATGTGGGAACACAAGACAAAAATTGTGAGACTACCTAAGATGGGAAGTCATGGAGGCCTTGAATATAGATTGTTTTGAACAGTCAGATGACGCCTTTATGAATAATTATTAAAGGGTCCATTAATTAAAAAGGATATGCTCACCTTGAGACTTATAAGTCATTGTATAGCATAATGAGAGCAGTATCAGCAGAAATCAGATAGAAGAAGGCCAAGCAAGTGTCAAACTATTTAGAAATTTACTATACTCACATATTATGTGGAAACAATGGCAATGTACCATTCCATGCTGTATTAGGGAAATGCTTCACCTTGTAAGAGTTGCTAGTAAGGAAGAATAGGAGGCTATATAGTGGCACAGTACAGAACATAGATTTCCATACAATCTTTGTGCATATAGTTTTGAAAATTACTCTAAACTGTTAAAATGGTGCATGCAGCAATTTGGCACAACAAAGGAGGCCACAGCAGACACGTACCATGAAACCTGACATCATTGTTGTGGCCAGTGGTTGGCTGGTGGGATCACATGCGAAGTACAACACATCATGGCTGTGGTCAGGTAAACAAAGACTGGAAAGGGACCACAAAACCAGCAGCACTGGAGAGATGGATCTCTATAAAAAGGTCATGTATAGTTATTATTGTGAAGCTATTACTAAGGATTCGCTAAAGGACAGAAGCTCTCTTTTACAATTCTGGACAACTTTAAAAGGCATTTTTTTCTATAACTGTATTAAATTTATGTTAAAAAAAAAGGTAAAAAAGGTCTTTATTAAAAATGTTGCTCAGTTTCTCCGGCCTGCATGTCGGCTTGCATGTTTTCAGATCAAGGTTCCCTCTTATTAGAGAATTTGTTTTACATGCTGCAGAGATATGTCAAAACTTCCAGTCTGGGTCTCGGTGTTCAGACCTCCACCCAGTGGCATAACTAGAAATGGCTGGACCCCATAGAAGGATTTTGATTGGACCCCCTCCCAACTGACCACTAAGCCGTAAAGTGTAGTCATAACCGCAGTGCCAACTCGTGCTGCAAATGATGACAGCTCAGGGGGCCCAGTGTATTGCAAGAGCAGGCCACGAGGCCCCCTGATGCAGTGGGCCCAATAGCAGCTGTAATGGTTACTACACTGGTAGTTATGACCCGGCCTCCACCAATCACCTGAAGAGGGAAGAAATGCGCAAAAAGAGGGAAGGAAAACACGGTTATATGCTTCACTCCCTGGATTGCTGAGATCTCAGTCGCACTGTATGAGATGAACGCCATTAGAAGTCTATGGAGCTTATGGAGACTGAAAAGGCAGGGTCCTGGGGGGTGGTGTGCCTTTTCCAGCTTATTTTACAGCTTGGTGGGGGGTCTTAATACTAAGACCCTGACTAAACAAAATGGCACTTTAATGCCATCACTGCGTCAGACCAGCATACATGGGAGGAGAGGGTTCTGGTTAAATTGAATCTGTAATCTAGAGGGTGCCTGCCAGACAATTCTACCACTTTTGTTCTGATTTTGACATTAGAAGAACATTTCTGCACATTATCATACAGTACCATGTAATGCTCCAATAGGAATCAATCCATCAGCCATAGGCTGTATCCATGTTTTCCTGGCATTACTAGGGCTGCATCTAACTTCTCCAGCCACCAGGAGTTAAAGCCTGAGCATTTGGGGTTTCACAAACCCAAACTTATGGTAGTTTTGTTCATCTCTAGTGTGAACCAATCAACCAATCCACACTGTGTAACAGATATTTTCACATTGCATAGTCGGCCGTGTCCTGGCAGTGAAGAAGTACTTGGACACTCTGTTTGGAAACAGACACAACTTTGCGTCTTAACAGACCACTATTCTTTCAACTTTTTCTCAGCCGCTTTCCCTACTCCTACACTCTCTTTAATTAGAAGCTGGTTGCTAAGAAATGCTATCTGTTGCTAAAGCCCACAGCCTGGGTCCTAACACAAAGTTACTAGCACTGCTGCACGCTCGCACTTCACTGCTCTTGCACACAGACATTTAACACTTCACTATGGTGTTGGATTTATATACAATCTGTAACCCTTTCTATTCAGGTTAGGTTTTTCTTTTCATCTTCCATCCTTTTATCCAATGTCAATTATCTGTATTATTATTTGAAAGCAAACTTATGGTTTAGGCCAATGGAATCAATAGTGGCTACTAGTGATTAGCGAATACTGTTCGATCGAATAGATATTCGATCGAATAGTGAGATATTTGAATATTCGATATTCGTACGAATATCCCGCGAATATTCGATAAATATTCGATAAGCGTTCAAATCCCCCAGCTTCCGGTTTCACCCTCCAAATGGTCAAATAGATGTTTTTCACTAATCGAATACTTGTTCCCATAGACTTTAATGGGATCATATATTCGAATATCTCACTATTCGCTCATCACTAGTGGCTACCCTGTATTCACACTCATTGAGGTTACTGCCATAAACAATAGCTGTACAATGCCTTACCACTATAAATTAAACATACATAGCCAATAGATATAAAGTGCTGCAGTAAGAACCTATTGCATTTGGGATATTAGGAAATTGCTAGTGTGTTGTGTAGCAAGGAGCTCTGACAAGCAACAAGATACTGTGAACGCATGCCAGACCTTATGTAGTAGCTTAAGCTTTATGGACCCAGAAACTTGTACATGTACAGTAGTTTCCCAGGTGAAGCTGTCATTCCTAGCAATTACTAGCAATATGTAATGAGCCATGGCAGGCATAAATAGAACAAAGGTAACTTTTCATCATAAATTAGCTTCAGTCTAGGGGTATGACTTGGGAGGTTCAGAGACATCCGCCACAACAATTAGGAAAGTTCTAGGCGAATATCAAATGACAGAACACAGCAAAGTTGGGCCATATACAGTACTAGTATTTACCAGTACATATGGACAAAGTTTTTACGGACTATTAAAAGCAGTGGGCCACTCTATTCAGTCATGAGGGTTAAGCACCAACACTGTCCCATTTAAGTAAAGCTTTAAAGAAGTTTTCTGGGGAGCATTTTGTATGACTAATAATGCTCTGACTATTGGAAGAAAAAAGTCAAATCTATACTCATTCTCCCTGCTCCCTCACCACAGCCATTCTGAAGGAACTGGTCCTGCTGCACAGGAACCTCTAGTGTCAGTGCTAACACAATATATTGCCTGCTCAGCCTATTATATTAGCCACAGCAGTGTCCAGCTTCAACCAGTGATTAGATGAGGTGGGTAATCCCTAGTGCTGAACCTAATATGTACTGCACATTGGGATCAGACTCCATCAGAACAGCGGCTGTGGGGGAACAGGCATATTTCTAAAAGATACTCCATAGAGTACACCTTTAGGCTCACACAGTTAACAAAAAAATATGGCTGTATTTTGACAATTATGGCTGTAAGTAGTGTTCATGATAATAATTTACGCCATATTTATTAAAATATGGCCATGCTTAACAAATTACGACTGTATACACCTAAAAAACCTGTCACCCCCCTTGCCGACCCCCCGGTACAGACACATATACTTTCTGCAACCACGAAGTGCCGGTCCCGGAGCCCGTCCCGCCGCAGAGATATCCCAGCTCGAAGCCACGCGCGCGCTCATCAGAGATAAGTTCGACTTCTATAGAGAATGACTGGAGCCATCCTTCTCTATGGGCGTTGGACTCATCTCTGGGGAGCGCGCGCGCGGCTTCAGATGGGGATATCTCTGCAGCAGGAGGGGCTCCGGGACCGGGACTTTGTAGATGCAGTAAGTATGTGTGTCTGCAACGGGGGGGTCGCTGGGCTCTGCCCCGGCACAGGGGATGACAGGTTCCCTTTAAGGCCCCCATATTTAGTTTGGTGTAATAGCTCCTGTAAAAAGGCAACGATCAGCAGACATGCACAATGTCGACTGATCTTCTCTTTCAACATGTTGAAAAAAACAGAACAACAGCGAAGGTCTGATGGCCATTGCACCATTTAATAGGAGCAAACTGCTGCTGCCCTTCTTTACGGGCTCCTTCCGCAGTTCCCTTATGAGGTATTTAGTCTGCTTGGTGCACTGAGGATGTTTCCATGCCCCTCAGTGCACCGCTACACCTGGCCACCAGGTGTAGTGAGCCTGCTGTTTCATAAACATTCATATGCCTCTCTTGAGCTCACACACTGTAGGTGAATCTAAGCCCGTTGTTTGCACCCCCAGTGCACCAAACAGAATATACAGAATGGGGGAGATTTATCAAAGTGTAAAATATAGACTGGTGTAAACTGCCCACAGCAGCCAATTATAGCTCAGCTTTCAGCTCTGATGAAATTAAAGCTGAGCTGTGATTGGTTGCTGTGGGCAGTTTACACCAGGCTATATTTTAAACCCTTTGATAAATCTCCCCCAACGTTTCTATTTTTTTCCCTCGGAGAAAGATATCATATTGATAAGCGTCTCTCAGATTATCAGAGGATACCATTATATTAGGGGTGCACAAAGTTAAAGACAGATTCACTTTAAGCATCTTTGACTTTTTTAACTTCAGGAAAAACAATGGAAATGCCTACAAGGAATTCATCATGATTTTGTTTCCAAGACAACCCAGAGAAACTAAAAGTCGCGGTACACAAAAGATTTTTGATATATCCCCTACCAATTAATGTCTATGACTGGCCGAAAAAGCTGAAGTCACCTACTGTTTCCACCAATAACATGCAGCAGAGCTGGACTGGGACTGAAATTCAGCCCTGGCATTTGAAAGTGTATAGACCCACTTGCTGATTTGCACAAAAATATGCAAATATACTACTATTTCACTGTGTTTCTAAACTGTGTTAAAAGATAACAATCCCTGCATATGGTGCACTTAACTTTCTGCACATACACATACATATGCATACCTACACATACATAAATACACAACCATATGCACACGGGAGTGCACTGTATGTCTACCTTGGTTTTATGGGTTCCATTTTTAAAGGAGACAAATTCTTGTAACCTTGATGTTGGCTGTCAATAAGGATTCCAGGTTAGCATGCTATTTTCTGACCAATCCTAATGAAGGCAATAATCTATCGGCATCTTAAATTATTAAACTACATACAGTATAGATAGATGGATATGAATTCTTACTAAGAACACATTTCCATAGTAATGCTTTTCATTAATCATATGTGCTGCTGCTGAACAGAACATCTTACTTTCCATTAAACAAAAGGCACAAATATACTCAAAACTACAATCTTCCCCAAAGACATTGTATGGTGGTCCATTCATTTTGTGATATGAAATCATTTAGTAGCTAAACGACAGTTTACAGGATGGGAGCCCCAAATGTCTATTTTATATGCCTGTTCCACAGTAACACTCTTGGTTGACAACCTACATGAATTTCAGTTTCTATGAATTAGACAGCCTTAAAATGTGCGGTACATAGATACAAGTAGGGGATCAAAATTAATTTCTCATCTCCCGAAGGCAAAAACACTCCTCCTCACAAATACCAGTACAAATAGGTTAATATAATCTAGAAAAAAAAAAGTTTCCACAAAATCTTATTGCAGAAAGAATCTTTTTTAACTATAAACTGACAAAACATATAGAGACAAAACATAGAGAAACCTTGCAGCATATTATGCCAGTCAGGTTTTCACACCTTGGAGGGGGAAAAAGTGGACAAAATGGGCCACACAGGAAATGATATCTCTAATCCCAATCATTGCAGCAGCTGTATGTTACAGTTGACATTCACTGCTGATTAAGGTGCATATACGGCAGATGTCATTGCCCGACCATTCTATGTCAATTCTTTTGCTGGATGGCAGAATCTTCCCGGCCATAGAATGGTGTCTATGGCACGGGCAGATATGCGTTCTGCCGCGAGCTGGTATGAGCGACGGAATCCGACGGAACTTTTCTGTGCGTGTGCGTCCATAGTGTGAACCCACCCTAATAGCATTTTTGGTGGAAAATGGCTCCATTTGTGTTTGGAATGGATGGGCTGAAATCATTCTCTGGAGCACTGTATAATTCTTCTGAGCATCCAGCAGCATGTACCAGGAGCTTTATACAGTGCTCCAGGGAACCATATCAGCCCAATTGGGCTGATCGATTGTCTTTAACAGAAAACAAAAACCCTGCATGAGCTTCCCGGTGCCTGGCTCGGATGGTGGCCGCACCCGAGCCAGACACTGGGAAGCTGATAAGGAACTTCAAGCTGCAAAAGTCCCAAATATCTTTATTATGCGGAGTGGCCCCTGAAGATTGCCGCATGTGAAACGCGTAGGACCTTCTTTCATTGCAAGTGGGAAAACTTCCAATAGATACTACTACAGCAAACAAGGAAAGTACCCCTTTGTTTACAAATGAACTTTTTTCAGTGCAATACAAATAATATGTGTATAAAAGGGACATGTGCAAGAAATAGACTATGCAGGATAAATATGCAGTCACTATAAATGCTCAGAAACAAAAAACGCACATAGTGACAAAATAAACGCAATTAAGAGTGTGAACAGACACTTATATGAACTTGTATCAGAAGCCATATCGAATAAAGGAATGAACTTATGGTGCTCGAAATGGTGTATATATAATGAACTGTTGCCAAAATAAGCACAGAGACTATATGTGCAATATTGATATACAACTTGCCGACTATGGTTTCCAAGGTGTACAGGTGATGGCTGCGTGTATGTTTTAACATTTTTGCAATATTGTTATAATTATTAATAAACGTTACGTTTTATACTCCTACTTTTTCTCAGTGAAAATATAAAACTAACAGGAGAATTACAAATACTGGCGAAGTGTATACAGGTCAGTTAATATATATATATATATATATATATATATATACAGTATATATATATATATATATATATATATACTTTTACTTTTATACTATACTGTACTTCTGATTATAATATTATTAGGTGTACTTCTGATTATAAACAACTTTCCATCAATCAAAAGTATGAGCAAAAATAAGAAACTTTGTGACAGTGTACAGTATCTATTACTAAGGTATAACATTTGCCCCTATGACCCTTGTCTAGTATGTTTTAGTAACAAAATGTATTGCGCACATTAAGCCTTCCAGTAACGTTAACCTAGCAGCTTAAATGTGCCCTAAAACTGAACTTGCCATTGCTACGTGCTCTCTATTAGTTTGTTGTCTGGCCAATTCTAGTTCTATAATGGATTCCCTGTTATCATAAATGATAGTTGCCCCTGGCATTGCCTTCTTAACCCCCCCAGCACTCAGTTTTCTTCCTAATTGCACTATATAGGCTGCAATGGGGGCATGACCTCCCACTAACCAAGGGTCAACCATATCCAATCCCTTTTCTGTATGACAAACAACTTGGTGTTGCTCTTCTTGTTTCAGCTCTGAAAAAGAATCTTATGAAATCTGTTGAAAGGTTATGATCTTTGGTGACCTCTAGTGGTGTGAGCCATACTGTTGCCACTCTCTTTCTTCTTAGCAGGACACCTTCAATGTGCCAAGTAAAGGGATTCTGGCCAAAATGATAACTTCATACCCCAACACATGGCAACTGATGATGTATATGTAGGTACCATGATCTGTTTATGGACATATAGTGAAAGACAGCTAAGGGGTTAATCTATTTGTGTCGAGTAAATCAGCACTTGTAATGAGTTCTTTCTGGTTGTAGCGTGGATATGAATTGTCAGATTACATCTCTGGATCAGGCTCACACCTCCCCGCCAGTCACTCTGGATTATCCCTCTTTTGTAGAGGAGATAATTTCTCCTCCATGCCCGTTCAGCACTTTTGTCATTAAAACAGAGCCTGGGGCAGGTACCTTGCGTGGGCTGCAGTAGAAACGATGCCGGCTGAGAACAACCGCAATCTCACAGGTCTGCCTGACTGAGCCCAGGATCTTCTCATGCTTTTCCGCAGTCCACGCTTCTTACATATACAATGTCATCAGTGATTAAACTGGTACAATATTATTCACAGAATATGCAGGAGAAAGACACCGATGGCTCTATACAAGGTCTTACATGGCCTGATGCTGAACACATGTTCTGACCCTTATTAAGAATCTTGATCTGTTTTAAGGGTACATTCACACTGGCTGGAAAAACAGCTTCCAAAACAGCTTAATAATCAGCATCAGAGTTATACAAGTGTTTTTTTTTTTTTAAATACAGGTGATGTAAGCTGCCAAGCTGGGTTGAACATTCTAAGTTAAAGTGTCACTGTCGTGAATTTTTTTTTTTGCAGAAATCAATAGTCCAGGCGATTTTAAGAAACTTTGTAATTGGGTTTATTATCCGAAAAATGCATTTTTATCATGAAAAAGCAGTTTGAAGCTCTCCCCCCTGTCTTCATTGTTCTCCTATGGAGAGAGCTAAAGAAAAGACCAAAACAGGACAACAAAGAGTTAATCTACAAATCCCTCACGGGATATCTCCTGTGACAGTCACCAGTGACCTGTCTGAGCTCGGATTACAGCTGTCACCCAGCTCAGTGCCTGTAATCCTCTGTTATCTGCTTTCTGCTGCCGGCTAACTCCCTCCTTCCTCCTCCCCCCTCCCCTCTCCCTAGAGCAGACAGGGGACGTCTCCTGCAACAAGTCACAATTTTCAGATTTTTCAGAGTGGATGAAAAAGAGGAAGGAGGGGGGGACCTGGGAAAAGGCTTTTTACATGCAGATAATGGCAGATTTGGCTAATAAACCCAATTACAAAGTTTCTTAAAATCGCCTGGACTATTGATTTCTGCAAAAAAAAAAAAAATACGACAGTGACTCTTTAACATGATGTGAATGGGAGTCAATGGGAGCTGAAAATGATAATTTTGGGGCCTTTTTTAAGGTGTTTTTGTTTGTGGCTTTTTTTTTGCACTTATGTTTGGCTTATGTAATCTCCATTAATCTATCCACCAATTGGTACTGTTATGCAGCCAATCCCTGGCCTCAACAGTCAATTACCATAAATGCAGGAAGTGACAGCGGAGGACAGTGGTTTGCTGCATTGTCACATGGCAACACACATTTTACAACTTATCTGGGTTGTTTTCTGACAGAGGAGAGTTATGTAAGTACTACTATTGTTAAGGATGTCTTTTCCGTATTTTTTCTATATTTAGTGAAACTATTACAATATGGCGCTAACCACCTAAGCTTATAGGGGGAGATTTATCAAACATGGTGTAAAGTAAAACTAGCTCAGTTACCCCTAGCAACCAATCAGATTCCACTTTTCATTCCTCACAGCCTCTTTGAAAAGTGAAAGGTAGAATCTGATTGGTTGCTAGGGGCAACTAAGAAAAGTTAGAAAAATCTCCCTCATAGAGTAAACACCAGTGCTATGCAAGTAACTCTTTTCATACCTCAGCCAATGAAGTACTGACACAAGCCTTAGTAGAAGAAGTATATATATATATATATATATATATTAAGTGGCTGTCATCTTTAAATATAGGAGATCCATATTAACCATTAGTGTGTTTGTGTGGTTACTAAGTGTATATTATAAATTTATAACTGGTAATTTGGAACAGACAGTCAATATGACAGCACTGTTAGGGTGCATCTATATCACTACTACAGGGGAAGTGTCCTGCCAGACAAGGCTTCTCCCAGTAAAGTTACTTAGTGTGGGTACCTGGAGATAGATTCTAAATTAATCTCTCTCTTATAAGATAACCACTTTAATACTTAATATTGGTGAAAGGGTTAATGGTGGTGGGGTAGGCCAAGAACAGGTATCTTAAATGTATTACAATCTAAGGCTATGTTCACACAGTTTTTCTGGGTTTAATTTGAGCCATAAACAGATGAAAAACAGACAAAAATAAAAAATCAGCTGTAAAAAAAAAAAAAAAAAAATTTTTTTGTTTTTTGCTTTTTATCCATTTTGTAAAGTAATTTACAGTTCAAAATAATAGCCCTATTTCACGGAACGATTATCGTTCATAGACTCGCTCAAACGACCGCTCGTTAACGAGCACTTAACGATTTTTTTAAGCAAACGATAACACATAATACGTGTGGGAACGTAAACGATATCTGTAGTGAAACAATTTTATTGCGGTCGTTACATCGTTACATGGTCATTTAAAACGTTCGTCGGGGTGAGCATGTAGGTGGGGAAATGTAGGTAGACATTTCAAGAAAGACTGAAAGATTCTTTATTCAACGAAAAGATTAGTGAATTATTGTTGAAAGACCAACGATTTTTTTTTCGACATGTGAACAACTCAACAACGATTTCTTAGTTGTTGTTCGCTCGTTACAGCTATTCCACAGAACGAATATTAACAAGCGGTCGTTTGAGCGAATTTATGAACGATAATTGTTCAAAAAGGTTCCGCGGAATAGGGCCTTAAGCCTCAGACTTATTGCCTTAGGCTATGTTCGCACATATAGATGCATTTTGGGGGAAGGGTTATTGATGCAATGGTTTGCAAAGTGCTATGTAAACAGGAAAACAAGCAGAAGCAGAGTATCATATCAAGGAATGAGTAACATCACAAAATAAGCCCTGTCCTATGCAATGACCTGCTGCTCTGCTGGAGGCAGCACTGTGATCATAGTAATAACACAAATATGGACACAAGGCACAGATGGAAACCTGGGGTTCCCTTTAAGGTACAAAGTGCATCCTCTGGCAGAGAAGCTCAGGTTGTATGCCCATAATCCAGACTCTGTCCCTTTCATAAACTTCATCTCAATTATTGTGTTCCGTCTTAGTCTCACTGCTGCTTGAGACAGAATTTCCCTAACAACAGACATTGAACAGCAGTTTGCAGGGAAGTGAGCCACCAAGTGGTGAATAATATTTTTTGTGACAAATGTAGAAATCCAAAAATATGAACATGGGAGCTCACAATGACTGTCAAATGGAAGGAACTTGTCTGAAACAACAGTGACCAGTTAAGGCATGTACTTTGTTTGGCACAACTCTAGACTGACTCATTGTTTGAAATAAAAAGCAAATTAGTAAATGTGGGACTGTGTTTCCATTTACTATGTTACTGCAATCTTTATTATGTCTCTGAGCAGAAGACACAAGCTGCTATAAAACAGGTAGGCTACAGAAATAGTGTAAGGAGTTTGCTCCCCCTACAGCTTCCCTGTTCCCTCTACTCATCCATACTATCAGTATATTATGGAGTTATCAATTATATCTTATATCTTATAGGCTTACCAGATGTGAACCAACATTGGAATCATTCCATCTGCGTTAGTGATTCTGCTGCCATCAGAAACCGACAGAAAACAAGCATCTTTTTTTTCTTCCTTGCCAGATGTGTTTGTTCCACTTTAAGACAAGCACGAGTGTTAAATATTTGCTTGTAGAATAGATTTTAGCTGTGTGGGCTTCTACTTAAAATTCAAGCCGTGAAGTGGAGTTTGGAACTGAGGTAAATGTAGTCCTGTAAATGTAGTCCTGTGAGTTCCTTATCTGCCAACTGACAAACCTCAATTTACATGACAATCTGTGCTTTTAATCCAAGCAAAGAGCGTTCAGTCTCTTACGCAAACCAGTTGTGAGACAGAATATTATAGCACACGTTGATCATAGATTTTGGCTGAGAGTCAGTGTACACGTTTTATCTTTGCCTAGGGTGGAAACTAGATACATGAATTAAGAAAAAAAAAATCCCCAAACTTGTTTTTACGATTAATGGAAATCAGCTGCAGCCATAACCCGCAATTACTCTGCTACTGCAATAGCGATTTTAATGGTGTGAGAGAGTGTTCCCCATCATTATTGTCTAAGCAGCAATGATCAGCTATCAAGGCAACATCTGTCACCCTGCAGTGTGTCCCCTGGCACTGAACCCTCTGCTGCTGACCACTCAGTGCTCTGACTTGGTCTCTGTAAATGAATACTGCAGAAATAAGGAAGAAACTCACTGCAGCCATTTAGAAAGAATACTTTATGACGCCATTTGTAGTCTCACATACAGCTTAGGGGTTATAGTCACACATAGGGTATGCTATGATGAATGAATGTGTTTCAGACTGTCTTCAATCTTAGCTTTACTACATATATTTAACAGAATTATATTGTTCAGTGTGTAGACAGGGTTTCTATGCATTAGAGCCGGGATGGAAAAACTTCGGCCCTCCAGCTGTTGCAAAACTACAATTCCCATTACAGATCCCTAGCGGCATGTCAGTTTTGTGTGGCTGCTATTCATTGAATAGCGGCTGCACTGAACTGTCAGTTCACACAATGGAAAGTGAGGCTCTGGACGCACTTTCCATTGTGTGCTATGGTGAATTGGGATGTGGGCGCACACGGTACCGGCCCGGATTATCTATACAGACACCGGCCATTCTGTGACACGGCCGGGGCACAAAATGGCCAGTGTCTTACAGCATGTGAATGCAGCCTAACTCTGTTATGCATACTATAGAAATTCCAATGGACACAGGACACATTGGCTCATTTCAGTACATTTTGCAGAGGAAATATATATTTCCAACTGAAATAAAAACTATCTGACTTGTAACCAGTGCAGAAATTCTTTACAAACACAATCTGATATGTTAAAGGGGTACTCTATATTTTTCTTTCAAATCAACTGGTTTCAGAAAATTATATAGATTTGTAATTTACTTCTATTCAAAAATCTCAAGTCTTCCAGAACTTATCACCTGCTGTATGTCCTGCAGGAAGTGGTGGATTCTCTCCAGTGTGACACGGTGCTCTCTGCTGCCACTTCTGTCCATATCAGGAACTGTCCAGAACAGTAGCAAATCCCCATAGAAAACCTTTCCTGCTCTGGACAGTACCTGACATGGACAGAGGTGGCTGCAGAGAGCACTACGTCCTGCAGGACATGCAGCAGCTGATAAGTACTGAAAGGCTTAAGATTTTTAAATAGAAGTAAATTACAAATCTATATAACTTTCTGAAACCAGTTGATTTGAAAGAAAAAGATAGAGTACCCCTTTAACATAGACTGTATATAAAGAATTTCTGCCCTGGTTACAAGTCAGATAGTTTTGTAGTTTTGATAGATTTGAGAAAAAGAAAAAAGATTTTCGTTGGATAACCCCTTTAATACCATGGTAATAGACTTATTTGGGCATAATATTCATTCGGCTTGATCTCTACCTAATGTAAGAGACAGCTGATTGAGTCATTGAATAATAAAACCTACTGCACAAATAGACGTTAAATCGCTTATTCAGCTCTGCTACATCTATGTATATGTATGCTTGGCAATACTGTTCTTCAAGTTCTTCAACTCAATTATTTACTGTAGGTAACGAAAACATAATGTACAAAATTCAATGTAACCAGATCAATTCACCTCTATATGTGAATACATTCTCTGATCCAATAAGGTTCTTATCTGCTATAGAATGTGTCCCAATGTCCACAACAGATCTCAAAATGGTCAGGTTTGACTTGTTTAGCAAATCCCCTGGGATTTCTCAGAAACCACACAAATACTGTATACAGTCATTTCTGTCCTGCTTCAAAACACTGTATACTTGACATCCGGTATATGGTGTTTCAGAGTGCTAAAAAGTTGCAATTTGTCTTCTTGATTTCGCACAACAGTCTCCTATTGAGGCTTACAATACACATAGAATAGACTACTGAAAGACTCAGCAGGCAACTGTTTTGCAGAACAGGAAGTCAATAGTGTAGGAAAAATGGATTCCCCTTTGCCATTTTATTATAGTACATAGTGTCAGAATCTGTATGGAAACTGTGATGTTTAACAGCACACGTAAAACAAATTGTCTTTCTGATGTCGCTGGTGTCTAAGACTTTCTTATTACCATATTTTCTTTCTAGAGAAATGTGCATTTACTCCACAAATGAAAACGCTATACAAAAAGCAAAAGGGCCTTTCTTCATATTCAGGTAGTAATTTGTCAGTCTGCTTCACATTTATATACACGTTTTACCATTTGTTGCTGTAGACAGTGAAATATAAGGCACGGATCTTTTACCTGCATTACTTCAAGTGCAATCTAAAATTGCCTTGTATAACACATATAAGGAAAAATAAAAATACGCCTCAGGCCTCCTTCCACACATTTTTTTCTATGCTTTTTACCTATGTAGACAGAAAAGCCATGAATTTCAAGGGTTTTCCGTAGCCTTCTTTATGGGCGTTTTCACTTTTGTTTTGATACATTGCCAATAGGCATTTCTACAGGTGTTTTTATTTTTTTTATAGAAGCCAAAGGGGGACAAATATAACAAAAATAAGACCTTACTTAAAGTATGCTATGTCTTTAAAATAAATGCCACAGACCCCAAAAATGTAAAAAATTAGATTAAAAAAAAATGCAATTCTTTATTGCAGTTTTTGGAGAAGTAGGTTCTTTTGTGCAAAACCTCCTTTTCCTTATGATGAACTCTTCAGAATGACTTCAAAAACTACATAAAAATACAGCAAGGCAGCATATGTAAAAACCCTCTAAATGTCATTTTTGCTCCGATTATATTCACTTTAGTAGGAGCTGCACTGCAGTTTTTTGGCACCATGACTACTCAATTTATGGAGGGTTCCGGCTCTGTACTAAGTGTTAATTTCTGGCATTGCAGCTCTGCAGAACAGCTGATGATAGGGGTGCTGGGTGCAGGCACCCAGATGTTCAGCTTTTGATCTCATTCTTCACTTGGGCCTCTGCACATCACCATTTTTCCTGTTAGGTATTATACATTTGTGATATACACATTTTATATGGACATATCATACATTTATTGCAACGTCTTTTAGGATGTTATGTTATCCCTTATTGACTCCTGGTCATACCTTACTGTAGTGGTTTCTGCCTTTGGGGGGAATTCAGTTTATTTTTGTAGTGTCCTGTATTTAATGTAATAAATCATTTTGATATTTTAGTTTCTCCTTAATAAGAGCACCATAAAAGGTACTGAGAATTCTGGGAGGAAATATATGCAAAGCAGCTTTATGGTACCACCTTGTAGAGGCGGCTTTATGGTACCACCTTGTAGGGGCAACTTTATGGTACCACCTTGTAGGGGCAGCTTTATGGTACCACCTTGTAGGGGCAGCTTTATGGTACCACCTTGTAGGGGCAGCTTTATGGGACCACCTTGTAGGGGCAGCTTTATGGTACCACCTTGTAGGGGCAGCTTTATGGTACCACCCTGTAGAGTCAGCTTTTACATATATCTTTTTCCGAGAACTCTCAGTGGAGCATGAATGGCCTATAAGGCTCCACATGCCTCTTAGGAAGCTTTCCTAAAGGAGAAACTTCAGTGCCCAGAAACAGATCCATCTCTGACCTGATGAGGGGCAAGGACCCTTGAACAGCTGTCTACTGATGGATCCCTTATCCTTTGGGGAAGTTCTGGATTGGCTTATTCCCAGTCATGTCCTGAAGCTTATTAGAAGAGCCAAACTAGAGGATAGCACCAGAGTGCTGCTTTCCATGTCCTTCTTCCTCCATATTCCCTTCATTTGCTTTTTGCGTTGCATTATACTGGTGCCCACTTCTGTTGATCTTTGAGGCTGGGTTCACACTACGTATATTTCAGTCAGTATTGTGGTCCTCATATTGCAACCAAAACCAGGAGTTGATTAAAAACACAGAAAGGATCTGTTCACACAATGTTGAAATTGAGTGGATGGCCGCCATATAACAGTAAATTACTACCATTATTTTAATATAACAACCGTTGTTTTAAAATAGCAAATATTTGCCATTAAATGGCGGCCATCCACTCAATTTCAACATTGTGTGGACAGATCCTTTCTGTGTTTTCAATCCACTCCTGGTTTTGGTTGCAATATGAGGACCACAATACTGACTGAAATATACGTAATGTGAACCCAGCCTGACTCTGAAAATTGACACAGGAATAGAACCTGTATTCAAGGTAATATCCTGTAAACGAAATCAATGACGGGGCAAACCTTCCTCTCAGTTTATTGCAAAGTACCAGTCCAGATAAAACGTGTACCTATGAAGTATTGTATATCCAATGCAGACATGAAGCACTAAAGGGAACTGCAGGTACATTAAGGCACAGAATATTACTAGAGTACAAATAAAGCTGAAATACAATCTGACAGTGACAGCTAAACCCATTCATTCTTGGCATCAGTGGGGACTCAGCTGTCACATGGGAGACATGGGGGTAGATGAAACTGTTATAGGGTGACTGGACAAAGGAAAGAGCATGGGTAGCACAAATATTAACTGTTGAATACTGGGTTAAGATTTTAGACTCCAAAAGCAATTCTCAAGAGATCTGCAGGGATTGCAGTGATAATAAGATATTTACGGTGGTCAACGTCCATATAGAAGCCACTAATAGAAAGTGCATACTAGTCTTAGTTTTTAATCTGGATGATGCTATCACCAGTGCTCCATTAATTTGTTTCCATCTCATCTTCCAGAATAAAGCTACAAGACTGATTGAACGCTGCACTGTAATCGTGATTTGTAATGCTACCCTGCTAAACCACACTGTGTGTAAGAGGAAAGCAGCCGAGGAGAGATTTGCACCCACACAGATGACGACACAGCAGCATCTGAGGAGGAGAGGGGAGTGAGCAGGGATCCCTGTGATATTATTTCAGCTCTAGGGCAAGCTTGCAGGAATTATCCTGCTGTGTTCCTGTGCTGCTTCTTACAAGCTCTTGTCATCTTTCCCTCCAATCCTCTCATGGTTTTATGTAACTGTTTAAAAATTGACCAGGCTTCTTATCCCTGACTTAGCAGGGACGTGTCTGTACATCCCATCTGCCAGAAAGGCCTGGAAGGATTCCCCAGGAAAACACAGAAGTGATTGTAAATTGAAAGCTGTGCCATGTGCTCTGAGTAACGCTCAACTGAGTATGAACTGATTACAATGTAAGGCACAGAGGCGCATGACAAGTCGCTACCAACTATAGAGAATAGCACCACCACTTCATATATGTACTGTACCAGCGAAGTCCTAGGCTGGAGTTTCTGGACCCAGGGCCCCATACCTACCATGTGCCATTCATGATACTGGAGCCCCCTCAGACACCAGGCAGCAAGCATAAAATTGTCCAAGCATAAAATTGTACACATAAACATTAGACATAGCTGAACATCAATGCGTGCTGTATGGAGAAAGAGGGGTACTTTTAGACAGCTCTTGCAGCAGCTTATGTCTCCCATGCAATAGAGTTGGGGAGTTAAAATTCAACATGCTTAACCCCCTGATATGATCTGTTGAGGTGATGCCACAATACATTTTATACAGTCTGGCTGACTTTAGTCTGAAAAGTAGAGGGCCCTTAAAGTGACACTGTCACCTCCTTTTTGCATTCTGACATCTCTACACAGGTGAAAAGGGTAAATTTAGCGCTTTTCATACCTTATTTTATATCATACGTCATGGTGCTTGTTCAAGTAAAAAGTCATCTTTTATCAACTGCAGATTGAGTTAAGTGGACGGGGCCTCGCGGCATTAGCGCCACTTAGCCCCGCCCACAATGCCACAGTTGGCCCCGCCCTCTCGGCGGCCATTGGAACAGGCTGGCCGAAAGGTCTAGACCCCATCCCCTTTACGTCGGCCAACCAATGGGCATCAAGGGGGCGGGCCCAATGGTACCGTTGTGGGCGGGGATAAGTGGCGCTAATGCCGCGAGGCCACGCCCACTTAATACAATCTGCAGTTGATAAAAGGACACTTTTTACTTGAACAAGCACCATGACGTATGATATGAAATAAGGTATGAAAAACGCTAAATTTACCCTTTACACCTGTGTAGAGATGTCAGAATTTAAGGGGTGACAGTGTCGCTTTAAAGTAGCACTCTGCTTTATTTCTTGTTATTTATTGGGGTCCCAGTCTTTGCTGCAGCGCAGCATTATTCTAGTCCTCAGACACTGTTCAGATCCTGCTGTTTCCTACATCCTGAAGTGTCTGACAGCATGTGTGCCACTGCTGTGTCTTATGTATGCAGGTCGCTATTATTATATAGTGTATATGCTCTGGGCTGAAAATCGCATTCTGCACTCCCACCACTAGATGTCACTTTAGACTTTATGCACAGCCGAATCACTGCCGCCGTCCCCCCTCTGCCGCATCATAACTGTGCTCAGCCGCGATTGGCTGAGCACAGTTATGCTCAGCCAATCGCGGCTGAACGGCTGATGACCGGAAATCAGTGTCAATAAAACTGTGGTCACATACAAACTGATTGAAACAATAGGTAATTTTCTGCTGACATTCCCTTTAAATCACTTCAAGGACTAGAGGTGAAAAGTAAAGTAAAACGTTGCAGTTGAAGACACTGGGCTAGGCGATTAGATAAGAGAAAGTCATCCTATGACAGACACCAGAAGGTGCTTCTCAGGTCTTACAGTACTGTACCACTGGGCTTTGTGTTTGGAGGAGAGTTGAAGCTTTTATTTCCTCTGTGGGACTATGTCATTTGTACTTTGTGATAACTCATGGACCTAAGATAACACTGTCTTATTTTCCTGCAGCCTCATGTACAACCAAAGATAACACAGTCCTGATAGCCCAAAGATTTGTGACAAATTACAAACTTGCTATCTCTAACAGTGCCAGGCTCCGTACATCTGCGGCGGGATTTTCAGGAATAGTTCCATTAGACGGGGCATATACAGTAGGTTAATACCAGTTATGTCTTCCAGTTATGTCGCTTATGTAACAATAGCCAAAAACAGCTCGGTAGACAGAAAATCTATTTCTGCAACCTATTTCATACAGTACAGACAGAATCCAATGTTCCCTGCTGCAGTGAACATCCTAGTAGCATTCGTGATTGTGAGTGAAAGCAGAATGTCAGCACAACCTGTGCACATACGGAATAATGGACAAATGTGACTGCAGCTAGTGCAAGAATGAGCAATCTCAGCAGTCTGCACAAATGCAATGGAATTCTGAAGTATGGAGATAGACACAAATGGATCCTTCACTGGGTGAGAGAAAGAGAAGACCATATGCCCTTTTATACCAGCGATAGCATCTGATGCTTATGTCTGCTGACAGCCAGTGTCAGCACCTTATGCTCTGAATGTACAATCTTACTTAAATTACTACATTGCCTCACACAGATATTGAACATACAGAGGCTGAAAAAGATACTTGTACATTATATTGTGATATCATAAAGCAAACTGCTGTACAAGTCTGTATTTTTATTAAATACATCAACCTATTGGACATACTTTCTATGGTTGCATTTAGCTGTCTATATTATGGCTACAGAAATTGTACTGGAATGAAATTAGATCAGCATTGGGTTCATAGTCGGACTGGGGTACCTTGGGCCTGCCAGGGAATTTGATTCTACATACACCAGATATAACCAGTGGCAAACCTTTCACATTACTATAGCGACTTTGCACAGAGCTGTGTATGTGACCAGCAATGCTAGCTCACTGCTAGTAACTTGTCAGTCACTCTATGCAAACAGCATAACGTGCCACTTAAGTTTCTAGAAAAGAGAAGTCCCATGAAACTAACAAAAGTAAGGCAGGCAGGCGGGTGCGGGAACATAATAAAGAAAATATATACTTACCAGTCCCCGTGCACCTGTGGTGCTTCCTTGAAGTGTACCTGTTGTTAAACCTAAATCAACAGTAGATGTGGAATAAAGCAAATTTGCAATTTACATTCATTCTAAACACATGAAGTCCCATGTTTCCTAGATCATCTGAACCCTCACAGATAAGACGGCCATTTGATTGACAGACAAATTGAGCTGTAACTCTGGGTACAGGTTAGACTTCATGTGTTTAGTTTTTTTGTTTTTTTTTTCAACCAGCACAAGACTGAAAATCTGCCTTCAGGAGACTGGACCTGGATTCCGGTAAGTAGAGCTTTGTTTTACAGCATGATAACAACAAAAAATTATGAATGAATGTAAATTGCAAACTTGCTTTATTTCACATCTACTGTTGATTTTGAATTTTAAAATTATAACAATAGTGACACTTTAGCGACAATGTCACAGACCGGCTGATGGATCGCCTGCTCAGCCAATCAGTGACTGGGGCGGGACACCGCTGCAGTCACTGACTGGCTAAGCGAGCAATCCATCAGCCAGTCCGTGACATTGCAGCTGGTGACATACATGGAACGCGACTGAAAATGACTTCTGGCGGCTCTGGAACAGACCCAAAAGCGGTGCTACAGGGGCAAGGGAACTGGTCAGTATGCTTTCTTTATCTTCCCACACCCTCCTGCCTGCCTGTCATTCATTAGTTTCACAAGGCTTCCCTTGTCAGCTATAATTCATCTTCTAAACTGCTGACACTGTTAGATGCTGTTAGGTCAAAAAGACACATGGTACCTTAAAGCGACTCTGTACCCACAATCTGACCCCCCCAAACCACTTGTTCCTTCGGATAGCTGCTTTTAATCCAAGATCTGTCCTGGGGTCCGTTCGGCAGGTGATACAGTTATTCTCTTAAAAACAACTTTTAATCCTTCAGCGCTGTGTCTAACGGCCGGGGCTTACATTTGTATATGCATTAGGCTGGCACCACCTCTTTGTCCTTCCTCCCCACCCTCCTCATCATTAGGAATGATCCAGGAACATTTACTGCTGTTTGAGCTTTGCACAGGTGTCTTAACGATCCAGCCCATGTTCATTATGCACACAGGTGGGGAATAGGAAGCAATCTGCCTGGAGCATTCCTAATGATGAGGAGGGTGGGGAGGAAGGACAGAGAGGGTGTGCCAGCCTAATGCATATACAAATGTAAGCCCCGGCCGTTAGACACAGCGCTGCCGGATTAAAAGTTGTTTTTAGGACAATAACTGCATCACCTGCCAAACGGACCCCAGGACAGGTCATGGATTAAAAGCAGCTATCCGAAGGTACAAGTGGTTCGGGGGGGGTCATATCACTTTAAATATAATTGTCTGTGCCTCCATAGCATAGAAATGCTTTTTGATGAAACCCCAGGTTACTATATAGAGGCAGTGAGTGAGCGGGGGACAGGCACGTGCAGCAGTGCTGGGGGATTATATGTCATCCTGGAGCTGCTAAACAGGGAGGCCCACCTACTGCTCAGGGGCCCACCAAGGGGTGGGGCCCACCGGTGGATTCCCCTGCTCCACTGTGGGACAGTCTAAGCCTGATTAGGTTTCTATGGTGAATTACCTTTACTTCAGAAAACGGCTGGAAGGAAAAGGACAGTCTAACTATTAAGGCCCCCATATACTTCAATAAAAAGTTGGCCAAATCCTCCAAATTTGGAGGGACCAGCTGACTGTGTAAAGTGTGTGGGGGCTCCATGACATAATCTGTTAGAGAAGCATTAGGTATTTTGCATT
This sequence comes from Dendropsophus ebraccatus, assembly GCF_027789765.1. NCBI lineage: Eukaryota > Metazoa > Chordata > Amphibia > Anura > Hylidae > Dendropsophus > Dendropsophus ebraccatus. Next base: position 49,241,969 of record NC_091463.1, read on the forward strand.
GCAACTGTTAAATCCTTTTGTTTTCAGAGAGATAAGCCACCACCGGAGCTCTCTGGCAATGGCTTACCCATCCTCTCTTGAAGCCCCTATTCCACGGGTCGTTTAAAGGAGCAATATCGTTCGTATTCGGCCGATATCGGCCGCTATGAACGATATTCGTCCCGTGGAATAGAGTGCAACGATCAGCCGACATCGTTCATGTCGGCTGATCGTTGCAGTCGCTTGTTTTTCAACATGTTGAAAAACAAGCGACTGATATAGCAGCGATCTGCTCCCGTCGCTCCGTTGAATAGGAGCGTCGGCAGCAGATGCTGCTATATCCTATGGGCTGCCCGGACGATCAGCGATCCTCCGAGCAGCCCCTCCCGCACTCACCCGCTCGCTGCAGCCGCGTTGAATAGCGGCGGCAGCGGGCGGGGAACGAGGAGCAAACAAGCGCTAATATCGCTCGTTTGCTCCTCCAAACGACTCGTGGAATAGGGGCATTACTAATGCCCCTATTACACGAGTCGTTTGGAGGAGCAAACGAGAGCTATTAGCGCTTGTTTGCTCCTCGTTCCCCGCTCGCTGCCGCCGCTATTCAATGCGGCGTCAGCGAGCGGGTGAGTGCGGGAGGGGCGGCGGGGAGCTGCTGGGGGGGCTGCCCGGGGGATCGCTGATCGTCCGGGCAGCCCATAGGATACAGCAGCGCCTGCTGCCGATGCTCCTATTCAACGGAGCGACGGCAGCAGATCGCTGCTATATCAGTCGCTTGTTTTTCAACATGTTGAAAAACAAGCGACTGCAACGATCAGCCGACATGAACGATGTCGGCTGATCGTTGCACTCTATTCCACGGGACGAATATCGTTCGTAGCGGTCGCTTGTCAGTCGCTTGTTTTTCAACATGTTGAAAAACAAGCGACTGCAACGATCAGCCGACATGAACGATGTCGGCTGATCGTTGCACTCTATTCCACGGGACGAATATCGTTCGTAGCGGCCGATATCGGCCGAATACGAACGATATTGCTCCTCTAAACGACCCGTGGAATAGGGCCTTGAGGACACACACATTTTGGCACTGCCAAACAGTAATGTGTACAGGGAGATCAGGAGAAATAGCTGTTAGGCCCCAAACTACTCATGATATATGTCCACCTTTGCATCAATAATATGGTCCATAGACAGCCCACTGAAATTGACCTGATGTCATAGCTGCAAGGTCTTGTTTTTGCCAACACATGGTGTGCCATGCAGCAATATCAGTGATCTGTTCCCACACAAGTAATGCTTCCATGGGGGATACCTTCTAACATAGCATAACTGTATAATGGCGCATGCCATGGTTCTACATTATTGACATCTGGAAATTGGAGGCACAGAAGTCTATACATAAGGCTCTAAATATGGCTATATACAATTTAGAGGTTTTATATATATATATATATATATATATATATATATAGAGAGAGAGAGAGAGAGAGAGAGAGAGAGAGAGAGAGAGAGAGAGAGAGAGAGAGAGAGAGAGAGAGCTATGTGTATGCTGGTCATAATTCTACCTAAACATCCCTGGCTTAAAGGTAAGCTCTAACATCAGCAGAGCCATCAGCACCCAGCTTTTGTTTAATAAAGAGATAATGGCCATGATGTCCTTCTGCCTTCTTTTTGCCTGATGGTACAGACCAGCTAAGAGATGACACACAGACAAACGCACATCTCTGGGTGCAAAGCTATTCCTCTGAAAATTCTCATTCATTTCATCAGCTCACGTCCTCTATGTGCTGGTGCAAATGACTTGATCTGAACTTGTGCCTGGACTATAATGAAATGCAGGCAGCAACAAGCCTATGGATTAAGCAATTTAGCTGTGTGATGCTATTTTTATCTCGCAGTGAAATATAGGAAGGCTCTTATTTTACCCCTATGACATTCCATCAGCTCGAGAAAAGAAAATGCAAATATGAAAGAGAACATTTTTTAACACATGAATTTCCAATGTGAATCGGAGGTACTTTCTATATTTTTAGACAATGTGAGTGTTCCTGTATTATGAGAAGGACTGCAGGTAGTATAAGAGTATATTCCCCTTGAATGGGGTTGTTCTGGCAGCAAACACATGGATTTCATGCAAGCCCTATTCACATAAATAGTTGGGCACAAACCATTAAAGGAATAAAGCTAAAGCCATGGTGTAAGGGAATGTTCACACTGAGTAAATGTGGTGGATTTCTCTGCCATGGAATCCCGCCTGCCTCAGTGTCATCCAGTCTGTCAATGGGAGGGCTTGTGCGCCTCCGCTACCACCGCTCTTCGCGCAAAGAATTGACATGTCAATTTTTTGTGCAGAGAGTGGCTAGATCGGAGGTGCGTCTCCGGTAATATGACAGCCTCCATAATAATAGCTAAAATGAATTGAAAAAAATACAATCAGAAAATATACCACAAAAAAAAAGGTAAGAAAAATAGAATATGCTTCATTATGTTTTACTGATCAGTAAAAAAAAAAAAAGAGGTGATACATTCACTTGACTGCCTCTTTGTACTTGAATCTTGTTTTCTTGTGCTAGGGATGTTGTATTGTGGCAGAAGCCCTACAAAATCTTTCTGTGCCGCAGGATCCAGTCGGCAGTATTTGCTATGCAGGTAGCTTATAATAATGCTGCCAGGTAGACACAAGCTGGAAGGAGGCAGTGATTCCTCAGCATTGCAGTACTCCCCAGGTTATTAAGACACGGTGGGGGAAGGGGGGGGGGGGGCTATATCCAAGCAATAACTGAACTGAAACTTCACTGAAATTCATATGAGCATGACACTGACGAAAAGCCTATTAATTATGCAAGAGTATTGTAAGGCTGGGAGGGGAACTGCAATCTTATTTTACTTACAATTTAGTGTAGGCGCTGGCACCCTGCAGATGAGATAGCTTAAAGGCAACATGCCTGATTCTTCTTTTTCCTCCCATCAGGGGAGAGTCAGGATACCCTCATACATATACATATATTATTTAGTCACTCACAACATACACACATTAAATCACCCTTTAAAAGACACAAAGGCTACTGCAAACACCAGTGCCGACATGTGCATCTTCAGACGTCAAAAGCATGAGATTAGGTACACACTGCATTTTTGCTGGCCGTTGAATGTAAATGTTTTAAGGAAAGAAACGGATGGCTAAAACGGATGCAGCTGGACGCCACACAGCTAAGAGATGACACACAGACAAACGCACATCTCTGGGTGCAAAGCTATTCCTCTGAAAATTCTCATTCATTTCATCAGCTCACGTCCTCTATGTGCTGGGGCAAATGACTTGACTTGAATGTAAATGTTTTAAGGAAAGAAACGGATGGCTAAAACGGATGCAGCTGGACGCCACACAGCTAAGAGATGACATAGAGACAAACGCAGTATGTAGAGAATGACGGAGAGTCCAGCGCTCCGTCACTCTCTATGAGCATTGGACTCATCTCTCGTGTGCCGGGCTGCAGTGGCTGATATCTCCGGGACCCGACCGGATCCAGAAGCGGGACCCGGCGGGATCAGGTCAGTATAGGGGGCTGTAGCGGGGTTCGGGAGCCTGTCACCCCGGCACGGGGGGGTGACAGGTTCCCTTTAAGTAGATAAACCAGAGGTGTCTGACAGCATCTTTCTCCCCTCTCCCAGTTTAGAACACCAGCACATACATAGATAAATCTCCATAAATTGTGCTCCAGTAATAAATCATTTACTAATGACAGAGAATATTGGTTAGTATTTTGCAGCAGTATTTGTAAAATTTGTAAAACCATTAAGAGAAAGAATATTAGATAGGTTTCATCTTTATTTTAGACCAACCTGGGTTTACAATAAGAATACTAACCAATATGGCCTATAGGCATATGTGCTTGTGTGTCTGGTTAAAGACATCCAGCATATTATCTAGGTTATCTTTTAGAATATGTATTTGTACACTAATATCTTCCTTTATATAGTCTTTTTATCATATTTATGAGCTGTTGCTTTAAAGCTGGGATGGGGAAAGCTAAAGCTTTGGCTGTCCAGGCATGATGGGAATAGTAGTTTTGCAACAGCTGGAGGGCCGAAGGTTCCCCATCCCTGCTTTAAAGCAACCTCATGGATAAAACCTTGGGAAACCTTGGGAATTGTTCTGGGATCTGCAATCTGATCACAATGTACAAATATATGAACGGACAGTATAGAGATCTTTTTAGTGATCTTTTCTACCTACAGTATACCTATACTAAGATATTAGAAAGGAAATACTAAAAAGACAAACTAGATGGACCCAGTTGTCCTTTTCTGATGGCAATCTTCGATTTTTATGACCCTCATTTTTCAACCGTATCAACTATATTTTGCACCTGATTTATTGTAATGAGTGGCAAAATCCACAGAACGCGCTGCTTCTTGGTACATATAGTTTTTCATTTTTCTGGATTCTGCTGTGAATTGTTATGAGTGTGACCACTAATAAGAAAGAAGCTAGAGCAAAAAATGGGTCAAAAGGCAAATGTCTTTTCTCCTACTTAGGCCAGAAATGAACTTCATCTCTATTGAATTGGGATATGGGCACACATCCCAATTCACCTTAGCACACAATGCAAAGTGCGTCCGGAGTCGCACTTTCCATTGTGTAATTTGACAGGTCTGTGTGGACGCTATTCAATGAATAGCAGCCGCAAAAAACTAACATGTCAGTTTTTCCTGTGGCCGGTTGGAATCCTGGACAGAGTGTATACTATGTGTATAAACTCCATCCAGGATTCCCTCTGACTTCTATGCAATGTATATTTTGTATTAATCACGGCCATTGTTGCAATTTGCAACTACGCCCATGATTAATTCAAAAGATATATTGTGTGAACTTAGCCAAATGTTGTGAAGAAGGAAGCAAACAACCATCCCTCCTACAACAGGATGGGGAATGATGCGACGCAACACCAAGGGGACTGGGGCTCTATTTTATTATTATTACCCCCTGGTTGCAAACAAGCCAAACAACGAGATGCAATCACATTAGTCCCTCAACTTACTGTACCAATGTATATTAACAAATTCCTTGCATTACATTAGAGGCGTATTGTGTTTTCAGCCTCTTCTGTATGAACATTCTTAAATATAAAAAAATCCTTTGTGATTGAATATTTTAGGAGACAGAAGGAAACCGAAAACACATAGAAAACAAAACATTGTGTGGTTTGGTTCAATCAATTCTAAATCTATTGAAGAATATAGCTAAGCTCCTTGAATCCCATTTAAAAAAAGATTATATATTATTCCAATAATATAGTGAGTACTCCTATTTACTCGGGAATAGAAAGAGACTAAATCTCTAAAACAAATCAATTTTCTTTTTAAGACATGAAACTTCTATCATATTAATATAAACCTGTACACCTTTTAGAAGCTGCTAGAAAGCTTCCATGGGATCATTTTGCAAATTCTTCCATTTGCTAGATAAATACTTGAGAATAATCATAGTACAATTATGTCTGTCTTTGAGTTAAAGATAGACTAAAACGCTTTGACAATAGTAATGCCTTCTTATATCCCAAGGTAAAGATGCTGACAAAAAGAAATATTTCATTGCATTTTCCTCTTCGTATATAAATCCGACAGATTTAGTATTTCTGGTTTTAGTATTTAGTATTTCTATTTTATCTGTTTTCTGTAAGACCATTACATTAATGTGGCCAATTTACAGCACCATACTAGCACTGAGCTGTCTGAAGCCATAATACAGAACCCACAAACTTCTATGGGTCATATTATATCTCAGTATGGTATACAGGTGTTTTTTCTGTCTAATTCTGCCATGTACATGAGGTCTAATTCTTGTTATAGCCATTCTGCGCTCATCAAATGTACAGCACATTGAAAATATGGCTATACTTTACCTTTACTTACTGTGACCAAAGCCTAAAGGTAATATGTCACCTTTTCTTTTTTTTTCTTTTTTGAATGATCAGAGCCAGGTACTAATCTATCTACTGATGTCTCCTTTTATTTTTATTTTTATTCTGTCTGATAGGGAAATCACTACCGGAAAGTAATCTGTACAGAAAAAGAAGTGTCAGCCTTTTATTAAGCTTAGTGGTCAGAAGGAAAACTGCAAGATTGTAGGACTGCTTCATATTATAGATAGTAGAATTTTCAAAAATGGGAAAAATCCCTAAAAACGCAAAGAAAAAGGGAACCTGTCACCCCTGGAAGGCCCCCTGAACCCTCCCTACCCCTGGATATGGCCATACTTATCCCATCCTGCCGGACCTGCTCCAGATGCCGGTCCCACCACGGAAATACGCTCTCTCATCTGCGCGCTAAATATGCAAATGAGCGGAGGTAAGTCTGGCATCCATAGGAAGTGAGTGCTCCAGTGATTTCCTATGAACATCGGACTAGTTTGTTCAAAAGACAGAAACAGACTATAAACAGAGAACAGGTCATATAGGAAAGACAACCCAAAAGAAAGTCCTGCCTAAACAAAATACAGTGCAACAAAACCATATAGAAAACCACCAGCCCGACGCACGTTTCGCTCACTTCATCAGGAGCTCCTGATGAAGTGAGCGAAACGTGCGTCGGGCTGGTGGGCCAGACGGGGGTAAGATCTCAGTGTTGGTTTGTTTTTCACTTGTGTGGTCGCATAGGAATTGGAATCTGTAGGGCCTTACTTGTGGTGCTCTATTCATTACCTGGCTGGCCGCTGAGGGGTTACAAACAGTCTCTCCTCCATTATACTATATCATATTATACTACATCTATGCTGTCACTGCATTGCAGGTTAAATACTTGTCATTGCTATAATTTCAGTGACCACTAGATAGTAGTGTTGCAATTCGTATACATAATATTGCAGCACTTATAATTTCTAATTTTATATTGATTTACCACTCTGAGATCTTCCCCCTCTGGCCTTGTGTTATCTGTGTCTTTTCCCATGAAATTCCCTAGTTTTTATCAATTTTTTGTAAATGTAAATAAAGGACTTTGTTATACTTCTGAATAATTGTGCAATTTTTTTCGGTTTTCATACAGGAAAGATTGAGATTTCTTGTCTTTTCAAATCCATTCCTGGCTTTGGCTTCAATACTCTGTCAGATATTTGTCTGTGTAAATACACCGTCAGTCCTATGAATAATTGGCTGGGTATAATAATACACAGTGATTGGATCACAGCACCCTACATGTAATACTGGGTTCTGGCAATTCCTGACAGGTATCCCCTACTGTCTTAACAGGGTTGGGTCTCTTTCTAAGAAAAAGGGGTATTGTGGGACATGATTAGAATCAATGAGAGTCATAAATCTTCAGTGACACAGAATTTTCTCCTTGCTGTAATCAGGTCATTAACGCCTACACCGTACAACTGAGTGTAACAATTCCACTGGGGTACACCTCCTGGAAACACAGACTTATCAAGCATAAAACAGTGTATGGTAACTGTATGGATGTTATTAAACCCTATCCTGCTGCAGTCAGGAGACCGCACGCAATGTTAATTAATGCTAAGAAGTCGGACTACTTCACTATTTACCAATCCATGACCTCTGCTGCTTTTAGAAGGGGTGCTCGTAATTATTGCATTGATTCCCTTTGACGAGGTCTTCATCACACAAATTTTACAACCGCCGAACTGAACTCTCAAGAGATAGTGGTTGCAATAGATTCAGAGCACCCAGAACTTGATCAAGTGTAAATGGACTATTTATCAAAATCCACATGCAAAAATAAATGGCCCAGATTTATCCTGCAAAACTATTCGGCTGAAGTGATTTCCTTAATTGTTCTTCTTTCTGCCTTGCCCAATTAACTGTAAAACCAGAAGTAGGACTTGAGCTCTGAGTCACGGCAGCAGCATTTAGAAGACATGGCTAACCCTCTACTATCTTCAAAGCATAGTTATCTTCAAAGGATTTTATTTCCCACTTTCACTTATAGCGCTCCGAAACAGAAAATGCTGAAATAATTTGATTTTACGTTTCTAAACCTGTACGCCAGACTCGGCATGCTCCGCGATGTGCTGCCAGCTCGTGCACTAGAGTTAATTTGTTGTCTCACTCCCACACTACAGTGCACCTGATCTATTTGTATGCAGCTGAGATAGTGTTTGATGTAGTTATCGCAATGGTTTGCCACCCCCCCTTAGGATGTGTCATACTAATCACTCTCAAAAATAGCTTTTCCTCACCCCTGCTATATGGAGGTTCAGCACTTCTATCTCTTGGCTAGTGGGAAGTTTAACTCTTTCATTTTCATGGGCATTGGTAATCCTGACTCACCCAGTGACATCTCATCGTAGGTAAACCCCATTACCAGACTGTCCTACAGTCAACAAATAAAATCCTATCAACATAAGCAAACATTCTACCATCCCCACTAGAGTCTCTTTGATAGGAGCGGCTTATTAAAAATAAATACTGCAAACTTTGGGGGACTAGAGCAGCGCTCAGCAGTGTTCAGCTTTGGAAACCTCCAGGGCACGTGCTGCATACAGTTTCACAGATCACATGTGCTAGACTTTAAATACCATAATGTTTCTTATAAGCAGAAAATATTTTAATTATTTTCCTGTGGAATTGCATAAGTGTTCTAGGGCCACCCTGGTACCATGGTGGAACCCCTGAAAAAATTTCCTCTGTCAGGGGACTCCTGCTTACAATTCAGACTAGATGCATGCACATCCTATATTTCCTGCTGAGTACAGGACCCCGTGAAACCTGTACGAGCCACACACACGCACACATACTTACCTGACCCGGTGCAGTCTCCCAGCGTTCCGTTTTTTTTTTTTTTACAGCTTCCCAGTGCACGGGTGATGTCACTCTTGCACCAGAGAGCTGGGAGAACGAACGCCGGGGGACTACGCCAGACCAGGTAAGTATGTGTATGGGGGGGGGGGGGGTTGGGCTCTTGTGGCTGGAAGTGCATTGCTGCTTCTGGCCACAAGAGAGACTATCAGTCTCAACATTTAACTGTGAGCGTTCATCACGAATGCTCACAATTAAGGGGTAAGGGGCCTGTGGGCCACCTTATAATGGGGGCCCCTTAGTAGTTGCATGGTCTGGTAGCTACAACACTGTTAGCTTCTGCTGTTTTTTGGGGATCCATGCTCAACAGTTCTTAGGGTTCCTGAGAATCCTGGTTAGAAAACTTTGAGGCACATGTACTATCGCATAAGTACCAGATAACTGCATAGTTTGAGTGTGACCGAAAATTGCTCCAAAATTAGCAATAAAGTAAGCCAACTGATAGGAGGTCTAAACTAGACAGTGTAAAGATGCACCACATTTGTTGAACACCAGGCACTGCTCTTGACCCGCGGCTCAATTTATTCTCTTTGCAGCTACTGGAGAGTACAGCACTTAGCTTTTTCCGGTGACTCCATAGAGAATCAATAGAGCCGCGGGTCACTTGCCATACCCGCAGCTCTATTCAAAACAAAGAAGGCTGGGGCCAATATGGAGATTTTAATTTCCAGCTTTTTGAAAATTGTAGTAAGCTTAGTATAAAGCATAATGGGGATATAGCCCCCTGCATGTCAAATGTACTATAATTTAGGCTTACTAAATGCTTGGAGCTGGCCTACAGTTCTAAAGCTGCTACATGGGCAGTCACAGATGTCTGGATTACCAAGAGGCATACACCTCTAAATCAAGCTAGTGCAGCTAATATGGCACAGGCCTTTACAAAAAACCAGTGTATATAATATCTGTCTTATCAAATCGCCGAACCTAATCTTCACTAGTCCCATTGATGTGTTATTGTATCTTCAACTAACTTAATCAGGAAAGAAAAGTAATAAGAATATTAAAGTAATAAGAAAATAAAAGTAATACAATTTATTCAGTAGTTGCCTTAAAAATAAATAATTCTAAATACATCAAACTTTCTATCAGGTTTTGCAGTACATTTTCTGTGCATGATAAGAAAGTAAAATCCTGAAGCTGGCCCAGTCCATTAATAAGAGGGATGAGATGGCATGTAGTTCAATCTAAGACCACATTAATAAACATAAATTTCTTTTTATAATTTTAAATAAATTAAGCTCCAGGGCCTGATGGATTACACCCCAGAGTTCTTAGGGAACTCAGTTCTGAAATTTCTCTACCCTTGTATGAAATATTCAGTGATTCTTTGCTTACTGGTATTGTGCCGAGGGACTGGTGTAAGGCAAATGTAGTGCCAATCTTCAAAAAGGGCTCTCGAACTTCCTCAGGTAACTATAGACCTGTAAGCTTAATGTCCATTGTGGGGAAACTATTGGAGGGGCTTATAAGGGACTACATCCAGGAATATGTAGTGGCTAATAGTATTATAAGTGATAACCAGCATGGTTTTACTAAGGACAGAAGCTGTCAAACCAACCTAATATGTTTCTATGAAGAGGTAAGTAGAAGCCTGGATGGCGGCGCAGCTGTGGATATCGTGTACCTGGATTTTGCAAAAGCATTTGACACAGTTCCTCATGGACGTCTGATGGGTAAGTTAAAGTTTATCGGTTTGGAAAATTTAATGTGTAACTGGGTTGAAAACTGGCTTATTAATCGTACCCAGAGAGTGGTGGTCAATGATTCCTACTCTGAATGGTCCCCGGTAATAAGTGGTGTACCCCAAGGGTCAGTACTGGGCCCTCTTCTGTTTAACTTGTTTATTAATGATATTGAGAATGGAATTAACAGCAATGTTTATATCTTTGCAGATGACACCAAGCTTTGTAGTACAGTACAGTCTATGGAGGATGTGCAGATGTTACAGGATGACTTAGACACACTGAGTGTTTGGGCATGCACTTGGCAAATGAGGTTCAATGTGGATAAATGTAAAGTTATGCACCTGGGTACTAATAACCCGCATGCATCATATGTCCTAGGGGGAGTTACACTGGGAGAGTTGCTGGTAGAGAAGGATCTGGGTGTACTTGTAGATAATAAACTACAGAACAGCACACAATGTCAGTCAGCTGCTTCTAAGGCCAGCAGGATATTGTCATGCATTAAAACAGGCATGGACTCACGGGACAGGGATATAATATTACCGCTTTATAAAGCTTTGGTGCGGCCTCATCTGGAGTAGTTTTGGAACCCGATTCATAAAAAGGATGTTCTAGAGCTGGAGAGGGTACAAAGACGGGCAACTAAACTAATAAGGGGAATGGAGCATTTTAGTTATGAGGAGAGATTAAAATAATTAAATTTGTTTAGTCTGGAGAAGAGACGTTTGAGGGGAGATATGATTAATTTATTTAAATATATAAATGGCCCCTACAAGAAATATGGGGATATGATGTTCCAGGTAAAACCCCCTCAAAGGACAAGAGGGCACTGCCTCCGTCTGGAGAAAAAAAGGTTCAATCTCCGGAGGCGACAAGCCTTCTTTACCATGAGAACTGTGAATCTGTGGAACAGTCTACCACAGGATCTGGTCACAGCAACAACAGTAGAGGGCTTCAAAACAGGGCTAGACAAGTTCTTAGACCAAAATAATATAAATGCAAATGTATAGAACCTATCACCCCTCCCCCTTCCCTGTATCCATCCGCTCCTTGGTTGAACTTGATGGACATGTGTCTTTTTTCAACCGTATTAACTATGTAGCTATGTAACTATGTAAGGTTTACCTCTGTTTTAGCCTTTACAAATCCCAAAAGCATTGCCTCCATAAGCATACAGTCCTTAGTTTTACATACATGACAAGCAAAGCATGAAAGTGATGCAAATAGCCTCGTACCTGGTGCACTGGAAGCTGATGTGACTCAGGATTTATAGGCTTCCATCTTCTTCCTTTCCTGCTCTCTCTCCGAACCTCCAGAGTCTTTGAGCCAAGATCCTCCTCCCCTAAAGTAAATATATTCTTATTAAACACAACCTGCCTTCTAATGGTACTTTTACATTAAGTAATTTAAAGCAGATTTCACACCTGCAACTCAATGGGAATGTGCAATTGTGCTTCAAGAGTTGAAATCTTAAAGGAGTTATCCAAAGAGCACTCATCTTCCCAATTATTTTACTCAATCTCACACTAGTTCATGGTGCCCACATATTCATGTCCCCACCAACATATACAGCCCTCATTTGTTGTACCTACCTGTGCTCATCAGTTTCTTTTTCATCCATCCAACCTGATCGAGTCCAGATGGGGTGCTCTGAGAGAGAGGTAGTGACAGACATCTATCCAGCGGGAACTTGAAGGAAGGGGGCACGGTGAGCGGAGTTGGGGGCAGTCTCAGAGGCTAGAAAGAAGAATTACACTGTCATCTACAAGTAATAAAGTAATCTTATAAGTTCTATAAAGTAGAAATAAGCTAATTTCCCATACATTTCTGGTTAGTTAGAAGATCCAGATTCTAGGAGTCATACTGTGAGGGGAATTAACAAAAAAAAAAATCTGTAATTTTAGCTGCATTTTGCGCCAAAATTTGAGCCAAAAATTAAAAAATCCAACATTTTTCTGGAAAAACTGAAATTCCGACAAAACGTATTCACATGAGGATTTATAAATTAAATCCTGCATTTTCTAACACAGTTTGAAACTACTGGAAACAGAGATCTTGGGCAGGGAAGTGGTTTACAAAGCACCAAGTAAATGACAGTGTATGCCATTTTAAAGAGGTTGTCTGGTGAACAAAAGACAGCTGAAGCTGCTTGTCGGCGAGATGTGGAAAGTGGTGGGGCTAAGATGTAATCATCACATGCGGGTGAAACACAATAATGTCCAATAGCTTCATAGTTTCTCTGCAATATCGGAGATTGTGCGCTGGCATAGTTTTGCCCATTCACAAAGAACGCGACTTAGCCCACCCCCCACCCTATATCTTGAAATGTTTACTTCTGAGATGTGGCATCTAAGAAAGTGAGAGCGCGCAAGCAGAAGGTTTCAGCTGTCTTCTGCTCGCTGGACAACCCCTTTAATACACAAAGAGATTTTACCAGACTTTTCATTTATTGTTCTCTACGTGTTTATTTGATTAAATCCTAAAAGCAGATGCCACACCTATGTCGTCTCATCCAAGTATTTGTTCTTGAGAATAATGTTTATAACATTATAGATATTTATTTTGGCATCGTTATTATTGTGGGGTCTAAAACTGAGGATCTCAGCTATTGTTTTAGGGGGGGGGGACCCAACTTTTGTGTCATGTCTTCTTTAGAATGCTTTTCATATCATAGTTCAACAATAAAAGCATTCTCAACTCCTTCTCTGCCTGAAATAACTTTTAGAGTTTTTGTTTTTTTTTACTTTTAGTTTAAAGCTGCCATTCATGAAGGTCAAATGGTCTTAGCAGTGGAAACCAGGAAGAATGAAAAATCACAGTTTATAAAAAAAAAATTGTAAAATTGAAATCTCCCCCTAAGTGTTTGGACCTTGAACGGTCGCTAGACAAAGCTGGGAGAAATGTGCGCTACACCTGTTCTCTCACGGATCTGTGCCACAAAAAAGTGTTAAAATCCAAGTCTATGGGACCATCTCAGTTCCATAGACAGAAAGCAAGGAGAAAATCACTCAGCGGGATGTTTGCTCGTTATTTCAGGGTGACATGACAAAATATTATAAAAGCGACAGGGACACTTTTCAATTGAGAAGACTTGTGGATTACAGTAACTCCAAATTACTCAATCATAGTAATATGTACTAAACCTATACATCCCCATTTGTCTAGAGAGGTAGACCACATTGATTTAGATTATTTATTGGCTCTGAGAGACCTTCTCATCTGTCTGAATAGCAAACAAGTCACTTTGATAAATCTGGTCCTATGATGGTGGCTTTCCAGAATAAGTTGTGTATATGAGAACATGAATATAGTACTACTTTTAGCCATTGTGTCATTTCTGGCATTGTTCACTAGTTCTTTGCCCCTGCGGGTTATTGCCAATTTTCCCTACACTTATCTCTTATTGCACCTTCTCTAACCTCCACCTTTTCTCCCCCAATAGCCTTCAGTGGGCTGTATGTCACTTTATATATTTTGTGTAAGCAGCCACCGTGCTGCACCTCTCCAGGACGCACCCCAACAGCGTCCTCTGTTATGGGTAATGCAGCCGGGATGATTCTATATAGTCCTAGTGTGGGTTCATTCTGCCTTGGGCTAGTTCAATTAATTCTAGTTAACGCCCGTGCATTTTCTGGAGTGATTTCTACCAACACCTAAACAGTTAATTGACAACACCTTGCCGGTTATTGACAGTTCTATGCTCCTGTCTAAGTTCTTGTCTGTGTGCCCCAATAACCTCTGAGACCGAGACCTGATTTTCTTTACAACTCAGTTACGCACTATGCCTGATACTTAGTGTGCCTAAACTTGCTTCCTACCCTGTCATTTGCTTTCTGAATCTATTGCTTTCCTGACTTTGGCTTGTGTCCCTGCCTACATGTTTGTCTCCTGACTTGGTCTGTATTTTTGTCCTCTGTTTTTTTTACTCTGGTTTGCCACATTTACTCTGGTTATTGCCCAGCAACTTTGTACTGGTTTCTGGCTCTCCTGGTTTGACCCTAGCTTGGTGCCATTATGTATATTTGTCCTTGACTTGTAATTGTCTCACGTTTGTCTCCTATTTGTTTTGTGTCTGTCCGACTTATATTAGTGTAACGTCTGGAGTTGTGGATCTGCTGTACCGCTGCTAGCGATGGTGAAGCCACACTAGGCAGCAGAGTCTAAGCGGCAGCTGGTCTTCACCAGTGCCCACTGAAGGTGGGATGGACTTGTTATGGCAGGCGACCCCCTGGTCGCTACCCCTGGCTCGGATTGCTATTGGCGGCAGGCGAGGTGCAGCTGGAGACTTTGTGGACAGGCAGGAACACAGCCGGACTCACCGCTGGAACCTGGATAGCAATCACAGGCGGGAACCATCGATAGCTGGAATTAGAAACGGCAGGAATCACAGGCAAGAATCACAGAGAACTGGGACTATGGACGTATGCAGAGGCTCCAAAAGGGAATGTCAGGACAGGAGCAGCTTTATAAGGGAGGTGATTGGGTGCACATTCAATAAGGGAAGCACTGTCCCTTTATAACTAGCACAGCTGGCGTGCACACCATAGGAGGCGGGGACGCACGTGCTGGGCAGAGGAGCATCGGGTAAGGCGTTCGTAGGTACCAAAGAGATAGCAACACGGGCCCATGCACACGGGCTCCGATGTCCACCAGGCAGAGGCGATGGGGAGAGTGGCAGCAGTGGCGGCCCAGAGTATGGGGCGCTACTGTGGCTGTAAAGTAGGGGGTGGCTCCGAGTTGTTCCATGTTGCCTAAAACAAGTTGAGGCAAGTAGGCAGAGACAGTGGGCATGGGACAGATGGGACTTGTCTCTGGGTCATCTGTGTGTATTCTGACCTGTCCTGAAATCTTGTTTCTGAAGACTGTCTTTATCAGAAATTGAGAGGGAATGATCATACAAGAGCTGGGGGGAAAGAGTAAAAGTGGCTCATAAGTAGAGAACAAGGCATTTTACTCTAATATGATGTATTACAAGGTTTCTTACATTCACTTGTATTGATTTATGCAAAGTTTGTTGAAAGTAAAGTGTCCATTAAAATAATAAATATAATTAAGCATAAAATACTGGAGAAAGGTAGAAATGTGAAGCTCTTACCGGGAGAATGCTTTCATCCTTGCTTGAAAGACGAGAGGTCATGACTTTGCTGGACCCATAACTCTTCTGATCAGTATCTGAATCACTTGTGAGGCTGGTGTCATTATCTAAGCCATCATTGCCATCTGTGTCATGTTTATCTGGTATAGATTCCTCTTCCTCATACGCTGTTTGCACGTTATTATTGATTGGCACCTGATTGGTCAACTCCGAGCCGCCAAATTCATTCACAGTCAATTCCTCCTCTCTGGAGATATCAAGAATTCCACTGGGCCACTGTTCCTAGAAAAGGCAATTCATAAATAATGATAACCTAAACACCAGGACAATATAAAGGATTGGTCACAGAACACCACTATTTCCAAATTAAATCAAATGATAACAGATGACCATGGAGATATCTCCTTATAGATGCAGTAAAGGATGCTGTGTAGAGATTTCTATGTAAATCTTGTGTAATTACAATGAATAATTATTTACATTGCACCTAAAGCGTATGATAAGATAGCGTCAAAGATTTGCACCAGACATTTAAGAAGGGGTGTTTCTAGCCATAAATGTCACAGCACTACAGGGTCCAGCGGATCAGTATTATTGGTCTTGATATACAGGATTTTACTCTTAGAATGGTATTAGTCATTATGTGGGGGTAATATTTGTTTCTTATATTCGGGTATTATTGGTTTTGATATATTAGATATTGGTAATGATATGGGGGGTATTAATCGCTGGAGGGTGAAGGTGTGGCAGTGATATCTGTTTCTTATGTACTGACATTATAGGTAATATCGGTCTTGGTTTATTAGTTTTAGTTAGAAATAGTGTGACGGTATTGTGATATGATGTATGGTAATAAAATAGTAACATTATATACAGTGATCCCTCAACATACGATATTAATTGGTTACAGGACGACCATTGTATGTTGAAACCATTGTATGTTGAGACCTAAACTCTCTGGAAAACTGGTAATTGGTTCTAAATCCCCCAAAATGAGGAAAAAATGAAAACTTTAAGGGATTGTCCAGCGAAAATCTTTTTCTTTCAGATCAACTGGTGTCATAAAGTTATATAGATTTGTAATTTACTTCTATAAAAAAAATCTCAAGTCTTCCCATACTTATCAGCTGCTGTATGTACTGCAGGAAATGTTGTTTTATTTTCAGTCTGACACAGTGCTCTCTGCTGACATCTCTGTCCGAGACAGGAACTCTGTCTCAGTTTTATATGAATCCCCATAGAAAAATGCTCTGGACAGTTCCTGTCTCGGCCAGAGATGTCAGCAGAAAGCACTGTGTCAGACTGAAAATAAATCAACATTTCCTGCATGACATTTAGTACCTGATAAGTACGGGAAGACTTGAGATTTTTTAATACAAGTAAATTACAAATCTATATGACTTTCTGATATCAGTTTATTTGAAAGAAAAAGATTAAAAAAAAATTGCTGGACAATCCCTTTATAAGGGTGCCTTCACACCTACCGACTCGCAGCGTTAATAACGCTGCAAGTCGGCTAGGTCCTGGCAGATCACTGTCAGTACATACACGCAGCAGTCTGAACGACCGCTGCGTGTATGTAAATCTGCCGGCCACTTAACCCCTTCTGATGCCGGCCGCCTCCCGCTCAGCTCTGTATACATTACCTCCTCGCTCCACGGGGTCCCGGCGTCCTGCTCTCCCGCCCGGCCAATCAGTGGCTGCGGCAGGGCAACACACTGATTGGCCGGGCGCGAGAGCAGGACGCCGGGACCCTGTGGAGCGAGGAGGTAATGTATACAGAGCTGAGCGGGAGGCGGCCGGCCGGCATCAGAAGGGGTTAAGTGGCCGGCAGATTTACATACACGCAGCGGTCGTTCAGACCGCTGCGTGTATGTACTGACAGTGATCTGCCAGGACCTAGCCGACTTGCAGCGTTATTAACGCTGCGAGTCGGTAGGTGTGAAGGCACCCTAAAGGAAAATAAGCTTTAACTAATATGGATACAGCAAGTCCTTACATAGAACAGTCAGAAAGAGCTACACGAGACTCTAAATTTCTTTCTATGCAGAGGACTGGAGCATTTTCAGGGGTTTGTACAGGATACACAGGGTCCCAGAAAAATAAAATGAAACTGCTCTCACCTGGTGCCCAAAGGTGCAAACTTATCCTGGCACAGGTAAAGAGCAGTACAGGACATGTAGTATCACACTGTATTGTAGAAAGGAGATACCAGACAGCCAACCAGTGCAGGCACTTCACTAATACTGGGATTTTACCAGTAAAATTGCCACTTTCACATGCTTTTTTTACATGTTCCGCAGATTTGGACTGTCTGTAACATTGTATGTTGAGTCTGGTCTCAAGTTATGGTCAAAAAAGGAACATTGTAAGTTGAGGGATCACTGTATATACTTGTTATATCCACTTTTAGCGCTGTTCTGGTGTCACTTCCACTATACAGAATACAATGCACCTAGGACCCTCTAACTACAACAGCTACAAATACTACAACTCCCAGTCTGATATACAGTACTTGAAAATGTATTCTAAAAATATGTTTTATTATGTTTAGGTATTTTTTAATGGAATCTGTCACTAGGTTTGTCGTGCCTTTAAAAAGGGTAGAATAAACTAGTAGCAGAAATGCTGAACAGAATCATTTTTATCAGCCGTTCTCCTAATATGCAGCAGAATAGGATTCTTGCCACACCCCTCCCCCTCCCTGCAGCTGCTCATGGACAGTTGACTGCCTATATACAGCATGGATAGATAACTGCCAACCAGCAGCTGGTGGGCGGAGTTTTCTGCTTCTCATGAATATCCAGGACTACTGGGCTCATGCGCATAATGGAGAGGACTACTTATTGCCCATGTTATTCAGAAAGATATCTCTGGATCAGCTGCCAAGAATAATGTAAGTGATACATCATTCTGTACAGCTTCTCTGTCACTTGTTAATGTTACCCTGAGACAAGAAAGCATAGTCTCTTTCAGCATTTGGTATGTTGGTAAACTGTTTTGTTGTTTTTAGCCTTTCAGACTTCTAATGTGTTATGTAAATATACTGCTGTGAGTCAAACATCTTATTGATCAAGAGGGACAGTGACCTGGATGTTTTAGGACCCTAACATCATCCCTGCATTTAAGACCTACTGTACCTGCCAAGCTTATAGTATCCCCAGCACAATACATAGTAACATACTAATGTAGGAATAAGACCTCACCCTGCTGTGTTTAGGAATGCAAAGCAAACACTATGTAGCAGAATCCAATTTTACCCTTTTTTGTCGCTGTAAATATGAATAAGTATGAATTTCTAGAATAATTACCCATCTCTGTCAATTTACAGAAGTCAAAATGCTTAGAGATAAACTCTAGCTCCTTGAGGATAAGCTGAGCACAAGTGTCTCTCTGCTAGGACCCAATGAGGTCAATGAAGTAGTCAATTTCGCTGCAGCGCCCCCACAGGGGAGATTAGGTATTAGAAATCAGTGGACTGTCTGGACTACAGGACAGGATAGATCCTCCAGAGCAAGAAATATTTATTGTAACCACTTTCCATTCTGCTCAATAGATTAGGACTCTGAACAGAGGACCCCATCTATAATTTGTGGGGTATGTGAGTTTTCTAAACCAGACAACCCCTGTATCTAGCTGATATTGGTCATTGGTGGGGGGTCCCTTATGCTGGACCCCTACAGATATAGAAGTGATCATTGAAATTTGTCATCACTTCTAATGGTGAAAGAAACCTTTAACCCCCAAGCCGTCTTTTCCTTGCTTTTTGGACAGATTGTGTATATTTAGATGTATATTTCTATCCCTTGGTATTGGAACCAGCATCTGCAGCCTCCTGTGTTTGCTCTTATGTAACAAACACATTCTATACTTGGCATCTTGTGCACTGCAGTCCTATAAATAGTAAACCAAGTACATCCATCTCCAGGTCAGCACCTCCATCTACCTATCCTAACAAAACCAGAGTACGATGGAAGTAAGTGCTCAGGGGCTGTGGGACCTTCTCTTAGAATATATATAACTGCAGTTCAATCCTGCCCTCAGGTTAAAAAGACACTGTTAGTGTATCCAAGCATTCATTGCAGCTAACAGGCCAATTCAAGTTTCCTATTGAAGAAAACAATATTTTCATGAGCAGTTATAAAGCAGTAGTTCTCATACCAGATGACTCTTTGTTAATAGAGATGAGTGAGCGCGCTCGTTCAAATATAGTGTTTGCTCGAATATCGGGCTTCTGGAAAATACTTGAGACTCAAGTAATGCAGTAATGCGTGCTGCTCGGGTGCTCACTCAGAAAAAGCTTGTTGAAAGGCTGCTGTGAAGCCCTTTAACAAGCTTAAGGGTGCCCCCACCCTCAAGTATTTAACCAGGTGCCCCCGACTCAGCAGAGGTTACCTGGTTAATTTTCGGGAGATTAAGTTCACCCCGTGCAGGCCAGACTATGTTCTATTGGGAGAAGGGGGGGGGAATATACTTACTATAGCAAATATCGGGAATAACATTACATTATAGCCGTCGGCTTCTTTACACTATATTAACATAAAACAATACATTTTCATTTCGGTTTTGCTTCTTGTAAATAAAAATAGCTAAATTAGAACTAAAATATGCTGTATTAACTTAATATATTGTAAAGAAGCTGGCGCCTTTAATGCAATAGACGTGATCCTCTTTCGGTCTATTGCATTATACCCGCCAGCTTCTCTACTATATATTGACTTAACATAGCATATTTTTGTTCAAATTTTTCATTTTAAAAAGCAAAATTGAAATTAAAATATACTGTTTTAAGTTAATATACCGTAAGGTAGTATAATGCAATATACTGTACTATGTATAATGCAATAGATGATTACAATGGTAGGTATAATTCCACCCACCCCCACCCCTCACCCAACAGAACACAGTCTCACCTCCAGGGGGTTAACTTACTGTCACTTTCAGGTTATCCAAGTACCCTCCGCTCAGCAGAGCAGGGGGCACCTAGTTAAATACTCGACTTGCCCACTGATTTCAATGAGGCTCATTACTCAAATCAAGCACTTGTTTATTGCAAAATACTTAACTCAAGTAACATGCATTTAAGTATTTTGATGCATACTCATCTCTATCTACCGTATTTCTAGTAAAGTAAGGTATAGACTAAAGCCCCTACTGGGCGACTGGAGGAGCAAACGAGCACTGTCAGTGCCTTCTATTACACGGGACGATTATCGATTGTAACGGCCAATATCACCCGAATACGGCCAATAATAGTTCCATGTAATAGGGCTTTAGGGGTATATTCATGTATTGCATTAGCAGAGGGCAATACAAAGCTGCACCACTGCCACCCACATGCATAGAAAAAAAAGAGTCAAATTGTGACCTGCAATTTTTAAAGGTTCCCCTAGAGAATACTTAAATATTTCCTTTTCACTTGAAAGTTTGACAGCAGAAACATGAGTCACGATACTCTCTGTACTGGATTATTGATTGAATGATTTTTTTTATTAGATTTTTTTTGCCATAAGGTATACAATGTCACTAAAGTCAACAGCGTGTTGTGACAGGTTGGTGCCCCCAACCAGTGGAGCTATACTAGGTATAATGGCCCTTCATTTTGTAAAATTCTGGGAATATTTACATGGCTTAAAAGACAACTAAAGGCTTACTCTATTATCATGAACATTTATATTTTTATATTTGTTAATAATGATATTTTATTATCGATGCAGTGAATTTGCAATTTGTTTTTTCAACCCATTGTACTTCACAAGCTAAAAACTTTTTTTGTAGCGTCTAAACCTCATGTTTAAATACATTCATATACAACTAGATACAATTGGGTTAAATTTGTAATTTAACATAAAGAAATAAGAATTGTTACCTGTTAATATAACCAGCTACATGTCAGTAGAACAAGTGCATACATTTTATGTGTTTACTAAAAACCATAAGTTAAATCTAAGTTGTTATTATTAAGAACAGCCAGCAGATGGCGCTGAGATACTTCCAAGAGTTTTTTACTCCACATCCAATGGCTGAATTAAATGAGTTAGAATGGTAAGTCAGTGTTATTCATACAATTGTACACCTGAAGGCTATAGCTCTTTACTTGAAGTAACAGTATAATGCCAGCCATTTTCCAGCAATGAAGTGGATAGATCTGATGTGCAGTGATGAAGAAATAACATTGTGCTTGAACACGTCCCTGCGTGGTGATTCCCCAGGACAACACCATTATTAACAGATCCTCTGTTTGTACCTTGTACGCATCATTACTTATATCTTCAAATAAACTAGTTTTCTGGAGTTCTGAATATTTCATCTGCTGTATGACTACAAACCCCAGCACACATGTACATGTTAGGAGTTGTAGTTCTGGATTACATATACACTACAGTAGCCATCCTACAGGTAGTTGAGGTCTCAATGGGCCAGGATACTGTTACAGGTTTACGTCAGCAATAGATAGAAAGGTGACTTGACATGAGGTGAAGTAGCAATCCTCCTCTCCATATTATACTGCCCTAACACTGTACATCTTTACAGTACAATAATAACAATATTGTTCCATTTTTTCTATAGCTCCAAATTATTCTGCAGTGCTGTACAGAGATTTGCAAGTTTGTGAAAAAATCCATGTAAACATTGCACACACAAACACACACCCACAAACACACACACACACACATGACATGGAAAACCACTGTGCCTCCCACAACAGGGCTAACCTCTGTGCCCCCCAAAACATGCCTAACTTTTGTGTGCTATGCCCTGGCCCCTAGGGGCCACTCCGCAGTATAGATGGTGCTAACAGGCAGGAACCGGGGCAGCTGTAGGATAATGTGGTCACGGTGTAGGCACGAGGGTGATACAGCTGGAAAATATACACTGTGAGAAAATACTTTTTCAAAAGACACACTTTACTCTGAGACTATCTAAATGACTTTTCTGCTTACTCAGAGGTAGGAAAATATACATATATATATATATATATATATATATATATATATATATATAAGACTCTGACAAGAAAATAGACTTTTGACTACTGAAGTGCAATACTGAAGTGCAATCATGAAATACAATAATAAACCTCTGACAATCACATACTCTGGAAAATGCTTTAGGAAGGAATGGGTTTAGTGTCTCTGTGTGGTAGAGTCTCTTTAGGCAACATAGAACATCGTCCATGTAAAGGCTCTGGGACAGGCACTGAAGAACAGTTTGGTCAATGAGTGTCCATCAGCACATAGCTGGATAATAATAAGGAAACTTGGTCAGGAGGACCAGGCACGAACCTTGAACGTTGCATAGAAATTTTTAATCACACAGGAACAACAACAAAACAGGAACAGTCAAGAACTTTGCTTTCTGTAGTGAACCTTAATGAAAGGATGCAGGAGGGCCCTGAGTAGGCTTCTTCTTCTCCCACGGGTAGTAGAAGCGTGGAGGGCCTGGAGCAAATGCTTTGCTGGATGCAGTGGTGACCACAATGCTAGGCGCCACTGTGGTGATAGGAGAGATGATGGGGGCCACATGGTAAGTGACTGACGTGGTGGAAGAGGCAGCTTTAGCCACAGCAGTGGGAGCAGTAGAGGGGGCTGCTGTAGTGGAAGCTGCAGGAGCAGCGCTAGGCATAGCGGTGGCAGCTGTAGTGGCAGGCGACAGGGCAGCGAGGGCCTGCTGAATGTCCTCGATCAGCTGCATAATCTTAGGCCCAAGCCCGAGCATCCATCCATCCAGGGGCGGCGAATCACGCCCTGGAGACTGCCACAGACCCAGGGACAGTGAGGCCTTGGCCGAGTCCTTTACTTTGAGGCCCGGGACGGGGGACAAGAAAGTCAGGTCACTTACGTACGGACCGCCCTCCGGTGACGTGGATTTTCCGGTAGAGAAGGCTGTGTCGGAGGCACTGGAACGGTCCGGTTTCAGCGAGATGCTGGCACCAGGCGTGGATTCCCCGTCTTGAGTAGCGGAGGCCGGAGTAGAGGCCCGGCTGTGACTTTCGTCGTCCGACGGAGCAGCGCCCCAGCTGGTGTCACTGTAGGATGTGCACTGGCGTAGTCTTGAGGACCTGGGAGGAGGCGGAGCGCAGAGGCTGAAGTTCCGGCCCAGTAGTCTGTCCGGCAACAGTGACGTCATCTGGCACAGGCGGCCAATCAGGAGCAGTCAATGCAAAGTCTATGGCGCCGGACGATTCCCGCGCTTTGGCAGCAAGGGGGTTAACCCCCTCCTCTCCGGGGTATGGCGCAGTTAGAAATTGAAGAAGACGGCGGCCATCTTGTGTACAGTCTAGGGCCCAAAGCACTTCAATTACACCCATGATAATGCAGCAAACTGTCCCCTTTAGCAGCAGCACGCTAGGCAAAGTATTTCTGGGAGTTGTAGTGCGCCTCTGGGGAAAAGTTGAAGCGGGGACAACGCAGTCTGTATCCTGTTCGTGACGCCAAAAATGCTATGCCCTGGCCCCTAGGGGCCACTCCGCACTATAGATGGTGCTATCATGCAGGAACCGGGGCAGCTGTAGGATAATGTGGTCACGGTGTAGGTACGAGGGTGATACAGCTGGAAACCGGGCTCCTGACCATGCGGGAATACTGGGCATGCGATTCTTCGTTGTCCTTAGTCAGGGCACCAATTATCACACCAATGCCAAGGTTCAGAAACAACGGTAGTTGTATATTTATTGTAACGGTGGTAACTAGTAGCAACAGTCTCTCCGGATGCAACCGGGAATAAGGCAATCTTGAATAAAGCAGAGTAATGGGTGATGCTGCAATAGGCTGTGAGAGTAGCGTGCTGAATGATGGGAGTAGTAGTGATACTGAAGTTGAGATGCTGGGTGGAATGAGACTTGAATGAAATACTTGCTGTTGATGATAAGAGAAGATGAACTGAAGAATGACTGAAGAATCGACACCCAGATGGGAATCTTGAGACTTGAGACAGGAACACAGCCAGTGGACTGGAGCAGCAGAGCACACGCAGGCCTCTCTCCTAGCAGGGAGAGAGGACAAACACACAACCTATTCCCTATGGGGCAGGAGATAGACTGAGGTAGAACAGGAAGTCACATGGTAAACCCCAGCCAAAAGCTTGATGACCATTGGAGTTACCATGGAAGCAGGGCACAGTCACGTGACATCCAGCCATTGCATCATCACACCATTAGGCATATACAGAGAAATATACATGAGAAGTACCATACTTGACCACTAGGGGGCGACATAATACCATTAGACACTGATACCTGAATATACATGCAATAAATGAATGAAATAGCAGACCTGAATACTGCAGGGGTGACACAATACACGCAGTTTGCAGTGGACCATAGCTTTCCAGAACAGAACTGGTTATAATACAAATGTGAGCATAAGAAGGGCTGTTCTGGGACACTGCACTGACCTCTTTGCCCCCACAACATGGCTAACTTCTGTGCCCCCCCCCACACACACACACACATACACACGCACACACACACACACACAACATAGCTAACATCTGTGCCCTCCACAACATGGCTAACTTCTGTGCCCCCCACAACATGGCTAACAACTGTGCCCCCCACAACATGGCTAACGTGTCTCATGAAAATTTCATGGAATTTCTTTTGCAAAATTGAAAGCTGAGTTCACACTTAAAATATGGAATATTTTTGCTCAATATAGTCACACAGTACTATTTGTACACATTGATATATTGTTACTCCTTGTGTCACTCCCTTAGTTTTGATAGATTGTAAGCTCATGTGAGCAGGGCCCTCACTCTTATTTGATGCGTATTACACAGGGTGATCTCTGGGAGCAAGCGAGCCCCCACCTGTCAGGTCAGCACTCGCTTGCACATTGTTCCCCACTCGCTGCCGGCAGTATTACACGTGGTGACAGCGAGTAAGTGCGCGGAGGGGGGGCGTGGGAAGCTGCGCGGGAGCTCCCCGGATGATCTTTAGAGCCCATAGGAGGTAGCAGCAGTCTGCTGCCGCAGCTCGTTGGTGTATTGGTCGTTTGTGTTTCAGCACACTGAAAGACAACAATCAGCTGACATCGTGCGTGTCGGCTGATCATTGCTTTTTATTACACAAAGCAATTATCGGCCGGAATGGACGTTAATCAGCCGATAATTGCTTAGTGTAATAGGGTCTTTAGGTTGTTACTCTGTAATGGCTGATTTGGTTATGACATGACCCCTCCAGATTGTGAAGGGCTGCAGCTATCTTGGTGCTATAGAAATTTGGATTATTATTTGTGGTATGGAGAAACATAAGTCATTCTGTAGCCCTGGCCTTACATCAGATGAAATGTGATCTCTACCCATACTGGTACATTATATCTTACCCAAAGTCCAGCTCTCTCTGAGAATATCATATCTATAGACACATATCTATAGGAGAACATTTCTTCTCTTATATATTATATATTTTATGTAATTATTCTCTGCCTTTTCCCCTGGATGACTGCTTCACCAGCTCTCCCTCATCCAGTACATGAGTGTGAAGAACAACAATTGTAAAAGCAAACTGCTTATGCCCTTGACTCTATAAAGAACAGTGTAAATGTCAGAAATCAGACATAACACACCACTGTGCTCTGGCCTGGGGGGCAAGATACGTCTCTAACTACTAGTCTGCTACAAAGAAAGATTTCACATTTGTTAACAATTCACAGTCTTAAAGTAAATATCGACCTTCAGACACTATTTTAATTTATATATTGCAGGGACATCGCCAATGGCAAGCATTAGGGGCGAATAACACAGATCTCCTGGTGACTGATACCTTTAACTGCATGTGCATCGTCCGGCCAATGAATTAGCTATGTGTAAGAGGGTATCCACAAGCCGCTTTGTGACTGGCAGGTGCGCTCCCTACAAAACGCAATGTTAGGGTTGCAGACTGTAATATGCTGTGTTTTGTACTTTTAGTGCTGTGTTATTACTGCAGTTAAAGGTAACCTAGCAGTTGTTTAAAGGGAACCTGTCACCCCCAGTGCCGGGGTGACAGGCTCCCGACCCCCATTAGAGCCCCCTATACTCACCTAATCCCGCCGGGTCCCGCTTCTGGAGGTGGTCGGGTGATGAAGATCTCAGCCGCTGCAGCCCGGCGCGCGCGCTGAGAGATGAGTCCAACACCCATAGAGAATGACAGGAGAGTCCAGCGCTCCGTCATTCTCTATGAGCGTTGGACTCATCTCTCAGCGCGCGCCGGGCTGCAGCGGCTGAGATCTTCATCACCCGACCACCTCCAGAAGCGGGACCCGGCGGGATTAGGTAAGTATAGGGGGCTCTAACGGGGGGTCGGGAGCCTGTCACTCCGGCACGGGGGGTGACTGGTTCCCTTTAATGCTGCTTAACTGCAGACTGTATGAAACAGGGACAGGGTGCGGTAATACACCAAACTATGATGTAACATTTAAGAGAATTTATAGGTTTAAAACGTGCCGATAATGGGGAACTAATAACGTCGGAGAGTTTCTGCCCAAGAAGACAATGGGGGACATTTATTATAACTGCGCCCCTGGCGTACCCCAGGGAGAAGGTGCAGAGTCGCCCCTTCCCCCTGGCATACGCTTGCTGTATCCCCTGCTCGCTTGATGGGTGTGTTGAGGGTGGGTGCGTCAAGGTGGGGAGGTGCAAATCATGAAAGAAATCTACACCTGCTGGAAGCAGATGTAGATTTGTTCTATCGGGTGCAGGACCAGACAGCTTTACTAAGAGGTGTGTGCCTCTTAGCAAGTCTGGCCGGGAAAAGGGAGATGGGTTCTTATTTAAGACCAACGTACTTGTATGCCAGTCTTCATAAATGTGCCCACTTTACACCATGCCATGTTGCCCAGCTGGTAAGCCAGGTGCAGATCCATAAAGTCACAAAAGTTGCACAAGCACTTGACTATTTGCCACATCTGCGCCTGGTACAGCCAGGATACATTCCCCTCTCTGTGATACATTCCCCTATTTGTGCTTCTCATTTACCTAAACTGAATACCAATTGAATCATATTCATCATTTCATTTCCAGTTTCTTTTCATTAAATTTTTAATGTTACTTTAATGAAAACAACCCTCTAAGTAAGTCTTTCAGGTTGGACGTCAGGAAGCTTTATAATGTCCTTTGTTAGGCCCCCTTCACACGTCCGGAAAAACCACCCGGATTTCCTATCAGGAAATCCGGACGGATTTCCGGACGCATAGACTTTCATTGGACACGGACACCCTTCCGGAATTTTCCGGAAGGGTGTCCGTTCCGGAAAATAGGATTTTTTAGAACCGGTCCTATTTTCGTCCGGAAATCCGGCCCGGACGCCCCCATAGGAGTCTATGGGAGCGCCCGGGCCCCGGACGCTTTCCTGATACACATCAGGAAAGCGTCCGGAGTTCCACTCACCCGGACCACCTTCCGCCTCTGCCCCGGCCTCCTGCTGCCTCTTCACTGCCTCTTCGTCCGCATCCTTGTCTGCAGGTACCTCCCGCGGCCAGTCGCGGCACCCCCGCACCCCCCCGCGGCCACTTGCGGCACTCCCGCACCCCCCCTCCCCCCGCGGCCACTCGCGGCACCCCTGCACACACCCCCGCGGCCACTCGCGGCACTACCGCACCCAAACCCCCCACCTACCGCGGCCACTCGCGGCACCCACGCACCCCCCCATCCCTCCCCCCCCCCGGCGGCCAGGAGACCAGGACAGGTGAGATTAAAACTCCCATCATGCCCTGCTGACAGGCCATGATGGGAGTTGTACTTCTGCAGCCTGTGGCCATCCAGGTTGCAGAAGTACAACTACCATCATGTCCTGCAACCTGGGTGACCACAGACTGCAGAAGTACAACTTCCATCATGACCTGTCAGCCAAGCATGATGGGAGTTGTAATTCTGCAAGCTGTGTCCATCCAGTTAGCAGAAATACATGTCCTATTTTTCTTCTTATCAAGAAATCCTGAAGGTTTTTCCTGATGGTTTCCTGAAGGTAAAAACGGATTACTGTCAGGAAATCCTGATACTTTCCTGATGACATTTAAGGCCTCCTGATCAGGATTTCCTGACAGTAAAAACTGACACGGACGTGTGAATGGGGCCTTAATATTTCACAATGTTTAAACTCTCTGTACTGACAGTTCTGTCAATCTAGATTACAAGAATTCAACACAAATCAAATATATTCACAAAGAAAAAATGTCCCTATCTATTTAATGAAATCAGAACAATTTTCATTTTGTGCACTTTTCCTGATGTTTATTTATAGAACTTATCAAGTGACATTATTGCCCTCCTCTATCTATCACATTGTATTAATTCAAGGAAACAGATGAAATTTTATTTTTACTTTGTTTTAAACTAGTTGGAATTTTGATTCAGAGCAAAAGAACAAATATATATAAAATATTATCCTAACCTGAAAAGGGTCATACGTGACTTCCTTACCTGCACTTTCTCCATATCTACACTGGAGTCATTGCATTGCTGACCTCACCAAGCTACATACATCTCTCTATGACTCCCCACAAAACAAGAGGATAAAAGTTTTACCAATTTGCAACATTTTGATGGCAAAAGCTTTGATAAATTTCCCATTAACTTTAAAGGGAAACTGACAGCACAGATATGCATAAATCCATACTGCCAGTTTCCAGATGCCTAGCACACAGACAGTGTATGTATATCTTTAGTGATGCTGTATAATCTGGCATCTTCTGTAATGATGCTCTTTATTCCAGGCTGACAGTGACAGTGTTTTGATCTTTTTTAATTATTTTTAAAAAAAAATTATTATTTTTTTTATAATGGAAGTCAATGTTAAAATGGATCCAAACAGATGCACACAATTCGTTTTTGCATCAGATTTTTCCATACAATGGAACAGCAAAAATGCAGCGTGAACCCATAATGGTTAAAGTTCTGCTGGTCCAGGGCGGGGAAGGTTTACTCACTTCACTTGAAAAAAGGTGCTATGGACAATTTCTCAGTTCCTAAACACCTGTCTATATCGTACAAACTGAATACAGACTGCAGTCTGTCATGAAACATATAGCCTGCTGTCTTTGGACTTCTCCCACTGCTAATTATATCAGAAATTTATAACATTAGATTATAGGTAGAAAAGTAATAAATGAAAAGGGGTAGCTGATCCTGGGATATATTGTCGCTACTAGTAGGCAAAATTACTACCAGTTGGTACTGGTGAACAAACACAAGATAATATAATTGTGATACCTACCTCTTCACAGGAGGAACCTGTTGATGATAAACTAATATGAGATTCGCTGCACTCAAACACATCCTCATCTTGCATACTTGACTGAGTCACAAATGAGTTTTCAGGATTTCTCTCAAAACCTATATGCAACTGGGACTGAGCTTCTTCTCGGGAATGGTCAGATGAAGTATCAGAAGCCTTATTAGAATCAGCAATACATTTATATTCCTCAACCTGGGAGAATGACAATCCTTCTTGTACAGATTCTTCTGGCTCATCATCCTCGTGGCATATTTCCTGTAAACACACAGTATTCTCTGTTGTTTCTGCACAATCATCTGTTGGCTCGCTAGCTGCTTCTTCTCCTGCAGCACTGGGTGATATGTCCCGAACTGATATATTATCCTGTGCAGGAGTTTCCCACACACCTGAGTCAGGAGACTGTGGAAGTTCTGACGGAAAAGTCAACGCATTTTCATTTTCAATGATAAGAGGCTCCTTGACAGAAGAGTTTTGGAGTCTTGGAGTCCGTGGAGTTGTCTGAGAAACTTGATCATCTGATGCAGATGATCTGGAGGAACCTCTCCACTTTCTCGCTGCTTCTGCTACGTTGCTGAAAAACTTAAAAACCCCACCAAAGTTTTTGGATTTGCCACCACTGGCCGTGTCGGACATTTTGGTGTCAATACTGTCCTCAAATTTTTGATCTTCTTCAAGAGGGGCTGTGGTATCAACTGTGCACTCTATATTTTGGAATGTATTTCCCTGAATTTTATCAAGTCCTTTTGAATTATCTTTTGTGGCTAGTGAAATTCCTTTCAGATAACTCCACATATATGAGCTCCTACCTCTGCGATGTTCTGGTGGGATTTTAAGTCCTCTTCTTTGGATCTCTCCTTCGGCAATAGTTGAACTCTTAGTACTAACCAGTGGACGTCTACGGTTGCTACTTATGCTCTCATTGTCCATATGTTCAGAATTCCCATTTATTCCAACACCTATATCTCTTAACCATTTGTTTTCACTAGATATACATTCAGAAATGCTAATATTTAACTCAACATCCTCAAAAGATGTGTCTAAGTCATCGATGTAACCTGCATAAGAATGTCTATATGGTCTTTGTCCATCTGCATATTTTCTTGTTCTGAATAAAGCACTTGGAATAGAAAGTTCTATGGTTTCTTGTGGTTGACTCTGAACCTTAGCTTTGGAATTTCGAAGGACAGAATTTTTGGAAAAAGTAGCAGACCTCAACCTTTTAAAAGATCTAACTTTGTCCATAAAAGATAGTTTTGGCTTTGGTTCACTGATTTCAGTTGTAAGGATCATAGACTGAGGTCTCTTAGCACGTCCAGAGTTTGCCCTCCGTCTGCTGACAAAGCTCCAAATACGAGTCCCTTTACCTTTCTTTTCATATCTGTGCGGTGAATCTTCTGTCTGAAGTTGGGAGGAAACACCACTCACTTCACAGGGATCAAGTTCACAGATTGCCATATTGTCAGAATTTTTTTCCTTGGGGAGAACCTGAAAGCTTTTATTCATGTACCCATTGAGGATGACATCAGAATGGTTGTTTAAATCGCCATTTATAACTTCCATGGCTTGGTCTACGGCCCTTCACAACATCCCTTCTTCTTCCAGTGCCAAAGCAGTAGAAGAAAACTGTTAAAATAAAAATAAAAAATTAATTAAAAAATATACTACAACAAATATATTCAGGTTTTTTTTAAACAGGTCCCTGTCACTATGCACTGCCTCCTCCCCTGACAGTTTGCACAGTTCAGTGTGAAGGGACACAGTTCACTCCAGGGTTTGGGTAGCAAAACTCTGTTAATAGGGCCCTCACATGGAACACACCAAGCATGGGTCATTTCCTCCACAAACCAATCCCTTGTGGTGAGCTGTGTCTCTTTAAACTGTGATGACAATCCATGGGAGAAAATCTATCAACATAATATAGCAATATTGCAAGTAAGTGAGTAGAGAGAATTAACCTGTCAGCAACATTAAATACCAATTGAGACATGCTCGTAAAGAATGTATACTGCCAGCAATATTTTATGAGGATGATTTACTTTGAAACTAATCTACTTGAAAGAAAGCAAAACTACAAAAAGATCATAGAAATCAAAACATAATGTATTCGGCTGGCCTTATATTAACCTGTACATTAGGAAAACTCCCAATGTACATGCTAAATGTGTGCATGGACGTAAATGGAAGTCTTTGGTCTCTGGCAGATATACAGTAGTATACCACCTGAAACTGAGGCTGGAATAGATAAAGTAGTGAAGTCTACTATACATCCTTAGAGGATCTTCTTTAAATAAATTAATACATTTTATTTATATATATATATATATATATATATATATATATATATATATATATATACACACACACACACACACTCACACACACACACACAGGGAGCGCTGGAGAAACCATAACTTGTCTTTTGCCTCTAAAGCAGGCCATACCTTAGACTCATGGCTGATGAACCTGCTGCTCGCAACAGATTCGGCCTTCAGTCTAAGGTACAGTGGTTTGCAATAAATCAGGATATCAAAAAAAAAAAAAAATTTTCCCAGTAATTCAATTCGAAAAGTGACCACATATATTCTATAGAGTCATTACATACAGAGTGAACTTTTTCTAGCAATTATTTCTGTTAAAGTGGATGATTATGGATTACAGCCAAGAAATACCCAAAAGTCAGAATTTCAGAAAATTAGAATAATTAACTCAAAACACCTGCAGTGGCTTCCTAAGTGTTATAAAAGGTCCCTTAGTCTGGTTCAGTATGCAACACAATCATGGGGAAGACTGCTGACTTGACAGGTGTTCAGAAGGCAGTCATTCACACACTCCACAAGGAGGGTAAGCCACAAAAGTTCATTGCTAAAGAAGCTGGCTGTTCTCAGAGTGCTGTATCAAAGCATATTAATAGAAAGTTGAGTGGAAGAAAAAAAGTGTGGTAGAAAAAGGTGCACAAGCAACCGGGAGAACCGCAGTCTTAACAGGATTGTAACGAAAATGCCATTCAAAAATTTGGGAGAGATTCACAAAGAATGGACTGCTGCTGGAGTCAGTGTTTCAAAAGCCACCACATACAGATGTCTGCAGGACATAGCCTACAAGTGTTGCATTGTGTCAAGCCACTCCTGACCAATAAACACCAGAAGTGTCTTATCTGGGCCAAGGAAAAGAAGAACTGGACTGTTGATCAGTGGTCCAAAGTGCTGTTTTCAGATGAAAGTAAATTTTGTATTTCATTTGGAAATCAAGGTCCCAGAGTCTGGAGGAAGAGTGGAGAGGCACACAATCCAAGCTGCTTGAGGTCTAGTGTGAAGTTTCCACAATCAGTAATGGTTTGGGGAGCCATTTCATCTGCTGGTGTAGGTTCACTTTGTTTCATCAACACCAAAGTCAACGCTGCCGTCTACCAGGAAATTTTAGAGCACTTCATGCTTCCCTGTGCTGAAAAGATTTTTGGAGATGGAATTTTCATCTTCCAGCAGGATATGGCACCTGTCCACACGGCCAAAAGTACCAATACCTGGTTTACTAACCACAGCATCTCTGTGCTTGATTGCCCAGCAAACTCACCAGACGCTTGAAAAAGTTCACTCTGTATGTAATGATTCTATAGAATATATGAGGTCACTTTTTGAATTGAATTACTGAAAAAAAAAATTTTGTTGATATTCTAATTTATTGCTAAACAATGTATATGGGGCCCCAGCGATCAACCACCAACAGATGTCGATGGTGCGTTGTCCATAATGGAAAATCACAGCCGACCCGTTTGGTAAGAAACAAGCTGTAGCGAAAGCACATTTGGCCGTCAGTTATCGAAGGTATATGAGGGCCTTTAGTCCTGAGCTCCTTCCAGGGTAATGGTACTGCTAACAGCCACCAATCACACATTTTGCATTAAGGCCCTATTACACACACAGGTTATCTGCTAGATATCTGACAGATTTTTGAAGCCAAAGCCAGGAATTGCTTTGAAAACAGGAGAACTCTTTCTTTTATTACTTGTTCCCTGTTTACAGTCTGTTCCTGGCTTCAATGATCTGTCAGATCTGTGTGGGTAATAGGGCCCTTAAAGATTGTTTCATGAGGCTATAGACAGTGTCACCCAATAGGAGAGAGCTCAGGAGGAGGACAGGAAGGCGGACTAGGAGGTGAGCTGCTTTCCTGGGAAGGTTTCAATGACATAGCTAGCCATTATGGGCAGGTGTCATATACAGACTGTTATATAATAGGAGCTTCCTGGGGTTTTCTTCTGGGAGGGGATAACAGACAGGGGCCATAAAAGCAATGGGTCCTCTGTATACAGTGCCTTCACAGAGAGCACTAACAAAATGTGAACACAGCCCTAGACATAATAACCCATTGGATAGGGAGTGACACAAAAAAAACACAACATAGAAAATTAAATGGAACAAAAATGTTATGTAACTCTCAGTGTAAGGACAAATTGAGCATTTGTATGTAATATCTTAGCCGCAGCTAAGTCATCATGTCTATATAAGCACACACAGCAACTGGCCATTTTGGCTATTAAAGTCAATAAGATCTGTGCCTGTCCGTGCATGTATACATCAGTACCCCGACGTATCCTGACTGTCCATTGGCTTTGTCTGGTGTTGTCACCCACCTCTATTTAAATAACTGATGGTGAAGTGCAATAGCAGATACAGTCTATTGACAAAAGTGGTGTGTATCTCAATCCCCCCATTTAGTATAACTCTTAGGTCATTTGGAGGCTACTGCTGCTGCCTAGTAGAGGAAGGCAAAAGATTCCTGACGTTTTAGGATATAGATTTGTAAAACTGGGAAGATATAGAGCGCATTAAGAGGAGGATTTATATGCGTGTAATACATTAATGTAGTTCTCGATCTATCCTTGTTTCACTTCTCAAATATAATATACTGAGTGAACAGAAAAACGTGATCAGTGCAGGTGACATGTCCTGGCCATAGACCATTCTCTCATAATGTTAGAAGCAATGTCAGGATCAATGAGCAGGACTTAAAAAAAGTGTGTTAATCACCAAAAAACATAACTGCAGAGGTTTATGGAAGACACCCATAGCTAATAAGTGCTGTGTGTAGTATTCATCTGTCCCATATGGCTTAAAGAATGGGCGGTATCTGATGTGATGTCATGGGGGAACACTCCATACTACATCTCTAGACTTGCAGAAGAATTTAAAAATAGGACAAACAAGAATGCAGAGGTATAATAACCATACAGGAAACCCTGTCATAGGACGCACAGCATCTTACATGAAAAGGACACTTAATGACTATTGTATCTTTCATTCTTCATAGTCTATGCTAGTAAGTGTAAGAGATTTTATGTAAGGCTACGTTCACACAGAGCAAAAGGGGCGGATTACGCAAGGAAATATTTTCACCTGAAATCAACTGACGCTGAATTCCAAGCAGAATGTAAGCAGAATGTAAGCAGAATCCCTGCGTATTCCGCTAGGAAAGTGTTCAGCTCGTAATCAGCTCTTGACAAATTCAGCGCGGAATACTCGAGGAATCCGTGCTGAATCTGCATGCATTCAGCGCTGAAATTCAGCGAGTATATGGCGAGTAAACTAGACTATACTAGAATATATACTAGAATCCTCCTCCCCCCCTTTTTTCCCCATTTCCGCGCTGATTCAGCGCGTAATTTCCGTTTGTATTACGCTTGTATTCCGCGCTGAATACGCGCGTATTCCGCGCTGAAACAGAAAATCCGAACCCCATTGGTTTGTATAGGCTTCCGCTAGCGGAAGAATGAACATGTTCATTCTTCTGGCGGAAAGCGGATTAGTTTAGTGCGGAAATTCCACCGTGTGAACTGCAGAGCAGAATTTCATTTCAACACAATGAAAATTAGCTCTGCACCTATTTTAACGGCTGAAATTTCAGCGCTGATTCAGCGCAGAAATTCAGCTGCTTTTGCTCTGTGTAAACGAGCCCTAAGAGTAGAAAAGAAGAAAAGAAGCTACTTAATGATCCCCTTTTCCTATATCATCTGCTATCATAGGACAGTTCAGACACCCCTATAGAAATGAGATTGTGAGATTTAAAGGGATTTTCTGGGCATTTAACAGTGGTGGCCCCCGGCACCCCCATCAGTCAGCAGTTCTGCAGAGCTGCAGCTCCAGCACACACACAATGAACAGCGGGAAGCCTAGGCTGAGTAAATTGTGTAGTGGTGGCACACTTCACTTTATTGGGAGCTGAAATGCATTAACCTGGCCATCAATATTAAACACTCTCTAATGTGGTATGCCTATCTGAAAAAGTTATAACATGCTGATCAGTGGGGTCTGGTGGGGATGCCAGATTGGGTGGGCTCATTTCATTCCAGGGGTGTATTTTTCCTTCATTCTTGGGAGTCTCAGAAGTCTGAATACTTCCGATCTGCATGCTATCCCCTATACCAGTGCTTCTCAATTCTCAGTCCTCATGGCCCACCACCAGGTCATGTTTTAAGGGTATCCCATACAAAGAACACCTGTGATCAGGGCCGGATTAAAGGGAGGGCACCAGGGGCATATGCTCCGGGGCCTCCACCACTTAGGGGTCCCCACCAGCTCGAACCCTAGCAGAACGGTGCTGCTTACCCAGGATATCAGGGCATGTAATAGGGCCCTAACACAGTTGGCAACAGCGCGCAGAAAGTGCTGTGTTCACACATTGCGTTATTAACACAAACACAATGTGGGAATACACTCTGATACTTAGTCGACCCCCCCCACCACCACCACCACCACCCCGCTCTGCTCCTGTCTCTAGGGTCTGGCATCTTCCCCTGTACTGCAGCCTCTAGTGACCACGTGCATAACAGAAGAGGATGCTGACCCATACAGCCAGGAGCGAGGAGGGGTCTGTGCTAAGTCACCTACAGTAAGCAGCCATCTGTATAGATCGCGGTATAATTTCCTTTTTTTGGGGGGTGGGGGGGGGTTCCCGGGGCCTCCACCAACCTTAATCCGGCCCTGCCTGTGATACTACCTAATGCACTGAGTATAATTATATCACCTGTGAAATACTAAGGAAATTCTCAAAACATGACCTGTACTGTGAATATGTGATAACTATTTCAGATGGAAATACTCCTTTAAAGATAAAAGGCTCAAAAAGTCAATGATATGCACTATACACTGTTCATAGTTACTGAATAGAAACATTATAGAAAGAAAGTGGCAAATAATATGCATAGACATGTATACATAGATCAGAACAGACAAACCTGTACAGTTACCCTACATACAAGATGCAAACAGTTAATAGGTAATCATACTTACATACAGGGAACTAATGAAACGCATAAGATGGTGTGTTCTTTTCCCATGTCTCTTACATTTAGTAAGATAGGTTTTTTGTTTTTTACTGAAGAACTACAGAATAATAAATCCTATTCCTTTATTTGGTGTCCACTGAAAGCCAAGAATCTAGAATGATTTCAGTTTAGAAGTTCTACTGGATCCTGTAGTAGGCTGCGTGTGTCAGGGGTTAATGAGCTGAAGAATCTGTCAGGTCCCTGTAGCAGTCAGTCAGCAGTGTGAAGCTACAATGATGTGTGACAGCAGCCAGTGTTTGTACAGTGACCTTTTCATAGTTGTGCATTGGGTTTTAGCAATTGACACGCTTATCTAACAGGATCTGACTTCTGCACAAGAATGGTTAAAATAACAAACTCCCATCACCCCAGTGGATGTGTGACCTGCTCCCCAAAATTACTAATATAGTAATCATTTTAAAATGACATGTCACCTAGTAGTATCACCGGGATGATATAAGTCATAGAAGCAGATGGTACACAATGCACACCATAGTAGGAGACCTTAAAATACACTGCCCCATCTATAAAAGTTAAAGAATATTTCATCTAGCACCCAGGTTAGTGGAAGAATGTCTGTGTATGAGAATAGCCTCTGCTTTCCTTATCATTGTATTACCAGAATTATTTTCTCAAAATTGTCAGCTTACACCATTGTACCGGACTGAATACACAGCAGGTAAAGCCCTTACATATGCGGAGTGTGAAGTTGTCATAATGCCAGGATCTTAAATTTCTTTTGGTCTTCAGGTCCCACAAACAAACTGTAGTACTTGCCTATAAGTCTTTTCCTATTCCTTTAAAATTGTTCTTGTCAATCCCTAGACCATCTTTGACTCCTCTCACCACTGATACATATACAGTAGCAATTCACCATCTATGTAAGGGTATGTTCACACTGAGTAAAAGCGACAGAATTCCGTCGCTATGTCAGAGAAAACGGTGTCCGTTGTGCATTGCTTACTGATATAGCTTGACAGCATGGACCAAATCTAATAACTCAAAACCAGTAATTCAAAAGGAAGAAGAGGGAGAAACCACCTGCCATTTTTATAGGAAGAAAAAAGAATAGGAGGACATTAGACTTATCACAAGACTTCTTAATCAAAGAGTTATCAAACCTCTGGAAAATAACCTTCTGTTTATACAATGAAAAAGATTGCCAGGCACTGAATAAATGCTGTAAATGTGAGAAGGCATAGTCCTCTTTCTTTCAAGAAGCCTCATTATTTACAAGCTAAGGATGTCCTGGTAAAGCTTCTGCATATCCGTTCCTTCTTCCAAGGCAGGAAGAAAATGTCAGGAAGGGAGAGAATAAAGAAAACGTGCAAGAGACTAAAAGAGGGTCCACTTAACCCTCTGTGCATCAGGGCAACTCACAGTGTGTTTATATTTTATATACTGCTGGCAGTGAAAGAGTCCTACAATATAATGATGATGTCATTCAGTCCGCCTGTGTTCTACTCTACTGAGGTGGAAAAAACAGGCAACTTCCGTCCTTACAAACTCAAGAAGTTTGTTTCCCATGGCAGGCAGGAAACCAGCACTAATGGACTGGCTCCTCCACTATTTGGCATCAGGGCCAGCGCGTGTTATTGATTTTATTTCCAAAGAAAGTTCACTTTGTTAAAAATTCTGACATAATACATTAAAAATGTCTGCAGTTTACCAGCATAGCTAGTAAAACCTAAAACATAAAACATGTTCAAAACTGAACTTTAAAAAAAGGTCCTATTGAAAGAGATAAGATGTTATCTTCTTTGGTGTTTTTTGAAGTTCTTCTTCTTCTCAATGTCATGGTAACATCCACCTAGGTACCGCTAAACAGATCAAGTGTCAAAAAATAGAAGAAGCCAGTGGAAAGTGGATAAATTTAAAAGCTGCTCAAAGGTAATCTTTAGGGTGTTCACACATAGGCTATGTTCACACAACGTCAAAAATATTGAAAAGGCAGACGATTATTATTTTTTTTAAAAGTCAGATTTTGCCGAGATTTAACTGACTGCAATGGCACTGCATTGAAGTCAATGAGAAGATGGACGTCCAATGCACACTGTGTATTGAATAATGGACGTTTTTGCCGCGGACGTCAAAATAATGAACATGATCATTATTTTCGGATGTCTTCTGCAAACAGCGGACGTTTTTTATTAGTAGTTCACAAACAGTTTTCCTTTTGTCACCGTTCTTTCTCTGTCTTTAGTATTAAATTCAATGGACTTTTCAATTAAGACACATCCAAAGTTTAATTAGTAACCCAAACTAAAATAATGTACAAACACCAGTCATTGAACTAAGGGGAGGCAAGGCTGCAACATAATGTCCGTTATTTAAGCCTTAAAATAATGGACGTCATTTTAAACAAAGCTGAAATATCGTTGTGTGAACATAGCCCAAGACAGGGTTTTATTGCAATTATTGAAGCCAAATCTAGTGACAGATTATAAATGAAAGACAGGTCATAAAAGTAAGGGCCCTATTACATGGAGAGATAATTGGCCGAATGAGGCCGAATTGGCCAATTATCGCTCAGTGTAATCATCAGCCGATGAAACAAACATCGGCTGATCGTTTCTTTAGGTCCAGTCCTAAAATCATCAGGTGTTGGGCACACATCGCTATGTGTTATGAGTGAAAGGGACATTTTAATCCTGTGAGGACCAAAGATGTACCCGTATGTCCTGGCGCTGTTAACCCCACAGCTCCTGGCTGCTGATAGCAGCCAGGGACTTCAGCTATTAGTGGGCTTGGACCAATCACCGCTCCCAGCTAATTAACGATTTAATTGCAGCTGTCAAAACTGACTAAATGCTATAAAAGTTCCATCTGCTGTTGTCTAGTGGGCAGATCGAAACCCCCCACAAGTGGCGCATTGATCTGGGCTAGGCACTTAATCAATTACTATGGGCTCCAGCAGTCCATAGTAATCGAGCACTGATTTCATGGATAATTGTAGTACATATGTACTGCATATTGCACAGTAAAAAGAATAAGCACAAAAAAACACCAAAGTGCAAAATCGCTGATTTTTGGTCACATTAAATCCGGAAAAAAAATTGCAATAAAAAGTGATCAAAAGTTGCATATATGCAAGCAAGGTACCAATAGAAAGTACAGATCATAGCACAAAAAATGACACCTCACACAGCCCCATAGACCACAAAAAAAGTGCTTTAGGGTGCCTTCACACCTACCGGATGCACAGCGGGTCTCACTTCTGCAGATTTGTAGTGAGAACCGCTGCGGAATTGGTACCATTCACCCCTATGCACATACTAGCAGCGGGATTGACATCCCGCTGTGAATATGTGCTTTAACCCCCCGCTGTCCGCAGCCCCACCGCCACATCCCCCATCCCCGGCCGCATACTGCAGCCCGCCGCCGCCCACATCCCCCCATCCCACATCCCCGCATCCCCCCATCCCTGGCCGCATCCTGCAGCCCGCCGCCGAGAGCATACAGTACCTGCTCAGCGGTGCAGCTGCAGTGAGGCTCCCGGCTCTGGTCCCACTCAGCTGATCTGAGCGGGACCGGAGCCGGCAGCCTCAATGCAGCCGCGCCGCCGAACAGGTACTGTATGCTCTCGGCGGCGGGTTGCTGGATGCGGCCGGGGATGGGAGGATGGGGGGATGTGGGATGCGGCCGGGGATGGGAGGATGGGGGGAAGCAGCTGGGGATGTGGGGATGCGGCCGGGGATGGGAGGATTGGGGGATGTGGCGGGGCTGCGGAAAGCGGGGGTTAAAACACATATTCACAGCGGGATGTCAATCCCGCTGCGAGTATGTGCTATCATAGGGGTGAATTGTTACTGGATCCGCAGCTGATCTAGCTGCGAATTTACAGAAGTGAGACCCACTGCGGATCCGGTAGGTGTGAAGGCACCCTTAAGGATAGTAATAGAGCAATTTTAAACACATTTAGTTTGTTTAGGTTTTTTTTAAGGCAATGGCAAAAAAACAC
This sequence comes from Dendropsophus ebraccatus, assembly GCF_027789765.1. NCBI lineage: Eukaryota > Metazoa > Chordata > Amphibia > Anura > Hylidae > Dendropsophus > Dendropsophus ebraccatus. The sequence goes on from NC_091463.1 coordinate 49,283,038, forward strand.
AGTGGAAAATGATTATTGGAAAATGCAGCAGAAATTCCAGGAGTAACCTTAGGTTTCTGCCCTGTATTTTATTAGCTGTCATGAATACAGATTCAATGTTGCCCAATCAAAGGCCTCTGCTTACTCTTGGAATAACATTTTTTTTCCTGCATATTGAGAATGATTGCTCAAAATAAATGCACCAAAATTCATGAACTGTTGGATTCCTATCATAAACAATGGAATAAGCATTGAAGCATGATGTGCACCTAAACACTATCGGAAAAAGTTATCAAACGAAAAAGTTTTTGTTTTAATTTTGGCGTAAAATGGCCAGATGCAAATTAATCTATTCGCAAATGGCCGTCTTGCATCTGGCCATTTTACGCCACCCTCGCCAGTGGGGCGGGGAGGGGGTGTGAATTTATAATTTTTCGCAACGCAAAATGAAACTGAAACCTACGCCAGCTCTGAGCTGGCATAGGTTTCAAAATTTTCACACAGACGGGCTCCATGCGATCGGGATTTATGTAGAGTCAATGCGGCTCTACATAAATCCCCTGAACTCCGGAGCTGCGGGGACATTTGTAAGCCCAAAGTAAAAAACGCCTGACTTCATACGCCATGTGGGAACAGACTAGGATGGAGGGTGTATCTTATTGCCACCCAGAAATTTAATCAAATTAATGTGACCCATAAAATTACTAATATGTATCAACAAAAAAATATATATCTGCATCACATTATAGACTTAAATTATATAAATACAATAATATAAAATGATATATTATAAATACAATAATATAAAATGATACAATGATATGAAAGCACAAGCCATTAAAAGGACCTAATATACAGTGTATTTCTATACACACCCTTAATTATAAACTGTTTTCTCCATAAACCATAGTCCCAGCCTTGTTTGCACCTTTCTATTTGAGAAAGTGACCTAGAAAAATAACTACAAATTAGGGTACAGGAGAGATCCCCGCCCCGCTATAGCCTTCACCAAACTTCCTATGCTGTAAGGAAAACTGTGATAAAATGACAGGTGTTGTCTTATAGGAGAAGTCCAGCCAAAATAAATTTTTGATATGTTGTTACTTATGAAAAGTTATACAAATTTCTAATGTACATTAATTATGGGAAATGCACATATAGGGCTATTTCCCTTAATTTAGTAGATCAGGAAGTGTTAGAATTCTATGGGAAGTCTATGGGACTTTATTGTTTCTATAGATGTCTATGTAAAGTCATGGAATGTAGTGTAGTGTACAGTATGCTTTATTGAATGAATACATCTATGGAATACTTTGGGGAGCAAGTGTCCTTGCTCCCCAAAGTATTGCATAAATGTATTCATTCAGTACATTAGGATATCACAGTAAGCCCGCCGATCCGCCGCATTCCCGCCGCCCGGCGATCCACCGCATTCCCGCCGCATGCCGATTCGCCGCATGCCGATCGCTGCTGGAGTCGAGGACCCATGAGGTTTGATTGTCTAGGATATATTATATTTTGTGTAAGGTTTGATATTATTTTAAAAGGAGGAAGAGATATAGAATATAAGGGGTAATACGGAGGGCCGCAGGTCCATCATAAATGGACCTGGGCTTGATGTGTGAACCCTGATCTTAGGTGAATACAATAATATGGTCATTTAATAGAAATAATGATATTATGACAGCTGCACTAAGAGGGAGTAACAATGGGGTTCAAGGGTTTCATCATATATGTACCTTCGCCCTTGAGTGAAATCTCTTTTGCATACATATATATATTTATCCTCTTAGAAAAATAATGGTTGTACAACCGATAGTATTAATTTTCAATAGAAGTTAGAGGGTACTTGGTTGACTAGTGGCGACCCGGCTTGGCCTTACTACCTCCCTGGGTCCGTGTCCTTCCGTTCTCCAGTCTAGCTCATGAGGGACAGGATTGCTCCCATTAGATGGTCTCTCCTGATTTTAGGGATTGGAGGTAATCTTGTCAAGAGATACATGAGGAAATGGGGGGGGGGGGTCTTCGAAACAGTCTCTGGTTTGTCATATTATGTTATATTTTGTATAATGGCAGACTAATCGCAGACAAACTGAATGTTTTGTAATTTTATACATCATTGCCATCCTTTTTTTTTTTTTTTTGTGGGAGGGGGAGGAGATAATAATGTCTTTTTTGTGGTTGCTGTTTTTGCATTTAACTATGATATTGTGATTTTGTGATATAATTATGGGGGGGGAAAAGGAAATGGAAAAATGGAAAAAAATATATATATATTGGTCACAATATAGACAATAAATTCTTTACTCAACACACAAAAAAAAAAAAAACATGACCCTTCAATTGCTACAGGTAAAATCGTGTGGACTCTGGAAGAGTACCCAACTGTAATGCAGTCTAAGTGGACTGTGCTGACTGAATCAAGGTGGTAAGTAATGAAAGTCTGGCAAAGTACCCAGCTGCGCTATTTATGCTAATCGAGCTTGTAAGGAAAGTCGTTAAGTAAAATGCTAGATAATCCCCTAATACTAGTTTCCTTGCTTCTGCAACGTCATCAGGAAGTTGCTGGCGATAGTAGTTGGGGGTCGTATTTAGACATTTTTGAGTGTCTTTCGATCGCATCCCATAAAGTTTACATTTTATACTATAAGTTTATACTAAAAATGTAGTTTCAGCTATATTGATATGCAATTTTCTTGAGTGAAGTAGATTCAGATAACCTGCAGATGTCTAAGGGTTCTTTTACAGTGAATGATTTCTCATTCGAGGGGATTCACATAATACAATTAATGTAGTAGCTGGGCTGCACAAACAATATTTGTATCGTACGTACTGCCATGGAAACTGAGAGCACAAAAATACATATATCCATGCTGTAGGTTTCAGTATTACACATATGAGACAGCAGTGGCCAGAAAGCAGGATAAGAGAGCCAGAGAGCGAGATGCCAGATCATAGAGCAGCGCAAAAAATATGTATGCACTGCTTGTGTGATCTGGACAGCACCGATATATGCATATCCAACTATATAAACTATGCTGCAGTAGCGAAATTTGGTGGGGGCAAGGGGGGCGGTCGCTCCCGGGCCCACTCAGACAGGGGCCCACTGAGGTCTCAGACAGTTAATGCTGTCTGCAAAAGCTATTGCTTTTGCCGACAGCATTAACACGTCAGTAGTGGCCGGGGCCTCCAAGCAGTGTCGGACTGGGTCATGGGAGGAGCGGGGATCCTCCGGTGGGCCCCTTCCCCACTCCCCCACTCCCGATGACTGACCGGCAGCTGCTGGATCCCTGGCTCCAGCCCCCACCTCGTCCCCGCAAATTGGTCGGAACTGTATGGGCTCGCACTCCTAATGAGCGCATACAGTTCCGACTGGGCCAGGATGTGAATGACACAGCATCAGGAGCCATTGGCTCCTGGCTGTGTCAATCATTCTTGTGGCCGGAGGCAGGGTTATGCCTCCAGCCACAAGAGGCTGCGCCCTCCGAACTGCCGCGCCCACCCCCTCCTTTATGTCTCTCTTGCGACCGCAAGCACGGTCTTGCTTGCGGCAGCAAGAGGCAATCTTGCCCCCGTCTGATGCGTCGCTCCCTGGGGGATTCCCAGGGAGTGCACGTATCAGGAACCTTAGTGCGCGTCGCAGGGACTTCCTGTACACTCAGCTTCCGGATGTGTGCGCTGCCCGGGAATCCCCCAGGGAGCGACGCATCAGCTGGGGGCAGAAGAAGATAGGACAGCAGCGACAGGGGAGCGCTTGTTAGGTGAGTTGTGTGTTTGTTTTTTTTAATCTGCTGTGCAGGGGCAATCTATAAGGGGGGAATAGAGGGGAGGGGAGCCATCTATAAGGGGGGGATACAGGGGGGGAGCCATCTATAAGGGGGAATACAGGGGAGGGGAGCCGTCTATAAGGGGGGGATACAGGGGGGAGCCATCTATAAGGGGGAATACAGGGGAGGGGAGCCATCTATAAGGGGGGATACAGGGGGAGCCATCTATAAGGGGGAATACAGGGGAGGGGAGCCATCTATAAGGGGGGATACAGGGGGGAGCCATCTATAAGGGGGGATACAGGGGGGGAGCCATCTATAAGGGGGAATACAGGGGAGGGGAGCCATCTATAAGGGGGGGATACAGGGGGGAGCCATCTATAAGGGGGAATACAGGGGAGGGGAGCCATCTATAAGGGGGAATACAGGGGAGGGGAGCCATCTATAAGGGGGGAATACAGGGGAGGGGAGCCATCTATAAGAGGGGGATACAGGGGGGAGCCATCTATAAGGGGGGAATACAGGGGAGCCATCTATAAGGGGGGATACAGGGGAGGGGAGCCATCTATAAGGGGGATACAGGGTAGGAGCCATCTTTAAGGTGGAATACAGGGGGGAGCCATCTATAAGGGGGGGATACAGGGGAGGGGAGCCATCTATAAGGGGGGAATACAGGTGGAGCCATCTATAAGGGGGAATACAGGGGAGGGGAGCCATCTATAAGGGGGGGGATACAGGGGGGAGCCATCTATAAGGGGGAATACAGGGGAGGGGAGCCATCTATAAGGGGGTAATACAGGGGGAGCCATCTATAAGGGGGGAATACAGGGGGGAGCCATCTATAACGGGGGGGATACAGGGGGAGCCATCTATAAGGGGGAATACGGGGGAGCCATCTATAGGGGGGGATACAGGGGGGAGACATCTATAAGGGGGGGGATACAGGGGGAGCCATCTATAAGGGGGTAATACAGGGGGGAGCCATCTATAAGGGGGTAATACAGGGGGGACATCTATAAGGGGGAATACAGGGGGGAGCCATCTATAAGGGGGTAATACATGGGGGGGACATCTATAAGGGGGCAATACAGGGGGGAGCCATCTATAAGAGTCAGCCTACCCACTAAGCAAGGGTGTAAAGCGGCAAATACAGATGTGCAGTTTGTTGAGAGATGACAATGGTGTCAGTGTGAGGAGCCTGTCTGGCAGATTCTGTGGATTCGTGGCTCAGAGAAGTCCTCATAATGGCCCAGGACAGATGGAGAAGATGAAAAGGGAAGAACTCCGATCAGAGAAGACATCCCCTGTGAGTCACTAAATATATCTGCACTGTAATGTATATGGTGTATAGAACCTGTGTAGAGCTGGGGCTACCGCTAAATGACTGGAAGAGGTGATATTGGTCTGTGTACAGTGGATTATTCAGTAGCAGCGGTGGGGTTAGTCAGTATGTGCTGGTATTAGTCGGTATGTGGTGGTATTAGTCAGTATGTGGTGGTGTTAGTTAGTCAGTAAGTAGTGGTGTTATTTGTTACTTGTAATCTTGTACTGTGTTTTATTGGATTTAGTATAGAGGATTTAGTCAGTAACAATATGGTGGTGATGGCAGTGGTTGTGGCGATAATATTTCCCCCTTGTATACTGGCATTATTGGTAATGCCATATATATATATATACCAGTAGCATGCGCTTGATCGAGGAAGGGGGTCTCCAGGTTGACAGTCTGCAGCCCTCAGGATATGCTGGGAGTTGTAGTACAGTAGTACAATCCTCCGATAACTGCCGCTGTAGACAGATGTATTGCTTCAGGGCTTCAGGGCTTCAGGGCTTCAGATGTATTGCTTCAGGGCTGATGGTTGTCACCCACAGGTTGCAGCCACCAGGAGAATCAAACTGAGGACAAGAGTGGTGCTGTCTGTGGAAGAAGGCAGCTATATTTTTCTAATCTTAAGCCCTTTTACTTTTTTTGTGGTTCTATATTCCAGATGTAGAAGCCTCTTACACTGCTCTTTATTCTTATTCACTATAAGAAATGTAGCAGAATATACCCTTTATTATTCAAAAAAATCCTTGTCACCTTCTGGGGTTCCCTATGGGTAACGTTGGTTGGGGGCCCACTCAGACTCACTCGCCCCCCCTAGGCTGAACCCCTAGCTACGCCCGTGCTTTGCTGGATTTACCCCCTCTGGCAGTCTGCTCTTCTGTGCTGCTATGCACTGTCCTGTCTGTTACTCTGTTTGTACCTCACTTTGCGAACCAGGAGGGGGAAAGAATGTATACTGTATGTCTGGTCTATGTTTTGTCCAAAGGATAGGGGACAAGTAAGAGATCACCGGGGGGTGGGGGGTTCTCCAACCTCCAACCCTCCATATCCCCTGGCGATCTCCACACATGACTTACGAGTCTATTTACTCTCTACGGGGCTGCTGGAAATAGTCGAGTACAGCACTCTACGCTGGGTCAATTCATGCTCTATCTGAATGGGGGGCAAGTTAGTTTTAAGTTTGAATTTTGATCTCTATTTTTCAACCAAAAACAGTTGATTTCCATTATCAGTTTCTCAGTTGGTTCCACTCCTAATTTTGCCTGCAAATACTGAACAAAATACTGAAAACAGTGGTCAGTCTGGATAAATTGCAACTGGTTGTAACTGGGTTTATTTCAGTATCTGAGGTGTAAATGTATTTAGGAGTCTGGAGTCTTAATTTATTTTGGTGCATGCATTTATTTCAGACTTTGGGCTAGATATGCTTCTATTTTAGAATCTTGTCTGAGATCTAAATTTATTTAGGGGTCTAGAGTCTGAATTTTTTCATTGATCTCTTTTTTAAAAGAGCCTCTTAAAATTACAGGCTACATTCTCTAACAACTGTTGCAGGTTGTGCCACTAAAAATACATCTTGTAGTGTTCCAGCAACAAAGTTGTTTGCATAGGTGAATGACTCCTGAAATAGAATATGAGATCACCTCCATGGAAACCATTGAATATAAAACTACTGATTGCCTATAGAATTTTCTGTATTAAAACATCTGGAGGAATGCTCAGAATACAAAAACACTATTAACATTCTGTTCAGAGGGCTATTAATAGACACCTATTTGGGTCTATTGTTCTCCTAGGTTAAAAGAATACCCTCGAGTTTTCCTTTTGTTTTACAATGCAGAGCCTGCAGTCTGTCCAACCTTTTAACCTTTATTTTTCAAAGCTCTCCTCTTCTCCCGGCCCATTGTTCTTAACCCTTTGACATAGAGAACCAAAATTAGCTTGTTTAATTTTAAACTCTTTTTTACATCAAAGTCACCACTTCTTACAATATAGCACATACAGTACTGCTGTTAATGCATTATATGCTAGGAATATGGATATAATCTCCACCATTACAGTTATGCATAGTAATAGGAGATAGGTAGCTAAATTAACGTAATTCTCCAACACCAAGGGCAACATCTGCAAAGAGTTTGTATGTTCTCTCTGTGTTTGCGTGGGTTTCCTCCGGGTACTCCGGTTTCCTCCCACACCCAAAAACATACAGATAGGTAAATTTAGATTGTGAGCCCTATTAGGGACAGGGAGCAATTTAGATTGTGAGCCCTATTAGGGACAGGGAGCAATAATTGGCAAAAAATGTAAAGTGCTGCGGAATCTGTGTGCGCTATACAAATAAAAGCATTATTATTATTATTATTATTATTATTATTATTAACAGCCAAGCAAATACTAGAGGTGCCTATTCTGGGCATTAAACTGTGCTAATATCTTTTTCCATAATGCAAGCCAGAAAAAAGACAGGACTAGTTATTTAACGTTTGTGCCTTGTGTGTTGCACTATACCCCATGCTCAAAGTACTGTAGTTCTGATGATGCTGAATTGAAGGTCTCTGTATACAACTATCTTATGACTTAGTTTTGCACCAGCAGTAATATGTTGGGAACGGACTTGGGTCCCCTCCTTTTGTCCCTCTATACAGCCCCCATCGGACAGATCATCAGCAGATTTGGTCTTCAATACCATCTTTATGCTGATTACACCCAACTATATACTTCTTCCCGTGACATCTCCCCTGCCTTCCTACAAAATACTAGTGACTGTCTATCCACTGTCTCTAACACTATGACCTCTATCTTTCTCAAACTTAATCTCTCTAAAACTGAACTTCTCAACCATCCTAAACCTGACATCTCCCTCTCAGTCGGTGGTACCAGCATCACACCTGTGCATCAAGCTCGATGTCTGGGGGTTATGCTAGACTCTGATCTATCCAAGCTCCCTATATCCAAGCTCTTGCATGCTCATGTTATCTACATCTCAAAAACATCTCTAGAATCCTCCCATTTCTCACCATTGACACTGCTCAGACCCAGACTGTCACCCTGATCCATTCCCGTCTTGACTATTGTAACTTCCTACTAATTGCTCTTCCTTTCTCTAAGCTCTCCCCTCTCCAGTCTATCCTGAACACAGCAGCCAGGCTCATCTTCCTTTCCAAATGTTCCACTGACGTCTCCCCTCTGGTTACTCATTAAATCCAGAATACAGTTCAAACTCCTCACCCTCATCCATAAAGCTCTCCACAACTCTGCCCCTCCATACATCTCCTCCCTCATCTCCACCTACCATCCTTCCCGTGCTCTACGCTCTCCTAATGATCTAACACTAACATCTTTGATAATCAGAACCTCCCACTCCTGCCTCCAAGACTTCTCTCGTGCTGCACCAGTTCTCTGGAATGCCCTACCCAAAGACTTCAGACTCATTTCCAACACTCACAGTTTCAAGCATGCCCTGAAGACTCATCTCTTCAGGCTTGCTTATAACATTCCCTAAATTTGTTCCCCCTTCTGTTGTCCCCACACCCTATTCCCATGCACTTTATACGTTTTATTCGCAATCAGACATAGGCATGTGACTGGCCTATCCTGTTTTTTTTTAATTCTAATTATTTAACTATGTATTATGTAACCTCTGTACTGTGTGTATAAAACAAAAAAGTGCTGCGGAATCTGTTGGCGCTATGAAAATAAATATTATTATTGTATGCTCCATTGGACAGCACACAGATGGGATGTCCACTGGGATGTCTGCAGAGCCCACATCCATGACCAATCAAATTACTAAACAGCACTGTGAATAACTTTTGGATGTTAAAGGGGTTTTTATACATCACTTAAAAAATGAACATAATGCAGAGAGAAAAATTAAAGAAAAAAACAATACTTACCTACCCCTATTCCTCTCTGGTCCCACTCACTCTGCTTCTGAGACAAGCATGTGGAGCAGGTTCTGTTTGCTCAGCCAATCACTGGCCAATATAGGGCACCACTGTTGCTGGTGACTGACTAAACGGGAAGGTTCTCCTCCAAGTGCTTGTCTCAGAAGCAAGGAGAAGATGGGAGTAGCTGAACGGGAGTTGCAGTGGCACCAGAAGAGGACCAGGGGGAGGTAAGTATAGTTCTCCCTTTTATTCCACTGCCCCAACATTATATTTACATTTTTAAAGCACTGGTCCCCTATCCAGAGAGGATCTCATAGAGAATGAGTGGAACAGTGGCAGCGTAGGCACTGTCCACAACATTTATTCGAGGCACAATTATGTCCTCTCTCTCTCTCTCGCTCGCTCTGGATCGACCCAGCAATTAAACCCCTTTAATGTGACGCTTTTCAATATTTCTGTAATATATTATAATTTCTGAAGGGCCCGTATTGTTGATCTTGATTTTAAGCCATATCCAAGAGTCAACTTTTAGTAATATATTCCCATTATGATTTCACTAAAAATACTGAGAAACTTACATTTAAATTCTATTTTTTGGTCATTCAACATAATTAAAAAAAAAAAGCATAAGAACACAGAAAAGTGCAGTGTTTATCTACTGTAAGGGGTAATCTCAAGATTAAAAAATGTGTCCCCTTGACAAGATTGGGGATAACTAGGTCATCAAGGGGGATCAGCCCACTAAGGCCCCCACCAATCATGACAAAAGACATCCCTGTATAGGCTATAGTCCTATTGACACTGAATGAAGTGGTGGATCAGCTAACTACTGTACACCCTATCCTGTGGATAAGGAATAACTTCTTAAGGCCCTATTACACGGGCCGTTGTTTAGGAGCAAGCGAGCACCGACTGTTTGCTGACGGTACGTGTAATAGCGCCGGCAGTGAGCTATCGTTTACGTTTTTTTCAACATGTTGAAAGACAAGGATCAGCTGACATTGTGCATGTTGGCTGATTGTTGCCTTTTAACAGGAGTTATAACACCAAGGAAAAATTGGCCGCAATGGGCGATATTCGGCCAAGTACGGCCGATAATCCCTTGGTGTAATATCTGGATAACCCTATTTAAAGTCTAATAAGTCTAACAAAGCAATATGGTCTCAAGAAAGCCTAACTGATCAACAAATATACTAAATAATTTGATCAGACTGGATCTGCAATCAACATTTGAAGGAAACCTTTCACCCTGGCTCCTGGGGCAGGGCCCACCCGACCCCTGGTAGAGCCCTGGATACTTACCCTGTCCTGCAAGTCCTGCTCTAGAAGCTGATATTACCGCAGAAAAATCAATGCCCGACGGTCTGAACGTGTGGTATGTAAATGACAAGAGATGAGTCGGACGTCTATAGGAAATCACTGGAGCAGTGACTGGGTAAGCTCTACCGGGGGGTCGGACGGGCTCTGCCCCGGGTGCCGGTGTGAAAGGTTTCCTTTAAAGGGGTTATTCAGTAAAAATCTTTTTCTTTCAAATCAAACGGTTTCAGAAAGTTATAGACATTTATAATTTACTTCTATTTAAAAATTTCAACTCTTCCCATACTTATCAGCTGCTGTATGTCCAGCAGGAAATGTTGTTTTCTTTTTAGTCTGACACAGTGCTCTCTGCTGACATCTCTGTCCGAGATAGGAACTGTCCAGAGCAAGAGAGGTTTTCTATGGGGATTTGCTGCTATGAACAGTTGCTGTTTTGGACATTTCGGATATATCAGCAAAAAGCACTGTGTCAGTTGATATGAAAGAAAAAGATTTTCGCTGAATAATCCCTTTAATACACTTTATAAACTAATGCTAACAATTTATATAATGGGTATGTCAGCCGGACTACAGCCTTCGACCGTCCGATGTGTCACATAGGAGCTTGGTTTGAATACAGCAAATAAACAGATGAGAAAATTGGTGGATCTCAGCTGCGCTGGACCTGGTGAAAAGACCTTGGGCTTATACAGATGGAATCACCGGGCACAGATATCAATAGATGAAATTGAGCCATTCTTTATTAATGCAACAAGCTTCAAAGGTATACTAGCTTCTTCATCAGGCATGCCTAGTATGCCTAGCATTGCATGCATTGCATCAATAAAGAACCACTCACGTTCATCACTGGTATCTGTGCCTGGGGATTTCCTCTATACAAGCCAGGTCTATCCACCAGGTTCGACCGAAAAGGATTTGCGCTGATTTACCAATCTTCTCATTTGCTGTAAACATAGATATAAGTAACTGTTGCCTATTGGAACCCCATGTTAAAGCTTTTTGAAGAGGTATTCCAGCTGTAAAAAATGATCATCATCATAGATAAGTGACAGATGTCCTCCGCTACGCACCACCACCACACTGTGCGGCCAGTGGGTATGTGCGCTCCTGTAGTCTACAGACGTAGCTGACATGTAGAAAAGAAAGCATTAAACTGGTTTAGGTTTCACATGCAGTCGGTTTTTCTGCCCACTCATCCTCTATCAGTGTAACCCTTCAGTGGTCGGAGCAGGGGCCAAGACTTAAAAAAGAAAACAGAAGTTAATGCTTTTGGCTCACTTCAGTTGTATCTACAATGATCACCTAAGTAACGGAGATAAGCCCAGTGAGAATGGTTGCCAGATAGACTTTACAGTGGTCAAGTAGTCAGCTGTCTGGTGGGATAGCTAGATGTTATTTAATCCTAGCTCTGTTGACTCCATCTGACTGGGGACATGAGGTCAAGCACATGAATTCACTTATGTATGATTTATCCTTTTGTTGTCCCTGTCTGAGAGCATTGACCTAGGAGTGCTGCACAGTCACACAGGCAGACAGCCCAGAAGATAATGTGGGATTCCTTTTACATTCCAGCCCCTCAGGTATGTACCAACAAGTGAAAAAGAAAAACTCATAGAAGATACTTCAGGAAGTTGTCAGCATGCCGGAGCCCACAAAACAGCTTACAGCTTTAGGCTATGTTCACATAACGTATCTTTTCATAAACGTACGTGCGTTGTTAAAATCGGCAACAACGGCCATAATTTTTGCGAAAAGATACGTTGCCTATTGTTCTATGGGATCCCGACCAGAGCGTACACACATAGTATACGCTCCGGGCGGGATCTCTTGCGGTGCCACAATCAACTGACATGTCAATTCTCTGCGGCCGCTATTCAGTGAATAGCGCCCGCAGAAAACCCTGTCAGTGCACACTGTGGACCGAGCGGATCCGGCCGCTCGCTCGCTCACTCCATAGTGTGCCGTAGGGAGTTCTGATGCGCACACGGATGCGCCCGCGGTCATACCGGCTGGGATGATGTTTTTAGAGACTGGCCTCATACATTGTGTGAACATGGCCTAAAGCTAGGTTCACAACCAAAACCAGGAGTGGATTAAAAACACAGAAAGGATCTGTTCACACAATGTTGTAATTGAGGGGATGGCTGCCATTTAATGGCAAATATTTGCTGTTATTTTAAAACAACGGCTGTTGTATTGAAATAATGGCATTTACTGTTATATGGCGGCCATCCACTCAATTTCACCATTGTATGAGCCTTTCTGTGTTTTCAATCCACTCCTGGTTGAGGTTGCAATATAAGGACCACAATACTGACTGAAATATACTGTGTGTCAACCCAGCCTAATGTAGAAGATAGGGACAGGAGTAAAAACCTAGGTTTCTGGTTATGAAAGGTGTACAACAAGTATCTATTACTGTACTAGGAACATCTATTGCCCAGGGTGCCCAGGAGATAGGCCTAGTACCCAGGTCTCTGAACACTGAGCACTTTTTGGACCCTTCTTCCTAGCTCTGAACGACAGTTCTAGTCGTCTCCTGTTTGGACTTCAGAGCGGTCCTTCAAAGCTGAGAGTAGAAGCCCAAGAAGCACTCAGTGTTCAGTACTTTTAGCTTACATTGTCTGCACTCTGGGTACTTGTGATAGTGGTGCCTCAAAACTACTGTCAGTTTTCCTTAAAGATAATTTCAAATTATTAATAAAATGTATTAATATTAGAGTTGTACGTCCAACTTCGGCAGCCACCACTCAGCAAATGCCACAGTCCTGACAATTTAATCTTAGGTCTTTAACCACATCCACATCATGTTAAGTTAATAAAAGGGAAGTTAGAAGGACCCCAAGACAGACAGATACAAATAACACAATAAAGTGTAACCAGAAAAGGGTCAAAATATAGATAGCAGAACAAAATTAGACATCAATACAAAATCAGAATCCAAGAGAGTAGTTAAACAAGCAAGGGTCATACCATGATATCACATCAGGTCCAAACTCAGAAGGCAAAAGCAAGGTCAGAAGAAAGGGCAAATGATCAGGGTTCCAGGAAAGCTAAGTCCACAGCAGAAACTCTAGTGACAGTCACAGATGCCATATTGCAGATCCAGACAGTTTGAATAGAGCAATGGGATTTCCCAGCCTCCCCCATCTAGCAATGGTCATCATGGGGACATCAGAGAATGCAGGGCAATAGACTACAATGATACCAAGTATCACAGAGGATTTGATGCGAAAACTCACTGTGTGAAATCTGCTACAAACTCTCTATGTGTGAATGCACCCTTGAGGCAGCAGGACTAGAGCTGGGCTGTTTGCTAGTAAAACACATGCAACACACCTCATAGTGCTATTGAAAGTGCACTGAATAGGCTGACCCTGTGCTCAGGAATGATTTAAACAGTACAGTAAGATAGATGGCATAGGTTGTAAGGTATGCAGTTGGACCTAGAAAGGGAAGCTGGAAAAGGTGGTAAATGTGTCACATGGCTTTGGGGTTCTTCAACACACACTTTTTGGAACACTGTAAAATAGTTTTTTTCCCTCTCCTTTTTTAAGTATTTTCGGGGGCTTTTTTAATCTTGTAATATATTAAACACGTTTAACATATTTAGGCCATGTTCACACTTTGTAAGACACCGGCCGTTCTATGACCCGTGATGGAACAGCCAGTGCCAGAAAAGATAATCTTTACTGCCGCTGTATACGGATGCGGGTGCATCTTTGCGCGCCCGCATCCAAATTCCCCGCTGCTCCATTGTGTAAAATGACAGGGTTTTTCAATGAATAGCGGCCGCAGAAAACTGACATGTCAGTTTCTAGCAGTGCCATTGGGGATCCCGGCCAGAGTGTATGTATACTTTGGGGGACATTTATCAAGCAGTGTACCTTGTGCTTATCATTTTTGCACAGACCTGCACAGACCTTCGCCTGAGACACTGACTTTAAGGGAAAGCTACTGTACATTAAAGGACATGAAAAACTTTTCCCCAGTAATTGAAGCACATAACAAAGTTATATAACTCTGTAATGTGCTTCAATCACCTATCTGCCTCCCTTCCCTGTCTTTTCCCCCCTCCACCCCCCACCAGGAAGTGTAAGAAACTCACAGATACCTAATTACTGTCGTCACCAGTTTCTTCTCTCAGTTTCTTCTTGTGAGATGAGTCAGCAGCAGGAGGGCTGCCATAGCTCCCGTTACACCACCCTCCCCCTCCCCTGCCTTGTCAGGTGACTCAGCTTGCTCAGCTCCAATTGGCTGAACAACTGCAAGCCATCTGAGTCCATGTCACTTGCTTATCTTCCCTAGTGACATGACTCCTTCACTCACTGAGTCCACTCGGCAGCAGGAGAGAGTATGAGGGGAGGGGGGAGGCTGCCTATGTGCTGGGAGTCAGTCGGAGAGAAGATAAGCAAGTGACATGACTCAGATGGCTTGCAGTTGTTCAGCCAAACGGAGCTGAGCAAGCTGAGTCACCTGACAAGGCAGGGGAGGGGGAGTCTGGTGTAACAGGAGCTAGCCCAGCCCTCCTGCTGATGACTCATCGTCACAAGAAGAAGCCGAGAGAAGAGCTTGGTGACGACAGTAATTAGGTATCTGTGAGTTTCTTACACTTCCTGTTGGGGGGTTGAGGGGGGAAAAGACAGGGAAGGGAGGCAGATAGGTGATTGAAGCACATTACAGAGTTATATAACTTTGTAATGTGCTTCAATTACTGAGAAAAAGTTTTTCATGGCACTTGTCCTTTAATAAGGTGGTATGAGAGCTGCTTTGCAAATCCTTTCTTTCCAGAATTCCCTGTGGAGCAGGAATGGCCTTGAAGTCTCCTCATGTTTTTATGACATTTGGCACAAGTGGAAACTTATCCCTCTTGGTCTCTTGACTGAATAAAAAATATGTTGATCTTAGAGCTGTTTCTATACTCTTAATATTAAATCCTGATGGCTTCCCTGCTACCTATTATTATAAAAGAAAGTCACACATATTCCCTACAAAATTAACCTCCTCTATTCATAAATTGGTCAATAGTGCCCACACAGGCCCAACTTCATTATTGGCTCCAACGTCCATGATCCCAAAGCCTGATAAAGATTCTCTAGATTGGAATTATTACTGGCCTATTTCTCTTATTAATATTGGTGTTAGAATTTTAGCCAAATTATAGCCAAAATATTGGCTTATATCTAAACCAGGGTTTGGGGGTCTTGATGATTCAAGGTCAAGTAGATTTTGTTTAGAGATGAGCGAACCTCAAGCAAACTCAGGTTCCTCTTAACCAGAGTGTTCAGCATTTGATTACCAGAGGCTGAAGAAGTTGAATGCAGTCCTAAGGTTGCCTGGAAAACATGGATACAGCCATAGCCATGTTTTCCAGGACTCCCCAGTGCTGCATTCAACTTCTTCAGCCTCTGGTAATCAAATGCCGCATGCTTGGGTATGGATGAATCCCAGTATGCTTGAAGTTTGCTCGCTAGTTTTGTTCCATCCAAACTAGCCTCAGATAATATCACATGGGTTGCCTGTCTGCTACTCCAGAACAACATAACATTCCAAAAAATCTTCAGGAAGCCCTTCTTAATTATGAATCAGGAGTTTCAAAAATATCTCTAATATGCATCTCCTGTGTATTCCTGGCTCTCAAATAGATGATCACCCATGACTGGAAAAGCAATTTCCTCCCATTTTCAGAGGTTAAGAGGTTTCCTGGTACAAGGTGAATGAAAAACTTACTTATATTTTATAAAGATATATATGATTCCAACAGATCAGATCCTGTTAGATTTCCGACTTAAGGCCCTATTACACGGAACGATTATCGGCCGATATTGGCCATTACAGACGATCATCGTCCTGTGTAATAGAACACAACGATCGGCCGCGCTGCAGTCGCTCCGAGGAATAGGAGCAGCACCAGCAGCCCGCTGCTATATGCTATGGGCTGCCCGGACGATCAAGCAAACCACCCGAGCAGCCCCCCCCCCCCCGCACCTCCCCGCAACCCCTAAGGCTCTCACCCGCTGGCTGCCGCCGCGTGTGATACAAAGTTACTGGAAACTTTGCTGAGGATGAGGGTAAGATACTTACCTTCACCCTTAGTGTCTTGTGCACTATAGGAAGATATCAGCAGGTTAGATACTTCTTTAAGAAATCATCCAAGTGCCTTGAAAAACTTATAATCAGGCCTGTCGGCAGCAGAACTACTACAATTTTTTTAGATGTTGATTTTTTCCTCATGTCAAATGGTTTAGGAGCTCAACATTATCCTGTTGTTTAGTATACTATTGTTCACAAAGAAAAGGTAGGCACCTGACCGTCTATTTGAATTGACATATTAAGAGCTTTGTAACGCACGCAGCATGGGATCAGTGACAGCAGTCATGCACAACACTTTCTAAGACATGTGCTTCACTAATAACCACTTATATCCACCTTTAAAGTGTCACTCACCTCAGCTGCTCTGCAAGACTCTGCATGATCCAGACACAAGTCAAGACATGCTCTCCAGTGTCTTGATAAAAGAGACAGCCATGTCTTCAACGGAGGAGCATTCCTCCCAGTACACTGTCTGTCACTATACTGTCCTGCAAACAGGGCTGTAAAACGGGCTGACAGGTTCCTCTAACATGCAGAACTAGGTGATGCCCTAGAACAGGTACTATGCACCTCACAATATACTTATGAATACTTCATTGCTGGATTAGGTAAAGATGCAATTCACTGTTATCGTAATGGCTGCCCCTAGTGCAAGGTACCATAGAACAGGGGCACATCATTGGTGAGACACCTAATATGGCACTTCTCCAAGGGAGAGCAATGTAGTCCTGCAGATCCCTGCACACCTCTCATGAAAGTGTTACCATTATTGTCGTACCTTAGTGCAAAGTGATCAGCTAATATAGTTTACATTGATCTGTGATGATAATATCTTGGGCATCCCATTTAGCCATATAATAAACTAAATAAAGAAATGGACTAATGGTTATGAGTTGTTATAAACCAGCCAAGCATGTGCATATGACAAAGATGTGTAGGATGGATATACCTTTTTAGGAAAGTATTTGAGAATTATAAAATAAAATGGGGAGAATTTATTATTCCCTGCAGAAGTTCAGACTCTCAAAATTGCTCAAAAGTTTGCTATGGGGCCCAGCCATTTCTAGTTACGCCCCTGGTGGGGCATATATTGCAGCAGAGGAGTATATAGGTATATTGCAGCAGAGGAGCAAATACTGTATGTATATTGCAGCAGATGAGCATATTGGTATATTGCAGCAGTGGAGCATATAGGTATATTGCAGCAGTGGAGCATATAGGTATATTGCAGCAGAGGAGTATACACTGTATGTATATTGCAGCAGAGGAGCATATAGGTATATTGCAGCAGAGGAGCATATAGGTATATTGCAGCAAAGGAGCATATATGTATATTGCAGCAGAGGAGCATATACTGTATGTATATTGCAGCAGTGGAGCATATAGGTATATTGCAGCAGTGGAGCATATAGGTATATTGCAGCAGAGGAGTATACACTGTATGTATATTGCAGCAGAGGAGCATATAGGTATATTGCAGCAGAGGAGCATATAGGTATATTGCAGCAAAGGAGCATATATGTATATTGCAGCAGAGGAGCATATACTGTATGTTTATTGCAGCAGAGGAGCATATAGGTATATTGCAGCAGAGGAACATATACTGTATGTATATTGCAGCAGAGGAGCATATAGGTATATTGCAGCAGAGGAGCATATAGGTATATTGCAGCAGAGGAGCATATAGGTATATTGCAGCAGAGGAGCATATACTGTATGTATATTGCAGCAGAGAAGCATATAGGTATATTGCAGCAAAGGAGCATATATGTATATTGCAGCAGAGGAGCATATACTGTATGTATATTGCAGCAGAGAAGCATATAGGTATATTGCAGCAGAGGGGGTATATTTGTGGTCAGCATCCTCTGCCCTATAAACTCACAACAGCAGATTTGATAGAAACATAGAAGATTCTGAGTAGACCGCCTGGTCCATCTAGTCTTACCCATATTATCTTCATCTAACCTGCTCTTAGTTTCCCTTTAACACATATGCTTGCCAGACAGGGCATCTCAGAGTATTAGATACGTAAAAAAAAAAACTGGTACTGCCAGTAAAATAGTTTTACAGAAGTAGATTTACTGTGGGTTGTGATGTTGGTTTCTTATCATCCTGCCAGCTGCTACAAGTCATTCCCAAAGGCTGGACATAACAACTGAGTATATGTCACTGTCAAGCCGAGCTTTAAACTAGTGCTGCAAGGAGATAAGGGATTCTTCATGGTCATTTGATAACACTTCCCCTTGTGACCCTGGAATTCCTCTCTCTGTAAGGGTATTTTTACAGGGGGAAATGAATGCCATGTCTTACCCTCCTCCCCCAGCTTTAAAAGCCACATCGTCTCAATCAAACAGCACTGGTATATTTTATAGTGATGGACTTTTTCTGTCCCTTCTGTGTCTCTCATGGTGCGTTACTGTGAAATATTGTTCCTGTTATGGCTTCACAGGTTACGATACCATTTATTGTAATGATACACATCAGCTATTAGACTAGTGATAATTCACTCTCTGTCAGCATTGACCCAAGTTCATTTCCTTTACTTACATGGTTATGAATAGTTATTAATATATGTATGATCTTTAAGGCAGGGTCGTCCAGTGTGGTCCAGCATGCAATAATTAAAGTGATTTCCTTGGTCTTGAAACCCTGAACCCTAACTGAACCTGTAGAATAAGGTAAAATATACTGTACAAGGTTAGTAAGTTAAAGGGCATTCTGCTGCTGTAAATGAGCCAAAGTGGACAAAGCCGCTGAGTTTTATCAGGATGACTGCCTCACAAAAACAACCAGACTACAGCAGACAGACCCACAATTCAATACGTACGTTTTATCCACCTCAACCATTAACTATAGGAAATTAATACATTTACATTTACGTTCTGAAACTAGACCCACATCTTGGTCTTCTATTACCCCCGAAACCTAAAATAACCTACAAGTGGGCTCTAAATTAATAAACGCACACTGGCACCAAGCCGACTCCGTATATGCACCACAATACCAAAAAAGCTTAAAGGGGTACTTCAGCGGGGGGGGGGGCATTTTTTTCCTGGGCAGGTGGCTGAGGGAAATGACGTCCACTCACCTCCTCGATTCCAGCGGCGGGTTCTGCATCGCGACGCTCCGGTCCCCGGTTCTCGCCCGCTTCCTGGTGTCTGACGCAGGCCCGAGACGATACGGCCCAAGCGGACTTGAAACAAATCCCGCCTCCGTCACTGACTGCCTGAGCGGACCTGAGACGTCACGTCTCGGGCCTGCGTCAGACACCAGGGACCGGAGCGCCGCGATGCGGCATCCGCCACTGGAAGCAGGGAGGTGACTGGACGTCGTTTCCCTCAGCCACCTCCCCCCCCCCCGCTGGAGTACCCCTTTAAGGGATCTCTAAAACAGAATATGTAAAACCTGGAATACCAAACATCATTTAAAATGCCCATTGAACTTTGTTATATGTGTGATTGAATACCCTTACAGGTACAGTATAACTCTGTTGTAGGAACCACCCAAGCACTGCACCTGCATCTTAGAGGAGAACTCTGGTTGAATCAAAAAATCCTGGGCAGCCAGGGCATGGGGAGAACATAATAGTTTTTTTTTAAAGCATGGTCTTTCTAGACACTTCAGGAAAATCTGCTCCCGAAACTTCAATGATTTATTTATCTATCAGCTGCCAAGACTAATAAAATAATGGTATGCATCAAAAGAGGTATAGATGCTAAAGATGGGAACATAGTTTGCCTCTTTACAAACCACTGGTCAGACCGCACATGGCATATACTTTGTACAGTTTTGGGCACCAGTATATAAAAAGGACACAGCTGTACTGAAGCGTGTGCAGAGGAGAGCGACAAAGGTCATTAAGGGAATGGATGGGTTACAGTACCAGGACAGGTTATCAAGCTTGGAGTTATTTTGTCTAGGAAAAAAAACGTCTTAGGGGTTGATCTGATTACAATGTACAAATTTATGAATGGACAGTACCGAGATCTTTGTAGTGGTCTTTTTACTCCTAGGTCTGTAACCATGACAAGGGGGCATCCTCTACGTCTAGAGGAAAGAAGTGTCATGATCAGCACAGACGGGGATTCTTTACTGTAAGAGCGGTGAGACTGTGGAACTCTCAGCCACATGGTGTTGTCATGGCTGATTCATTAAATAAATTAAAGGGACGCCTGGCTGCTCTTCTTGAAAAATATAATATTACAAGCTATGGGCACTGTATTTCTGGTGAGACGTTCATCAAGGAATTATTCTTATTGCCATTGGAGTCGGAAGGAATTTTCTCCCTGTGATGGGGCAGTAGGCATCTGCCACAGTAGGGTCCCTCTAGGTTGAACCTGATGGACTCTTGTCTTCTTTCAACCTTATTAACTATGTTATTATGTAACTATTTTACTATTGATCATAATCAGTAGACCAGAAGCAACAGACTATGAAAAAAGAAATTAATTGGATATACCAAGTAGACAGACTGCAACCAAATGGCCTAAATGAAGTCGCTATATCATAATAAGAAGAGTGTTCAGATATTTCACAATTCCAAATTAGTTTCATACAGAGTATTCTAATAATGCTGCTTAAATCTTTACCAACATTCCAAACAAACATTATTACAACCAACATTCTATTTATTATGATTGACATGTTCCAATTGCACACTCAGCAGCATAAACATACTATTCGTTATGCTTGTATTCAGTGTTTCCATTTATGTATCTCTCTACCTGATAATCACACCATCACAACCTGTCATTACCACTTAAAATATGCTCAAAATATGTTTTAAATTATAATTCTATAACGACTGTATATTAATTAATTTATGATGAATGACAAGCCCAAAACAGAGATAATAAAGAAGTTATACTTACCCACCCCGATTCCCCTGCAGCGCAATGTCACTACTCAAGGTCACCTGCCGGCCTCCTAAAGCTCCCATTCCTGTGACGTCAGAACCCGGCTCAGAAATGCCTGCTCAGGCAGTCAGTAACAGGGGCAGGACATCTCTGTGGTCACTGATTTGCTCAGCAGGTAGTTCGTGTCAGGTTGTGACGACACAGAAACTGGAAGAAAATTGGAGAACGGAGGCTGAACTGGTGGCTCTGCTACTGGGGAAGCACAGGGACGCATAAGTATAACTTCTCTATTATATTACCACCACACGCTCCCTGGATTTTTACATTAGGCCAAAGTTCTCCTTTAATGGTAAACCTACAATGTTACCAATAGAAAAACACTGCATAGCTTCACATTCATTTAGAATTTTTGTGTAAATTGTTTTTAATAAAGATATAGTATAGTATAGTCTTATATGCAAATGCAGCCAGTTATGTTAAGACTGTGTCAAGTCTGTGTAAGGTATTCTGCACCCGCCAGACCCTGACACTACAAGCGCTGAGAGCGCCAACATAGTCCACCGAATACAGCTTACTGACTTCTCCTAAATGTGAACAAAGGGCACTTCAGATAAAGCATTGATCATTTGTAGAATAATCATTTGTAGTTCATAAAACCGCCTATAAGTGGCACAGTAGCAATAAAGGTATTTAAATTGCATAAAGTGAGGCACAGGTGATCAGCTCTTATTCTCCAATAGTGTGGCCTCCTTGCTGACCTGACTTCACCCTTGTATGCCTTTGGTTTATGAGGTTTCTTAAAGGACCATGTCTCCTATTACAGACCCCCATCAGTCCTAGATCTGAAGGACAGAATTCCTCAGATCATTGTATCGATTAAGGATTCATTTAGTGATGGAAAATGTGGTTTTGCACGTGAAGAGTGTTGTTGAAAACAAAGGTGGTCTACGTAATATTTGTAGCATGATTCAACAGCATCTACATTTGTGTCATTTGGAGTATTATTCAGGAAATTTCAAATGTGTCAATAGTCTAGAACAGTCATGTCAAAATCTGGCCCACGGTGCCATTATTTTTGGCACACCAGGCAATTCACAGATTGAATTGCATCTGGCCCACCGACATCGCATTAGATTATAATATGGGTGGTCCGGACAGCCGTTTGGACAGCACATATTATAATCTTGTAGGCCACAGGCAGTTTTAAGCCTGCAGCCTAGCAGTATGTGATTGTTTTTCCGACACCGACAGCGCAGTGATGTTATCGCACACGTCCTGTGCCGGGCGCCTCCCATGACTCCAAGCTAATGAGGTAAGTATGGGGGGCTGTATCCAGGGGTAGGGTGGATTTGGGGGGCCGTCCACGGGTGACAGGTTCCCTTTAACAACTGTTCTAGGGGCTAGCTACTATATAAAAGACTACAGCGTAGGGCTGGCTACTATATGAGACTATTGGGGAGGGCTGGCTACTATACAAGACTATTGGGGAGGGCTGGCTACCATATAAGAGATTATTGGGGAGGGCTGGCTACTATATGAGATTATTGGGGAGGGCTGGCTACAATATGAGGCTATTGGGGAGGGATGGCTACTATATGAGGCTATTGGGGAGGGCTGGCTACTATATGAGACTATTGGGGAGGGCTGGCTACTACATGAGGCTATTGGGGAGGGATGGCTACTATATGAGGCTATCGGGGAGGGATGGCTACTATATGAGACTATTGGGGAAGGCTGGCTACTATATGAGAGTATTGAATAGGACTGGCTACTATATAAGACTATTGGGGAGGGCTGGCTACTACATGAGGCTATTGGGGAGGGTTGGCTACTATATGAGACTATTGGGGAGGACTGGCTACTATATGAGACTATGGGGGAGGACTGGCTACTATATGAGATTATTGTGTAGGGCTGGCTATTATATGGCACACTTGGGGGCTGGCTAGAGTTAGGGCAGTTGTGGTTGGGTTGACTACTACATGGGCCAATATTGGGGGGTTGGCTTTTACATGGGTTGAGCTTAAATCATATCATAGCAATTTATCATGTGATTTATCATAGTGCACAGTGCTGGGAGACGCACACCACTGCCAAGTCCGCCGCATGTGCTTTTCAACAATTATCAAGGTTGGCCCACGTCTTTGTCCAATTTTTTAATTGGCCCACTGTGTATTTCAGTTTGACACCCCTGGTCTAGATTGGGCCTCGCATATGGCAAAAGGGTGACTTCAAGCATCAGTCTGGATGGTATGTGTTGGCATTCTTTTACTTTCACAGTACAGAAAACTCTACTGGTCCACTGTTTAAATGCAAAGGAATCAACAATTCTTTCTCTCTCTCTCTCTTTTTTTTTTTTTTTTTTAACAAAAGGAGTCAATGTGCAATGCTGAACTGTCTGAAATCCGAATTTTCCAAATGTGCACCACAATGCTGATGTGAAGAAAGCCTGAGGAGCATTAAATATTTTACACTTATAACAAAAATTAAATTAAATGAAATAAATCTCAGTAAAATAATAAAATATTAATATTTAAAGGGGTTGTCCGGCGATAAAAAATTATTCACAGAATAACACACATTACAAAGTTATACAACTTTGTAATGTATGTTATGTCTGTGAATGGCCCCCTTCCCCGTGTTTCCCCCCACCCACGCTAGACCCGGAAGTGTGGTGCATTATACTCACCGCATCTCGTGTCGTCCACGGTCTCCGATCGTCAGCAGTGACGTCTTCTTCGGGAGGCCAGCGGATCTTCCCGAATGCCGGCCGCCCTCTGCAGCGTCATCCGAAGCTCAGCCGCGATTGGCTGAGCATAACTGTGCTCAGCCAATCGCGGCTGAGCGGCTGATGACGCGGCCACGTCATCAGCTGCTCAGCCGCGATTGGCTGAGCACAGTTATGCTCAGCCAATCGCGGCTGAGCTTCGGATGACGCTGCAGAGGGCGGCCGGCATTCGGGAAGATCCGCTGGCCTCCCGAAGAAGACGTCACTGCTGACGATCGGAGACCGTGGTCGGCACGTGACAGGTAATGTATAGCGCACCACACTTCCGGGTACACGGTTGGGGGTGGTGGGACACGGGGAAGGGGGCCATTCACAGACATAACATACATTACAAAGTTGTATAACTTTGTAATGTGTGTTATTCTGTGAATAATTTTTTATCGCCGGACAACCCCTTTAAGCTATATTGCTACATTTCCAATACTCCAAGAACTTCTGTATGTACCAAACTAAAATGTCAAAGTTTTTTTCCAAACTTACAATCGGTGAAAATACAGATTTTAATACAGTGCTTTTCACTAGTCATCTCAATGTTTCCAGACTTCTGGCCTGCATGGACAGATCCTACATTACATTTCTCTGCCTTTTGATAATGTATCAGTGAAGCTGATAAACAGGACACTAGACTAGAGATCAAATGGTGTCTCCTGCAGCATATGGTGGTGCTGACTTTTTACTGTCTGCAATTAGCTGCAGTAAACCGTCTCTTCAATAACATTCAGGCTGCAGGTGGCGAAGATATAAAGACAAGGCATGCTGCTGATGTGACATGGGCTTTAGCCCTGACAATAGCCAGACTTCTAAAGAGAGTAAAATCCTCTGGAAGACATAACACCAGTGAGCTAAAGTGTTATGGACACAAACAGACCAGGAATGCAGAATCAGATCAGATTTCTAAAGTTATCAGCATTGACAACCCTTGTATCCCTTCCAGTGGTGAAATGATTGCAGTCACAAGGACCTACCCTAGACCTCTATACATGCACCACTTTTAGGGCCCTATTCCACAGTAACGATAATCGGCCGAATCGGCCCCATAGAGAGAACGAAATAGAGAGAACGATTAGCCAATGATTGTGTCATCGGCTGATCGTTCATTTAGGGCCAGACCTAAAATCATCATTCCCCCACCGCGCATCGCTACGGTTGAATAGTGGTGCGCGGCGGGCGACCGTCGATTTCAGAAGCGCAGCATTATACATTACCTGTCAGGTCTTCTTCTCTGCGCTGTCTTCATCCCCAGGTCCCGCGCGCTCTATCTTCCGAATGGCCGGTCAGCTGACGGAGCGCTCAGCCAATCACAGGCCGGGACCGCCGCGGCCTGTGATTGGCTGAGTGGGGCCTGTCAGCTGACTGGGGATGAAGACAGCGAGGAGAAGAAGACCTGACAGGTAATGTATGCTGCTGCAAACCCTTGCTCAACGATCATCAGGCCGTGGAATAGGCCCAGTAAACAAGCGGCGAACTAGCAGATCGCCGCTCGTTTACATCGTTGATCGGGCCCTCCTCGGCCCATGGAATAGGACCCTTAGTAGTTTTCACATCCTCAGTGTACTGATCCAGTTAACCACTATGATTGAGCAGACAGCCACTGGCCCTGGGAAACCCTTGGAAACCACATGTCGCTTTAGGCAGGTAGCATCCTGGTACAGAACAATGTCACTGCATCATACTACAGGCAGCAGGATGAGGGCTCTGCGAATATTTTTCACCAAACAGTCCCATCTTCAAAAAAGGCATTTTCGTGTTCCCCTATAAATATACACTCTTGCCGTGATTCCCTCTAACTGCAGCACTCTGTAAGCTTAGTATTAATCACGGCCGTTGTTACAAATCGGCAACAGCCGTGATTAATACTAAGCTTACGTTGTGTGAACATAGTCACAGATTGAAAAGAGTACACCACTTCTGCAAGGCATACAGCAGCTGATAAGTACTCAACGACTTGGGATTTCTAAATAGAAGTAATTTACAAATATGTATAATTTTGTGATATCAGTTGATTAAGAAAAACAAAAGACATTTTCTTTCTCCAAACTACCTGTTTAATTTTTTTTATTTTTTTTTATATTTATTGGGACAACATGATAAAAAGGCTGCCAAAGTATACATAAATGTTAAAATCCTTTAGGGTATTGTTTCCTTTGCATAACCCATCTAGGTAAGCAGCTCTACTAAGGTGGCATATCTCCTTGCATAGGTTAAATGCAGCCTTCTATTTATACAATGTTGCCCTATAAAGCATTGTTTCCTTCATTTCTCTTAGGGCCCTATTACACCAACAGATAATCTAACAGATTTGAGCCAAAGCCAGGAACAGACTATAAACAGAGAACAGGTAATAAAGGAAAGACTGAGATTTCTCCACTTTCAAATCCATTCCTGTCTTTGGCTTAAAAATATCTTATAATCTGTTGGTGTAATAGGGCCCTTAGTATTCTAGTATTATATCTATGTTCATTTATCCTCTTCCACTGCACCAATAGGGTTCAGGGACCAATTTTATAAATAGGTACATCATGATCGCCGCATTAAAGAAGTATTTTTCCCAAGAAGTCATGACTAGAGATGAGCGAACGTTCGGTATTTGATAAGCTGTGGCTGCTGAACTTGGATAAAGCTCTAAGATTGTCTGGAAAACATGGATACAGCCAATGACTATATCCATGTTTTCCACATAGCCTTAGGGCTTTATCCAAGTTCAGCAGCCACCGCTAATCAAATGCCGATGTGATGCATGATGTGTAACCAGTCTCCAGACTGCAGACTTCCAACATTTCTGACAGCTAATAACTCTCTGTAGGGGACCCTGCACATTACAGTGCTCATAAGCCTATATATAGTCTCTCGATATTATATATATATATATATATATATATATATATATATATATATATATCCCAATATGCTGACGTCGATTAAAGTATTACTGTCATTTTGAGGGGAAAAAATGTTTGTTCTTTTTTTTTTTTTTTTTATCAAAAAGACCTGTAAAAAGTTTTGACCTGGGTCTGGGTTTTTAGCTTCCTCCTGATCATTAGAACAAGCCAGGAGAAGTTCTTGGCTGAGCACTTCTGTTACTGGCTCACTGCAAAAGGAAACATTTTTGAGATCATCATCAGAAAAACTGAATTTTCACCTCAAAGATAAATCGAATAGAATTTGACTGAAAATAAATGACAGGCACGGTTTTCTTTATAAAATTTTAAGCTCTTGCACTCACACTTTCTCTATGATAAATCGCCAAGAGAAGTCATGATTACAGACTCTCCCAGACAAGCCTCCATCTTGTGTTTATCTCCACACCCACATTTTTTTTTCATCTTTTGAGGAATGGTTAACACATCCTCTGACTATTTTACAATAAACACATAGTATACGCTTTGGCCAGGATCCCTAGCGGCGCTGCAAACAACTGACATGTCAGTTTTCTGCGGCCGCTATTCATTGAATAGTGGCCGCAGAAAACCCTGTCAGTGCACATTGTGGAGCAAGCGGCTCCGGCCGCACGCTCCATAGTGAGCAGTGGAAAGTTCTGATGCGGGTGCGCACGGATGTGCCCGCATCAGAACCCTGCGGCCGAAAAGATCAGCCAGGATGATCTTTTCAGAGACCAGACGTTCCGTGACCCGGCCTCTTTCGAAGTGTGCACATAGTCTAAGATATATTGTTCATGTTTCTCTCCCAATAATGAAGGTCGCAATGATGATGATCAAGATGATGATATGTAGGGCTCAAACATGGTTACCAAGACCATTACTGCGACTTGCCCTGCAACTTTAATGCAGCAACTAAACAACCCTGCAATTATAACAAGGTCCAGCTAGCTTAGCCAGTATGCATGTATGACAATGGTCGGTCTGAACTGGCTGTTTACACAGATATTTTGATGGTATTGAACTAATGACATAAAGGAAAATTGGTTCTCGAAGTTTCTATTTTTCATAATAGTGTGTTCTTTTATATATCTGTTTACATGATCACTACTACCAATAAACCTTCTGACCCATGATACATACAGGTTACAATTATATCCTTTCACCATTTACAAATTTTTTAGACTGACATTGGTGTGACTAGTCCTGAATAAGCCCAAAATGTGCATGTAACCCCAGCCTGTTACATCTAATAGCAGTTACTCATTCTGACTAGAAAATATAGTATGATGGAAGAATAAACTTGCTGCATTAACTAAGACCACATAACATCTGCAAGGCAAAGCAAATGAGGAAACCGCAAAGGAAGAGCCAATGTTTTAATTTTTATGAACGGAAATCACAAGTGGTAACAAACTCTTTGCTTCTTTCCCTCCAGCATAGTCATTTCCAAAGGTACCGAGGAGGATTCAAACCCCCATCAGGTTAACAACATACAGTGGAAACATGACAACATTTCATGCATCCCTACCTCCAATTCCTTTTGGTGAAATATCATAAAAGGGGAACATTTTGTTGGATCCCTATGCCACCCAGACAACATCTAAGGGCTGTATTACATGGAACGATTATCATTTGAAAAAAACACTATATCGTTTGGATTTTAATAATAATCGTTTCATGTAATAGCAGGCAACGATTAAACGACAAACGAGAAATCGTTGATCCTTTGATAGAATCTGGACCTATTTTAATCGTTGATCGTTCACAAATCGTTCGAACATCATTTGGTGTAATAACTAGAGATGAGCGAACCTCAAGCGTGCTCAAGTCGATCCGAACCCGAACTTTCGGCATTTGAGTAGCGGTGGCTGCTGAACTTGGATAAAGCCCTAAGGCTATGTGGAAATCATGGATATAGTCATTGGCTGTATCCATGTTTTCCAGACAACATTAGAGCTTTATCCAAGTTCAGCAGCCACCGCTAATCAAATACCGAACGTTCGGGTTCGGATCGACTCGAACCCGAACCCGATTCGCTCATCTCTAGTAATAACACGTCATTTGGTCTTTCCCCGGTCTATCAGCCGACTGTAAGTAACTGTCATCGTCCTGTGTAATAGGGTGAACGATTTAGGATCGTTCGTCAAAACGGCTGTTTCAGATGATTTATTGTTAATCACCGAAAAATCGGCCAGTGTAATACCACCCTAAAGATTACTGAGCTTGGTGTTTCCTAACAGTTAGGGATGGGTTAATGGTGAATATTCTTAGGGTGGTATGGGGGTTATATAATGTTATAATATCCCTGATGGTGTAAGGTGGTAAACTTAGTGGCCTAGTGTAGTAAAGGGGCTAATACCAACTTCCATGGTGATCTATAGCAGTAAAAAAGTTAAAGGGATTGTCAGGGTTTCTAACCCAGCCCACCCGCAAATCAGCTGTTCAAGGGAACAACTGCACCGGCATCTATACACATTAAATAGTACCAGAAGCTCTGTTCTGACTACTGTGTAGTGGTGACACAAGTTACTACAGATCCTAGATCCTATTGAATCGAACAGAAGATGAGCTGCAGTAACCGATGGCACCACTACACAGATGGCACATGGGACTGTTCACTGGGTATAGGTTCTGAAGCAATGGCTCTGTTGAACTACAGCTGCTCAATGGAAGTGTTGGGTGTTGGTAGACATTGATGGCCTGTAAATAGGCCTCTGATGCTAAAAATCCAGGAAACCCCTTTAATGCCAGTCTGCTTAGTCATTCAAGATGGTAATCCAATTATCACTGGTGGGCTAGTGTAGTAAATGGGTTAGTGTTGGCATTTGTAGTTGTTATTAACAAATGTTTGATACCAGCATCCCTGATGGCCTATAGTAGTAGAGATGTTCATTCTAGCATCCCTGGTGGTCTAGGGAAGTGAAGGAGTTATTGCCAGCAAATCTGGTAGTCTAGTACAATAGGGGAATTGATATATAGCTAATATCTCATGGTTACACCCTCCTAAAGCACCAGCCTCATATTCCTACGACATACATGGTAAGCATGTCAGGGATGTTTTCAGCTTCTGCGGCACTGACCACAGAGATTATTGCCGGGGAGGTGGTAGAGATAACAATATGACTGTGATCATGCAGATGCAGAGTTGTACACATGATCTGTTGCTCTGCCTATGAACCATGTAAGTGATTTATGGATCGGCAGGGCCATTGAATAGAATCTACACCACCTCTTTTTTTGTTTCTGACAGTCAGTGCAGACTATTACCACTATGCAGATTCACCCTCATAGTATCTGCAACAAAAAAAACCAACTATGTCCATTGTGCTACAGCAAGAGACATATTGCAGTACCTATAGTGCCTGCTTCATGATACCACCATGCTTCTCCCCTGTTGTCCTAACACTGTCTGCAATTAGAAAGTTACATGCTAGCAGCCTCCTGCATTCTCTTCCTGTGCTGATCTCTTCATCAGACACAGCACACAGAGGAGCACAGCGCTGGTTATCCGTCCAGGTCATAGTGTATAGGCTGTATATATTCCAAAATGCTCATCCCCTAAATTCAAATATGCAAAGCACTTTCATCTGTAAAACTTTAAAGGGTTTATATTATACAATAGAATTAAGTCATAAACTCACTGATTTATACTACAATTGAACCCCTAAACTTTATAATATGCATAAGTGCCAATTCCCTCAGATTATGGCAGATAAAATATTGTAATGATCAGAGATGGCTACAATAACCAGAAAATTATCAGTGTCATTTATGTCAGGTCTGATCTGTGTAGTGAAAGCTGCACCTTCCCGCTGCCCACTGACACACCATCTTTGAACCATTTATTAGAGTGGAGCTCAGTTTGTCAAGAAAATTTCCAGACCATATAAGTCTCTCCTAACACACGGTAGGATCAGAGGCTCTGTGAGGTCCTGACATCACTTCTGCAAACTATATCCACAAATATGATTCCTGCTGAAACTGATGGTTAGAGAAACACTGCCTAGGAAGTGCAGGCCGAGGCTGCAAGCACATATTCTATTAGGGTACAAACCCACTTGACGTATTTGCTGCGTGAATCAGTGTTAAAAATAAGCAGGCAAAACGCAGGTTGGCTTTATACGATTGTTCTGCGTTAAAATACGCAATTGCGTATTTTTGAAGCGTGAAGCTTGTTGTAAGCAAAGCATCAGTGAAAACGCATGTAGCTTCATGCTTCAAAAATACGCAATTGCGTATTTTAACACAGAACAATTGTATAAAGCCAACCTGCGTTTTGCCTGCTTATTTTTAACACTGATTCACGCAGCAAATACGTCAAGTGGGTTTGTACCCTCAGGGTATAAACCCACATACCGTATACGCAGCAAATACGCAGCAGATGTGAAGGTGAAGATTTGATGCTGTGTTCAGTTATTTAGATCTAATCTGCTGCGTATTTGCTGCGTATTTGCTGCGTATCGCAGTAGTAAATACGCTGCATATACGGTGTGTGGGTTTGTACCCTTACTGGAAAATCACAATCATTTTAATTGCTCTGAAAATTACATCCTTTAAAGGGGAACCTGTAAAAGTTCAGGGTGAGCGTTATAAATGGCAATATATCAACAATACCCCCATGCACAGATTTAGGGTTCATGCCCAAAAATGTACAAAATTCCAAGTTGTGTCTAGATGGAACATCGCACCTATAGAAGTTTATGGGGCCCTACTGTACCCATGTATGCTTCTCATTTCATAAAGATATATAAAGATGTCAGATTCTCTGTACCCCATAATACATTACCATATGAAAACTCCAAACAGCGAGATACCAAGTGCTTCAAACCCTCGGTACAGAGCCTTTGTTTAGATCATTGTCCAATAGAAAAAAAAACATGCAACCTGATTTAATACAGTAAAAAAGAAAATCTTAATTTTTTTCGGCAAAATTTGGCACCTCCACACGCCTTCCATCATCTGTTACAGTGCCTGCGATTGGCTGCCTGCCAGGGTTACACTCTAGTGGTGCATAGGACTGTTTAAGTGAAGCAAGGGTAACCAGGAGAACAAATGGAGACGTGAAATATTCAACAGTGATCTTATTAATAATGAATTAAAAATAGCAGAACTACAATACAGCTAACATATGGAATACAACATTAAGGTGGAACCAATACTATGGTCATACTACACTACAGACACCGTCTGGCATTAGGGTTTGAGGATGTCTATGAGATTGACACTGATACAAAGACATTGCTGTGTTAGTATCTACTCCATGGGCACAATTTTATGGATGCATTTTATAGCTATTTTGGCTGTTAGGTGTATAGGTAGTATAGTGTAAGTGTTGTAAAGCATTGCGGAATCTGTTGGCGCTATACAAATAAATATTATTATTATTATAGGTAGATGTTATTACAATGGTGGTACCACTGTTTGCCTGCACTACTACATGGTCATAAAGTAAACTGTACAATACAGTCTGGTATTTTAAGGAGTTACAGAATTAAAACTGCCAGAATGAGGGACAAGATTCCGAAAAATTACGTAATTATGTAATGATGTCGTGCAAATATTGGGATAGAAGAGCACATTTAGAGAACATGCAGTATTTTGCACAGTACATTGGATAACTGAAGTATAAGCACAGGAATGTCGCTGTTAAAAAACAGTTTTCAGAAACAAAGCCCCCAGCTATATAATTGCAGGCCCCGGCCTGCAGAACAAGACAGAAAACAGCTAACATGGTTTAAAATAATAATTTATAATTCATTATCCCCCAGAAATCATGCATTATTATTTCTTGGCTGCTACTACCAAGTAGTTACAGATTTATTTCTATCCTGATGCTTATATGGGACCAGCATATTGTGTGGCTTATGCGCTCACATCCCTCCACAGCTGTCTCCCCATCGCAGATATCAAATATCCTAGGTGTGTGGGAGGAAATGGTGTACCTACAGGGTATCCGCTGGAGAACAGTCAGTGCTAGCACTCTTCTATTGATGGTGTCATATTATCGGAAGCTTTACATGGAGTTTTCCAGGCTACACTTGGACAATTTTACACAAATGGACACTTATGAGTGGCCATTAAAATGTTCAGCTACAGTAGGTA
The DNA here is from genome assembly GCF_027789765.1 of Dendropsophus ebraccatus. Lineage (NCBI taxonomy): Eukaryota > Metazoa > Chordata > Amphibia > Anura > Hylidae > Dendropsophus > Dendropsophus ebraccatus. The sequence goes on from NC_091463.1 coordinate 49,316,036, forward strand.
CAGCAATATGGCAACAACTGGGCTTCTGAGACATTTTCCAGTCCCTTGTTTATACATAGCATACTAACTTTACATGTACAAAGCAAACAGAGTCGTGGGAAACTCATCTTTGGATGTACCTTTCTGGAATCGCTCTGCAGCTACACGGCTGTTTGCTTTGCTGGGTAAAATAATACACCATAACAATGCGTGAGTCCATTGGAGAAAGCATTCTGTGCCATTCTTGTGCTCTGCCAAATTGAATTGTTCCGCATTCAGCTGGCATGTTTGTCTATGTGAAATATGTTTATTAAGTTGAAGCTAATCCTTGAATTTCATTGTTTTAATGCCACCTATTGTAAAGGGGAACTGAGATCATCTGATGGTGCAATGCGATAAGGTCTACAGTATGGGATTAGACGGACTGGAATCAAGGCCAGAGTGCAGAGCTGAACAATGCTCCAGCACAAGAAACATCTATGACTAAGCAACTTACAGAAGCATTTAAAGGCGTCTGGCCACTGAAAAACCTTCATGGTAAAGGTGACAACCCTTAAGGTCAAGCTTCACGTTTCACATTTTCTAATATAGAAGAAGTAACCAGTAGGTGTCCATAAGCTGGTATCCCACTGATACCAAGAATGAAGAGCCCTTCTGTGCTCTTCCAAGTAATAAACCCTTTGGTTTCTAGCTCAATGATCACAGAATCCCTGAGCTTTGTTCCCAGGTTCCTCTATACAAATCAAGGAGCCTGCGTTCTACGTCTATGAGCTCCACCAGTCGCAGGTGCCCAGTGATGACATTTCCTTCTTGCCTTTGTTTCAAAACTTAGAAAAAGGGGAACTGAAAATTCAGAAATATGTAACTGGCACTAGCAACGGTAAAAGAAGATAAAGCCATACACCATGGAATTATTCATCTCTGATGGTTATGTGAAATCTTCTTAAAATCCACACTCCATAGACTGCAATGGGAATCTTCACAATAGTTCACATGATGCAGTTTTTTCTGGAAAAAAAAGTAACATGCCACTTTTTGCTGCAGAATCCAATCAGTTTCCAGACATGGATCAGCCCCATTGAACAGGGTTATGATCCATAACAGAATTCACATCAATCTGTGGCAGAAATCTGCGGTTCTTCTCAATCCACAAGAATTTTTTCACATCTGTTGTGTTAACATGTCCTCATAAATAACCTAAGCTTCATAGTTGAAGGGGTATTCTGACCCGGGGCTTTATTCATAACAGAGGCGGCGGGGTCCAATACGGAGGGTTTCAGGGATCAGACCCTCCACAATCTCCTACTTTTCCCCTATCCTAAGGATAGGGTAAAAGTACATTTTTCACGGAATACCCCTTTAAAGCTTTTTCACATTCAACTAAAGCTACGAGAAGTTTATCAAACTTTTCATATCATCATGGACGTCTCCAATAAATACCATGTTCTACATAGTCATAAAAATAAAACCCATTCCCCCATTGTATACATTCTCATTTCATAACATGCGTACTAAAGATCGACAACAGTTTTGGTGATATCTCCCTTCTGCTCTGTCTCTCCAATACCTTAAAGGCTACATCAGAGGAGCAAGGAGCTAGGGGACCAGAAGATACACTATAGTATACCATTTACTATGCATCACTTTTCAATTAAAACTTTACCCAAAGTGATCCTATTCAGTGTCAGATGGATGCTTGTAATTCATCTGATCAATTCAGGGTCTTTTTACAAGGCCTGATATGGGAACATGCTGTTTGGAGCTTGTTTGGTCAGCCAGGCCACATGAACAATCACTGCATAGTTTCTGCATCCATTTAAATATATTGCTGCACATTCACAATAGCGATGAAGTCAGCCCATATATTTGAGGTCTTTTTACATGACCGTCAGCAAGTGTGGCGCTCGCTTGCAGTGCCTTTACATAGCACCATTAATAGTGCAGTCATTACATCTCCTGTGTAGAGGAGCGGGCATACTCAAAAGATCAAATCAGCCAATGAGCAGGCACTTGCTCGCCCGTCGGCTGATCTCTGGCTTTTTTACACAGCTTGATTATCGGTTCATCGAGTGTTCCTAGGAAAGTGTTCCTAGGAAACCTTGGCAAAAATTGGTCAGTGTAATGCTGGGTTTACACGGAACGATTATCGCTCGAATTTGCACGATAACGATCGAATTCGAACGATAATCGTACGTGTAAACGCAGCGAACGATCGAACGACGAGAGAGAAATCATTCATTTTGATCTTTTATCTTGTTCTTAAATTGTCGTTCATTGCGGGAGGGCGATCGGAGCCGCGGCGGCGGGGGTGGCAATCGGAGCGGTGGCGGGGGGGGCGATCGGAGCGGCGGCGCCGGGGGTGGCGATCGGGGCGGTGCAGGGTGCTGCGGTTGAGCGGGGGGCCGGGCTACGAGCGGGGGGCCGGGCTGCGGGCCGGGCTGCAGGCGCGCGATCGCTAAACGATCGCAAAACGATTTTTCCGTACGATACGTCTAAACGCTGATGAAAAAAATCGTTACTTCGACATCGTTAATTGTACGATCGGGCCAATTATCGTTTCGTGTAAACCCAGCATAAGGGTCCATTTATACAGAAAGATTATCTGACAGATTATCTGCCAAAGATTTGAAGCCAAAGCCAGGAATGGATTTGAAAAGAGGAAAAATCTCAGGCTTTCCTTTATAACCTGATCTCGATTTATAGTCTGTTTCTGGCTTTGGCTTCAAATCTTTGGCAGATATTCTGTCAGATAATCTTTCTGTGTAAATGGACCCTTAAAGGACCTTTAGTTACACAAAGTGAAACATCTCTTATCCCCTTGTGGTTTCATGGGTGTAAAACATAGATTCCTTTTAATGAGGATGCCCCAACTCACAAAGTTATGGATAGGGGATAACAAGCTGATTGGATTGATGGGCTAATACCACTGCTAGATCGGCGCTCGTCTACTGGGTCTATTACGCGGACGATAATCATTTAACAAGGGCTGCAAGGACTTGGCCGATTTGGCCAACTATCAATCCGTGTGATAGGGCCCTTAGTATTGACTCCATTAATTCTTTCAAAGCTTCCAAACTGAGCTTGAGCTTGTTCTGAAGCCCCAAGAAAATGAATGGAGTTTTGGCTCCACATTTCCAATGTGCTCCATTCCTTAAAAACAGTTTCCTGCATTGTCATGGTGGTGAGGGTCCCAACAGTCAGACCACCATCAATTATCTTGTTATACTTTATCCTGTGGAAATCTTTGTGCAATAACTTTGTAAATTGGGAATTATTCTTAAATATCTTTTAACACTTTAAATTAAAAAACGATTTTGGGGATGAATACACAAACAAAATCAGACATTAAAGAATTACACAATCATTTAAAAAAGAAGAGTGAGGACCCTGCTTACAATCTATAGGATTTTATCAAATGGTTACTGTGTCATGTTAAATACTTCCTGTTTGTTTCCAGATTTTATATCAGTGATCTGTGAGCTGTAAGCACACCCTATTGGATAAAATTCCTCTTTCGGGGGAGTATGTTTATGACCGATTGTTTAGCTTCTCATTTAAAAACCCTTACTATTAAATACATGGTTGCTCACAAGCTCTTAACTGGATCCAGAGTTCTTAGTAGTTACAATTGTGCTTCATGCTCACGTACCCGGGAAAACGGAAGCAGGTTGGGAGGGAACTGCTCAAAATGTCTTTACTGACGTACATAATAACTCCCCTAATGATTTAGGTCATTGTATTCAAAGCTGGAAGGAACCCATTGTTGTAGTGTTCTAAGTTGAGCCCTATGAAGACACACTATATAACCACTGTAGAAATTTAGATCCAACAAAGAATGATACTGATATAACTGGATGTGTCTGGGAAATAATTTTCTAAAAGTAAAACTTTTTACATTATCTAAGAACATTTAATTTTTTTTTTTTTTTTTTAGATGTGTGCTTTGTATTAACACTAGGCTGATCTCAGGCTATTTACTACAACTAAATGATGTCTATAGATAGATGAATGGGCCTCTGCCCTGGCTCTGTGATAAAGCTTGCTGTCCTTTTGACTTGATTGACTGGAACCATAAATTCCAATGACTTTATCTATACCCTGTTTATTTGTCGTTTTAAAGTCACTTAGTAGGAACACATTGAATCCTATGGCACCCCTCTCCAGAGTCCTTTTTTTACAACAAGCTAAGTCAGTATTGAAGCCCATTCATCTTGAGTTTGCCATCCTGCCTTGTCAACTATACTGAGGCATGGAGATGTTACAGACACTGATGCCGCACATGGATTTTGGAGGATATGGAACACTAAGAATGCATTGGCTTTAGTCTGCTTAACATTGGTAACAAATATTTTTCATTCACAATGACTATTTTCCTATTACTCAGACTAATGGTACACCCAGATTAGCAGGGCAGGTTCGTCTTCCTTGTTTTTACAGAATGTGCTACCCACAATAAAGAAGAAATAAATTAAGCAATAAATTACTTACGGCATGTTACTCCTTTTTTATTTTGACTCCCCATAGCCAATGATTTACTACGGATGTACTTATACACTTTTTATGTTACACTTTTGCATTCACTTACATAACATATATCTGTTTAGTGCGATATGTAACAACTTCCCCACAGTTATATGTATTCTATGAAAAAAAACTTATGTATAAGAATTATATCCAAATCAAATGAAAAAAGACCTTAGATTACATGTTTCTTTGTCATGTGTTATGAACACATTTTGACATTTTCTATGGCACCCCCGAACAATTTTGACATTTTACTTGTTTACCATTTGAAAAGGGTCAGGTTACATATTTGTCTATGATATAAGGTACATCCTTTCTAGGCAATGAAGAGACACAGCAGGACATTACTGTTGTAGTTGCTTCACACATCAGTTTCATAATGTACATTTCAGTGAGTGTCATGGTAGATCTTACCCTATATAATGCACAGACATACAACAAAACCTACAGATCTGCAAATGCTTCAGTTCATAGAGGCGATAGTATTGAGGCATGACCCCAAAAGTATTTCTGGCATTGGTGACCAGATACAGTAATCCATGTCTATGTTCACCTTAAGTGAAGCTGCCTGTACATCTAGAGACAAAACAATGATATATTTCACATCTGCACTCTCTGTACTCTTTATTCCATTACTATATCGTATATACTTTATATTCTCTTTCTAAGTTTACGAACTTGATAGATTACTTGTAATGTGTTTGCATTGCCCTTCTACTTAGTAGTACCAAGTTAAGGAGTGTCACTAGGTAGAGGAAAGCTATATGATACAGCCATCATACATACATGTAAGTACAATACACATTACCTGGTAAGTTTCAAGCTGAAGCAGCTCCTCCACCAAACTGTCAGGGACAGGTCTGCATAGTTGCTGTCAATCACAGACAGGCAATTCCAGCTTGTCTGAGATCAGGGAGCACTGTATACACCTCAAATCCCATCAGCTGCACTGTACCATCCCGTCAATTCCAAAATTTCCACCAAAACTTTCCCTCTTCCAATCCATCCAACAAATCCTGTATATGAAGCAACTTAGCAAAACGTCCAAAACTGTAAAAGAAGGTGATAAAGTGGCAAGAAGGATGATAGAGACAATTCAATCCCAACAGGGCAGTGTAATCCTGTGAATGTCTGAGTGGAATCCACGTGTTTTCAGCCAGGAGCTGCTCCTGGCTCAGGGATGAGGAACAGGAGTGGGAGTTGAAGCCAGGGGTGTGGAGTTGAGAGCTGCCTGACATGAAATGTATCTTGTTTCCAAGCTCAGGGCAGGGCTGCGGCTCTGAGATCAGACACTGAGCATAGCCTGCTCTCACCTCGCCAATAGCAGAGCGCACAGTGCTGAGTATGTCATCAGGCCCTAATCAAGAATCTCCAACTGCACAGTCAAAACTTCCTCTCTGAAGAATAAGCTCATGTTCTTTGTTTTTTTACATTTCAGGCTGGTGACACCACGGCTACTGTCGGTCATTGTTTTCAGTAAGATGACTTTTCAATAGTTTTTTTTTTTTTTTCTCTGCAGGATGTAGTGTACTGCCCTATGCAGGGAATTCTCTCCAAATAGAAGCGGTGCTGTCTTTAAAAAAATATCAAACCATCAATAGGATAGATTTGTCAATAGATTTATCAATAGGCCCTTTTCCATGGGACAATTATCGTTTAAACAATAATCGTTTTCTGTAATAGCAGAAAACGATTAAACAACCAACAAGAAATCATTGGTTACGTGATAAAATTTGGACCTATTTTTATCATTGATCGTTTGCAAATCGTTCGCGCATCATTCGGTGTAATAAGATGTTGTTCACAGTAGCGACCAGCGAAGTAGCGATGACAGGACGACCACAAGAACAATAATAAGTAACGCTGATAATATAAGCTAGAATTTAGAATAAACAATAGCACGCATAGCACATTACACTGTATATATGGCCTGTTTTACGTCTCCTCTTAGTCATGTCTTTTCAAACTTTTCTGCCAAGGTGGAGAGCAACGTGTCATACAAAGATTTTAAGGCTATGTTCACACAACGTATCAGACCGGCCATTCCGTGACTTAAGTACCGGACGGATGATCTTTCCGGCCGCAGAGCTCTGATGCGGGCGCATCAGCGCGCGCCCGCATCAGAGCTTCCCATGGCACACAGTGAAAAACTGATATGTCAGTTGTTTGCGGCCCCGTATGGGATCCCGGTGTACGGGATACGATGTGTGTATGCTCCGGCCGGGATCCCATATCAAATAAGGTTATGTTGCGCTCTGCAAAAAGTATGGCCGTTGTTGCCGATGTTGCGTAGTGTGAACATAGCCTAAAAGTTTTGTTTCGTTGGTGACTAGGCGTTCAGAATAAGGCTATGTTCACACACAGTAAAACAGAAGCCAAATACTGCTATAATATACCTGGAGACTGAGCCCCCAGCAGATTCAGGTATTGGAGCAGAGAGTAAGGATGTGTTACAGACGGCTGCTTCTGGAGCTTGAGTCAAGCCACTTTGACTCATTGTACTATATAATAAAAGCATTTTTTTGTATGTTCTGGAAGCACAGACAGATTTATAGAAGGTAGCAGGTGTCCCCTTCACCTAACAGCTATCTAACAGCTTGTTGTCAGTTTGCAATGGGAACTGCAGCTGACAGATTCCTTTCAAAGTAACACTTTAGGCACATGACACTAGGCATTAGTGGCAGTGGAATACCAAAAGAGGGAACCCTATAGCACAATTGTTATGTATTTACTTCTATAGTGCCAACATTGGTCCCCAATTGGGGCCTACAATCTAGCCTCTAGTATGTTTTGGGGTATGGGAAGAAATCAGGGTGGGGAGGAGGGAAGGAGAGGGTGTGCCAGTCTAATGCATATACAAATGTAAGCCCCGGCCGTTAGACACAGGGCTGCCGGATTAAAAGTTGTTTTTATGACAATAACTGCATCACCTGTCGAACGGACCCCAGGACAGATCTCGGATTAAAAGCAGCTATCTGAAGGTACAAGTGGTTTGGGGGGGGGGGGGGGGGGGGGGGGGACAGATTGTGGTTACAGAGTCGCTTTAATCTAATCCCCAATAAATCTAATAATGTTCAGAACTGTGATTTTATTGATCATTGATTTTAATAGGACCATTGTGGCTTATATGTGACTCTCTGATGTGTTGGTTGAATACACTAATAATAGGTTTTTGTGATGTGATCAAATACAAGAGAAATCATTTACACTGCTAAAATTTCCCATTTTGTTTATTGGATACCAGGCTAATTTATTGGAATTAATAAGGAAAACTTTAAATAATGAGACAATACTGGGCAATAACTGGAAAATAGCTGAAAAATCTTACCAACAAGCTTAAAGGGACATAATCAGGTCTCATCTTTCTGTTCTATGCTGTTCTATTGTACTGTTGTATTGTTCTGTTGTAACTGCACGTGTCCAAAGAGACCACACAGACAGTATCTTTATACCACATAGCACTTATGTTATTCCTCCAAAACACCATTATGTAAGTAGCCAACAAATTGACATGGCTATTGGATAATCGGCAGCGCTGCTCAATAACCAGTTGCTGATAGATCAATTGCATGTTAAGGGTGCCTTCACACGTAGCGAAATGCAGCGGATTTCATGCTGCGAGTTCGCAGCTAAATGCGCTGCAATTCGGGGCACTGTCATCTTGAATAGGGTTACATATTCGCACTGGGATTTTCATTACGCTGCAAGTATGTAAACGCCGCCCCCCTTAACCATTACTTGATCCACGCTCAAGCCTCCTCCTATGGTTCCCGGCTCCATGACGTCCAATCAGTGGCTGGGGCAGGACAGCGCACTGATTGGCTGAGTGGGATGTCAGGATGCCGGGAGCCACAGAAGAAGGCCGGAGTGCAGACCAGGTAATGTAATGTAATGACCAGGAAATAACATTGCCTGGAATCGCAGCGACCCCGCTCTGAACCGCCACGGTCTCAGGTGCTATCTGCAGCTCGGGACCGCGGCAATTAGCGTGCACGGTCCGATCGCCGTACCCGCTAATTAGCATTTTAAATGCAGCTGTCTAAGATCACAGCTGCATTTAAAATGCAGCTTTTCCCCTTCCCTGGTGTCTAGTGAGGGGGATTGCCCCCCCCTCGTGACGTGGAAGATTCTGCATCATCGATATTTTATTAATTTAGTTTCCTGCTCTTTCTATGCTTAGTTCTTTGGGTGGTCCTAATTAATCAGCCTCCTCCTATATGACTCTCCATACAGAGGTAGATGTCAATCACCATTAACACCACCCACTCGACACCTAAGGGCCAGTTCACACTGATAAGTAAATTTGGCAGAATTCCACAGCGGAGCTCTCCGTCACAGAATCCCGCCGGCCTTAGTGTCCCGCAGTGTCTGTATGCATGGGTGCGTGTTCCACGGCTTCCTCCCCTCTCCACTCAAAGAATTGACATGTCAGTTCTTTGAGCGGAGAGTGGAGGAGAGCGACGGCCCACAAATCCTCCTGTAGAGATGCTGTTCGACACTGAGGCAGGCGGTATTCTACTGCAGAGAGCTCCGGCCATTGTGAACTGGCCCTTAGCATAGAAAGAAGTCTATTGGTCTTATAAGTGATTGACAGCTATTTCTGTATGCAGAGTCACATAGGAAAATCAATCACTGTACAGGCCGCCCACTGGACTCTTAAGCATAGAGATAGCAAGATGTAAATGAAGAAAATATATGTTACGTTAAATCTTTTACCACAAAATTAAATGTCATAATCTAATCGGCTCCCTTTGATTTACAACTTGATGGCAGATCAGAAACCATGTTCATCATGACAGGTTCCCTTTATGCCACCACTAATTTATCTGAAGGAAAAAGTTTTTAATAATTATCGTCTACCAAAAGGCTTAGTTTTATTTTCCTTCATGGTGTATTGTTATACTTGAAATCACTTCTTCATGTAAGCACCCAGTGCCAAGCATGTGACCTGAGGTGGGCACCATATTTTATTCCCCAAATAAGCAGCACAATCCACATTGAGTATAAGTAATATCAGCCATAGACACAGTCCAGCAACCACTGAATTGTATTTTATCTTGGTATATAAAAGGTTCACTCTATTCCTTGTTATCACTATGAAGCCAGTAGTATTAACCAGGGCTACATTCATGCTTTAGTTTTTAACATGAGAGAAGAATCCCAGGCAGCCCACACATTTCTCTTTTCTTGTGGAAAAGATTACTCAGCATTTCACACTATAGAGAAGTGACAGGAGAGAGTTGAAGGTTACAACAGAGCAAGGCGTGTCACTTTAATTTCTGCTAGACATGACACCTTAAGAGAGAGCTTGGGCACCTCAGGCATGAGGACAGTGATCTTGCACTAACTGGCCTAGTCACTGCATGGTTTACCTCACCCTGATTCCGGAGCTGAACATGCCAGAAAATAGGTGAAGCCTATAAAACTCAACAACAAGTACTTTCCTCTGAATGATCTCCTGACTCACAGATTTTCCTCTCATAATAATAATAATGAACACTTCATGTGACCTTCCATTATTATTACGCAATATAAGTGCATCATTTCCCAATAAAATTATCTGAGCTTGTAAAAATATTTGTAATATTATGAACTGCTTTATGTGCTATTTAAGGTATATAGCATCATCTCTACTTATATAAAGGCCCTTTTAGAGGACAAATCTACTACATGGCACTGTGTGGTCATTTGGCACCAGACTAAGGGCCCTATTACACGGGACGATTATTGTGCGAAAAATCATTATTTCGTTCAAATTTAAACGATAATCGATCTGTGTGATTGCAGGCAACGGTCGCAAAATCGTTATTGTGTGTCATTGATCGCTGATTTTGATCTAAACATAAAATCATTGTTAATCGTTCGCTAATCGTTTGCTGTAATTCCACATTCGTTCGCTGTAGTTCCGCATTTGTTCACTATTCGTTTAGTGTAAGTGCACATTGTTCATTGTTTTGCTTGGATCAGAAGCAATAAACGATCATAGTAACGATCGCAGTAACGATCATAACTAACGACTATCGTTCTGTGAAATATGGTGAACGATTTCAGGTTAACGAGAAAACAATTTGATTAGCAATTGTTTATCCTTAGTCATTAATCGTTAAAAATCGCTTTGTCTAACAGGACCCTTACTTATTGGAGACTAGTCACTGCACAAGTTTCACAAGCCATTGCTTATACAGAAAGGGCTTTTAGAATAAAAGGTATTGGGTTTGAAGCAAACAACTGGGGCAATGGGGCTTAGATCTTATGTCACTGAATCACCACCAAATGGCAGAATAACAGCGAGCAAAGAGCATACTACTGTTACACAACAAAAAATTGCAGTATTGACCATAATATATGTAACTTGGTTTTGAATAAAGATGAGTGCAAGGGCTGTTTAGAAAACATGGATACAGCTATAGGCTTTATCCATGTTTTCCAGTACTCACTAGGACCTCATGCAACATCTTCAGTTAGCAGTACTTAAAGGGGAACTCCAGGTAGAGGTTAAAAAATGAACCTCCTGCAGAAGCATAAAGCATTACTTACCTGTCTATTCCATTCCTGTCTATTCCAGTTTGGGAGGGGGGGTTGTTCTGTATTGTGTTTCTGTCCTTCCTGGTTGAGCAGTTCCCAGAATGCAATGCTTTCCCTCAGCTGATCACTACAGTCACCCACCCATCACAATAAGTAGAATTAGTGGTGCACCTGCTTCTGGCCATTCCGAGATGGTGAATCACTCGGGGGATTGGGGGATCCAGCCAAGCCTCCTGTGACATCACGCCCTGCCCCCTGTCTGCATCATCAGCCTGTGCTCAGCAAACACACACAATGTGAGACAGAAGCATGGAATATTTGTCTCCTAAGGGGGGATAGCAGAAGGAGTAGGAGACAATTGGCACAGGGGCCATTTTTCTTCACTTCCTGGATTTTTATCAGCTACCAATGTGGCAGAACCGTACAAATACAGTAATACATTGTATAGACACATCTATATAACTTTTAATGTACTTTTAATAGAAAACAAGTTTTTCTTATCCGGAGTTCCCCTTTAAATGGCAAATGATTGGACTTGAGTTGCGCTCATCTCTAGTTTTTAAGACACCTATTATACAGGGGACTGAAAATAAAATGTAACACTGTCTGCCTATTGTGTCCGTTATCAGGTACACTTAATAAGTAGCATGAGTGGTTTTTAGTAGCTTAATGGGTTCTTCGAGTGTCTGAAATGTGACTGTATTGTGATGACATAATAGCACCAAATAAGTACTGCAAATGAAACACAATTAAGGCATGCTGCTCACAAATCCCCAGAGATGAGACATATATGACCACACAACCCTTACACCATTGTCAAATAATCCATTGGAGCCTGGATAATAGGAACAATAAAAGGATACGCTACATCAGCAACATTAATAAGGTAACTGAGCTGTGTTTGAGGCCTCATATAATACAACATTTCCGTGCAGCAACCACTATAGAGGAAGTGCCTGGTTAGCTGTGGCTTTCCTCATCTAAATCAGCCGGCATTCATATGTGGTGAGCAATTAGTTTTATATACTTGTTTTGATCATTGAAGAATATGACAATGACTTGCAGGTGAAACATCTTTGATTGATATTGTGTTACTTCTCACTAAGTTCACAGACCCTGTTTACCATGAACGCTGGGAACACCCCCAATGTATATAATAATTGCATGTCTATACCCCTCCATTACCCAACAGGGGCAAAAGTATCAGTTTGGTGGAATAGGACAGGATTTGCTGCAGGGAATGCAGACAGCTGCATTATACCATAGAGCTATATACAGGCAAAATAGGCAAAAGGTATACTAGTTAGTTTAAGTTTTCCGTTTCTGAATGCCACTAAGTAGCCTCCATCATAGGTATAAGCCAGAGGCACACAGGAGAATGCACCCAACATATATCTTGGACAGATTCTTCAAAGCTTTCTTGACCTCTTGGCATTCTTCATTTCAGTAACACTTTGATAATGTTTCTGGTTAGAGAAGAAAGGGCCCTATTCCACCGGCCTATTATCGTTCGCATAATCGTTAACGATTACCGATCTCAAACTACCGCTATTGCGAAAGACCTGAAAACATTCACTCATTTCCATGGAACGATAATCGTTACTTATGATCGTAATTGCGATTGTTTGTTCTTCGCTATTTATTCGCTATTGCGTTCGTATCTATTGCAAACGACCGAACGATGTCTTATTCAATGCGAACGATGTGCGAATGAGCAACGATAAAAATAGGTCCAGGTCTTATAAAGCGATCAACGATTTCTCGTTCGGTCGTTAATCGTAAACTGCATTTCAACAGAACGATTATCGTTTAGATTCGAACGATTTAACGATAATCTGAACGATAATCGTCCGGTGGAATAGGGCCCTAATGGTACTTTTACACGGTGCAATAATTCGGCCGATCGCACGATTAACGATTTTGAATAAACGATGGTTTTTTTATAACGATCAGCGTTTAGACGGAACGGTACATCGTACGGAAAATTCGCTATGCGATCGTTTTGCGATCGTTTAAGCCTATCTCACACATCGTTGAAATCGTTGAAAGAATGTTTACACTGAACAATCTGCGAATTTTTTGCGAACGATCAACGATGATTTGTGAACATGTTGAAAGATCAAAATGAACGATTTTTTGCTCGTCGTTTGATCGTTCGCTGCGTTTACACTTACGATTATCGTTCGAATTTGACCGTTATCGTGCAAAAACGAATGATCAATCGTCCCGTGTAAAAGTACCATAAGTCTATCACTGAAGAAGCTAAAAACATTAGATTGTCAGTAGAGATGAGCGAACCGGGTTCGGGTTCAAGTCCATCCGAACCCGAACGATCGGCATTTGATTAGCTGGGGCTGCTGAACTTGGATAAAGCTCTAAGGTTGTCTGGAAAACATGGATACAGCCAATGACTATATCCACATAGCCTTAGGGCTTTATCCAAGTTCAGCAGCCACCGCTAATCAAATGCCGAAAGTTCGGGTTCGGATCGACTCGAACATGCTTGAGGTTCGCTCATCTCTAATTGTCAGATAAAATTGTCTAGATGTCCCCCTAAAAATTAAGATCCACCATTAAATGAGCCACATCCAGTATAACACTTGTTTAGCTACCAGTCATTTTCCTTGATTCATCCAACAAGTGAAACCCTTATTTCCCCTTGGCATTTTGAGTCATATTTGCACTGTTTAGATGTTAGATTGTCAGCCAAAGACACAAGGATTAAAGGGATTAAAGGGCTATTCCCATTTCAAATAACAAAAAGATCATATATACTGCATATATACTGTGTAATATAAAAAAATGTGTATACTAAGGCTATTTGTAAACCAGCCAGACTACTGCTGTTAGAGCTGAGTGGTGGTTTGTAACCTAGACAACAAGCTGTCAACAGCTAAAAGGGAAAGAGCAGGAATACCAGGAGCCATACAAGTTTAACTATGTTAGTGGAAATATAGCAATAATTGCTCCAGTATACTGAATACTAATGTACACTATGGGGGAGATTTATCAAAGATATTGTAAAGTGAAACTGGCTCAGTTGCCCCTAGCAACCAATCAGATTCCACCTTTTATTCCTCACAGACTCTTTGGAAAATGAAAGGTGGAATCTGATTTGTTGATAGGGGCCAGTTTCACTTTACACCATGTTTGATAAATCTTCCCCTATATATTTAACCGTTGACTAACTCATTGATTAATAAAGTCTACATTGGTGGAGCTGTAATGTGGCACTACATGGGAGAATAAAGCTTTTGGTGTTCATCTCTTTGCTATTTTGCCATTTCTGTTTATTTTGGTGGAAACAATAAAATTAGTAGTAAAGAAAAAAAAAAAGGAAGAAGAAAAAAAAAATTGAAACCATCCTAAAAATAAACTAGTACTAGGAGTTCAAGTACTGATATTGGATACAGCCAATAAGAACTAAAGTACTTTAGGGGGGAACCCTTACTAAACTGATATTGCTGGCCTATCCTAAGAATAGGATGTCAAATCAAGTAAACAGAAAAATAAGTGAAAAAGTTAAAGTGCCTCCAACTATAAATGAAAAATCATATGCTGCAGTATTTACAATGGATGTAAACTTTTCCATCGGCAGAATCTTCGTCTGACGCTCCAGCAGCACAAACCCTCCTAGTTCACATCCTACAGCCCGCAGTGAGGTTCTAAGAGCAGACATAGCCCGGTGCTCTGTTTCTTAAGTATCTGTAGCCAGCAGGAAAGTCTCTGCTGCAAAGCTGTTATGGATTAGAACAAGGGCAGTATGGTGTCCCTGTTGGATACAGATGCCTAAGAGATAGAGCACAGAGTTCTGTCTTTTGCCGGAGCTTTACTGTAATTTGCTGGAGTGCTCAGCATGGGCGTCCGTTCTGCTGTAACTCTGGAAAAACAAGAACTTTTCTAATGCACTTCATTGTAAAGTTAATGTACTGCAGCATCTGAATTTTAATGTATGACTTGGCGTGCACTTCATGACTTATATAAATCTATTTAGTTTCTTATAATCATAACAACAATGCAAAAAAACATCTTGCAGAATTTCTTTTCAAAACACAGTGTATTGTGAATAAACGTTACTTAGCCCAAAAAGGCCATATAAAATACAACATAAAATACAAAAAAAAGAGACCAAACCTCACAAAGCTTAAAAAAGGTAAAAAGTTACGGTTATCACAACAAAACATAAAAAGTTAAGATTGTTAGAACACGAAACAGAAAAAAACTAAAAAGATTCAAAACTCAATTGTTCTACATTCAGATGTCTATGGACCTGTAGGAATGTAGGGGAAGACATTAAGGATATACAGATTTCTGTACAGATATCTGTAACCAGGAGATAGATGTGACTTGACAAGTACCATGTATTACAGACAAATCTGGCTTTATATCTGTTTTATATTTCTCTCATCACTGTGCCTAATATTTGCATTACGGACTGATATACTGTACATTGTTGTAGTGTATTTATCACTCACATTGTGCAGAGTTCTCTCTTTTTCTATATAGGCCTCACAATGTCAGATACCAACAAGAGCAGACAACAAAAGAGACACACATGAAAGAAACAGAATTCCCAGAGAGAGGAAAGCTGTTGGAATTACAGGAATCCTGCAAACCAAACAAGCTGTGTGTTCTGCCCCGCTCCACCATGTCCATTCTTCTGGACACAATATGACAAGTTCCTGTTGTAGCCAGCACTGTGCAGTGGGGAAGCGGGGCAGCTATAGATAGCACAGCTATGAGGTAGACAAAACGCACGGGTAAAATGACACAATAATTGCATTTTCAGATTGTACTTAGATAATATATGAGTTCTTTGGGAATAAACTGCATAAATGTAGGTCAAGTAATGCAGCAGAAAATGTAATTTTATGTTATAGCCACATGTCAGAAGTTTGTATGGGTGGACGGAATTATAATGGCAGCCCATGGAACATCCAGTAGATGTGGTTGCTGGAAGATCCATAATCTCCATTATAATTCTGTTCATTGCTACTTTAGCAGTGAGAGCGGAGATGAAGGGGCAGGGTGCATGCTGCTAAGCACTTCTGCTTCTTCGTTCTAGCAATCTGTGGGGGTCTCAGCACCTGGACCCCCACCGATTCAAACTTCTGACATGTGGCTATACTGTGTTACAAGTTTGTTGAAATAGCAGGTACACTTTTAAATTCAATATGTCTGATTCTTACCCTCCCTAACATTATTTTTGAAGATAGTTAGGAGGCCCTGAAAACATACTGTAAAAACTTTAAAGAAAAATGTACAGATTCAGCTGACTTTTCTCTAATGTGTATGAAATACTTAAGACCCTTATCAAAGAAAGAACAAAAGAACAACTTGCATTGAGTACCTGAACCCTATTGCTCGCCCTTTGAATCTCACTGATCCCTACAGGTGGGACAGTCAAATGTCTCCTAGAGCTGCATCTTTTCCACCAGGCAGCAGGATTTAATGGCCAAACGATCAAGTCCAGGTTTGTTCGAACGCACTGGAGACAGCACGTCCAAAGAAAGTAGTGGTTTTAATATTTAACTAGTGCGCGATGTTTCGCCATTTGTCAGCCTTTCTTAAGCAGTAATACAAGACAGCACTCAACACATGGTATATATATATATATACTGTATGTATAGATAGATAGATAGATAGATATATGTCAATAAAGGTAATTGCAATCAGTGTCAAACAATTGTGTAAACATATCAAAAAGAAGCATGTACAGAAGCATGTACAGTGAATATCCATATACAGTGGAGAAGGCAGCTGTCCCAACATCCATATGCAGCTCATGAGCAAACATGTGAACACAGCAATCATAACATATATGACAGTGACGACACACATTGACAGAATACAGACGCACAGTCATGTGATGCAGGCTAGGTGATGTGATTCACTTTGATTCCCTGCACCTGATCCTCTGTACGTTCACCTGGCGAAATGACCTTTTATTAATTGCGTCTGTATTCTGTCACTGTTTGTTGTCACTGTCATATATGTTTTTCACTTGACAATTCTTGCAGATGGCAGAATCTGCCTGTGCATAGAATGGAGTCTATGGCACGGGCAGAGATGTGAGGGGGAGTGTATGAAGACATATATCAGAGTCATATCATTGTCTGCAACGATTTTAACCAATTGATTATGATGTTGTTGGTCATTCACATGCAGAGATTAGCAAGTAACCTCACCTAAAAGTTCTAGATCTGATAGAAAGGAAGAATTTATTAGAGAATCTATGTATGTATATGATCTATTCACAAGTATTTGAGAACATCTATGTAAATGATCTAGTCGGAAATATATTCCCAGAGTTGCCCAGATTATTATATCACAAATGTTATAAGACAGCATTATTTAAGTCATTTAATAGGAACATTGATTCTGAGATTCCAAAAACATAAGAATCTGCATTCGGGTTTGTCCTGTGTTCTCTGCAGCTGATTAGGATAAAATATGTTGTGATGTTAAAGTAAGGTTATTTTTGGAAGATCATTGTCTTGTTCCCCTCCTCCTCATCGCTCTCTAGTATCCCCCTTTCCTGTTCTTTTGACTCACCCTCAGCCGGCATGAGTAGGAAGTCTCTGTAACGTGTTTATTTAGAGCAAACACAATAATTCAGCTTGATAATTTCTCTTCTACTGTTCAGACACCACTTAAAATGGGAGTAGATTTATATATTTATAGTCCTGCTGCTTTAAAAGTTTTATAGTAAGAAACACCAAAGATCTTCAAGTATTCAAGATAAAGAGGGCTTTCTATTGTAGCAAGTGGTAGAATATTGCTATGTATGAAGACAAATTTCAAGGCCCTGTTGGCATTTTCTTAAAGTGAAAGAATACAACCGCTTTAATATTTTTACATGGATAGAACGGCGCCAGCGTGGGGAAGCACTGGAGGCAGGCCAACCAATGGAGTCACGTCATAGAGGGGTGGGGGTTTCCTCCCATTGGGGATGGGGCGGCCTGCCTCCACTGCTTCATCCCCAACCAGTGCCCAGAAATAGAACGGTGCTGTACGCGGGAATCAGGCTGTGGTTCAAGGAAAGGACCACGGCATTGGCTCGGCTTTCCCACGCCGGCGCCGTTCTATACATGTAAAAATATTAAAGAGAATGTATCTGATGGTACCTACGCTTTAAGGTCCCTATATACTACACTCTGTTGGCTGAAACTGCAGGTTCAGCCTTCAGAATAAAACTGCAACTGCTATGGAGCCCGGGGGGCCCTGGCCTCCCTCAAAAAAGCATGTGCGTGACCTGCCTCCATGGTGCTAATGAGTTGGCACTGTGGCACTGACGACAGCTCGATCCTCCAGCAGCACCCCCACCCACCGGACAACCGACAGCGCGATCCTCCAGCAGCTATGCCCCTCCCCCACAACTGACAGCATGATCCTCCAACACCATTGTCCCCAGAGGGTCAGAGGCGACGGGCAGCAGTGGCACAATCATCCAGCTATAGCACTTTGCCACTGACAACATTGCTATCCTCCCACACAGCCTCAACACCCTGACAGTGGGTCAAACACTGTCACCATTATGCCTCCCTTCCGCATGTCACTCCAATACATGTGCCTGACCCTGTGAGTATGTACATCGCCTGGGGGGGATCAGGATTCATTCAATCCTAGCTAGGCCCCTGCATGGATACCTAGGATAATCATTTATAAATGTAGAAAAATTAAGCCACAGGCATAATATATGGTGACAGAATCAAACTTAGTGCATAGATATGGTAACAGCTCAACAGTGAACCACAGGACAACATACTTATTTCTTTAGCCACTCCATTGTCAGGAACTGAACTAAATTGCACTACCCAGAAGTCACTTTTTCCATTCATATAAAACTCTTGGGGGTATGTAAAAAAGGTGACTTCTGGTTCACACAACAGACAATGTAGGATTCTGCATAAGGACTCCAGGCACGACCTGCACCTCATACGGCTTATGTATTAAAAGAATTGACAGTAAATTGATATGATGCAGGAAACATTGCCATTATATTGATGTAGGACACAATTAGAAGCTGTACAATGTATCACAGACCATTTCTGTGTTCCTCTTCTGTATTTTGCTTTAGTGTCTTATGTCTGCCTGTTTAGTTAATATACCGTTTATGGGCCATGAAATCCATAATGGAAGTAGACTCGGAACATGTGAAATGACCTGCGTGTGATGTGCAGACTGTGCCGCCCTGAGGTGAGCTTACCTGCCTGTGCTGGGAGATTGTACTCTTATGCAAGAAGTGTAGGTGAAGAGTGGAGTTGGAGACGCTCCTTGAGGCGGGGGAGAGACTTGTGCTGGTCTCGTGTAACATAGTAAGTTTGTGTTCTTCACACAGATGCCGGATTTTGCTTTAGGCCTGTCTCGGTTGTGTCTGTTTCCACTTTGACTTAGGGCTTATTCACACTTTCATATTATGGATGCAGATTATGGATCCTTTTATTGTAGACAAATGCCAATACACTTAAAGGGTACCTATCATTTAAACAAACTTCTGACATGTCATAGCAACATGTCAGTGGTTTGCATCAGTCGGGGTCCAGGTGCTGAGACCCTGACGGTCGTTAGAATGAAGGGGCAGATGTGCGCAGCCGTGCACACTCTGCCTCTTCATCTCCGTCTCACTGCTAAAGTATTGCTGGATGGAATTATAATGGAGCCCTATGAAACTTCTGGAACAGTGATTACCGGAAATTGCATAGAGCTCCAAAAACTACCACACATGGTTTGCATCCCAATTTTTGCTAGTTTTAGACAGGTGTTAGACACTTTTCCCCTGTGCCTAGTAAAAGGGATGTGGCCCTGGAAAATGGAGGCATGACCTACCAAAATTTTGGTGCATTATTCTGGTCTTCGAATGTTCATAATTATGAATGAACGATGTGTACATACACTGAAAGTTTTGCAAACGATTAACAATGATTTTATGGTTAGCTCGAAAGTTGCGATTGACATACAACCGAATTTTCATTAATCGCTTGATTGTTGCCTGCATATACACAATGAATGTGAACAATTTATGTGAACGATTTAACAATTTTTCACACAATAGTCTATCCTTATCTGCAAATACACCAGATTTATAAGCCCCTTAAGGACCCATGATTAGAGATGAGCAAACCGGTTTGCGTTCGAGTCGATCCGAACCCGAACGTTTGGTATTTGATTAGCGGGGGCTGCTGAACTTGGATAAAGCCCTAAGGTTGTCTGGAAAACATGGATACAGCCAATGACTATATCCATGTTTTCCACATAGCCTTAGGGCTTTATCCAACTTCAGCAGCCACCGCTAATCAAATGCCGAAAGTTCGGGTTCGGATCGACTCGAGCACGCTCAAAGTTCGCTCATCTCTACCCATGATGTACCGGTACACCAATAGGTCCGGAAGCTCTATGAAGCAAGCTCAGGAACTGGACTTGCTTCCCAGAGCATGAGGACCGGCTGGTATCAGCAGAGGGGTCCTCACTATCAATGACGGGCTTCCGCAATCATGTGGCTGTCCACCATTAACCCTTCCAATGCCACGATTGCAGCATTTAACTGAGAGAGACCTTTGGCAGTCAGTTAAAACGATCGGAACCCCTGCAGTCACACTGCGGAGGTCCCGATCATTGTCACTGACTGCCAAAGGTCTCTTACCTACCTCCGCGCAGTCAACTCTAGCGATCATTACATATCGTAATAATAAAACAATATTGTTTCCGCACGGTGAACGGTGTAAACAATAAGTGGTAAAAAATGCCAGGATTGCTGATTTTTTATTAGATTTTGTATTAAAAAAAATATTAAAAAGTAATCAATACATCTCGTCTACAGAAATATGATACTAATAAAAACTAGAGATCACTGCACAAAAAAATGATGCCATGAGTCACAATTGGGCCATTTTAATCCTACCTATTTGCAAAAAATTTTTAAAAAATAAAACATAATAGTAAAACATTAGAAAAGCTATGTAAACATGCTTTTCACTGTATTTAGACTGACCTATACAATAAAGATAATATATAAATTCAGTACAGTACAGTGCATTACGTAAATGCTTAAATTTTGTTATTCATTTCATGGTAGATTGAAAGGCGCTGTTACAAAGGACACTTGTTCCTGAAAAAAACTGAAATGCTGAACAGATTGATGTATTACTTACATCATTCTGTTCAGCCATTCTCCTAATATGCAGGAGAATAGGATTCATGTCGCACCCCTGCCCCCACCCTCTAGCTTCTGATTGACAGTTGACTGACTATACACAGCACAGCTAGATAACTGCCACTCAGCAGCTGGTGGGCGGAGCATTCTGCTTCTTATGAATATTTAGGACTACTAGGCTCATGTACATAATGTAGAGGACTACTTATTGTCCTTGTTATTCAGGAAGATATCTCTGGATCAGCTGCACAGAACAATGTAAGTGATACATCATTCTGTTCAGCTTCTCTGTCACTAGTTTATGCTACCCTTAGATAGGACAGCATAAACCTACTGACAGAGTCTTTTTTCAGTCATCTGAAGACCATCTAAGAACTACCAGTTTATAAAGAAGTATTTGTAAACTTACTGATCTTACTTACTATAAAATAGCTACTTTAATGTTGCTACTTAAAGGGATACTCCGGCAAACATTTTTCCCCAGTAATTGAAACACATTATATTACACGTTATATAACTTTGTAATATGCTTCAATCAACTATCTGCCCCCCTTCCCCATCTCCCCCCCCCCTCTATTCCCCACCAGGAAGTGACGTAAACTCATTCTTACCTAATGACTGTTGACCCCAGGCTTTTCTGTGGCAGACATTTTGTAACAATGACATCATCAAGAGGGAAACTAATCTAAGCCCTTTGTCAGATGACTCAGGTTGCTCGGCTCTGATTGGCTGAGCAAGCTGTAAGCCATCTAACAGTTCTACAGAGTCAGTTAGACATCACAGGAGACAAAGGGCATCATGGGAAACCCCAAACCAGGAAGTGAAGAAAAAATGAAGGCACCAACTGAAGCTTCAGTTCAGTGTTTTGTTTTTTTGTTTTTTTTTTATCAGCGCCGGAGTTGTCCTTTAAAAAATAGATATATTGCTGAATATTCTGTATAACATATATAATTATAATGCTGTATTATATAGATAATCCATCTGTCATGATTGTTCTGTATAATGTCTTTAACGTGTTACTGTCGTTATAACTTTCAAAATCTAAATCAACAGTATATGAGATATAAAGCAAGTTTGCAGTTTACATTCATATTTTTAAGTTATCATGGAAAACACAGCACTTCCTGTTTTATGATTTTTTTTTTCCCTCAGAAAACAGGAAGTCCAGTGTATCCCAAGCCATCTGAGTGCTCACAGAGAGAAGGCAGTCATGTGTTTGTCGGACACAGTGAGCTGTGACTCTCTGTACTGGCTGCAATTTCTGTGTTTAGTCTGTTTTTTTTTTTTTCAACAAGCACAAGTCAGAAAATCTGCCTTTAGGAGACTGGACCTGGATTTCTGGTAAGTTCAGCTTTGTTTTACAGCATGATAACAACAAAAAAAATAATGAATGTATATTGCAAACTTGCGTTATTTCACATCTACTGTTGAAAGTTCTAATGACAGTCACACTTTAAGTAATGTTGTAAGAAACCTAACTTTTCTGCTATGATTGATATGTAAGACAATATTTCTGAGATAAAATTGAGATCTCTGTGATTGCAGAAAGGCTAAATGAAAAAAACACTCGTGGAAATTCTAGAATCTCCACACTCAGGGGGTGGTCACCCAGATTTTTAAGAGTTCGCTACCACCCATATATCTCATCTTAGTGTACCCCAGGGTCAAAGACTTTCTATTGTTGTGCAGACCCCCAATTACAAAAGTTGCATGGGTCCATATAAAGACAGGGTCATGTCAACCACAAATCCATCATGACCATACAAGAGACTTTGTTAGAGGGACTATTACACCTTTCCTCTCTGTGGTCACCATGAATACATATGTAGAAGAGCACTTGCTGTTTAACTCAGCCCATTAACTTATTAAACTATGTTTGTCCCACTATAGAAAATAAGCCCACTAGGAACATGTCAGGCTAATAGGCTAATAATCTGCATCCATTAGTGACAGATTGCCAACCTACAGTACACAAATAATATGATGTGAATGCAGTCTAACAGTGCCATCTGTAGTCATGTGCCTTTTGTGCCTATAAAACAATAAACTCTATCCAAGACTCCTATATAAAACATCTAGTGGTAACACCTAGTGATATTATAGTTGTGCCAAATTACAAACAATGACACACATTTGGTAACAGGAGTGTATGCAAGCCGAGTGAGTAAGGTCAGTATTTATTGTTTTATTACTAATTATTTATTTAGGCACACTTTTACAGCGTGGAGGCACTAAGAGGACACTATATTTGCGTGTCCAGACACTAAGGGGGTAGTATATTTGTGTCTGGAGACAACAAGGGAGCACTATAATTGTGTCCGGAGACACTAAGGGGGCACTATAATTTTTTCTGAAGACACTAAGGGGGCACTATAATTGTGTCTGGGGACACTAAGGGGGGCACAATAATTGTGTCTGTACACACTAAGGGAGCACTATAATTGTGTCTGGAGACACTAAGGGAGCACAATAATTGTGTCTGGAGACACTAAGGGAGCACAATAATTGTGTCTGGAGACACTAAGGGAGCACTATAATTGTGTCTGGAAACACTAAGGGGGCACAATAATTGTGTCTGGAGACACTAAGGGAGCACTATAATTGTGTCTGGAGACACTAAGGGGGCACAATAATTGTGTCTGGAGACACTAAGGGAGCACCATTATTGTGTCTAGAGACACTACGGGGGCACTATATTGCTTGTGGGACAACCTATAGGTAGCCTTTATTATTGTGTGGTTGCAGTAAGGAGCAGTAGCGTAGCTACCATAGAGGCAGGGTAGGCAGTTGCTATGGGGCCCATGGAGGAGGGGGGCCCAGGGGAGAAGGTAAGAGCGTGTTTCCTTCTGCTTAACTCCTTATGTACTGCAGTGTGTAAGTTACTCAATGTTTATTTACAAGCTGCAACACAAAAAAGGGTTAACAAGCAGAAAACAAAGAGATCTCCTCTGATAACCTCTGACCTCTGTTCTCCAGCTGCGCATTCAAGTAGGAAAATATGCAGAGCTCCATGCAGAGGTCAGGGGTTATCAGTGCACCAGTCTTCTGAACGTTGGGTCACTTACATACTGCAGCACATAAAGGGTTAAGCAAAAGGTAGTCTGCTCCTGCACCTATGTATTTAACCATAAGGGCTCCTAATAGGCCCTTATAGGTAAACACAGTGGACTGACAAAGCAAGCAGCCATTGTCTCTCTACTCTGCCAGTCTCTTGTGGCTGCAGCCAGGATTCCGCCTCTTGGTCACATCACAGAGCATATACATATATGCAGTGCTTTGTGTTGTGTGTTGTGTGTAGGGGAGGGGGCCCCTTAAATTTTTTTGCTGTGGGGCCCTGTGAATCCTATCCTGGTAAGGAGACATTATTACTGTAAGGAGGGCACTAAAACAGCACCATTACTGTATGGAGCAGCAAAAATGAACTAGTGAATTAGTGTGAAAAAATTAGTATGGGGCCACTGCTGCTGTGTCAGGAGCACTGTTTCTATGTGCAGGAAGCTTTTTTACTATAGGGAGACACTGACAGACACTATAACCATTTCGGGGCACTATTACTGTGAAAAGGCCACTAAGGGTGTGTTTCCACATATGCGTTTAGATTGCGATACGAATGTTGTGAAAACCACGCCCCCCGTGGAGGCACAATTATTATGTGGGGCACTAGCGCAATCTGAAAATAAGTACCAGAAGTACTATCCATTGTGGAAACCACGTCCTCCTGGTGGCACTATTATTATGTGGGACACTAGTACCATCTGCAAAGAAGTTTTGACTGGAACATTTTTGGTTTGGCATGAAGAAAAGGATCAATGACTCTGTAATGTAATCACTTATAAGGTCTACAGAGCAACCATGTACAGTGATCCCTCAACTTACAATGGCCTCAATATACAATATTTTCAAATTACAATGTTAATTTCTAGACCATCGTAACTTAAGACACGACTCAACATACAATGCTACAAACAGTCCAGATCTGCGGAACATGTAAAAAAAAAAACTAGCCAATAAAATCGTCCATTTTACTGGTAAAATCCCAGTATTAGCCAAGTGCATGCACTGGTTGGGTGTCTGGTTGGCTGTCTCCTCTCTACAGCACAGTGTGATACTACATGTCCTGCACTGCTCTTTACCTGTGCCAGGATGAGCTGCGCCTTTGAGCACCAATTTAGGGTGGCTTCATTTTATTTTTCTGGGACCCTGGGTGACCTGTACAAAACCCCGAAAATGCTCCAGTCCTCTACGTAGAACGTAATTTATAGTCTCTTGTAGCTCTTTCTGACTGTTGTATGTAAGGACTTGCTGTATCCAAATTAGTTAGCTGCTTATTTTCCTTTAAATTTTTGTTTTGGGGGATTTAGAACCAATTAACAGTTTTCCATAGAGTTTTGGTCTCAACATACAATGGTCATCCTGGAACCAATTAATATTGTATGTTGAGGGACCACTGTACTTCAGTATCTTTAACACTGGCAGCTTCCCCTGTTCTGCAAAAACAGTCTGCCCTTTCTGTCCTAGTGCCGGGAGTCAAAGGGGAGATTGTCCTTAAAGAGAGCCCGTCATAAAGACGTGTGGAGACTTACAGACCATTGCTGCTCCACTGAGAATTCTGGGAAGAAAGGATATACAAAATAGCTCTCACACCTCTTGGGCAAAGAGATGTCCCTTCAAGTCAAGTCTTGCTCAGTCAAGGAGCCTTAGAACATTGACTTGGGATTTTATGTGAAGCCAAACAATCTCTCCAAAAGGAAAGATTTCCCATCTGCAGACAGCTGTTTTGGTGTTTTTGCCCCTCATCAGAGTAGGGTGTTGGCTGGCTAGTCAGAGGTCTATCGACGTGGGTAAAAGGGGTAGTGACTCTCCTTAAGGAGAGTTAAGGAGAGAACACTTGAAATGATCCCAGTCTCCTCTAAAAAAAGAAAGAGTAGAGATCTTTCTCTGAGTCTGGTATATTTGTTTTAATCTTGCCTGTGACCCTGCCTAGTAAGGAATGCAGAATTACAATAAGGCACCATAAAAGTCTGCAAGTGATTTGTTGTACAGAGGCATAATAGAGGCAGTGTGTGCATGAGACCTTATACATAATGTAAACTATACTATCTTTTAGTAACAGACATTTACTAAGGACACACAATGCATATAGCGTATTACACAAAGCTGTGAAGACGAGAATAATTTTTTTATGTATTCATTCACCCTGGTCACACATATTAAGGCCGTGTCAATTAGGTTAAGGCCTGCACTTCTGCCTTTATCCCAGAGTGACTATTATGTAAGTGAATTTATTGGGTGGCTCTTATGATAATGTTAGCCGGTTTAATGTGTTGGAAGATAGTTTTATGTTTTATTGCCTCATAGATTTTATTTGCTGGGGAATACACTTTAGTTTGCTGACATGCCACACATGCCCTATAAAACCATGCAGCTTGACCTTCTAATAACAGTCAGGACATAAATCTCAGCAGCCCTCAGCCTCTGGGGGACAGTTCAGTGAGTAGAAACATTCCATCCATGCCAGTGTATAGAGCACTCTGCCAGAGGCTGACGGAGAATACCGAATTGTTCTAGGTCATATCAGGCACGGCACTGAGACAGACAGGAGACAGATGTATCAGATAAAGGAGTGATGGATATAGTTTGTCACCTAAGATGATGCTGGACCACTTCTTCCATGATGTAAAGGAAAGTATAGTATATGAAACACTGTTTTCTAGCATAGGCTAATGCACAATGCATATTGTAGAAACTTTTATTAAAAAAAAAGTTTGTTTGTTTTTTGATTCTTTGTGCTGTGTTAGATATTTTCCTGTCTAATACATCTGACCTGTTCTACCGTCTGTGTAACGCAGGTGTTTAGTGACTGACAAAATCCAGTATGAAATCCAGCAGACACTTGATGCTCTCACCACCCATGCATGTGGAGACCTGTCCTTGAGCCTGTAAACTCCTAATACAAGCTGACAGCGTTAGATCTTTTCTGATCTTGAGCGGCAGTGCAGCTCATACATATGGAAATGGACAGGTAGCCTGTCACAATTAATAATGCAGACAATTATTTAACCAATACGGACGTCATAAGTTTACAAGTAGATTTATTTTGCATATTGTTTTATTGTTCTCCTTCATGTTCATGTGGAGAAATCATTGAGCTTTTTGTAGGTTTCAATAAAATCTACCAGGATCTGTTGGTTAAAGAAGTCATCCCACTAAACTAAAACATTATGCACCCGGCTGAGCGATTGCCCACTCAGCCAATCAGTGATTAGGGTGGGACACCACCCCAGTCACTGACTGGCTGAGTCGTGGCATTGACTGACTGAGCTGAGCCGTGGCATTGCAGATGTATGGTAGAGCATGGTAGGTGATGTACCCAGTTTTCAGCAGAAGATGACCTCCGACACAGGTGAACAGGCCCCAGGAGGGGCACAATGGAGGCACGAGGAGGGGTGAATTCACATGTTCATTATTTTCTCGCACCCCCCCTCTCTGCCTGTTTTCCAATTTCATGGATTTTCTCTTTAAGAAAGAGGTATTGCTATGTAATAATAATTCCATACGTGTTTGCACTGATATACTAATGTTAAACAGACTTAAATGGTAATGAAGCCTATGTAGTTATATTTTTATAGATTTTTAAATTACTCTAGATCTAACAGTAAATGAAAATTTTGTGCTAACTAGTGTACATCCCAATATGACTCTCCTAAAGCGGTATTTCTATCTCATAACCCCTATCTATAGGATAGGAAATATCAAGTGGATATCCACAGATCTCGCGAACGGGGAGACAATTGTCCCTTGAATAAATAGAATGCATTGCACATGCTCGATTAATGCTCCATGTATCAACTATAGGGCCACCAAACACTTCTAAGTTCAGTACTAATGGATGTAGATGTGCAAGGGCATCAGAGCAATATCCATAGCAAATGATGCCAATACAATGGATCATAAGAAAAGCATAATGGCCAATTGTAAATGCTATTGTGAAGTGGAAACATTAAGAAGAAACAATTAGTGGAAGTTGTAAACCGTACAAACCTACAATACGGTTTGCCTAGAGGGAACGGCAAGACAGGGAGGAGGTTTGAACGTCTGATTTATCATGATTTACACTTGACAGCAATTGTGAATCATGGTGAAATCTATGTCTGCAGCAAAAACCAAGCGTAGACTTTTGTGCCCGTCTCAGGGTGGCTGGATTTACTAAGTAAGTCCAGTGCAGTGCACAGGGGCAGTGGTTTTTATTAGACCGGAGTACCCATACACCAGTTTGATAAATCTGGGCCAAAGTACACTCTACCATCTACGAATCTGACAGACAAATCTAGGTTTGGTAGAAATGCTTATCACATGAATGTATGAACCATTAGAGCCTTTATGGGCCAAATTAAAAAGGTGCTCCAGTACTGGTACATGACACATCTCAACAATTCATGCTCCACTGGGAGAGGCCATTCATGCTCCACTGGGAATTATGTGAAGAAGGGTACATATAAAGGTGGCTCTTTCTGATACCACCTTTTGGAGATGGCTTTCCCTTCTAGCCGATGTTTCACTCTGATCTTAGAACATGGCTGAAGATATATGCCAAGTAAGAAATATAAAGTGGAAAAAATAGGTATTTCATACACTGCTAATTGTCCCACCTACAAGGAATTTCAGGTAAACTTCCAGAAAATCAGTTTTATATTTTTAAATAATTATTTTTCATTTTATTCCATGAAATATGTAATTAATATAATATAAAAAGAGAACTTACTATTTGGTACAGAAACCTTTATTTCCAATTACAGAGGTCAGACGTTTCCTGTAGTTCTTGACCAAGTTTTCACACACTGCAGCAGGGATTTTGTCCCACTCCCCAGAGATCTTCTACAGATTCAGCTTCCTCCAAAGATTTTCTGTTGAGTTCAGGTCTGGAGACTGGCTAGGCCACTGCAGGAACTTCAAATGCTTCCTTTGGAGCTACCTCTTAAAGAGAACCAATCACGGAAGATTTATTTTTTTTTTTATTCCTTAATTCTATTTAAATTACTTTTTTATTAATATTTGTAAATAGAATTAAGGAATTTTCTGTCCGCGTTTTTAATTTATTCATGTCTCTCTTCACTGTCACGCGCCGGCTCTTTTCAAAAGAGCCGGCGCGTGACAGGAAGCTCCCGGCATGCAGAGCGGCAGGAAGAGCTCCCATGAGCCTTTGCCCGCCGCTCTGTAAATACACAGCGATCTCGCGCTATACAGCGCGAGATCGCTGTGTATATCTGTCCTAATTAAACCTATTAGTTTTCTCATGAAGATACAGACTGCATTTGCAGTCTGTATCTTATACTTTACCTAATCCTATGTAGCAGTGTAGTGAGCCGGGCGCCATCTTGATGACTGGAACGCACCGCTGGAACGCAAATGACGTCATCAAGATGGCGCCCGGCATTACTGCACCGCTACATAGGAGTAGGTAAAGTATAAGATACAGACTGCAAAGGCAGTCTGTATCTCCATAAGGTCTACTTATAAAGATACAGACTGCCTTTGCAGTCTGTATCTTATACTTTACCTACTCCTTTGTAGCGGTGCAGTAATGCCGGGCGCCATCTTGATGACGTCATTTGCGTTCCAGCGGTGCGTTCCAGTCATCAAGATGGCGCCCGGCTCACTACACTGCTACATAGGATTAGGTAAAGTATAAGATACAGACTGCACAGGCAGTCTGTATCTTTATAAGTAGACCTTATGGAGATACAGACTGCCTTTGCAGTCTGTATCTTATACTTTACCTAATCCTGTATAGCGGTGCAGTATTCCCGGGCACCGCCATCTTCATGACGTCAGTTGCGTTCCACTGCTGGAACGCACCGCTGGAACGCAAGTGACGTCATCAAGATGGCGGCGCCCAGCAATACTTTTACTACTATACAGGATTGGGTACAGTATAAGATACAGACTGTAAATGCAGTCTGTATCTTCAGGAATAGACTTAGGGAGAGAGAAACTTTTATTATAGGGACAGTTAATTTTAGGTGATTGGTTCTCTTTAAATGCCAAGGCTGTGTGTTTCGGGTCATTGTCACTCTGGAAGACACATCCACGACCCATCTTCAATGCTCTTACTGAGGGAAGGAGCTTGTAGGCCAAAATCTCACAATATATGGCACCTCCCTTCAATAAAGTGCAGTCATCCTGTCCCCTTTGCCAAAAATCAGCCCCAAAGGATGATCTTTCAATCCTCATGCTTTACAGTTCAGTGCAGTTAATACCAAAAACTTTTATTTTGGTCTCATCTGATGTGATCTTCTCCCATGCCTCCTCTGGATCATCCAGATAGTCATTGTGAACTTAAACAGGCCTGGATATGTGCTTTGGTGAGCAAGGGGGACGTGTGTGCCCTGCAGGATTTTTATCAATGATGGCGTAGTGTGTTAACAGTAATCTTTGAGACTGTGGTCCTAGCTCTCTTCAGGTGTGATTCTGGGCTGATTCCTGACCCTGACCTTTTTCAGAGTCATCCTTGACCTCAGAGGCGAGATCTTTCATGGAGCCCCAGATCAAGGAAAATACAGGTAACAAGTTCAAAAAGGTGCAATTAATACAGATAATGATGGAGATTTATCAAAAATATAAGCCTTTTTTTGGAGTGGAAAAGTCGCAAAATTTTGAGCAACCACATAGCTACGCAAAATTTTGTGACTTTTCCAGCACATACACCAATCATGCCTACTTCAGCTTAGGCTGAAAGTAGTTATGATTTATCATGTGCAACTAAATAAAATAGTCGCGCATGGGTCACAGACTGACTCCACACTAGAGGTGGTGTATTTCACCACCTAATGTGGAGCCAGTATGCTCTGTGGGTCGGGTGCAGTGCACCTGGTCCACGGAGTGTAAGGGGTTAAGTAGTGATGCAGTAGCATCACTAATAACCCTCTGGGGCTGTGCAGTAAGGAGGGGTGCATAGGACACCCCTCCTTACAGTACAGGAGCAGGGAATCCCCTCATTAAGCTGGGATTCCCTACAGGGTTTCCCACCCAGAAGCAAAAAGCAGTCTGCTTCTAAATGGGATATTTAAAATCCCCGGCATGGGAGTTACAGTCTGGCTCCCAGGGACTTAACCCCCTGGGAGCCAGACTGTAACTCTCATGCCCATGCTGGAAATCAACCAGCTTTCCCAGCATCCTGTAAAGTTAACCCTTACAGGATCCTGGGAAAGCTGGGTGACCTTCAGCATGGGCATGGGAGTTACAGTCTGGTCCCAGGGACATAACCCCCTGGGAGTCAGACTGTTGTGGCACTGTACCTGCACAGAAGGAGTTACCTGCTGCTTCGTCCAGAGTCGCTAGCAGTCCCAGTATTTCGCGGCAAGCCCCGGCTTATCGGGACATCCCGAGACTGCTAGCAACTCTGGAAGGAGCAGGAAACTCCCAGCCCCTACCATCACACACCCCCCCCCCCCCCCCAGAGCTCACTGCATCTGCCCCAGCAAGGAGGGGGGCACTTAACCCCTTCCTTGCTGGTGCAGTGCCAGAAGAGTCTGACTCCCAGGGGGTTAAGTCCCTGGGAGCCAAACTGTAACTCCCATGCCCATGAGTTACAGTCTGGCTCCCAGGGACTTAACCCCTTACATTTTATACCGGCTAACACTAAGTCCCGACTTAGTAGTGGAAGCTGTCTGATAGACGGAATCCATTACTAAAGTCTGTAAATTAATGAAAGAAAACAACACACCTAGAAAAAAATTTTTATTCAAATAAAAACACCCCCACACCCCTCATTGACCATTTTATTGCACATTAAAGTCCGCTGGTCATCGAGACGTAGTCCAAACGAATCCGACATAATCCTCTGCATACCGGTATCTAAAAAAAGAAAAAATACAAGCAAGAACAGGAAAGGGAAGTGATTTTAACTTTTATTAGGGGAGGGGATTTTTTATTAATAAAAAAACATTTTCAGCTGCGGCAGCCGAAAGCATTAGAATGCCGAGCAGGGATCAGCACAGACCACAGCCGGTAACAGATGGGGGGATTGCTTCTACACGACCCCCCCCCCTCCCCACTAGACAACCAGGAAAGGGAAAAGCAGCATTTTAAATGCAGATGTCAACTTTGACAGCTGCATTTAAAAGGCTAATTAGCGAGCATGGTAATCAGACCGTGCCCGCTAAGTGCCGCGGTCCCGGGCTTCACATAGCACCTGGGACTGCGGCAGTTCAAAGCGGGGTTGCTGCGCGACCCCTCTCTGAACGCCCCCACCCGCATGAGGACGTACAGTTACGCCCTCATGCGGGAAGGGGTTAAAGAAAAACTAACAGGTCTGTGGGAGCCAGAATTCTTCAGAAAAAGTGTCTGGAAGTCAGATTTTGGCTCAACCATAAAATGCCAGGTAAAATCTGGAAGATAAAGGGTAGCACAGAGATGTACCCAGAGGTGTTACACACTGGATTCATTTTACTAGCATTGATTAATACTACAGTATATAATGGCTCTGACTTGGTCCACATTTATTATGATTTTGAGACACTATTCTGCTAAGTTCAAGGAAAGGGGTTTTCTCTTATGTAATAAGGGGCCTTGTCTAAATGCAAAACTTTTGATGCATGATTTGGTTTGAAGTAAGCCTGCTAATAGTTGGTCTTTACTTTAACTAGACATATTACAGATACAGCAGATGTATCAGCCACTTTGATAAATCTGGCACATTTAAAGAGTGTCTAGTCTAGCTTTGCCCTGGCTATGAATTACATAGTTTACTAAATCTGGGCCACTTTGTGCAGCAGTTTGTGTTTCATCATCATAAAGCATTCCTACATTAAAAAGGTCTATGAAATGGGATGATGAGTTTGGTGTGGAACTTTACTGGTCTGCACAGTCATAACCTTAATCTAATACCTTTCATGTAAATGGCAACAGCGATTACCTGATTAAAGTCTAGAGTTGGATGGATAGAATTCGCAGTCATGTTCCAAAATAGAGAGAAGTGTTGTGTGTGTAGCATGTGTGTGTGCATACTTCTCTCTGCAAACGTTTTTGCCTTGAAACCCTATCTATAATTATGTTACTAAGAAACTATATGGTTAAGTAACAAGTTTCCCCT
Organism: Dendropsophus ebraccatus; assembly: GCF_027789765.1. NCBI lineage: Eukaryota > Metazoa > Chordata > Amphibia > Anura > Hylidae > Dendropsophus > Dendropsophus ebraccatus. The sequence continues at coordinate 49,349,308 of NC_091463.1, forward strand.
AGTTCTGGCACTTTGTGGGGATTATCCTTGTAACATAGCAGTCTCTCCCGAGCTACCTGCTGTGCAGAGCCCTGGGAAAGTTCAAAGCTGACTTTCCCTATTTGTCTGTGAGTCCTCTTTATTACTTGTTTCAGTCTCAATAGGTGACCTCATTGTACGGATTCATATCCAGCAGGAGGAACAGGTCCTTTTTATTAAATCTCTACAGAGAAAAGGGGGTCGCACCACTTCTTTCTCAGACATTTGGATAGGTCACCTTTACAAACAAGGAAAAATTGTTCCTGTATGGAGACAATGATTTCACTGGCTGCTGAACATATTACAGGACCTTTTTGCTGGGTAATTTTTGTAAGACATTTCTTCAGGCTTCACATGTACTACACTTTATTCCCCACCGTCTCTTATTTTGGCCACAGTTTCTTCACTGACAGATTATAAGTAGGCTATTACAGATAGAGGCCTCTATGATTAAAGAAACACAATATACTGAGGAGAATCCACAAATACTTGTACTGAGGAACGACAAGCTTACAGATTACTTGTAATGGAAAACAAGTTTCATAATGGACCAAAACACCCATTCAAGTGAACAGCATATTTAAGAAATTAGCCATCTCATAAGGGATAGTAAAGATCATTTTGTTTTGTAACCCCTCATGATGCAGCCAATCTTCATTCTTTCCTCATTGCCACAAAGCTCTTTTCATCTATTTCATCTACATAGCCATATGATGGTTTGTTTTTTACAGGACCAGATATACTTTGTAATGATGCCTTTATTTTCACCAAAAAATCCAAGGAGAAAACGTAAAAAAAATATATATATATTTGCAGGGTGCTACACAGATTCTCAATTAATGCTCCCATCAAATTTTGCATGGCATTTTTTTTTTCAGAATAAAAAAACCCCACAAGAGTGGCCAGAAGATTGCCATACTGCTTTTGTAAGTTTTTTTGGTGTGTTTTCACTTTAGTGTATATTTTTATACCATTTTTTTTATCTGGCGTTTTATTATGATCCTCATACCAAGTGTCATTGCAGCTTAAAGGGAACCTGTCACTGGGGACGCGGGCACAGAGCCCACCCGACCCCCCGATGCAGCCCCCGGATACTTAACCTTTCCCACGAGTCCCGTTTCTTGAGACAGTCCCGGGACGAAGATATCAGCGCCCAAAGCCGTGTGCGCGCGCCGCTGAGATGAGTCAGACGCCCATAGAGAATGAATGGAGTTGTCATTCTCTATTGGCATCGGACTCATCCCAGCGGTGCGCGCGCGGCTTCGGGCGCTGATATCTTCATCCTGGGACCGGCTCCAGGAACGTGATTCACCGGAAAGGGTAAGTATCTATGGGCTGCACCGGTGGGTCGGGTGCAGGGCTGGGACAAGGAGTTTTGGTGCACTAGGCAGAGAGGGCAAATGCCCCCCCCCCCCCACACACACACACACACACACACACTTACATACACGCAAAAAAAGACATATACAGTAATACCTTGGTTTAAGAGTAACTTGGTTTAAGAGCGTTTTGGTTTAAGAGCTCACAGTTTTTCAAAATTGTGACTTGGTGTAGGAGCATTGCTTTGGTATAAGAGCTCCCTGTACTGGGTAGGAATGGGAGTCGGGGAGGGACATGGTCTGCATAGCGGGGTCAACAGCACTGTGCTCTGGCCCAGGAAGTCTCCCTCACCTTCTAAATCATAGCAGATCCACTTCAGGCTGGGGCTTGCATCAGGGGACAGGACTGTGGGGGGTAATCTCTTCATAGCTGTAACCCCTCTCTCCCCGGACAGAGAGCACTGCATGTATGTGCCCACATATGTCCTGCTCGTTCCTTCATGCTCCCTGCAGTCTCTGTCAGTTGTGATTGGTCCACACTGAACACGCACCCCTACCTATTGCTGTCATATGACCACAAAGACCTCTGACAGCAGCCCTGCTTCTCTATTCTAGCCTGTTGTACTACACTACTGCATTATGGGGATCTGCACTTCCATCCTGTATCTACAAACTGCTGCTGTGTTATCAGGTTTATGCAGTTACTATACATTATACTCCACATGCTGATTGCTATACTGTACAGTAACCTATAATATCACATATTCAGCTGCTTCTAAATGTTTGTTTCATTTGTTTTACATGTTAATCAGAATATAAAATCCTTATTTTTGGGGTGTGGAACCAATTGCCTGCATTTTAATGATTTCTTATGGGAAAATTTGCTTTGGTATAAGAGTGGATTTGGATTACAAGCACGGCCCCGGAACGAATTATGCTTGTAATCCAAGGCACCACTGTATACACATTTTTAAATACAATAAGTTCAGATGCACACAAACCTAAAATCTCGCTATCTGAATGCTGATGGTTGGAGAAGATGGATGCATAGGCTGCACCCATCTTCTCCCGCCACTAGGATTGTATTGTAGTATTAATTATACAACTTTGTGCCCCATATAGTAGTTAGGCCAACCCCTGTGCTACCCTTCATAGCCCCCACAGAGTGTATAATCCTCACACAGTATAGCCCCCACATAGTGTATAATTTCAACACAGTATAGCCCCCATATAGTGTAAAGTGCCCACATTGTATAGCCCCCCACATAGTGTAGCCCCCACAGTATATAGCCCCCACAGTGTGTAACCCCCACATAGTGTAGCCCCCACAGTGTGTAACCCCCACATAGTGTAACCCCCACAGTGTATACCCCCACATAGTGTAGCCTACATAGTATATAGCCCCCATATAGTGTAGCCTCCACAGTATATAGCCCCCACAGTATATAGCCCCCACATAGTGTAGCCCCCACAGTAAATGGCCCCCACAGTGTGTAACCCCCACATAGTGTAGCCCCCACAGTGTATACCCCCACATAGTGTAGCCCCCAAAGTGTATAACCCCCACATAGTGTAGCCCCCACAGTCTATACCCCCACATAGTGTAGCCTCCACAGTATATAGCCCCCACATAGTGTAGCCCCCACAGTATATGGCCCCCACAGTGTGTAACCCCCACATAGTGTAGCCCCACAGTGTATACCCCCACATAGTGTAGCCCCCACAGTGTATACCCCCACATAGTGTAGCCCCCAAAGTGTGTAACCCCCACATAGTGTAGCCCCCACAGTCTATACCCCCACATAGTGCAGCCTCCACAGTATATAGCCCCCACAGTGTGTAACCCCCACATAGTCTAGCCCCCACAGTGTGTAACCCCCACATAGTGTAGCCCCCAAAGTGTGTAACCCCCACATAGTGTAGCCCCCACAGCTTATACCCCCACATAGTGTAGCCTACACAGCATATAGCCCCCACATAGTGTAGCCCCCACAGTATATAGCCCCCATATAGTGTAGCCCCCACTGTATATAGCCCCCACATAGTGTAGCCCCCACAGTATATAGCCCCCACAGTGTGTAACCCCCACATAGTTTGGCCCAACAGTGTATACCCCCACATAGTGTAGCCCCCACAGTATATAGCCCCCACAGTGTGTAACCCCCACATAGTGTAGCCCCCACAATGTATACCCCCACATAGTGTAGCCCCCACAGTATATAGCCCTCACAGTGTGTGACCCCCACAGTGTATAACCCCCACATAGAGTATAACCCCCAAATAGAGTGTATAGCCCCCACATAGTGTATAGCAGGGGTCCCATACAGATATGGTATAGCTGCACCCACTATCAGCCATATATGATGGAGCTAGGCAGTATGCTGCAGACTGGGGACTAAGGGGAAAGAGGCAGTTGCACTAAAGTACAGTATAGGACTCCCCCATGCTCTTTGGGGTATCTGGGCATGACAATCAATCTTTCACTAAAAAACTTACTGTGCCTGGAGGACTGGAGAAGGAGAGTATGCTGGGAGTACACACTATGGAGGTGGGGGCGGAGCCTCATACCGCCGAGCTGGGGCTGCTTTCTGCCAGGGACAGGGAGACTATAGACAATGTGCAGGTGATTTGGACGCTTGGTAGCTGTGAGAGCTGCTCCTGAGCTGTTGTCTGTGGGTTTCCTGTACAGACAGCAGCTCTAGGACCAGGCTCTCCTGTGTGATCTGTGTCCTGGCTGCTCTGCCTCTGCGGTCTGCAGCCTCACTTCCTTCTCATAGACTGAGAGGAGGAGGAGAGGAGGGGAGGAGTCTGACACTGTCCGCTGATATCCTGATTGCGGCCTGCTCTCTGCACACACAGTGTCAGGTGAGACAGATGAGGAGGATCATACTCCTCATCTGTCTCCGTAGAGGGGCGGGGGTTGTTGGCTGGGAGAGGCTGTGGGGGCAGGGGATGGTGCCAGGCTGCAGGGACATGGGGGAAATGAGCTTTCTCCTTGCTGTGTCTCAGTAAGGCTGCTGCACAGAGGCTGAATAAGTAAACTGAGCCCCCTGTAACTAACCACCAGATGGCGCCCTAGGCCATCGCCTACCCCTGCCTACTGTTTGTCCCAGCCCTGGTCAGGAGGGCTCTGTGCCCGTGTCCTTGGTGACAGGTTCCCTTTAAGGAGTACCTGTCACTATGGCCGCTGCCAGATCAGCAGTGAATTTGACTCTTTACCTGGAAGTTCAGGTATCCATAGCAACAAACACACCATGATGGAAATGCACGGGACCCCCAAGGGATCAGAATGGAGGTCACGCACATTTCTGCCATGGCATATAAGTCACCGCTGCTATAGTGGCAGGTACTTTTTAATATAGTTTTTTTTAATGTTATCACTTTATTTTCATGAAATGTGTGTGAAACCCAATTTGACCCCTATAAATGTTGTAACTGAATTCTGCGATGGCTCATTTTTGGTACCTAATCTGTATTTTTTACCATTTTTGTTTAGTGGGGACATTGGGGGAGATTTATCAAACTAGTGTAAAATAAAATTGTCTTAGTTGCCTGTAGCAACCAATCAGATTCCACCTTTCGTTTTTCAGGAATGAGGAATGAAAAGTGGAATCTGATTGGTTGCTAGGGGCAACTAAGACAATTCTACTTTACACCAGTGTGATAAACCTCCCCCATTATGTTTTAATATGAATATGTTTATTTTCTAGTTTACATTTTCTTATTTCAAAAATGGGGAAAAGGGGGGCTGATTTTTATATTTTAAAAAACATTTAAATCACAAGATTGTTTAAAAAAGGCAAATCTGAGAATTATGCTTGTAAAATAGTTTTTTTAAGACTCAAAATATACTGTGTTAACATAACCTTATATTATAAGCATCTTGGGGGTATATAAAATGCACTCGGGAGTGTTCTGCACTCAGGATTCTTGGTCTATGTGGGCTTGGAGATGTTTGTGGTTTTATTTTGGGCTAAAACTGTTAACCTTTTTTTTCATATGCCCCCCTGCAGTGACATCACTCTTAGCTGCCATTCTCTGCAGAGGGCTGGATAAATTTTCATTAGTATGTGTTCTGCAGGAGGCTTCAGGCAGATGGGTGCACTTAAAGGGGTCCGCCAGTCATTCACTAGGTTGGGTCACTCATGCTCAGTGCCATCAGATTTACATGATTTGTCCCATTAGTACTGGCAGTTTGTTTTCACTTACCATGCAAGCAAGGAGGGTTGTGGAAAAGTGTCTGCACTGTTGCATGGCAACATGGCAACAGAAGGGTCGCAGTTCAGAGAGAAAAATCAGGAAAAAATCATAGATGCACAGGGAAAAAGAAATGGGAAAGGGGTGTAAGTTACTTTACTAAAAACAGCACATTTGTTCTCCTTTACATATATCTATGTGGTACACAAGGGCCGTTTTAACTGGGCCTTTGCTCTGTGCGATCATTGCGGTCGCACAGGGCTCCGGCCACCAGCCTGCCAGGGGGGGCGCCATTGGAATGGGTAAGTTACCCATCCATGGCGCCCCCTGCAGCCCCCCCCCCCCCCCCCGCCTGCTCCTGCACTTTGTACTGTAGCTATGAGCGCTCATAGGTACAGGCAGCGGTACAGGCATAGGTATAGGTAACGAGTGCTCATAGGTACAGGCAGCAGCGGCACTGACAGGTCGGGAGCCATTGGCTCCCTCCGTGTCAGTCATCCTTGTGGCCGCAGGCAGTGCTTTACCTTTGGTCACAAGAGGCCGCTCTCCCGCATGGGTATCGGCGCTGAGTGACGTTTAAGGGGAACACAGCTGCCTCTCATTATCCTGAGCTCCCAGGACACTGATGTGTGCAGGGCCACTCTCGCTGCAGCGGTCCCGCACACATCAAACCCCTTCAGTGTCAGGAACATATATATATACATTCCTACTGCACGGGGTATGTGCAGTAGAAACGTATATCTACATATTGCTGACATTAAGGGGTTAATGGGGAGTAGTGCATTCAAATAAAAGGAGAAAGTAGTCTATCTAACCTAACTCTAGAGAATGTGACTGTAACTTTTTAACAATAGACTGCAGTAACTTTGACATGATGTATTTTATGATGTGATTGCTTTACATGGTTTCTTTATTTGCAAATGCCCTAGGGCAAAAAGTACCTCTTTTTCACCACACTATTTAAAACTTTGCTTTTATTTTATTGTTTTAATAAATTGCCGTTCATGATTGAAGCATGTTAAATTAATAAGCTTCTGCGGTAATATGTAGCAGTGCCTGGAGCCTTTTTTGTCCTTGTTCTTTGTACCTTACAACCTAGGAAGGGATCTCTAAGGAGCGCCAGTCTATGGCAGCAATGTGAAGGAGTTCCAGTTCACAGCCTTTACTTATAATGCTGGGATTTCAGATATATTCAGACTCATTGTGGAGTTGTGCCTGGAAAGCACAATACAGGTAGGGATCCTATTAAAGGGGAACTGTATGCACTTTCATGCTGCTTGAACCACAAGCTGGGCAGTCCCTGGTAGCATCTTCCTGCACCACCAGCCTTGATTGATCTCTCCTTGTTTGGGTATAGAGGAAATCTATAAATCAATGCTGGTTGGGGCAGGGAGAACCTGTCAGGATGACTGGTGGTTCAGGCAGCATGAACGTATTTACAGGTTCCCTTTAAAGGAGAACTACATAAGCAAAGTTAGACAAATTTCTAAGTACACTAACTATGGGAAATGCACATATAGTGCTATTTCCCTCAATTTAGTAGTTCAGGCAAGCAAAAATCCTCCTCACCATAGACCCCCGAATTCCAAGCCCCCCAGGCCACCCGATCTCATCACAGCAAACACAGCAGCCCCGGCCTATGTCCAGACTCTATGCGGGCTGCCCCCCCTCCCCCCCAAGCTTGCCCCCCCTCCCTCAGAGGAGCCACGTCCTGCTTGTAGTGGGGTGATGGTCCTCTGTTGCAGTCCCCACTACCTCTCTTCCTCTGAACATGATCAATTACTTTAGCGGGAGAGCGGTGGCACGCTACACAGAGGACATGCTAGATGTGGTTGGGGTGACCAGTGGGGGAGTTTGGGGATGTTTGGGGGGGGGGGTTGTTTTCACTGGGGGGGGCTCCCCTTAGGGCTGGGGGGGGTAGCGTCCGGCACATAGGACAGGGCTGCTGTGTTACTTGTGATGAGATCGGGCAGCCCGGTGGGGAGTTTAAAATTTAGTAGCTGAATTTTGTGAGCAAAGCACAGCTATTTTTACCATGTAATGTCTACACTACCCCTGCTGGACACTTCATGTAAATACACCTGAGTCGTGACGTCACCTTTTCTTTTGAGAAATTGAATTCTGCCTGAGCTACTAAATTGAGGAAAATATGTGTGCATTTCTCATATCCCATGTCTAGTGTACATAAGAAATTTGAAATTTACTTATGTAATAACATATTGAAAAATACATTTTGGCTGGAGTTCTCCTTTAACCTGTGTGTTGTTATTCACAAAGCAAAACTATGCTAACTTAGTGAATGCACTCTCATTCCCTTTTGCTAGCTCAGTGACTTATTGTCCATATAATGGCATATTTTTGTGATCAACAGGAAAAGACATGAAATGTAGAAACCATTTACCAGCACCAATATGGGTGATTGTACTTTAAATAAAAACGGGCCAATTTACAGACTATAGAGGATACTGAAATAATGAAGAATCTGTTTCTGAAGCTTGAGGACGTGAGTAAAATAGAAGTGGTACATCATTTAGATTTGGCATTTCTGAAGATATATTTAGAAGAGAGTATTACACTGAGGGGCCTGAGATTACCTTTCTTTCCTTTGTCTTTTCAGAAGATGATAGTTTTACTTATAACTGGGAACAATAATTGATTGAATGTGCCTCAGGCATGATGGAGTGGTTGACCTTGAAAAAAAAGTATATGTGTAGATAGCATACTTTTATAAGTGAAGAGATTTTAGAATCAATAGATCAGTTACTATATATACACATCCATTTTAAGGCTAGGTTCACACTATGTAAAAACAACAGCCATATTTCATAACAACAACAACTGTTGTTATGAAATACGACCGTTGTTTTTACATAGTGTGAACCTAGCCTTACAGTAATATGAAAACAAAACTAACATGCCATGAAAATAGTAATGCTACTGGTTTATATGGCTATGATCCTTCTGCTGTGTCATCATCTTCTTTAATGTTTATTACCATAAACAGAGGTCTATGACCAATTTTCCATTTGTTTTGCTAGAGGTAATTCTGCAGTCTATATAAAAGATTTTTGCTGGTTTTCAGCATGGTCATATTGCTTGACTAGTTTTTTCCTATGAGCTTACTTATTTTCCAGCATGCTTCATTATGGTTATATGGTTTATGCAGACTGTTGTTTAGATTGCATGGCTGCACTGTGTTGTCTATTTCTTGTCTAGTATGTCTCATGCTGATTTAATTGATATTGTTAGTCCTCTAATGCCAAGTGTGGTCTATGTCTTGTCCAGTCTGACCCATGCTGATCTCATTCATATTGTTAGTCCTCTGTTATCCTGTGTGGTCTATGTCTTGTCCAGTCTGACCCATGCTGATCTCATTCATATTGTTAGTCCTCTGTTATCCTGTGTGGTCTATGTCTTGTCCAGTCTGTCTCATGCTGATCTTATTGATATTATTAGTCCTCAGGTGCCAAGTGTGGTCTTTGTCTTGTCCAGTCTGACCCATACTGATCTTATTCATATTGTTAGTCCTCTGTTATCCTGTGTGGTCTATGTCTTGTCCAGTTAACCTTTTGTTTTAGACGTTCTTCTGGTTTGGTGAGTTTTGTGGTCTTTTTGTTGTCAGATATTGCCATCAGTCTGTCTTGTTCTGTTATGTTGTCATGTGTTTGTTGCTTGCACTTTATCTGAGTCTACTACTTTCTTCATAACTACTACTTCTGTTGGCCCCTGGCATCTAATGGTTTGGGGAAGCAGGAAGTAAAACAGCATTGAAGTATAAGGTGGGGGCCAGCAGACTGGGACACAAGGTTGTATATGAGCATTATTAGTAAATGTGCATCCATGTAAAAGTATATGCTATAACCTGTTCAGCATATTAGTAGCATGATGTCTGTTGCACTAGCACTGTATGACATGCGATTATGCTGTAGGAATGAATTGCATTACTTGTTTTGATGCACTAGCCCTTTATATTAACAGTAGTCCCACTACTTTTAATTTTGTATTTTGTGATGGTGTTCAATAAAGATTTTTTCATATTTTCCAAATGGTATCATGATCTAGATTTTTTCTTTTTTCTTTGGGGGGGGGGGGGGGGTTACTAGATATTGCTTGTAGGTGTAATAACTATGCTGAATAATTAAGATTGATTTACTCATCACTAGTTAATTTACTAGTAAAATTGATTCACTCATCACTAGCTAATAGGCTGAGCAGGCTGTCAGCCAGGACAGGCCTTTTCCCCAGTCGTGACATTATCACAATGCCTTCCGGCGGGGGTCCCGTGGCCGGTCCCGCCACTCACCACGGGCACGGGGAGAGGTAAGTTAGTACTTGTAATCAATTTCCCCCTTACCAGCTGCCGAAATTTCTGGACTTCTCCTTTAATAGATTGCATGCTGTTTATGTTATTTATGTCCAGTCTCAAAGTTTAACCCTTTGCCTCCGCAGCCTGTTTTGGCCTTAATGCCCAGGGCCTATTTTTCAAAACTGACCTGTCTCTTTTCATGTAGTGATAACTCTGTTGTGCTTTTAATTATCGCGGTTATTCTGAGATTGTTTTTTCTTGACATTTTCCTTTTTAAGTTTGTGGTATACTTTGGTTGATACACTCAGTAGTTATTTGGAAAAAAAAAAAAAACATTTGCGCAAAAATGTATGTTTCTTTATATTCAAAATTATCTTTCTCTGAGAAAAATAGTTGTATCACATAAACTTATTATTACTGCAACATCTACAACATGTCTACTTTATGGTGACGTCATCTGGTGAACGTCGTTTTACTTGTTAGGATGTTAGAGGGCCTAGTTCAGTTCTGAAGTAGATTTGTGGGGCCTGTATGTTAGTTACCCCCATAAATCTTTTCACTGTAAAAACTGCACCCCTCAAAGTATTCAAAGTAACATTTCATAAGTTTATTAACCCTTTACGTGTTTCGTAGAAATTTAAGTAAGTTGGAGGGGAAATTTAACATTTTCATTTTTTTGGCAGATATTCCATTTTAATCCATTTTTTCCTCTAACACAGCAAATACTAACTGAGAAATACCACTCACTCTTTATTCTCCTTATTCCAATGTTTCTAGAAATCTCCCTTATGTGGCCGCAGTGCGTCACCTGACTCTTTGGGGCCTTTTTTTTTTATTTCAGCTTTTTTATAGCCATTATACCATGTCACAGAGGCCTTGCGGTGCCAAAATATTTGTGTAAGGTGAGTTAATGTTTCCATCGCTACCATTCTGAGGGACATGTGACACCCTGATCATTTTTTATTTATTTTTTATGAGGTGGTAGGAATAAAAAACTAAATTTAGCGGCTGTTTTTCATCATTTTTTTGTATGCCGTTTACTATACGTCACATATGACATGTTATCGTTATTCGTCAGGTCGGTACAATTACAGTGATATCCATTTTATATGGCTTTTGTTATAGTTTATGGCATTTATACTATAAATACTGTTTGTGTCTTGCATATTGTAAGAGCAGCAATATTTTTATTTTTTCGCCAATAGAGTTATGTGAGGGCTTTTTTTTTTTTTGCTGCATAAGCTGATTTATTTAGTTGTACACCTTTTGGGTACATGTGACGTTCTGATAGCTTTTTTCTATATTTTTTAGCAGGCGAAATTAACCCAAAAATTTCATTTTGGTTAGTTTTTTATTTTTTTGGCATTAATCAGTTGGAATAATTAATGTAACGGGTTAATAGACGTGGTCATTACGGACGCGGCAATACCAAATATGTGTATCTTATTTATAGGGGGATTGTTTATAATCGGGGGAACGGGAATGTGTATATTTTTAAATTTATTTAATTATGGTATTTCATTTATTTATTTTAATTATTTATGTATGTATGTATGTATTTATTTGAGTGCTCTTTTTACTTTTACTTTTTCAGGTATATATATGCAGTGCTGTAATGCAATGATCAGTGCTTTAATGCATTATACAGTGAATGAGCTGTCAGCTTTACAGCTGACAGCTCATTCAAACAATCAGACCCCTGCCTCAGTGCAGGGGCCTGATCGTTAGAAATCATAGCAACCCAGACGCACTGGGCAGCATCTCGGTAGCTATAGTTACAAACCCCCACCCCGGAGTCGCGCGATCGCTCACGTGGCTCCGGGGGCGTCACAGAAGCAGCCGGCTACAGGGAAGGGGGTTCCAGCAGGGAGGGGAAGCCCTCAGGGGATCACAGAAGTGGCAGTGGGAGGAGGCAATGTGCCGCATCGTTCTCCTGCCGCCCGATCTGCAGGAGGGAGTGGATCTCCCCATGGACACTGCGGTCGCACTGACCCCACCGTCTATGGGGTTAACTGCCTGGGGGGGAGCGTGGCTCCCCTCCAGGCAGTGACAGCAGGAGGAGGCTGTGTGACACAGCCTCCTTGTGCTGCCCCATCTCACCTAGGGATGCAGGGAGAGCATGACGTCCGGGGACGTCATGATGAAGTCTGGCACTGCTTTTCATGACGTCCCTGGACGTCATATTGGGGGAAGGGGTTAAAAGAATTGCTGCTTCTATAAGTGTCCAGCAGACAAAAGCTATAGGAGTTTATCAGCATCACACTTCCCCACAATTTAAGAATAGTTAAATCACATGAAATCAAACAATATCTGAATAAGGATGATTATTTTGGCCACTTCTAGCCCCTCTTTATTACGGGCCTACAGTATTTAAAACACAATGGGGGACATTTATTAAGGAGTCTAATGTGTGCAACTGTTCTAATGAGGATTGGTGTGAATTTTGTTTGAATATCTTGTGACTGATTTATTAAAATGTAGCATTTCCAAAGTGAATGCATCTAAGTAAAAAGTAGCACAAAAAATCTCAAAATTGCAAAAATTGCACAAGCATATTCACCTGGTACTGACCAGATGTACGGCTGGACCTGTTTGTGCGACTTTTTAAAAAGCCGCAAATTATTAATTGGGCGCTAATCGCAGATTGTGCGAGCTTTTGGGTGAATACTCGAAACAGGCAAATTAAAAAAAGTTGCATCTAAAAAAAATTTAATATTGGTTCATAAATAGAAATTAGACCAAAAATGGGTGAAAAATCCATTTATTCCCCAAAAAACTAGGCGCCAAGCCCTTGATAAATTTCCCCCCAAATTCTTATACTTTAGCCAGTTGGATTACCATCAAACTGCTCCTTTCTTGACAAGAGGCCTGCCTGCTTGGGGCAGAACTGATGAGCAGATGTTTTCAAGGTTTTTACCTTTAAACACCTATACAGGGAATCCTGCGTTTGCTAACCTAAAAGCAGTGTTTATTAGTGACAGATGTTGAATAGGAGATCTCTATACATGGTACCAAAGCAGAACATAAGCAGTGTAGTCAGACAGCACATGCAGAATTTACTCAAAACATTAAGACAATAAAAAGTCAAGGCATTAGAGGAACCACTGTCTCTTTAAGAGGTCTGGATTCAGTACACATGCCTGCTGAAGGCAGCACCAAACTCCCAGAAGTTTAAAGTGTAACTATCATTTTTCCGCTGGCGTCAGGCTACGCTGTCAAAATCCTGCTTCCGCGCTCCCTGCCCTGGCACGCGCCAGAGATGGAATTCTTCTGGGAGCGCAGTTCACTCCATTGTCTAAAAAAGGCGCTGCCAGAAGATTTCCATTTCTGGTGCACATTTGAGCAGAGAGCACACCCAGACTATAAAAAAAATTCATAAAATGGCTACATTGGCACACCTTGGAACCAAAACACCCATGAATAACCTGCTTGACCACTTTGCAACCAGCACCTCAATTTCTGTAACTTTTTTTTACAAGAAGTCCATTTAGCTATGTCCACCGGGTAAATCTACGGCACCTTGTGCAGTCTCTAATATTTCTTTTTTTCCACCCATATACACGATTTAAAGCAAATGAGCAAATGTACGCTTTTTTTGTATCATTTTCTATAAATATTTTTTTTTCTGGGCTAGTAATACATTATGTTAAAAAAAAAAGGCTACCGGTAGAAAGTACAGTTTGCCCCCACAACAAATTGCTTTCATGCAGCTCTATGTGTGGAAAAACATAAGTATTATGGGAGAGGCAGAAGAAAATCCAAACTCTGGAGGTCAGGAGTGGGTTAAATAGCAATCATTGGTGTTTATTTTTCATTCCTTGTATAGTAAGGTTTTCTAAAGTTTTGGAGCAACAAAGTTCCATAATCACCAGAACACAGTTCAAGAAGACAGATACTAATAGGCTAATTTAGAAAATGGACTTGAAAAGTTACATTTATTCGGTAAAGAAGGATAAGATAAAATTGCAACACCACAGTATAAAAGACAGTCAAGAAACCACATCACTCATGGTAAATTGAAAAACAGGCCTATTTCCTGAGATAAAAGGAGTGTACCTATGTGAACAAAAGTGGTGTCTCTGTTTGTAGATATTTCATGGGAGAAAACACAACCCCATTTGACGGGCACTGCCATAAGACAAGCCCACAAAATAGATACTTTTCCAGGGAGGAATTGAATTTGTGAAGGTTTTTATTTTCTGTTTCGTTGGTAAATTCACCCTTCACCAGATTTACATCCAATCTGATAGAAGGGAATTCTACCTTCGAAAGACATTATTGTTCTTATTGTCTTTGCTTGGAATAAAAACTTTCAAAACTTCAAGGGAATCTGTCAGCTCCTGGGCCCTACCTAAGGTGATAACAGTGTGCTGTAGCTGGCAGTCCCCTAGTAAGCATGGTGCCTTTTGGTAATTTGTCCGTGCAGTGGATTATCTCAGGTCTCCTACTGTAATGAAGGGTCAAACAGGATTTTTTTGTGCCACACCCTGGCATGCCTAACCACTCCTTCCTCCTCCCTCTTCTTCATGAATTGTCAGTGCTGCCCGACCTCTTGCTTGCTCAGCTGTCAGACAGTGTCTCTGATTGCAGATCAGTCCTCTGTAGGCAGTTTATGTCTGAAACAAACACTCAGATATAGTTGAATCTCCCAGTGTGTTGGAGCTGTAATCTAGGGGTAACTCTCCTGTCTAGAGACCTGACAGCAGTTCATTCTCTGGTTCAAATCCCCTGATGGAAATGAAATATAGGTCTTTTTTTCCTTCTTTTTTATAATTATTGTATCATTTTTGAGGCCATGTTCACACAAAGTATTTTTGTCAGTATTTTGTGACCAAAACCAGGAGTGGATTAAAAATACATAAAAGGCTATCTTCCCTCGCTGTTGAAATTGAGGCAGCCATTTAATGACAAATAATTGCCATCATTTTAAAACAACCACTGTTATTTGCCAATAAATGGCAGCTAGCCACTCAATTTCAACAGTGTGTGAACATAGCCTATATTTTCATCAGGGGACTTGAACCAAAGAATGAACTGCTGGTGAGTCTCTATACAGGTGAGTTTCCCCTAGAGTTACCTCTTTCAGACATAAAACTGCCTACAGGGGACTGATCTGCAATCAGAGACACTGGCTGACAGCTGAGCGAGCAGGAGGCCGTGCAGCATTGATAATTCATGAAGAAGAGGGATAAGGAAGGAGTGGTGAGGCTTGCTAGACTGTGGCACAAACAACCCCTTTTTGACTCTTCATTACAGTAGGAGACCTGAGATTGTGAATAATCCACTGCACAGAAAATTACCAAAAGTCACCATGCTCACTAGGGGATTGCCAGCTACAGCACACTGTCAGCACCTTAGGTAGGAATCGGGCACTAACAGATTCCTTTTTAATGCTTCTTCCTCAGTGTCCCCTAAGGGAATATAACAGCAGGTTACAGTCTTCTAACCTGCTGGTAATTTCCCTTTAATATCAGTGTAGCAATGGATTTAGCATTATGCGTCCTGTGCTTTTTTGAAGCTTTCTTGTACTTTTTCATCTTTAGTAGTAGCTCCCATGTAGGCATCAGCTTGTCATAATAAGAGAATATGAATGTAACTTTTTAATAGAGGACTTCTGTAACTTTGATGTGGTATTTGTGGTGGAGATTAATATTTTTATTGTTTATTCAGTAATAGAATATTTGCAACACCTTTTGCCTGTTTAACCGATTACTTACATAGTGTAACCAAGCCTGATGGAGATCCAAGGTTGGGATATAAACACGTTGTACTCTTTTTATTGTTTTAATAAATCTTCATTTGACTTGAATGCTGGAAGCGTGTGGGATTAAGAAGCTTCTCTAAACCTGGAAAGGGAGGGGGACCCGAGGAGCAGAAGTGTGTTTCCTGAAATTTATCATCAGAATATATGACCTATTGTTCTTGTAGTTTTTCATTCTGACCACTAGGCTTAAAAATAAATCTGCACTTCTTATCCTATCCAGATCACCTTATTATCACACACAAAAGGTGCACTTAATGTATAAATAAAACAGAATCAGGCCATTCACACTAGGTGATAGTCAGTGCTCAGCCAGTCCCTGCCTACACACTGACAGGTCACATAGCATTCCTAGAAACCTCTGCCACACGAGTGAATAGGGGCTGCTCCAGTTTATTTCTTTGTATGCTTGTGGGACTTGCTGTAAAGCATATCTCTAAATGCTGTTAAAAACAGCTAAGGCAAGATGGCCAGCCCCATAATAGTGTACTAAAATAAAATGTAAAAAATCTACAAAAGGAAAAAATTAAAAGGATTAGGGGAAAAAGAACAAATTTCATATCTGGCTCTATATCATAAAAAAAAATGTAAGTGATATATTCAGTATAAGGAAGCTGCAGATAATGGCCATTATTCAGCACCCTAGAATTTCAGATACTGTCCAGCTCATTATAAACACTACACTGAGGCCAGTCGCTGTTATTATTCATTACACCAAACTATGCTACCCTAGGGAAGGCTTATATTTCCTTATGACCATGGCCGTATTTGCCACTAGGCGCCCTGCGGGGGAAGGCACCCGCAGGACACATTTTTTTTTTATTTAATTTTTTAGTTTTTTGTTAAGTCTGCGCCCGGGTGGTGCGGGGTGATGGGTCGGCCGGGGGAGCAGCCGGGCGGCAGGAACAGAGGCAGGCTAGGAAGATCTCCCCCCTGCAGGGCCAGCGTGAGCTTCCGGCACAGACAGCCTGTCACACAGGCTGGAAGCTCACATACAGCCCCGATGCCCGAACTTCTCTCCTGTTTGGTTGCAGTGTGATGACCTCACACGTACGCTGCTGAGCAGGGAAGAAGTTCGGGCATCGTGGGGCTGTATGTGAGCTTCCGGCCTGTGTCACAGGCTGTCTGTGCCGGAAGCTCCCGCTGGCCCTGCATGGGGGAGATGTTCCCAGCCTGCCTCTGTTCCTGCCGCCCGGCTCCTGTCCCTGCCACCCGGCTGATCCCTCGGCCCCCCGGCTGATCTTTCGCCCCCCCCCCGGCTGGTCCCCCTGCCACCTGGCTGATCTCTCGGCCCCCCGGCTGGTCCCTCTTCCCCCCTGCCTTTCACCTCAGCTGCCCCCACCCATCCTCTCCCCCTGCCACCCCAGCTGCCCCCCATCTTTTCCTCCTGCAGCCCCAGCTATCCCCATCCTCTCCCCCTGCAACCCCAGCTGCCCCCCATCTTCTCCCCTTGCAACTCCAGCTGCCCCCATCTTCTCCCCCTGCCCCCCATCTGCTCCCCCTGCAACCCCAGCTGCCCATCTTCTCCCCCTGCCACCCCAGCTGCCCCCCATCTTCTCCCCCTGCAACCCCAGCTTCCCCCATCTTCTCCCCCTGTAACACCAGCTACCCCCCATCCTCTCCCCCTGCAACCCCAGCTGCCCTCCCATCTTCTCCCCCTGCAACCCCAGCTGCCCCCATCTTCTCCCCCTGCAACCCCAGCTGCCCCCCATCCTCTCCCCCTGCCACCCCAGCTACCCCCCATCTTCTCCCCCTGCAACCCCAGCTGCCCCCCATCTTCTCCCCCTGCAACCCCAGCTGCCCCCCATCTTTTCCCCCTGCAACCCCAGCTGCCCCCCATCTTCTCCCCCCTGCCCCCCATCTTCTCTCCTTCTGACCCCACAGATCTATGTATTCTTATATGCCACAAAGCATCCAGTGTATAGGACCCAACTACAACAGCTGCAAGCACTACAACTCCCAGCATGTATTGACAGTCTGCAGCCCTCGGGATATGCTGGGAGTTGTAGTGCCTGTAGCTGTTGTAGTTGGGTCCTAGAGGCATTATACACTGGAGGCGTTATGGGAGATCAGAATACATAGATCTGTGGGGTTCAGTGTAGAGAAGTGACCCCAGAACATCACTAATAGGGATAGGGGGAGATGTTTTTGTTCTATCCCCTATTAATGATGTTCTGGGGTCACTTCCCTGTACTGAGCCCCCACAGATCTATGTATTCTGATCTCCCACAAAGCATCCAGTGTATAATGCACCTAGGACCCAACTACAACAGCTGCAGGCACTACAACTCCCAGCATGTACTGACAGTCTGCAGCCCTCAGGATATGCTGGGAGTATTGCTGGACCTTCAGGGCTGATGGTTGTCACCCACAGATTGCAGCCACCAGGAGCCTCTGCACAGTGATTTATTATAGGGTTGTTCACCCCCCGGCCTCCTTCCTTCCTCCATCACGTCTGTTTGATGAGAAGAGCGGGCATCAAGCAGAGCGGCACCCCAGTACCCAGTACTACTGACAGCCGGGGGGTGCCGCTCAGTAGTACTGGGTACTGTAGTGCCGGCTTGCCAGCTGTGCCAGGGTATACACCATGCATGTAACCTGTCAGTGCCGAGGGGGAGGGGGCGCCTCAGCATGCAAAGTGCCTAGGGCAGCATGAACTCTAAATACAGGCCTGCTTATGACATTGTATCCTTGGAATCTCACATTAGACAATTCATTGACATGGAACACACAGGGTTCAATCAAAGCATTAATACAATTATATTTTAGCTCATTTGAAGTAAAGCTCCAAACAGATGATATATACATACATATCACTACCCTAATTTATTGTTATTAAAGGAATTGCTCCCCGCTGAGCTGAGTATCAGGTTCTTCTGCTCTCCTTACAGACCCATCAATATACACAGGGTGCCTTGTATCTGCAGCTATAGGAAGCAGCTCTGATGATTGCAATTACTTAATATGTTTAAAGGCCTTATTACACGAAGCGATTATCGGCCGTAATCATAATAATCGGTAATCGCCTCATGTAATAGAAGACAACTATCATCCCACATGCATGATGTCAGATGATCGCCGTTTTTCAGTGTCTACCAACATGTTGAAAGACCAACAATCTAGATAGCAGCGATATGCTGCCATCGCCCCGTGTAATAGGTGCAGCGGTGATCACCCGGGTAGCCCCCCGACTCTTACCCACAGCGAGCAGGGAACGAGGAGCAAGCGAGCGCTGACCTGACAGGTCGGCACTGGCTTGCTCCTCTGAATCTCCCTGTGTAATAGGGACTTAAGGCTGGGTTCACACTATGTTCTTTCAGTCTGTTTAATGTATGCGTTTTATGTTTTTCCATTCACTTCATTATAAAAAGAAAACTGATCCTTTTTTTTTTTAATTTTGTGTTCAAAAAACATGATTCACCCTGTTCTTCTGTATGTTAAAAGTAACCATTTAAAAATGGCTCCGTTAAAAGGACTGGAAAAACCCAGTGTGAATCAAGCCTAACTTGACTATACAGAAAGTATTTATAAGTGCATGGTAGAATATATAGTTTTATACTACGTTATCATAGTTTAGCTGCCCCAGAGATTTTATTTTCAGCAGGATGTTTACATAGTGTATAAGAGGCTTTGCTGCTTTTCCTTCATCTTATAAGACGTATAAGTCAGTTCCTCTCTGGTGCTGACTAGGTGCACAATGCAGACACACTTATACCCTGTGATATGTGAGTGCTGAATGTTACACACAAATACAACATTCACAGTCATATCCTTCCTGAGTCTCCCCAGCTGGTACAGCCAGGAATACCGTATATAACACAAACACATCCAACGCCCATATACCCATACAATCCTGCTCACAGGGGACCTATGCACACATGATTATACCAAATTGTGCACATTCCACACGTACTCACTCGTCAAAACTCTCTTTGATTTGTTTTGGCCGTGTTCACATGCGGCATGGTTATGGTGCCCTCTCCAAATGCTGCCACCAGAAAGTGAAAACATTTTCTAAGAGAAAAATTCCAAGAACATAGCAGAAAACACAGCTGTATGCCAATAACTTGTATTTATCAATGCTTTACAGATGAAGGGATAGTGAGTGTATCTATAGCAAAGCTGTGTCTGATGTTTGGTATGAAAAACAGAGAGACTTTTCAGCAGTTTTGAATGAATGCAGGTAGGACCGTATGTCCCCGGGGGGGTTAAATCACAAAATTTGTTTTGTTACATCAATATGTGTAGCTTGCTAATATGTTAGTACTTAAAATTTTTATATTTACTTTTACACTTTTTTTGAGAGGGGAATAATTGCCAATTTTTTTAATTTATTTATTTTTCTGGAAATCCAGGTATGTGTGGGCTTTTTATTAAAACAAGAGTAACATGAGTAAGATGAAAAGACACTTTGTTTGTTTGTTAAATCATATTTAGCCCCAAAAGGATTAGAGGTTTGAATCTCAGGTCTAATAGGTATGCTAAAAGGTAATACATCTGACCTGACTTTAGGCTCTTGCTGACTCTTGCTGCCATAAAACCTTATTTGCACCCCATGATGGATGGATTGCAGATCTGTACTACACATGCCTTTGTGGAACTGGCCCTACAGTAATGAAATAATAGCATGCTCCATTGTTACCAGCCATCATTATATAACGCTATTGATATCCCACTTCACATCCTTGTTGCACTTAGCAACTAAACATGTTATTGTAAGAAGAAAGACAATAGAAACGCTTCCTTCACCCAGAATTGTATTCTTACAACATGTGTGAGCAGCAAGCTAGCAAACAGGTTCCCACAACATTAGACTTAGCATGCACATCTACAAGAACTTCAGAGCCTGCACTGCAGATTTCATCATATTTCAGGAGAACAATAGCTCTACATGTCAGGCTGTTTTTCCCATTAAAACGATAAAATCCTATTTATTCCATTATAAGTCAACACTGATCATCACAACTTGAATTCTCTTTTTCTACTTCTATGATGGAGCAGAAAAAGGCAAGTGTGAACGCAGCCTTATGTGAGCAGTTTTCATATTGGTGTTAGCTCAACTTAGAGAAAACCAGTAATTCTCAAGCAATTGGTTGAACTAAAGCAGCACTGCCCTCTGGTGGTAAAGATGGTAACTGCACTCAATTTTCCCATCAGTAATGAAAAGAGATGAGCGAGGGTTCGGGTTCGAGTCGATCCGAACCCGAACGTTCGGTATTTGATTAGTGGCGGCTGCTGAACTTGGATAAAGCTCTAAGGTTGTCTGGATAACATGGATACAGCCAATGACTATATCCATCTTTTCCACATAGCCTTAGGGCTTTATCCAACTTCAGCAGCCACCGCTAATCAAATGCCGAAAGTTCGGGTTTGGATCAACTCGAGCATGCTTGAGGTTCGCTCATCTCTAGTAATGAACCATATAGTAAATAAAAAAATATACATACAGCAATTTGTAAAGTGGTTAATGTCATTTAACCCTTATGCTGTTGAGCCTTTGGATAATTCACAGTAGAAGGTTTACCCATGCCACGGTAACACTACAGATACAGAGATGATTTAACAGATAGTTTTGTAGTCAGTTTCCTAGAATTTAAAGAGATCTGTCAGCATCTAGGCCAGTGATGGCTAACCTTGACACTCCAGCTGTTGCAAAACTACAATTCCCATCATGTCTGAACAACCAAAGATATGGCTTTAGCTGCCTAGGTATGATGGGAATTGTAGTTTTGGAACAGCTGGAGTGTCAAGGTTAGCCATCACTGATCTAGGCGTATAGAAAATAATTAAAGTAAAGGACAGTCACCATAAAATTCTTGAATGCTTTATTGAAGATACTTTAAACGCCATATAGCATTCCACAGGTGGCAAGGACGCCAGTACCCTAGGGCAGCGTGACAGGTGGTCCGCTGACCCACGCGAAACAGCTGTCACGCTGCACCAGGGTACTGGCGTCCTTGCCACCTGCAGATTGCTATATGGCGTTTTTAAAGTATCTTCAATAAAGCATTCAAGAATTTTATGGTGGGTGCCCTCTACTTCCATTTTTTTCTATATGTTCATATTGATCGTTTCTACTATCCCAAGAGTGAGCACCTCATGTTTTTATCATTAAACTCTGGAATATGTTTTTGGACTATATAGACTATTCAGTATTGTGTTACTAGTGCCGGTCTCTGTATCTGCAACAATTCATTGTCAGCATCTAGGCCCTACCTGAGGTACTGACAGTGTGCTTTAGTTGGCAGTTCCTGTATGAGCATGTTACCTTTTAATAATTTGTAAGTTGGACAGATTATGCTCAATTTTATGTCTTCTTCTGCAACAAAGAGTCAGTGAGTTGTGGCTCTGCGTTTCATGAATAATCAATGTTGCTTGGCTTCCTGCTCGCTGTCAGACAGTATCTGCCAACAGAGGACTGATCTGCAATCAGATATAGTTGAATCTCCTAGCCTGTGTTGGAGCTGTGGTCTAGGGGTAAATGACCTATCTAGAGACCAGCAACAGTTTGTTTTCTTTGGTTTGACTCCCCTGATGGAAATGATATAGTTATTTTTTTCTTTTTTCTCATTATTGTACTATTTTTTAAAAGTTCACTGAATTTTTTAAATACAATGATGAGGTAAAAAATCCAAAGTAAACATAAAGTTATTTATGTTTTATTTTTCTCATCATTCTATTAAAAAACAACAAACTAATTTGGACCTGATTGGGAATTCTCAGCACTTTTAAAAATTATACAATAATGAGACAAAATAAAAAAGAAATAACTATATTTCACTTACATCAGGGGAATCGAACAAAAAAAAAGCAAACTGTTGCTGGTCTCTAGACAGGTGATTTACCCCTAGACCACGGCTCAAATACAGGCCAGGAGATTCAGTTTTATCTGATTGCAGATCAGTCCTCTGTTGGCAAATACTGACTGACAGCTGAGTGAGCAGGAGGCCAGGCAGCATTGATTATTCATAAGGAAGAGGAAGAAGGACAGAGTGGTGAGGCATGCTAGAGACACAAACACTGAGCCACAACTCCTCATTGACTCTTCATTACCAAAGGGCAACACGCTCACTAGGGGACCGCCAACTACAGCAGTCCTGGTCCAGGTAGGGCCTGGGTACTGACCGATTCCCTTTAAGACTTGATTTCTGGTTAGTGGCTGTTATATGAATCTGTACACTGCATACTGGGCTTTCCAAGGAGAGCCAGGAAATGAAGGGGTGCAGAGCTCTGTTGAGTATGTTTCCTTTATTTTAAGGGTCACTGGGGTCAAATCATCTGGTCTTTCACTGATCAAAGCTTCTGAAATATCACTACTACAAATTATAAAAGAAATAGGTATCCTTTCAGCGCACTGTCAGGGCAACCCCTGTATTTCATAGAGGTGGAATGTCATCAGTTATCCAGAATTGAGAACTACTGCAAGCATATAACAAGCATATAAGGGGTAGTGGTTGAACTCACATCTGTCTGAACCCAAGAGGGGCAAAAGGCATTATTTGAGCCCTATCAATGACTTGCCTTTGGCAGTGTAGGATCCTGGATTGATACATCTTATTTGTAAATATAGACGTTTCACTTTTTATCTTACTTTGTAAAAGTCCTCGCCACCATCTGACAGATAATATATGTAGAAGCATTATATACATAATTAACTAAGCATCTGTCTATAGCCCTTTGTGTGCCTGTGCCATGTGCCTCTCTTGACATAAATCCCTGATTTATACCCATACAGCAGGTACCAGCTGAGGCCTCCATAGAGCCCAGAGTACAGTTCATATTATGTATACAAAGGATTATTGAACCATTCTGCTTGTAATCCAGGCTGCAGGGCGGAGGTTCTTTTTAGTATTGCTGATGCCTCAGTTTTTGTGAAAGACGACCTCTCTCTATTGAATCTTTATGCAGTTCTCCATATATTGAGATTTTTTTGCTCAGGACATTCCAAGAGAGGGGTGTTTTTATTATGACAACACCTGCAACAAATGTTCCCAAAGTCACATAACATTTTTCTAATCTGTTGTAACTTGACTGGGAGGAAAAGCCTTGTCATGCGTATGTGTATGTATGTTTAAGAGCTCACAGCCATGTTACTGCTCTGTACAAGTAATGGCTGGAGTCATAATTGTATCCTACACACTGGGCTCATATCATACCCCTGTGTGTCTCCAATTATATGAATCCAACAGAAAAAAATGCTGCATGTTCCATTAGATGCTGTGTTATATATAGGTATCTATATCATACAATGTTGGCTGCATCCATGTTTTCCAGGACTCCCTAGGGCTGCATCCAACTTCTTCAGCCATCACTAATCAATTGCCGCATGCTCATGTTTGGACAGACCAAGCATGATCGAGTTGAGTTCATCTATCTGAAGAAGTAGTATTGTTGTATGTTTGTTTTTTAAAATTTGCTACTTTCTTTCTTTTCTTTTTTTTTTCTAAGCCACCCAAACCCTTCAAGCAGTGAACCTTGAAATCCATATCTAGAGCTCTGATCAAGGATCTTTCAATGTGAATTCATACAGTATATGAAGCATCCAGAGCACTGTCACAGCTGCCACAGGGCAGTGAGTGGGTGTGAGATGTCTCACGGTGAACGCACCAAGGTGAATTTTACATGAGATTAAGTGGATCAGTAAACATACCTAGAAAATGTACATGCTGTCACACATAACAGAGGACTGGTTAAGCTGCTGACAAGTGAATGCTACGCGGAGCTGGCGATCAATATTCCACACATTGTTCTTTGACATCTGGAGCAGGACTATTTCTGTAAGTAAGCAATGTGCATAGAGTCGTCTGCACAGACACAGCATTGCCCTGTACATGCAGGCATAAAAGAAAGCTGAAGATAATAGTATGTGATGTAGACAGTTTAAGATGCTAAAGGATCAGGTTGTAAGAATACATAGCCAGGTTACATTGGTGTTGAAGCCACTGAGTGTATCTGCTGCTTAGTAGAGAGTGAAATCTCGCTGAGCTCTTTATTTTGGCATTGGACGAGTAATCTGTTTTCTTTGCATTTAATTAAATCACCCCCCATGTGTACGGCAGCTGAGCCCGCTGTGTTCAGCCAGCGTTCACCTATTACTGCCGCCAAGCTCAGCAACAACCATTTAAGTAATCTCACTACCAAGATGGCAGAAAACAGGCGCGCGGTGCAGCTGGTCAAGTGGATAAATCAGAAAGTCGTGCTAAGCCATATCTTTTCAGGACACTGAATACAAATATTGTGTGACCTTCTGTTCAATGCCGCCATCATTTACCGTAAAAAGGCTGGGAAGTAATACACTTAACAGGAATCTTTCAGACACAGAATTAACATTATATCTGACTGTAGACATGGTAATTTATTAATCAGGTTTACTGTTAAGAACTCAACAAAGAAGCACTTGTGAACCTTTGCCTATATTCTTGGCACGGCAGCAATAACAATTCCCATTATATAATAATTATAAAATAATTATATCGATTAAATGACTTTGCTTACTATAGAATTAACGCTAGCTTTGTCCTCTCAATAGAGATTGGTTATGGGCTGGTACGATGGGCCGATGCTACTGAGAAATTACATTGGTGGACAGTAGGCAGATGCAGCAAATAGCCCATATATTCTGAAGACAGTGCCAAGACAGCCATCTGATTGCTCTACAGTTGCTTTCTACTATGAACATACATTGAAGAGTCCAGATTCTTTGTGAAAACTTTGCTCGATATTTTATGTTTAAAATTTTTTAATCCAGGGCCCTGTCACCAGCCCCGTGCATCACCCATCTCTTGTGTCGTCCTTCCTTGGGTGTATGGCAGCCAATGTGCCTTTTACACAGGCCGATTATCAGCAAGCGCAGTTGCCTATAAATATGCATATACAGTGCTGGCCAAAAGTATTGGCACCCCTGCAATTCTGTTAGATAATACTCAATTTTTCCAGAAAATGATTGCAATCACAAATGCTTTGGTAATATTATCTTCATTTATTTTGCTTGCAATGAAAAAAACACAAAAGAGAATGAGAAAAAAGTCAAATCAATGGTCATTTTACACAAAACTCCAAAAATGGGCCAGACAAAAGTATTGATACCCTCAGCCTAATACTTGGTAGCACAACCTTTAGAGAAAATAACTCCAAACAAATGCTTCCAGTAACCATCAATGAGTTTCTTACAATGCTCTGATGGAATTTTAGACCATTCTTCTTTGGCAAATTACTCCAGGTCCCTGAGATTTGAAGGGTGCCTTCTCCAAACTGCCATTTTGATATCTCTTTACAGGTGTTCTATGGGATTTAGGTCTGGACTCATTGGTGGCCACTTTAGAAGTCTCCAGTGCTTTCTCTAAAACCATTTTCTAGTGCTTTTTGACGTGTATTTTGGGTCATTGTCCTGCTGGAAGACCCAAGACCTCTGAGGGAGACCCAGCTTTCTCACACTGGGCCATACATTATGCTGCAAAATTTGTTGGTAGACTTCAGACTTCATAATGCCATGCACTCATCAAGCAGTCTAGTGCCAGAGGCAGCAAAGCAACCCCAAAACATCAAGGAACCTCCACCATGTTCGACTGTAGGGACCATGTTCTTTTCTTTGAAGGCCTAATTTTTTTTCCTGTAAACTTTTCCCAAAAAACTCATCTGACCAGAGAACATTCTTCCAAAAAGTTTTTGTCTTTCTCAGGTAAGTTTCGGCAAACTCCATCCTGGCTTTTAATGTCTCTGGGTCAGAAGTAGGGTCTTCCTGGGTATCCTACCATAGAGTCCCTTTTCATTCAGACGACGACAGATAGTACGGGTTGACACAGTCGTACCCTCAAACTGCAGGGCAGCTAAAACTTGTATGGATGTTAGTCGAGGTTCTTTAGCCACCATCCGCACAATCTTTCGTTGAAATCTCTCGTCAATTTTTCTTTTCGTCCACATCTAGGGAGGTCAGCCACAGTGCCATGGGCTTTACACTTCCTGATGACACTGCGCACGGTAGACACAGGAACATTCAGGTCTTTGGAGATGGACTTGTAGCCTTGATATTGCTCATGCTTCCTCACAATTTTGCTTCTCATGTCCTCAGACAGTTCTTTGGTCTTCTTTCTTTTCTCCATGCTCAATGTGGTCACACAAGGACAGAGGTTGAGTCAACTTTAATCCATTTCAACTGGCTGCAAGTGTGATTTTGTTATTGCCACCACCTGTTATGTGCCACAGGTAAGTAACAGGTACTGTTAATTGCACAAATTAGAGAAGCATCACATCATTTTTCTAAGGGTGCCAAAACTTTTGCCCACCCCCTTTTTATGTTTGGTGTGGAATTACTGTATATCCAATTTGGCTTTTTGACAATTCCTTTTGTGGTTTTCCATTAAATGAAGACATTAATGAGTTTTATCTGACAGAATTGCAGGGGTGCCAATACTTTTGGCCAGCACTGTATCTGTGCAGTGAATTTACAGGTCACACAAGCAGTACACACATAACTAGTGCACTGCTGTGTGATCCGGCATCCTGCTCTCCTGCTCTTCCATCCTGGCCTCTCGACACCGCTGTATCTAAAAGCGCGACCTCCTCCAGAGTGATTGACAACCGGAGGAGCATTGTCCACGTAGGCCTATCACAACAACTGAGGCATAATGATGTTTATACATAAAATATGCACAAGCCAAAAAGACAGAAATGGCTGCACATCGCACCCATGGCTGACACGAAAGCTTATTCAGCTACATTTAAAACCAACATCAGAAGTTAGTATATAATTTGGCCAAACCATATTGCCTCATGTACCACGTGCAGGTCTTCTGATACACATGAGTCCCTAACTAAAAAACATCACTGTGCCGGTCAGCGACCACAATCCCCGCAAGACGTGCACAAGCAGAGAAGGGGGGCCATGGAATGGCCCTGCAACCCCATTGTCACAGGACCAGACCCTAAAGGCCCCCCCTGAACCCCGCAGGCGCCACCGGCGGAAAAAGTGGACACCAAGCAACACAAGTGTGAACAAGCTCTTACCTCTCTCCATTCCTCTGCAGGTAGAATGGGAGAATACTAGGAGATCCTCCCCTAATGTATACAGGTGCTTCCTGCTAATTTGGATCACATGGGTCTTACAAAGCACGAGTGCTAGCCACAATGAAAAAAGGGACAGAATACATAAAATATGCACAAGCCAAAAAGACAGAAATGGCTGCACATCGCACCCATGGCTGACACGAAAGCTTATTCAGCTACATTTAAAACCAACATCAGAAGTTAGTATATAATTTGGCCAAACCATATTGCCTCATGTACCACGTGCAGGTCTTCTGATACACATGAGTCCCTAACTAAAAAACATCACTGTGCCAGTCAGCGACCACAATCCCCGCAAGACGCGCGTAAGCAGAGAAGGGGGGCCATGGAATGGCCCTGCAACCCCATTGTCACAGGACCAGACCCTAAAGGCCCCCCCCGAACCCCGCAGGATATGCCTCTGCTCACATGTCTGGACCTTATGTCTTCCCCATTCTGTGAGAGAAGCAATGGTAAGCGTAATACCATATCCACACTTGTGTCGTTTGGGGGCAGCCTTCCCCGCCGGTGGTGCTGGCTGGGTTTTGGTGGGGCTTTTTGGGTCTGGCCTCCCTTCCCTGCATGTGCACGCTTTGCGGGGTTGGCGGTCGCCGACCGACACGGCGTGGAGTTAGCGTAGGGACCCATGTGGACCAGAGGACCTGCGCGGTGGTACACGGGGAAATATGGCTTGATCAATTCATATACAGACACTCTGGTGTTGATTTTTAATATAGGCCTAGCGGCATTAGTATCAGCCATAGATGGGATGTGCAGACGTTCCATTCTCTCCAGTTCATGATGTTTATACAGTTGTGCTCAAAAGTTTACATACCCCGGCAGAATTTTTGCCTTGTTATTTTTTTCAACGAATTTCACTTTTTTCCACTCATGGTTAGTGGTTGGGTTAAGCCATTTATTGTCAAACTATGGATTTCTCTTTTTTTAACCCCTTTAGGACAGAGCCTAAAATGACCTTAAGGACTGTGCAAATTTTCAAATTAGCGTTTTGTTTTTTTCCTCCTTGCCTTCTAAGCTCTATAATTCTTTTATTTTTCCATCTATAGGGGCAAGTGAGGGCTTGTTTTTTTTTTTTTAGGAACAAGTGTAGTTTGTAATGATGTGTTTCAATCTACCATAATATGAATGACAAAACACCCAAGATATCATTTATGGAGTGAAATTTGGATAGAAAAAGCACTTTACGGTAAAACTGACATGTTATCTTTATTCTGGAGGTCAGTCTGAATACAGCGATATGCATTTTATATAGCTTTTTTAATGTTTTACTATTTTTATTAACAGTAAAATCTTTTTTTTGCAATGATTTTTGCATGATCTCTAGTTTTTATTAGTATCATCCCTGCCTTTCAGGGTACAGGGGACCCCTTTGTCGAGTCAGGAAGAAAGAGGTCCCTTGTACCCCGAAACTCATTGGCCCTTAACCTCTTAAGGACATAGGACGTACCGGTACGTCCTATGTCCTCATTAGCACTTCAAAGCGGGGCCGCGCGGCGGCCCCGCTTTGAAGTGCCGCGATCCCGGGTGCCGCGTGTAGCCCGGGACCGCCGCTATTAGCGGGCACGGTCCGATCGCCGTGCCCGCTAATTAGCTAATCGGAGGCAGCTGTCAAAGTTGACAGCTGCCTCCGATTACCGGAGGCAACGTTTCCCTGGTGTCTAGTGGGGGAGATCGCTCCACCGGGACCATGTCCCGGAGGAGCGATATCCGTTACTGATGCCGGCCGGGGACGCGTCCAAGATGGCGCCGTCCTCGGCTCGGCACTCGTTTGTTTCCGGCTGCAGCAGCCGAAAGCAAACGAGTGCCGATCTCATGGATCTCTGCAGCATATCTATGCTGCAGAGATCTCTATGAGAGATCAAAGTGTATATACTAGAAGTCCCCCATGGGGGCTTCTAGTATATGTGTAAAAAAAAAAAAAAACGTGTTGTTAATAGTAAAAATCCCCCTCCCCTAATAAAAGTCTGAATCACCCCCCTTTTCCCAGGTTTTAAATAAAAGTAAATGAATAAATAAATAAATAAACATGTTTGGTATCGCCGCGTGCATAATCGCCCGAACTATTAATTAATCACATTCCTGATCTCGTACGGTAAACGGCGTCAGCGCAAAAAAATCCCAAAGTGCAAAATTGCGCATTTTTGGTCGCATCAAATCCAGAAAAAATGTAATAAAAAGCGATCAAAAAGTCGTATATGCGGAATCAAGGTACCGATAGAAAGATCACATCATGGCGCAAAAATTGACACCTCACACAGCCCCATAGACCAAAGGATAAAAGCGCTATAAGCCTGGGAATGGAGCGATTTTAAGGAATGTATATTGGTTAACAACGGTTTGAATTTTTTACAGGCCATCCGATACAATATAAGTTATACATGTTATATATCGTTTTAATCGTAACGACTTGAGGAACATGCATAACAAGTCAGTTTTACCCCAGGGCGAATGGCGTAAAAACACATTTCCCCCAAATAAAAGAAATGCGTTTTTTTTTTTCAATTTCACCACACTTTGAATTTTTTTCTGGTTTTGCAGTGTACTTTATGCAAAAATTCAGCCTGTAATTGCAAAGTACAATTAGTGACGCAAGAAATAAGGGGTCATGTGGGTTTCTAGGTGGAAAAATGCAAGTGCTATGACCTTTTAAACACAAGGAGGAAAAACCGAAAACGTAAAAACGAAAATGGGCCATGTCCTTAACCTCTTAAGGACATATGACGTACCGGTACGTCATATGTCCGCACTAGCACTTCAAAGCGGGGCCGCGCGGCGGCCCCGCTTTGAAGTGCCGCGATCCCGGGTGCCGCGAGTAGCCCGGGACCGCTGCTATTAGCGGGCACGGTCTGATCGCCGTGCCCGCTAATTAGCTAATCGGAGGCAGCTGTCAAAGTTGACAGCTGCCTCCGATTACCGGAGGCAACGTTTCCCTGGTGTCTAGTGGGGGAGATCGCTCCTCCGGGACCTTGTCCCGGAGGAGCGATCTCCGTTACTGATGCCGGCCGGGGACGCGTCCAAGATGGCGCCGTCCTCGGCTCGGCACTCGTTCGTTTTCGGCTGCAGCAGCCGAAAGCAAACGAGTGCCGATCTCATGGATCTCTGCAGCATATCTATGCTGCAGAGATCTCTATGAGAGATCCAAGTGTATATAATAGAAGTCCCCCATGGGGGCTTCTAGTATATGTGTAAAAAAAAAAAAATAAAGTGTTGTTAATAGTAAAAAGCCCCCTCCCCTAATAAAAGTCTGAATCACCCCCCTTTTCCCAGGTTTTAAATAAAAGTAAACAAATAAATAAATAAATAAACATGTTTGCTATCGCCGCGTGCGTAATCGCCCGAACTATTAATTAATCACATTCCTGATCTCGTACGGTAAACGGCGTCAGCGCAAAAAAATCCCAAAGTGCAAAATTGCGCATTTTTGGTCGCATCAAATCCAGAAAAAATGTAATATAAAGCGATCAAAAAGTCGTATATGCGCAATCAAGGTATCGATAGAAAGATCACATCATGGCGCAAAAAATGACACCTCGCACAGCCCCATAGACCAAAGGATAAAAGCGCTATAAGCCTGGGAATGGAGCGATTTTAAGGCACGTATATTGGTTAACAACGGTTTGAATTTTTTACAGGCCATCAGATACAATATAAGTTATACATGTTATATATCGTTTTAATCGTAACGACTTGAGGAACATGCATAACAAGTCAGTTTTACCCCAGGGTGAATGGCGCAAAAACACATTTCCCCCAAATAAAAGAAATGCGTTTTTTTTTTTTCAATTTCACCACACTTTGAATTTTTTTCTGGTTTCGCAGTGTACTTTATGGAAAAATTCAGCCTGTAATTGCAAAGTACAATTAGTGAAGCAAAAAATAAGGGGTCATGTGGGTTTCTAGGTGGAAAAATGCAAGTGCTATGACCTTTTAAGCACAAGGAGGAAAAACCGAAAACGTAAAAACGAAAATGGGCCATGTCCTTAAAGGGTTAAAGGGTTAAAGTGTCACTGTCGTGAATTTTTTTTTTGCAGAAATCAATAGTCCAGGCGATTTTAAGAAACTTTGTAATTGGGTTTATTATCCGAAAAATGCATTTTTATCATGAAAAAGCAGTTTGAAGCTCTCCCCCCTGTCTTCATTGTTCTCCTATGGAGAGAGCTAAAGAAAAGACCAAAACAGGACAACAAAGAGTTAATCTACAAATCCCTCACCCGTTATCTGTTCTGACCATCACCAGTGACCTGTCTGAGCTCGGATTACAGCTGTCACCCAGCTCCGTGCCTGTAACCCTCTGTTATCTGCTTTCTGCTGCCGGCTAACTCCCTCCTTCCTCCTCCCCCCTCCCCTCTCCCTAGAGCAGACAGGGGACGTCTCCTGCAACAAGTCACAATTTTCAGATTTTTCAGAGTGGATGAAAAAGAGGAAGGAGGGGGGGACCTGGGAAAAGGCTTTTTACATGCAGATAATGGCAGATTTGGCTAATAAACCCAATTACAAAGTTTCTTAAAATCGCCTGGACTATTGATTTCTGCAAAAAAAAAAAATACGACAGTGACTCTTTAAGACAAATAAATGTGTTTTTAGTAGTACCTGATTTGGATTTTGTCCTATATCTACTATTGGCCAGCTTCGGCACTCTACTTTAATCCTTAGGGAGATATCAGTAGTTTACATTCTTCTAACCTGCTGATAGTTTCACTTTAACTACAAATATTGCTATGGTTTATTTCTCTTTTGTTCATTTACATGTACATTTTGATGATTAAAAAAAAAAAACAATTAACACTTTTCGTTTTTAAAGCTTCTTACTTTGTAGCATTTACACCTGTCTAGAATTTTACTCAGTTCTGTACTTCAGATTTTTATTAATGTTCCTATTTCTTTTAACACCTACTGTAAATGACTCATTACACACTTCATAAGTTCTCCTTCCTATTAATTTATTCTGATGATCACAAGAGCAATATAAAAAGTAACCGTATTCACTTACAGTTTCTTTTGAAGAATTTTATTGTGTATTCTATGATAACTTTAAGTGCGTGACTGGAGTGGTTTATAAAAGGAATAAATACCCTTGAAGTTTAAGATGACCTGTTTTCTAGATTACCATATTGGTTGCTATGTGACCTTATTATTGGCTATCTGAGCAGAGAACATATGAACCAAAAGTCACTTTCTATATGAACCTCTTTCATATTGATGCAGACATTCACAACAATGGTCACAAGGACAAGGGAAAGCTGGCTGCCAATAGCATCAGTGCAGTCTGACTTTCATTATGGTAACATTTAACCCCTAGACGACCTAGGACGTACCGGTACATCCTGGAAGTCTGTCCCCAGCACGGCAATCAGCAGCCAGCACCTCACCGTTAATGACACGCTGCAGCGATCGTGCTGCAGCGTGACATTAACTCCTTAAACGCCGCGTTTAAGTGTAAGTGACAGGGGGAGTCCCCTGTCACTTACCGATCGGTAAAACGGACTGCAGGAGGTCTCTCATCTGCCTCCGTGCGGTCCGATCAGCGCTCTGTTCTCTGAGCCTGCACAGGCAGGCTCAATGAGCAGAGCGCCGATAACACTGATCATTGCTATGCCTATGGCATAGCAGTGATCAGTGTGTAAAATAAAAGTATTGTATGTACAAGTCCCCCAAAGGGACTTAAAATGTATAAAAAAAAAAAAAGTAAAAAACACCAACACACAACCACAAAACCCCTCCCCCAATAAAAGTCTAAATCACCCCCATTTCCCATTATATAAATAAAACATATAAAAATAAATAAATAAACATATAATATACTGTAGCGTGCGTAATTGTCCAATCTATTAAAATATTATTAACAAGCGTCATTGCGAACGGTGAACGGCGTACACGAAAAGAGGGGAAAAAGTGCACGGATTACCGATTTTATGTTACATTATATATATAAAAAAATTTATAAAAAGTGATCAAAACGTCCGATCTTAACAAATATGGTATTAATAAAAACTAGAGATCATGGCGGAAAAAATGAAACCCCATACAGCCCCATAGGTAAAAAAATAAAACCGTTATAAGCGTCACAATAGGCCCATTTTATTAATAGCTAATTGCCAAAAAAAAGGATTTTATAAAAAAAAATATATAACATTAGAGAATCTGTGTAAACCTGCATATGGTTGTGTTCAGGCTGACCCATAGAATAATAGTATAATGTCGCTTTTACCATATAGTGCATTACGTAGACACAGGAACCCCTTAAACGTTACCATATTGCCTTCTTTTTTATGATTTCACCAATTTATATCTTCATAAATAATATATTTGGGATTCCGTCATACATGTTATGGTAAAATGAAAGACGCCATTACAAAGTACAACTATTCCTGTAACAAATAAGCCATTACATGGCCTTGTAGATAGAAAACTGAAAGTTCTGGAGCTCTTAGAAGGGGAGGAGGGGAAAACGAAAGCGCAAAGATCAAAATTTGCGCGGTCCACTGGGTCATTTTGGGCCTGGTCCTCAAAGGGTTAATGCATCTCACTATTTTGTATGGCCCCAAGGTGCCTGTATGCACTTCAAACAATATCTTGCAAGGTTTCTGATATGACAGCTTTCTGTGTCCTAGAGGATCTCCCCCCCCCCCCCCCCCCCAACTTTGATCAGTGCATCAGTGAGCTCCTGGACGGTCTACTCTCTACAGCTCTACTTGGTAACATTGGATGCACTAAAACATAATATCTCAGTGGTTTTCAACTGGATTCAGGTCTGGGGACCTGGGGGGCATCAATGTCTTCATTATCCAAGAGCTGTGTACACACTACAGCTACATTAGGTCAGGCACTGTCCTGCATCAAGAGGAA
The DNA here is from genome assembly GCF_027789765.1 of Dendropsophus ebraccatus. Lineage (NCBI taxonomy): Eukaryota > Metazoa > Chordata > Amphibia > Anura > Hylidae > Dendropsophus > Dendropsophus ebraccatus. The sequence goes on from NC_091463.1 coordinate 49,383,818, forward strand.
CCCACTACACCAACATAACTTTGACTATTTTATCCTGTTATCTAACAGCAGTCAGGATATCGCTGTCTGTCATATGAAGAGTGATGTATCCCTCCATAAAAATATGTCTCCAAAAACCATCGCTGACCCACCACCGAACCAATCTTGTTGGGGGATGCTGCAGGAAACATTATGTTCTACACAAAATCTGCAGACTGCTTCATGTGTCACATATACTCAGTGTGAACATGCTCTCATCTGTGAAAAATAAAGGGTGCCAATGGTGGACAAGCAAATTCAGGTGTTCTCCGATGACTCTCATCTGAATTTTACTGTACTGAGCCGTGGGCATAGGTCCTACTACAGGACATTTGGCAAAGCTACCTTTATGGAGTCTGTTCTTTTGGGCCAGTAACCTCCGGGAGGTCATTTTGTAAGCCTCTAGTGGTGTTCCTCCTTACCTAAAGGAGCAGATACAATAGTTAATCCATATAATTGGCTAGTTGGAGGTAATTCTGTAACAGGCAGTGAATTTGTGGTCATAAAAACTTCCGGTGGACTCACAGAAGCGCTGTAGGAAAGGCAGAAGCTGACAGCCACTCATGGCAACTATCAAGATCCTGCACCACTGCCTGTGAAAGAAAATTTTATTAAGTCATCTGAGGTAATATTTGGCCTGTGATTTTCAAGGGAAACATCAGAATCACATCTTAGAAGCCCTTTGCTTTACCTCTGAATGTCTCTGAATTCATACACAGCCATATAGAGTTTTTTTTTCCAGTAGAATTATGAATCTGTGCCAGAGGGCATGAGCCCTTGGTGAGAGGTTTTTGGACACTGGGTCATAAATTCATTTTCAAGTTTTGTACAGGAAAATCCAGCCACACATATTTATCATGTAACCACTCGGCTGGGGAATCAACTGCTAGGATCCCCAGTGATAGAATAGGAAGTCCCCAAACCTCCCAAGCACAGCAAGTGCAAGTGTCATACCTTACATATGTGTTGTACCTAGCGAGATCCCTATAACTGCACCATGGAGCAACAGAAGACTGTATTTTTTTATATCATGTACACATGCATCACATTCACAAGGAAAAAGGACTGTAAAGGAAATGTGATGCTCTGAGCACCTTGGGTCTTGGTATTCCTGTGGATGTTACATATCATCTAACAACAATGTAAAAAAAAACAGGTACACCACTTTACGTCACTGGTATTCACTAAAGGCAGTGACCTCTTACAGCAGGATAATGCCCCTGCCACACTGCAAAAAATTCAGGAATGGTTAGAGGAACATGACAAACAGTTAAAGGTGATGACTTCGCCTCTAAATTGTGCAGACCACAATCTGATTGAGCTGTAAAAAAAAAAAAAGGTACAATTCATGGAGAAATTAAGGCGTTTGCTGCTAACATCTTTGTATTAGATACTATTGAACATATCTTATAAGACCTTATAAAGCCAAAGCCTCAATGGAACTGTTCTGGCGGTATGAATGGGACCTACACAATTGTAGCCAGGTGGATTTAACGGGAGCCTGTCACTAGTTTTATGTTACTTACGCCCCAAGCAGCATGAAACATTGACAGGCTCCCTTTGTGATCTATGATTAACTATGAAATGGTTTGGCAAGACATCAGGCGATCCTCTGTGGCTTCTTCTCTCTCTCTCTCTCTCTCTCTCTCTCTATATATATATATATATATATATATATATATATATATATCCTATATCTAGCAGGGGAGGGAAAAGCCACCAGGGACTACCCAGAAGACGTGAAGACAAGTTTCTGGCTGGTGTTGTTTCTGTGATTACTCAAAGCATTTCAGAATGCCATCAATGATTTTGGTGGTTTGAAGCTAGTGACATTTTCCTTTTAAAGGAGAAGTCCAGGTATTTTTTTTGGATAAAAAAAGAATAAAAGAAATAACACACTCTTACCTCCCCCACTCCAGCGCTGGTGGCCGCATACCGCCACTCTGGTCCCTGGTCACTTCCTGGTCTGAGTAGGGACCCGGGCCGTGATGTGTGAGGTGCGTGAAGGGCCACGTCATGACCCGGATCCCAGCTTGGACCAGGAAACAGCGGGAGCAGTGGTATGTGGCCACCAATGCTGGAGTAGGGGAGGTAAGAGCGTGTTATCCTTCCCTCCCAAGCACTTGCTAAAAAAATAATAGGTCCGTCCGAACTTCTCCTTTAACTTTATGGCTGATAAGTATAAATGTATACGCAACACAATCAAGTCTAACTCTGCTCTCTTGTCTCAGTGGCCCTATAAGTAGTTAATACATTGGTTTATCATACAGCTCATCTATGCAGCAAGAAGATACAGTTGACACATTGTGCCTTAATAACCCTATCGCATTTCAGTAAATATTTCCCAACTGAACATTTAAGGTAAAAACAGGAGTCAAATCCACACAACTAGTGGCCTATGGGGACATTTTATGGCGATTTTCATCCAGAAGAATTCGCATTTTAATGAAGTTCTTTAATAGACTAGCAGAGCTATGTGGTATGATCGAATTTGCTGAGACAGCGACTAGTTAATGAAGGAAGTAGAGATTGTCCATTGTTAGCTGTGAACACAGGATAGCATATTCTTCAGCCCTTGTGTCATCTCTCACATTTCAGGTGTGTCTATAAAAACTCCGGAAGCAGGAATTCAGCTGAGACTTGGAGGGGCAGAGGTCCGGGCTAATCTCCACAAAGCTTCTTTCTGGTTGTGTCATTTCTTTTGAATATAGACAGAAAATAAAAGATGACATTGCACTAAGGAAAGCCTGCTCCATGTATTTCCCTTGTGTCACACAGAGCGTTCTCTGAGTCATCAGAACATCACTAACCGAAAGCTTTCAATGCCACATTAAGAAGACTGTCTCTCGGTCCAATCACCCTGTCACTGTAACTCAATTTGGCTACAACTAGAGAAACAAGCTCATGAAATATTTCACTCAATGTTTTTGTAAGTCTGTCAAGATTTCACAAATAAGAAAAAAAATGAACATCAAAACAAGAAGCCGGTTCTTATTTGACAAGTTTGTATTTTATTTGCATTGTTTATGGAAAAAAATCCGAAATATCCTACAAACAGCTTACAAATGTGCTGCAGAATCTGTTGGCGCTATACAAATAATAATAATAATATTATTGCCAAGATCCAGCAATAATAGAAAAATAAGATTAAGGGTGGATTCTAATGTACTGGATCGCAGCAGATTTCAGGATTCGAGTTCAGTAGCTAAATCCGCTGCTATTCCTGGTACTGTCACTCTTTATGGGTTTCCATACTTGCAGTGGATTTTTTATTTCGCTGCGAATATGTAAAGACCCATCCCCCTTTACCCGTCCGCGCTCCCTGACGACCCGCACAGCCAATCAGTGGCTGCAGCGGGACAGCAAACCGATTGGTTGAGCTGGACGTCAGGGAGCCAGGAGCAACAGAAGCAGGCCGGAGTGTGCACAAGTAATGTGTACACGGGGAAGCGGTGGGTTAAGGGGGCAGGGCTTGACATACCCGCAGCAAAATGAAAAATCTGCTGCCAGTATATAAACCCATGTAGAATGACAGAACACAGGATAGCTCCAAGCCAACGATCAGCACACCAGCTCACCGAGGTGCCAAGGGAGTAGTCACACAGGTATAAGGAAATAAATCCCGGCACTCATGTATTGCGAAGCAAAAGAAATTTCTGTGTTTTATTCACACATGGGACGCTGCACGCGTTACGGCCATCAGGCCTTTTTCACTGATGTTGAAAAAGGCCTGATGGCCGGAACACGTGCAGCGTCCCATGTGTGAATAAAACACAGAAATTTCTTTTGCTTCGCAATTCGTGAGTGCCGGGACTTATTTCCTTATGCCTAGAACACAGGATAGCAGCAGATTCCGCTGTGGGCCTGTTTGTGTGAAGGCACCCTTAGGCTACAATCTAACAGGGGCCTATTCCACGGAGCGATAATCGGCCGAATCGTTTATTGCTCCGTGGAATAGAGAGAACGATCAGCCGATGATCGTGTCATGGGCTGATCGTTCATTTAGGTGCAAACCTAAAATCATCAGTCGCCACCTGCGCATCGCTACGTAGAATAGCGGTGCACGGCGGGCGACCGACGATTTAAAAACATCATACTTTACCTATCCAGGCTGCAGGTCTTCTCCTGCGCTCCTTCTCCAGCCTGTTCTCCTGCCCAGCCAATCAGTACTTTTCCCAGCCACAGCCACTGATTGGCTGGGAGCGGGAGCAGGAAGCCGGGTTGAGGACGGGTGATGTATGTGCAGGCAGTGTGTGGATTAAGGGGGCAAGTGATTTAAAAACTCGCAACCGTATGTAAGATCAACTGCAAGTATGTATTCACAATGAACTAACAGGAAGCTGCTCTTAATCTGGAGTTCACCACTGCAGAACATCCCACCACCCCCATCCTACACACACATTCCACAGATTGGAGCTAGATACTTGGAAAGGTAATTTATAGATTTTTTTTTTTTATCAAATGTTTTATATGAAAATATTTGTTGATATAAACATAAAAACATGCAAACATGGAACATCCCAAAAGTTCCCAACATGGGAACGCCCCCTCCAACCCCATAACCAGGGATAGGATACATATCTCAAATAGTAACAGCAGATATAACTGAAAGTGTGACGTATTAATAACACAGTAGACTATAATATCAAATGGTAATATGTATAAGTAAAGATGTTCCCATTAGGAGAGGTACAGAAAGGGGTAAAAGTATAGGGATATCTTAGACCCAATCGGTGTTGCCACCATTTTTCCGCAATGGCTCTACTAGGCATTGTTCCCACCTAGCCAGAATCCTGTTCCACACTGATGAGGGGCAACACCCCGAAACAGCTGTCTGTGGATGGATAACTGGACCGTAGGAATTTTGATACTTACCTAACGGGAAATTCCTGTTCTTGAAGTCCGTAGGCGGCACACCATGGGTTAAGTCTAGGATCCCGAGTGCAAGGCAGAAGAGACATGCTCAGCAGTATCCAATCAAAAAAGGACACATGGTATAAGAGGCCGGATCAACCACACCAACACAGAGTTCGTATGCAGCAGTATATTTAATAAGGGAGGGTGTGTTGTGCCGCCTACGGACTTCAAGAACAGGAATTTCCCGTTAGGTAAGTATCAAAATTCCTACGTTCTTGCAGTCCTAAGGCGGCACACCATGGGACATACACAGCAGTGTAAAGCACACACGGGTGGGAATTAATCCAATACTTAGACACTTAGTACTTTTCTGCTTAAGGCTGCTTTTTTTTAGGGATAAAAATCCCGTAGAAGGAGGTAAAAAAGGTCAAGCTTTTCTTAAACATGAAGCAGCTCTCAGCCCTCTTGAAGAACGATCTTGAAATCCAGGCCAGTCAACTGACATGGCCCTGCTGAATAAGCTGTAGTCCCATCTAGAGCTTGAGGAATAAGAAGTGAACAAGCCATAAGCACTATTTTTATATTTCTTGAGGCTGTGAAGTTCTCCTTTTCCCGCAGAAACAAATAACCAGGTTTCCCAGAAGTAGCACTTCTATCATCCAGGGGATTGATTGAAGCATCTGAAGAAGCGTCTGAAGGAGGAAAGATAATCCTTGAACCATGGCTAATTGTTAATTTAAGCCAACTTGGAGGAGAAAGATTGGAAGCCAACCCTCTTCTGAAACAGAACGGGCTAAAGACACACAGAGACCTTTTGGAGATTTTCCAATTGTCTGCTGTAGTCCAAAGCAATCTATCGTGTTAAGCTAAAAGCTCCAAAGCCTCCCCATATTCTCAGCCGGAAAGATCCCGGCGAGATAGGGGGCTGAACCAAAACCATCCTAGGAGGGGCGTTCCAGGCTGAGGCGAGTGCTTCGTCCAAACTAAAGATATTTTGGACTTGAAAACCAGATGTCTGGTATGTTACTTCCCTTCTTCGTACAAATAAACAGCAGAGTTATAAGCTGGAACTGAAACCATATATCCCTGGTAAAATGATTTAACAAAATAGTCAGGTATCAAGGGTCCCCTTGACCGCCTGTACGGGTCCGGAGAACACGCCCTGTGAATATAGATAGCTTAAAAAAAATGGAAAGGAGTGTATGAATAACACACATGAGCATACTGTACAACAGACGGCATACTATAAGGGTAGAACGGAACCTCCGAGCCGGTTTGTCAGAAATGACAAGTTTCTGTATAGCTAAGAGTTGTTCCTTGGATACTAGAATCTATTGGAGAGGCTGTACACAAGGTAGGCAAAAAAAAAAGAGAAACCAGATAGTTACTCACTTATTAGGAGGACGCTGTCCAACATCAGGGATTATGTCATTCTATGGCAGCCGGACCACACCAAAGGGAAGGGAAAGAGCTGCACTCTCGGTTCCCGGACTCTCTCCTCTTCCTCAGCGGTAGTCGGATTCAGAGAGGAGAACTTCAAAAGCCAGGGAACCCCCGGCTGAATACATACCAAAGTATCAGGACACACCGTTCCCGCAATATCCATAGAATGGTGCTCTTGGAAAAAGAGCCATTGATAGGGCTGGTGTAATCTGTGATTCCTCCTGCTACGTTCTGGCAGGAGAATAAATCTGAAAACAACAACTCCTAGAAAAACAGCCAGCATCAAAAAAACAATATACATAGTCTCCTTGGAATGTCGGTATTAACAATACTAGGAGGCTTCCCTGTAAAGCCGTGGAGAAGGAGAATCGCCTAAAAAAAGGTTCTCCCCGCTAGCTAGGAGTAGACTGCCGCAGGGAAAGACATTGAGACAATTCTTCCTAGCCGCATAAAGAAAAACACACCGAACAGGTTAGATGACAAAAAGTAATACCTCCCAGATCCCATAAACGGGGATAATGTGGAAAACACATACAGTAAACATTTATCATGACTAATGGTCAATGATATGAGCTAGGCTTGCATCGCAAGGTATCCCATCGAGGCTGTGATGATCCTAAACAGGGTAGACAGTCATTTATGTGTGTAATGCAACCCAAGTCTTGAATTGTGGGGCTACCATCACAGACAGGGATTAGTATCCTACTTACGAGACTCCTAGAGTGTAGCTCACTAAGCTCAGGTAACAAAAAATTTTTTTTTTTTTTTTTTTCAGCAGGCAAGCAGATAATTTAAAGTCTCATAACAAGAGACTAATGTGCCGGAAATACTACTTACATTATTGAGAGAGTGGCGATGTAGCGACCAGCAGGATAACGAGCAGCCGCCTTCTGGATATACTGTTTCCGGATCAGCCATATCCACTATAGGGCAGAGTATGCTAAGCAAAAACTGGACGTGAGGTGGCGGCGGTAACAGAGGAGAACTGGTACTGATAATTCCAGTAGCAGGATGTCAGTAAGTCGTGCGGTTTCACAGTTCAGTCCGGGGTCCACCGTTTAGTCGGACTAGCGATACACAGCCCCAACATCCCCTAGGGTCCCTCTTCCAAAGTCTCAGCTGTAGTAGTGACACACAGCCAAATCCTTTATCGGATTTCCTCTCAGTCCTAATAAAGAAACATCCTGCAAAAAAGGATGAAAGACAGAGGGGATAATGAGGTACTTACCATAGAGCTAAGTATATAGATCATCACTGATAGCTTGAAGCCATTATAGGGCGAGCAAGGCCCACTGTTCACTTTGTACGCACAGCAAAGTTGTGCTTCTGGAAGCCAGTTCCTCGTGCTTTTCAAATGGCGGGAACTCTCCCGTGGAACAGGTATTGACTTCCTGGCGCACTCCCCCCTAAAAAAGAGCTTTTTTACCCTTCTCCCTGAAAAAACGGGGTGCAGGTAACGAGAAAGTACACACAGAAAACACATTTTCCAGTACTTAGCTTTAGAGGCATAATGGCCGCCGCTCCCGACTTCCGAGACTCCGGCTCCTCGTGTCTCCGTCAGCGGGGAAAATTTCAGCATGGCAGAGAACACCTCCTTGTGCGTTAATCTGCAGGTGGACTGTGATGGTGCTCAGACACCAGCTGCACGTGCATTTAGTCGTCCGCTGAAAAGTCAGAGTGGCTAATTTTTGCGCCAGAAGTTTAAACTCTGCATCCAATAAAGAGGATTGTAGCATGGAAGTATCAGACCTGCCCCCAGTAGACATAGTTGCATACACAAGTAATGTGTGATAGTGACGGGAATAAAAACACCGTCATCCAAGAGCATGATAGGTAAACAATAACATGTACCCTGTGTGATCTGGATGCATGCAGGTCTGAATCCGTTCATCGAGTAGGGGACGGCAAAGACAGGGAAACAAATCCTGCGTCATCCGAATGCAAGCAGGTCTGACAACCGATCGTCCAAAGGAGGATGGTGCAGATCAGGATAAATAAGAGTTGGGAGAACCATAGATTATAGTTCTGATTGCTATCCTGATGTCTTTCAGGGCGAGACCGAGACTGTAAACTGCAGAGTGGTCACCAAGTCTGTCACGCGTTGTGTCCACAACACTGTTCAAGCAAATCCATCAGTTCAGGCAATCTCCGCAGAATGATCCTCATGGAAGAAACTGATGATAGGGCTGTCAAAATCTGTGACTCCTCCTGCTGATGTATCCTTTGGCAGGAGAGTTCATTCTGAAACAGAAAATAGAAACAGAAACAGCCAGAGCAACAGAAAGGGATATATATGCGAGTACGATAAAGGGCACAAAATGTTAAACAACCCAGTGAACAAACCCCCAGAACTACCGCAGAAGGGGAAAGGCATATGACTTGACTACTCCACTCATCAGGGCGCAGACAATACAGAACCCTCCCATCTGCTATAGTGTAAGATGGGAGTGGAAGCAGAAACATAACACAGGGGGAAAAACTCTTATACGAACACAAAAATAGAGTATAATAGTATCAGTATAATAAATCAGTACAACTGGTGGAAATATCCCCGAGTTGCAGAAAAAAATTCCAATTCCCCCTATGTGTTCACAGCAAAATAGCAGATTAGAACAGTGATCTCCCAATATATAACAGCTAGGGGATTCCCCTCAGAGTTAGAGGAGAGAGAGAGAGCAGACAAAATGCTCCAAACTCAATACAAAGTATAAACCACGCCCTAGGGGCGTGGCTGCTGGGGAAGGATGAATGACATAGAGACTACTCTCCCAGCAGAGCTCAGTGATACACAGAGATCTCCCAATGAAAAGTTAGCATGATGGGAGTGAGAGTAGTAAAACAAGCTCATCATCAAACACAGTTACAGAATGATATATATACCGCTGTAACCCTTGCTAACTCTGATCAACTGATAAGGAGGGGAAAACATAAATAATAAATAAAAAACCCTCAGGTAATTTCCCCATAAGCTACGCAGCAAAAGGGCGCGCACATAACGCCTGCTGTCAGCACCTACTCTTTAGCTGAAAAAAGGAAGGCACAGAGACCGGGATGCCGATGCAGAGCCCGTAATTTAGGCACCAACTACCTAAATGAGGAGGCCGGTAATTACCGTTGCATGATGTGTGACAGACGGAAACATACACACCCTCTATTTCAGCATGACAGGCGATAGCGGAAAGGGTATTCAGTGTGGCAGGAAGCTCCCAGCACGCTGGAACGCAGGTGGACCGCACGCCGGCACCTCGTGCATAGAGTGGCGGGGGAATTCAGCACGGGCGTCTTTGGCGCCAAAATTCAAGATTACCAACCTGCCCCCATATTGGCAATGCCAGAAATCACCATAACACGGCTAAGTGAATAATAAACGGGAAAACACCACCATCAGATAACCTGATAGGTGTTATACACTCACCATGTCCCGCGGCATGTAGGTCCTCCCAGAGGACGTAGTAGGTAGACAGGAGCCATGCATCAAATGAATGTATGGTGGTCCGTACCTTAGGTCCTCCGCATATCAGGTCATCTGCATGTCAGGTCATCACCGGGAGGACTTGTCCCGCGGCATGTAGGTCCTGTCCCATTCATCCCCAGAGGACGGAGTAGGTAGACAGGAACCATGCATCAAATGAATGTAAGGTGGTCCGCACATTAGGTCCTCCGCATATCGGGTCATCTGCATGTCAGGTCATCACCGGGAGGACTTGTCCCGCGGCATGTAGGTCCTGTCCCATTCATCCCCAGAGGACGGAGTAGGTAGACAGGAACCATGCATCAAATGAATGTATGGTGGTCCGCACATTAGGTCCTCCGCATATCAGGTCATCTGCAGGTCAGGTCATCTCCGGGAGGACTGTGCGGACAGGGATCGAAAAAGAGATTGGAGAACCATATATTATAGTCCTGAGTCCAACTCTAGATCCCATCCAGGGCATGACAGATCAAGGCAAACTGCAACACTGTAGCCTGGTCTCCAAGTCTGAAACATGCGTTGTGCCAGCAAACACTGCTCAGGCAAATCTGAAAAAAAAAAACACAAAGAAACAAGTGTAAATTAAGTGCAAAAACACATAATTGTCTCTTCCTACTTGCAGAAGGAAAAAAACTCTGTGTTGGTGTGGTTGATCCGGCCTCTTATACCATGTGTCCTTTTTTGATTGGATACTGCTGAGCATGTCTCTTCTGCCTTGCACTCGGGATCCTAGACTTAACCCATGGTGTGCCGCCTTAGGACTGCAAGAACAGGTATTTCCCTTGTAATTACATTGACTTATAGGGCCACTTAAAATGGTGGTTTTGATGGTTTCCCTTCAGGAGCCACTCTGTTGGCTTTGCCCTTGTTTTAAGACTCTTAAATGAGGCTCCACTGGCTCTTTTTTGCATATTTCTATGCATTCTATGCACCAAGGATTTCACTGTATTGAGCACTTTAACCTGCAGCATTTTCTTTGGCTGGTCTCCCTGAGATCAGTAATCTGTTTCCCCCCTGGATAATAAAGGGTGGAGTTGGAATTCTTTCCTCTGTTGAATCTACAACCCTGAGACAGTTTAAATTCTGCCTTTGTTCTGAAATATCGCATTTCTGTATAAGCTACATCACTTTATTATTCAGGCTCCCAAGATGGCCAACTTGTACAAACTAGGAAAAGTTTCCCAGGACTGGATCTAGCTTTTTGCAGCACCCAGGAAGGAGCGGCATGGAGCAGAACTGCGTTCAAAGCAAACTGGCTGATGAGCAGATTGCCAAGATAATGAAGTGATTCGCTACGTTGCTGGGCTGGGTTCAAACTGTTTTTTTTCCATCTGTTTTTGAGGAAAAAGGGTGCATTTGTGTACATCTGTTTTTCCATTGACCAAACAGACCAAAATGCATCCATTTTTTTCAACATACACAAAAATGTGTACGTTAAAAAAAAAAGGATGGGTCCTTATCCTTTTTTTTTTATAATAGAAGTCAATAAAAAAGAATCAAAACCGATACACACAAATGCATCAATTTTTCCATCCGTTTTTTGAAAAAATGGGTGAAAAAACAATAGTGTAAACTCAGCCTTACTGTAAATTTGCTTATCTCTAATGGCCAGCCACCCTTACTATATACCATATTTTATAACCTGCTCTTGAGGATGATAACTGCAGTAAGACATTGCTTTGCTTGCTTCACATGGCAGCCTATATGGATGTGTACAGGGTCATAATATGGTGTTGTTCCAGTGATTAACCACTTTATGTATAGCTAATATGTTTATTGATCTGAGATACAGGATTTCTTATCACTGTAAAAATAAGAGGGTGTTACGCCAGCTGCCAGACTAAGTTATTATTCCTCAATGTAGTGAAAGGCTGGCTGGCTCTATGTAGCTGCTGCATTTGCAGAGCTAACAGATGAGCAATGTATATAAATTAGTAATGCCCTAACTGCGACTTTAATATATTTGTGTTGGCCTAGTTATCAAGAAAGCTTAGGGTTCCATAGATATATATTATTAGTGAGTAGTAAGAAAGGGCAGGTGTTAGCATTCATCAGTAATGTGAAAGAAAATCTTTTTTTACTCTCCACTGGCTTTTTGTGTCAGTTTATCTATCTACAAAAGAGCCTGTGCAGCCTGATTTAAGAGTCTCAAAACACAGGAGAAGCCAGGGTGGTGGTTCCTGTAGGGAAACCACCAAAACCATTATATTAAGTGGCCCTATAATTCAATGTAATGACAAGGGACAAACCAAGGCCAGGTATGCATCCACATACAGCTATTTCAGGGTGTTGCCCCTCATCAGTGTATCTATGTGGCTTATTGACTAACCCCTCTAATGCATTTACACAGAACAATTATCGTTTAAATTTTCGCAATAACGATCGCATTTGAGCGATAATCGTTCCGTGTATACACAGCAAACGATCAAGCGACAAGTGAGCAATCGTTCATTTTGATCTTTTAACGTGTTTTCAAATTGTTGTTCATCATTCGCTAAAAATTTACAGATTCACTCTATGTGAAATATGGGCTTAAGCGATCTTAAAAACGATCAAAATAATAAAATAATAAAAATAAAATAAATTTTTTCTTACAAATTTTCTAACGATTTTTCAAACTATTTATTTATCTAAACGCTGATCGTTATAAAAACCAAATCGTTGCTTCAAAATCGTTAAACGATCAATTGGGCGAATTATTGCTCCGTTTAAACGCAGCATAAGGATAGGATATTTACAGCCTACAGATAAAGCCTTGTGATGACTGTTCTGCTCCAGAGATGGCACAGCAAAAAAATTACAAGGGCAAACCCCTACTGTTATGTTGGCAAAACCACACAGAATAGCATGAATACTTTACATGAACATGCGCAGGATAATTATTATGTACATACAGTATCACAGCTCACCCCATAGGCACCACAAATATTCACTGGGCCAGGTGTGACAGTGCTTTTGCCCCCAGACAGTGGTGATGGAATACTGTGTGCATTGCAACTCACTGTCCAGCCTGGGGAATTCATGCAATGCAAATTATGATGCACTTTCCAGCTTAGGAAATGTAGTGAGTGGTGATGCACACAGAACAGTGCATGGATCTCTGCACATATCCACTTGTCTAGACTGTACCCATGGCGTGTTGTGATAAGATCATGCTGCACGGCTGTGGTCATGTTGGCAAAGCCTACAATTGTACAGTACACAGTAAACAATAAAAGGCAGAAATAATATAACATAACAATCCTTATTATGCCATTCAACTACACCTTTTTAAGAAGTGCACCTACTGTCCAAAAGAGGTGTTAAAGCTAAACATCGCCTTGAGATTTTTACATCAATAGACTAGCGCTGGTGCAGGGATGCCGCCACCCGGTTCTAGCGCACTGTGCTGGTCTATTCCTGGGCACCGGCCGAGCCTGAAGCACTGGAGGCAGGCCCGCCGGCCCCCAGTGTGACGAAACACTGCCCTTTGTGACACGGCTCCATTGATGCTAATGAAGACACGTTACAGAAGAGAGGGCAGGACGTCACACAGGGGGTGGGCGGGCCCACCTCCAGTGCTTCAGGCCGGGCCGGTGCCCAGGAATAAACCGGCACCAGTTCAAAAAAAGGACTGACACCGTCATCGCTGCACCAGCGCCAGTCTATTGATGTAAAGATCTTAAAGGGAATGTACCACCAGGCACATTGCTTAGTTTTTTTACATAAACAGACCGGTGGCGGTGCTCGGTAATAGACCGGCGGGAACCAGGTGGCTGTTAAAAAAAAAAAAAGGACCCCACCACCGGCACCCCCACGCAGGTGCCGGTCTGTTCATGTAAAAAAAAAAGCGATGTACCTGGTGGTACATTCACTTTAAAGAGCAGTGTGTAGTCTTTCTATATCACGCTCCTTATAGGTGCAATAACTGTTAAGAGGGTAATGCCTGTGGAAGTGTGGAGCTTTCAATGATTGTAGATTTCTCTTACTAATATTTTCATTCTGTAAACTCCCACAGTTGCAGGAACATAAAACAGCTACAGGTTAGCCGACTTTGTTGTGTAACTAAATGGACTAGTATTTCTTGCTCTTTACTCAGACTCAAACTTGTAGTAAGGGAAACCTCTGGCACTTCTATTTACTCTCATTGTTTTTATATAGTGAGTAATTAAGCTTTTAATACCTATTCTAATTAGAGAATTCAGTTCTTAAAATTCTTTAATATTTCTATTATGCTAGATGGCCATCCTGTAGCAGAGATTTATTAGTTCACTAGGTGATGTCTCTCAATGAATTTAGAAGTGTTGACTCCCAAGATTCTATTTAAGGAACAAACTAAATCCCCAAAGACCTGGGTTCAGGACAAAGCTACTGACCCACATCCACTCTAATCCCAGACCATGCATTATTAATGCACATCAGGATGGCATGTGGCATGAAGCTGGCAGAGCATATCTTACAGACGGGACAAACGTCACTACTGATTGCCAATCCTGAATATGGTCAAACACACTTAGTCCTGACAGTACCAGATTTAATCTGATCAGATTAACATATTGCTATCCTGTTATGATAATACCTATGAAAGTTTATGACCCTACTGAGTAGACAGGCCATTTGACGCTACATTGATCAATGTGTCTAAACTAGAATCTGCAGTTATAAATGCGTTGAAAGAAAACTAGGTATTTATTTTAGTATGAAAGGATCGTCAGGGTCTACAGTATTTAGCGTTCGTCCTAAACTATATGGTACACCTGTCTTCTAGAACATGATAGGACTGTATATAACCCTATATTAGGAAACAAATAGCAGTTACTGACCCAATCTATCTATAAAATACCACTACCATAAAGTAAGTCCAATCCCCTATTGTTCTGTATATACTTTGTCCACTAGAGGGAGTTTCACAATGAAGCAAACCCACTATAGTATGTTTGCATAATTTTTTTTTATTTCCCATTATTTGTTCAGCACAACCTATTTTTTCTTTCTCGTCGTACTTATTCATATGAACCCAGGTGACCTTATGGCACGTTTTCTTCAACCACTTCTAAACTAGGTCAGTTTTTCCCTGTCATGACCGGACAAATTTGTTAGATGTTTTTTTAGTATACACAGATTTGTAAATATAAAGTTTCTTCTTGTTTGTCCGACACTATGGCACAGCAGCCAGTGATTGCTATCACCACTCCCTCTGCTAGTAGCCCATGTCAACCCATACTGATGCCAATCCATGGAAGTGCTTGAACAAAAAAAGTCTACATTTATTTTAACCCCTTCACATCAGCAACTGTATATATACGTTCCCACTGCACATACCCCGTGCAGTAGGAATGTACATATACGTTCCTGACTGAGGGGCTGTAAATGTATGCGGGACCGCTGCAGTGAGAGCGGCCCCGCACACATCAGTGTCCCGGGAGCCCAGCATAATAACAGTCTGCTGCAATCCCGCAGCTACCTGTCATTCACTCCTTAAATGCCGATATCCATAGCTATCGCAGTGTTTAAGGTACTCAGTGACGGGACAAGCTCCTGTCAATGAGTGATTGGGACCCCACAGCTATGCTGCAGGGGTTCCGATCGCTTGTACCGACGGGCGGGAGTAAGTCACTTACCTCCGTCCTGTCGGATTGGCGTTCTGTGTATAGAGTCTGCTCTCAGGCAGGCTCTATGCATAGATTGCCAATAACACTGATCTATGCTATGCTATGAACATTGCATTAATTTGACCCGGACATCAATTGGCTCAGTCTTAATGAAGTTTTATTACAAAGTAATAGAACTATATTAAAGCAATGTATAAGCAAAAACAACAACCTTGGGAGCACCCCTTTAAATGTTCAACAATTACATTTTCCTTGGTGGCTGCTATTCTACGCCTGAATCCATTCAGTAAAACATTTCCATATAGATTGTACTGTATATTCTTCTCCTGTTCTAAGCTACTCCAATATGTCCACAATCCACATATACTGATAGGTCAATTAGGTTTCTGTGAGGTTAACACTAGTGTGTGCACGACATGGCAATAAGATGTGAGCTGTACTAAAGACAAGGACCGCTGCTAGTGGAGACCGCCTTTGTATAGTGCGGAGAAATGTTACTGTATAAATAACAAAATAAATCAATAAATAATCAAGAGCTTGCTATCCAGGGGTCACTTACCTGCCCTTTCTCCTCAGTGCTCAAACATAAACCAATCTCTCGCTCCATTCTCAATGTTTAGAAGGTGCAGTTGTTATTTACAGCCACTTTCTCTACCATTCCTTTATATTGAAATATATATATACAAGCCTTATTTATGAAAAAGAGCAATTCTTAACCTTTTAGGCCTCATGGACACAATTGTACCTTCAGGCTGCGTTCACACTACGTATATTTCAGTCAGTATTGTGGTCCTCATATTGCAACCAAAACCAGGAGTGGATTAAAAACACAGAAAGGATCTGTTCACACAATGTTGTAATTGAGTGGATGGCCGCCATATAATGGCAAATATTTGCTGTTATTTTAGAACAACGGCTGTTATATTGAAATAATGGCTGTTATTTACTGTTATATGGCGGCCATCCACTCAATTTCAACATTGTGTGAACAGATCCTTTCTGTGTTTTTAATCCACTCCTGGTTTTTGTTGCAATACTGACTGAAATATACTGACTGAAATATACGTAGTGTGAACGCAGCCTCAAAGTGCATCACTGGAACTCGGTGTGGTACTATTCTTTTTCCCTTATGGTATACAGTATGGCTTGGATACCTGCCTGACCAGATGGTTTTTGCTCATGTTCTGGAGATCAATGTTACCCATATTGATACTTCCTTACTGGGGTCATCTGGTGCTTCTGCTGCTAGCTGGGACATCTTCTGGTCACCTGTGGCTGTATTACTCCACAGGCCACCCTACAACATCTCATTGATCTATTTAGAGGTTTAGCTTGGCTCCACAAACCTGCTGGCTGATGCCAACTCCTTTGTTCTCAGAGAGATAACAGCTGTCTGGCTGCAGCTCACTCCTCCCCATAGAGAACACAGGAACGTTCAGCCATGCTAAATGTTTTTGTGTGTGAGGAGAAAAGGTGAGAGAGAACTGTGGGCCGAATGATCATGGCAGCCTTGAAGAGGATATACCATCAGGTGCATCCTCTTTAATATGACCCACGGATAGAACAGCGCCGTCACGGGAAAGCCGATGCCGCGGTCCGTTTTTTTTAACCGCGGCCCGATTCCCGTATAGGCGTTGTTCTATCCACGGGTACCGGGACGGGGCTGAAGCACAGGAGGTGGGCCAGGCTGCCCCCACTGGGAGGGAATTTCCTCCCCTCTATGATGCGGCTCCATTAGAATCAATGGAGCTGCGTCATAGAGGGGCGGGGAATTTGGCCTCGTGGCTTCCCCGTTGGCGGCGCCGTTCTATCCATGGGTCATATTAAAGAGGATGTTCCTGATGGTACATCCTCTTTAAGCCACATACCATAAAATGCTTTTAGATATCTTTAGCAGACCCTCCGAGGAGCAGCATCAGCACAGGAGCAGATTTAGATGGTTTTTCTACATTTGCAATCAGGATATGGCCCAAACAATGTCCAATTTCGTAATAAATAGCTGTGCAGTGTTGCCAGGATTATCAGCAACATTGTACGGCTAATGGAGAGGGGATGGTTTTGTGGTCACAAATGTGGCCCTTGGAATAAAGGTTTGTTTTTGTATTTTATGCTGGTTCCAGTTATTCTCCATTCTTTAGGTTAAAATCACAGAAAACCAGTTTAATGTATGGATTTACCTTTATGGTAAACTCTGCAATGAATAAGCTGAGAAATACTCGATATTCCAGCGCTTCAGTTTTTTTTAAATTGTGACAGGATTAACAGGGTTCTGACTACTAATAAAAGTGAAGAGATCATTTTTCTGAATTAGGGATGAGCCGAACATTGGTACACTATTAAAAATAAAGAATTTGTTCTTTATTGAGATTATTAAATTTTTTGCTACAGTAGCAAAATTCTGCTAGTTGATATTCATAATATAGTGTAGTGGAAGTGAATATTGTGACAAAGCTTTATTATTCCTCCATCAAAATAATTGACAGCTTGGTGCTCTTGGGGAAGTTACTACTTCATTATAAGAAATAAATTGGTCTATCACATTGAACTGTTCCTTCTCTATAGCATTTGACCATCTACATACTTTTCCCATCCTTTTAAAAGCACAAGAGGTCTGATGTATTCCATATATATTTTATAAAAAAAAAAATAAAAAAAATATGCAGAGGCATATTCTGTAGTGTTCTCGCTTTATTTGTTACATTTGTTAACTGTTAATTGTTAAAAGGGTATTCCACTCAAAAATAACTTCATATGTTGCTGCCCATGGTAAGACTACTAACTCATTCCATACTTGTTATTATCTATTTAGTCTCCTTCCCCCAGTTTTCAGCTGCTGCTTTCTGCTGAAAACACAAAAAAATGTGTGTGTGTGAACCTCTCTGTCTCCCCCTCCCTTCTGAAACAGCTGATATAAACAAGTCCCTGGCAGACCTTATCTACAACATTGTAGCTTCCTCCTAAAGTTGGGAAGGTTAATCACAGTGAGTTCAATAGCAGCTTGTCCTCAGTTTAACCCTCCCAGTATTACAAAGAAGCTACAGTGCTGCAAATAAAGCCTGCCAGGGACTTGTTTACATCATCTGTCTCAGAAGGAAGGAGGGAGGGACAGAGAGAGAAAGGCTCATACAGATTGTCTTAAACAGAAAGCAGCTGCTCAGAAATGGGGGAAGGACACTGACTAGATAACTATGGAATGGATTGTTAGTCTCACCATGGGCAGCAACATATCAAAAGTTATGTTTGAGTGAGATACCCCTTTAATGGGTCAAATGTAGTTTGGCCAATTTTCATTTGTATGTGTTTACTGTGTGGAACTTAACAACATGGACAACTGGCGGGTATATCTGATGTCTAGAGTACCTAGATGTTGAGTAGATTTCTTCCAGAAAGAGAACTAATCTTGTCCTTAATTTGGGTGAGGTTTTCTTGCTTAGTTACATTGAAATGAATAGTTAAATTGTAATACCACACACAACCTGAAGACAGGGGTGCTGCTGTTTTTGAAAGAAGTTAGTTACATTTTTACTAATCTGTTTTAACCCCTTTAAAGGAGTTATAGGTTGAGCAAAAAGGACCCCCTTGTTTTGTACCCCAGCTATCCACTTCTTCCCTTAGGCTGTCTTAGAAGTATAACTCCCAAGATTAGAGGGGGTAAGTGCATGTTGTAAGCACCGCAACATCAGTAACATTGGACAGCTACAGAACATTGATGTTCACGACGTGCATCCCCCCTCAGAAGGTAAAATTTCAAAGCTGGCCAGAAAAAGCAAGTGGCATGCCAGCAAGCAGAAGTGGTAGGACATTTTCTGCTCCCTTAATAAACACTAACTATTTGCAATACCTGATTTGAGATTATCTTTTGCAAAAGCTTACTTTTACACCATATTAACTTATTTAGCACCAACATACTCCACTGCACTGTGCAGAGACTGCCATCACTTCCCGCTCACAATCTAGATTCCAAATTAACTTATCAGTATGTTCTTTGGATTGTGGAAAGAAACCTAAGTATTGAGAGGAATGCCCTGCGAAAAGGTGAAATATTTTGTTAGACCACCAACTTATACCAGGTTCTACTGGTATGTGCATATGCAGTATTCAAACACCACATTACTGCTCGTGGGTGGTATAGTCAATACATTGAGCATAATGTAGTTCAGCTTCATAGCCTTGTAATGGCGCTGAAGGTGCTTGTTCTTCTTATTGACCCAAATCAGACTAATTTATGAAATGTATGGGAAACATCATTCCTCTGGGTATAAAGTTTAGTTGAAAGCTGCACCCATCTCTGTGAGATTAACTGCCCCCCATTAAGCCTTGACAGCAGAGCATGATCTTTGGCCCTTATCCTTTATCTCCTTGTTCCTCCTGCTTTTCCCAAATTGAATTTCATTTAATCAGACTGGACCAGTTGCGGAAACAATTGGCTGGTGTGCTGGTTTCCTAGCCCCACGAGGCTTCCTACCCTTTTATTAGTGATGGGTTATTAATTTCAGTGCCAGTGGCAGGTGCTGGCTTCTACTTAATTAGCCGCATCCATACATCTGAAAGCAAACAGCATGACGATATGTGTATCACAGAGACCCTGCTCTATCCTTTGTTAGCAGTCATTTATATTCTGCTCCCCCACCGAGAAAGGCAGTCCAAGAAACCATGCTACCAAATGGCTTGGTGTCCAAGAATGGGAGATTACAAATAAAAAAAAATATTTACTTAAGTATCAAACAGGCATTTGGTGCATTTCTTTGAAGGTATCATAAAGTTTGGACAATATACAATATAGGCCACTATTCATTAACCCCTTCAAGACAGAGCCCATTGATGCACAAAAGTCTGGGTCAAAATAATACAATGTTCCTCCCCCCCTTCTAAGAGCCATAGCGTTTTATTGATTTTTTTCTGATATATAATTTATTAAAATCAGCAATCCTGGTGTTTTTCTTTTTTTTTCGTTCACAGTGCGGGGACAATAATGTTATATTTTAATAGATCGGACAATTCCGCATGCTACGATATGTAACATGTTTATTTATTTTTTAATATTTTTATTTTTATAATGGGCAAGGGGGAATTTTTGACTTTTATTGGGAGGGGGTTTAAAAGGGTTTTTTAATACTTTTATGGTGCGTTCACACCTACAGGATCTGCAGCTGATTTTCTGCAGCAGATTTTATTTAAATAACTGAACTCAGCATCAAATCTGCTGCAGATTCTGTAGGTGTGAACGCACCCTTAAAAACTTATTACCCGTTTTATCACTGTAAAACATGCAATCAATAGATTGCATGTACTGATCTATGCTATGCCATAGCATAGCATAGCATAGATCAGTGTTATCGACGATGAGAGCAGACTCTATACATGGATCGCTGATCCGACAGGACGGAGGTAAGTGATTTACCCCCGCCTGTCGGCACAAGCGATCGGGACCTCCCCAAATGTATGAAGGATCTCTCCTCTAGAATATATACATAGACATTTCCCATGGTGCCTGTGTAGCAGAGGGTCAGTGCTCTTTACTACAGTCCCATGTTCTACAAGCCGTAATAAAAATAGTTCTGCCTGTGGCTACTTTGCGTCCTTTAAGGCATGGATGCCATAACATTGCTGCTCTCACCAGTTGTCTGTCCTTCATACTACTTTTGGCAGGTATTAACCACTGGCTGACAGAAACACTAGATCTGCCATTTTGGAGATACTTTCTCCCAGTCATCTAGTGATTAAAATTTAGCTGTTCCCAAAGTTGTTTGGATCCTGGCACTTGCTCATTCATCACACGTCCAACTAACTGTTCACCTGCAGCCCAATACACACACTCCTTGACAGAAACCATTGGAACAAGATATTACTTCACCTAATGTGGTTTTAAAGGGGCACTCTAGCCATTTGATATGATGCTGGGGCTGCACGGAATATAATAGACATCCTATTCTTACCTAACCATGTTCCCAAGGTCCTCCTGTGGTGTCTTCGGCTTCAGGTTCTACATTGAATACTTCAGAGACGGACTCGTCTAGACAATGACGCCCGCTAGACCATTTATTGGATCAAGGGACACCACAGGAAGCCCCTCTGGGAGTGTGGTTAGGCAGGTATAAGAGGTCTTATTTTCCATGCAGCCCCGGCACTATATCAAAAAAAGTAAACACCCAAAGTACACCTTTAATATTATGGCTGACCAGTTTGTTTACTCGATATTAACTGATTTGGGCCTAATATTGCAGTTATCCATCTTTACTCTTGACTATACAAACTCTGACATTGTGTGGAAGCAATGATCTCTATGCTTTCATGAATGTAATTCTTTTACTTGTCCGAGCTGATGCAGTGATTTTCCATCTCCTTTGTCACAGTATAGCGCAGCTCCCCCTTACCACCCAAAAAATATAATTTCTCTTGACTTGACAGCTAAAGATTCACTTAGGCTGATACTAGTAATTTCTGCACAGACCTAACAGAAAGTCCATGGATATAAAATACCAATTAAATAACAATTTGAGAACAGAAAATAATATCCCTGTTCCACAGTCAATAATCTTTAATGTTACATTTAGTAACTCGGGAGTCAGATCCCCGGGGTGCACTAATCTACCTCATCAGTGACAGCTCGGATACTAATTTGGCAGCTTGTCATATGTCACAGCTAATTAAGTCTTCTTCCAATTTCCCTCATCTTAAGTGCAGCACCTCCTCTTCTCATTCCCATCTGTTTTCTTTTCTCTGAGACATAAGGAAATGCTCTAAAAAGAATATACAAGGCCTGGGGAAAATTATGGAATTGCCACAGCTAGAGAATATCCCCTAACAATTTTTTATTTTTTTCTAATTTTCTAGTCGCCCAATTCTAATTTACTACTGCATTTTTGACACAAAAGTACTTTCTTTTGTGTTGAAAACAGGCTCATGTCTTGCTTCCAATGCTGTTAACTTTTGCACTTATATTCACCTTAAAGTTTACTTACAATTCTTTGATGCACTTTATATGCCTGTTGATTTTTTTGTTAGCTTTGTACTGCTATTATATTATACTCTACAGCAGTGCTTCTCAAACTATTTCTGCTGGAGCCTCACCTCACCCAACAGACTAAGGCAATGCCTGGGCCTCACCAGACTGACCAAGAGGATGCCTGGGACTCACCATCTGTGGTGAAAATCCATTTAAAAGCTAAAAATAATGCTAGGGCTACCTTTCACCCGTCTCCCAAGCTCTATATACTAATAAAGTAAGTATAAAATAAATCAATATTGTTGCTAAAATGGAGATTTTTGCAAACAGCAAAAGGTCAGTGCAGATCATAGTTACTTGTGTAAACTGGTTCCCCAGCTGGGCCTCACCAACAACTAGGGGGCGCCTCACTGGTGAGGCCCGCCTCACAGTTTGAGAAGCACTGCTCTACAGGGTAGATGCTATACCTGCATAGGAATGCTTTTCCGGGTTAGGGCGGTATTACACGGAACGATTGTTTGAAAAATCGTTAAATCGTTCGAATTTGAACGATAATTGTTTAGTGTAATAGCAGACAACGATCAAACAAGAAATCGTTGGTCATGTAATAGCATTTGGACCTATTTTTATAGTTGACAGTTTACAAATCGTTCGCATGTAATAAGACGTCGTTCGGTCATTTTCAGTAGCACCAAACGCAGTGGCGACTACAGGTTGAACGCAATAACAATCATAAGTAATAATCATCTTTTTGTGAAATTGGGTGAGGGATTTCCGGTCGTTTGCCATAGCGGTTGTTCGAGTTCGTCTATCGTTAAACGTTGATCGTCGAAAAATCGTTTGGTGTAATAGTACCCTTATACCGTACCTGATATTCCCATGGTTCTATTTTTAAGTGTTTAGTAAGCTTTGGTACTATATGAGTTTAATTGTACTTTTATTACAATATATTTTTTGGTGTGCCAGTTTGCCTACCTAGCATATTTTCTCTTTGGTTGAAAGTACTTTCTGTCACATAAATTAAAAGAGTGTACAATGTTGTTCCTCCTCTTGTTTTTATGGGAGAATTCACTATTTATAAAATAGGCTAAATTAAACTAGTATCAACTTTATCAACAGATTATGTTTGAAAGATGGAGCCTTTAAGAAAGGCTCTAAAGTTGTTGTGTTTTTTTTTTATACTTCCCATAAAGCTATGCTCAGGTTTTTTTGGCATTATGCACTAATAAATAAAATGCACACCCCTTGTTTTTAATGGGAATACGATACGTGGGAGCACAATATGAATCACATATTTCGTACGCACCAGAATAAGTCCCGTGTCATTTATTCTTCTAATATTCCACGGGAATGTAATTTAGAGGCTCAGGATGCCAATTAGCCACAATTAAAAATATGGGTCAAATTGTCAAAATATGCAAATATCCAAAGCGACTCATGTGAACACAGCCCAAATATGCAAATATTTGGGCTGCCCTGCTGCGAGTTTGTCCGCAGCCCACCCCGTTAACCTCCCGCCAGCTGGACACTATACATTACCGGGTCCCCGCTCCTGCTTGCTTCGGCGGTTTCCGGCACGTCCCTCCGCAGCGCACTGATTGGCCAAGCGGGACTTGCAGACACTGGGAGCCCCGAAGCAAGCAGGAGCGGGGACCCGGTAATGTATAGTGTCCAGCCGGCAGGGGGTTAACGGGGCGGGCTGCGGACAAACTCGCAGCAGAGATGTACATCCCTGCTGCGAGTTTGTCTGGCATTGAAAGTATAGGGCCGGGATCTGTGTTTGTACCCTAAGACTGTTTAGAACTTGGCTTCATTTTACATTAAAAGAAAAATAAAATCAGTGGTTAAACGTCTAGGGGTTCGCCTGGTCTACTATTAGATTCACTTTAAGATACTGAAATTTAGACCTGTCTAATGACATTTGAAAAGAGAATTTTGCCCTATCACTGCATTTGTAATATGGCACACGCTTAAATACTAAAGCAGTTAGCAAGCTTTACTTTTAAATAAAATTTAAGTTAAGGAAAATCAGCTAAACTTCCATGCATAAAGCGCTGCGGAATCTGTTGGTGCTATACAAATAAATATTATAAAAGAAGGCAACACAAAGTTACAATTTATCATGTACAAATTACTATTGTTGTTCTGCCTGAGAGACAACAGAACACTCTTCTTCATACATGCTAAACCTAATTGTAAAATAATCCGCTATACATATGGACAGACCTGGCAAAAAAGCAGGTGGAAATAATCTATACAGGGATTAGGACAGCATTCTTCATAAATGGCAGCAGTCTGCTCTCTAGAGGAAAACACATTAGGAAACCCACCAACTATTACTTAGGCTGGGTTCACACTACGTTTTTTGCAATCCATTTAAAAAAAAAAAAAGAAAAACTGATGAAAAAAATTGATGCAACTGTGTGCGCATCCATTTTCCATTAACTTCCATTATTAAAAAAAAAACAAAAAAAAAAAAACAAAAAAAAACACACGGATCAAAACGGATCGGGTTTTTTTTACGGACACAAAAATGTGGTCAACCTCATTTTTGTGTGTTAAAAAAATCAGTTTTGATCTTTTTTTTAATGGAAGTCAATGGAAAAACAGATGCACACAGTTGCATACTTTTTTTTCATTTTTTTTTTTTTAGCAAAAAATTGATTGAAAAAACGTAGTGTGAACCCAGCCTAATTCAGAAGAGACTGTTTTCCACTATAAGAGCTGACAGGAGAAACAATAACAAAAAAGCTTGGCAAATGGGGTTTAATGAGGATAAATGCAGAGTTATGAAACTGGCTATTTAGGCCTCATTCACACGTGCTATTTTTACACCGTGGTGCGTATAAGTTCATCCGTATTTGCATCCATCACGGATTCCATCCAAAATGTGAATACTAGTTTGCATAGATTTCATCTGTAATTTTTAGGGACGTCACGGATGTGACATCCTTGACGTCCGTAAAAAGACACAGATTCCATAGACTTCAATTGGTATTCTGTACTGCAATCACAATCCGCACTAGGACTGGAGATGATCAAACAGCGCCAAAGTTCAGGTTCGTAGGACGTCCTTTTTTTTAAGGAACAGAATACGGATCAAAATTAAAACAGAGTGTGTGATTAACCCAATATACATCAATGTGCTCTAAGTTGAACAGTGATTACGGATCCGCAATTACAGACAACTTTACTGAAAGTGTGAATAAGGCCTTCCACTGGAAGAGTCACTGGCGGAGAAAGACATGAGTTTACTTGTGGAAAATAGACTACAAAATGGCACGCAATGTCAATCAGCTAGCAGGGCCAGCAGGATATTATAATTGTCCATACAGGCATGGTCTCTTGGGACAGGGATATCTTACCGCTTTATAAAGCTTTCTAAATTACCCGCTGCACTGTAAATTAACGTTGCTGCGGTCTATGTCGAGGCTGCATCAACGTTCATTCACGTTCCCTGGATGACACTGGCACAGAAACTGCGCCTGCGTCATCCGCAGCAGGTCCCTGCAACAAGGACCCCTAGCAACTATCAGCACCAAAGCTGCTCTCCGATGCTGACAGCTAACTCTATAGATACTGCGGTCCTATCTCTGGAGGCGACAAGCCTTCTTTACCATGAGAACAGTAAATCTATGGAACAGTCTACCACAGGATCTGGTCACAGCAAAAACATGAGTGCTTCACAACAGACTTGGAAAAATTCTGTATTCTTTATATATGCCTTAATGTTTATTAATGTTTTTAATATGCCTTAATAGTTTATTAATGTTAAACTTGTTTATCATCCCCTCCCTTGGTTGAACTTGATGGATGTGTATTTTTTGCAACAGTACTATGTATATGTAACTAGAAGTACTAAGATAAGGAGACAAATGCTTGTACACAACTTTATTTGTCAAGTTCAACCATAATTAAAAAATAACAGCAGTAATAAATTACACTTCCTTCTGTACAACCTTATATATTGTATATAAAAAGGCAACAAAATATACAAGTGTTGGTTTCTGTATAAACAGGCTAGCACAATAGAGAATGGACACAAATGTATCCTATGGTCACTGTGATGTGCAAATAAAACTTTAGACACGTTTCACTGCATGAAAATAGGGAGGATGCCAAGCATTTCCAATAAGATGAGTTGGTGGGGCATCTGGGGCTCATAAAACTTTTTTTGGATAATTCAGGTAATCTGGACTTCACCCATTACTTCTGGAGTTATTCTAGTTGTTGCATCTGGAGAAAGCTATAGGCCATGATGGATAATTTAGGCTACAGGGAGTAGAATGAAGGGCGGCCAGGAAAATATCCTTCTGCAAGAATATAAAGAATGGACAATAAAGTAAGGCTGGATTTATATGCTGCAATTCTGCAAACAGCAAACCTGCCAGTGTGAGATTAAGGAAACTCGTAGGTCTGCAGAGCTGCTAATCAATTTACTCTGCTTCCCAAAAGTGAGTTTCCAGGGCGCTCCATGTACTATAGGTCTCTAATACCACAGCAAATAAATATTGATGCAGGTTACCGGACTGCACAGAAGTCACTGATGTCCATCTCCAACATTAGACACTGACTTGTTGCTCTGCCTCCTCCCTTCATATAATACAGTTTATAATAGAGTTCTATTTTCCTATCTATCATGCCTGCTTAATGGTAAACATGCATAAGGGCCAGCAAAAAGCCATCAGAGAACTCTGTGTTACTAGCATTACATGGGCCCTTACTTACCCTTCCCTCCCTGACCTGGTCTCATTTTAGAGCTATACCTTCATCCCTGCCTAAAGCAAGCAAGCAGACAGTAGAACAGGTACAATGGGGTTAAATCACTACCATGCGATGAACACAATGTACTGTATGACATGTGCCACAGTCTTAGCCTGTCTGTTTCAGGTTGGGATTAAGTTATAGCCCTGATAAGAGACCATTATGTGTTTTATGGTCTGTGCAGGTCAGGTTGCAGTTCTAGCTGAAAACAAACTCTTCTTCGTTTTTATCTGTAGCCTGGTCTGGGTTTCTGTTGATGTAAATATGAACAACCGTACAGACTTCAAATGACATTTTCCAAAAATATCAACATTCAGTCGGTGCCTATCACACTCATTTGTGTCAACAAAAGGCACAAATAGCAGAATAGGGGGACAGATAGGGGCGCACAGCATTTATTGAGCCAAAGCCAGACATAAGAAAAAAAAAAAAAATTAGGATTTCCTGTTCCATCTGAACCCCCACCCCTCCTCTAACGGAATGGTATGGCCAGCCTGCCATTATTCAGTGCCAATTGTAATATGGTAAACTTCATCTATGCACATTAGAACAATTCCTTTACTGTATATTTTGTATGAGGTATGATAGACATTTTTTTTAATAAGCTTCATGGGATATTTTGCTCGGCCATAAGGAAAATAAATAACTGTGGTCTGACTGTGCTGCAATAGCCCTAAGCTTCCCCTAGTCTCTAAAATACATTGCAGTTTACATCTTTTATAAGTAAATACAATAAACACAAACAGTACGATGACACAAAGTAGACAATTTCTCCTTCCAAAGTAAAAATTCAATGTGTCCCAGACGGGACACGCATTTTAGAAATGACCTTTAACTGCGCAATATACAAATTTCCTACCTTTTATGTTAACCTTGAAAGGTGGTGGTCATATGTTTTAGGCTGCTTCTTGGCTCCGTTTTCCCCCCACAGTATTTGTAAGCTAAAGCAAAGAGTAGAGTCAACAGGAAAAAAATTAAAAATTCTCTTTCTTCCACGTTGTGGACCCACTTCTAGTTTTGACTTACAAATACAGAGCCACATACTGCCAAGTGAAACCAGCTTTAGGCTATGTTCACACAAAGTGAGACACCAGCCGTTCTGTGACCTGGTCGGGTTAGGAACGAACGGTGTCAGATAAGATCATCCCGGCCGGTACTGCAGTACCGGCCGGATAATCTTCGCTGCAGTTGAATTCGGATGCGGCCGTGATTAGTAAGGTACTTACGTCGTGGGAGCATATCCTTAATGTGCATGAAATGTGTCCTCCGGTAAAGAAATTACCAAAATCTTTCAAGATGTCAATTGTTTGTATACTGTGCTGGAAAAGGCCCAGAACTCTAAAATTTACTGACACTGGCATTTATCATTAGGCAAGTGTTCCCATGTCCCTACTGGTCATAAATCATTAACTGAGCAGGTGCCCTGCCATGATGTGTCCTCCTTACATAATAGAGGCACCACATTGTTACTTTAACATATAGAAGTTTTCTGCATAAAAAAACTGCATTGCATTACAAAAATTGTATCTCAATTTAAAGTTTAGTCTTCAAAAGATTAGCTACAAGCTGTCTAGACACAGTGCTGGTTAATGTCTACTAAACATATAGAGCAGTTAGTTTACAGACTGCAGTGTTTTTTAGGGGATACACAGGGGTGATACAATGAGGTTCAATCTGTTTCCAGATCAATTTTTCACATCGCTCTGGTTTACGAGAACAGGCTTCATAGTGAATAACAAACATGAAGTAATCTATTGTGTAGGTGCACTGCTTAAGTATACATTCAGTGTCAGTCATGGGATACCTCTAGTGTCTATTTGCCACAGTTGGTCCTTTAGAGGCGCTACTACTAATGGTGTTGATATCTGTTGGGAGTTAAAAAAAAATGCTACCAAGATCTGTGTAATACCTACTTAAGTCTAGAGCTGAAACCGGCAACCAGAAAAATGGGAATGGTAGTGTCTCTGCACTGGTGGTACAACCAGAAGTCTGAAAGCAAGCTTGGTGTTGGGGCACTTCCAAACATGTAGCACATTTAATGCATCAGTACACAAAATTAGTTGCCATGCTATGATTTTTTTTGCGACCTTATATAACAGGGATGGGGAATCTTCGGCCCGCCAGTTGTTGCAAAACTACAATTCCCGTTGGTTGTCCAGGCATGATAGGAAATGAAGTTTTGCAACAGCTGGAGGGCTGAAGGTTCCCCATCCCTGGTATATAAAGAGGGTACTGGTGTAATAAAGAAGACCATATGGTATATAGGTATCTTACTGCATTTGTGCACATGTGAAAGATGACGATGAAAAGGAGCGATTCTTGGTATTGGAGGATAGGGGATGAAGTCCAATTCAATAAATCATATTCCCAAAGATAAAGAAATTATGCTGATATCACTACTCAAAAAAAAAAGTCTGTCCATTCCTAAAACACCAATGGCAGATGTCCAAAATGTCATCTTTAACAAAAATCTAGATTTCTTTTTGTGCATAAAGGAATGCTTTACCATTTAGAAATATAAATCTCCCTATATTTTTAATATATAACAAATGATTAAGCCCTCCTTGATCCCTTTGCTAAAACTCCAGTTTCCTTTCCACTTTCTAAGAATAAAAGGACTGTGTACCAAGCAATTGCATACAAGATTAGTTTACATGCATTGACAAGTCTATGAAGAATATCTGTATAAACATCACATTGTGATTTCCGAGCATGACAATTATAGAGATTGGCGACACTACTTATCGCTTCCTTTAGAAGCAGTCTGTCGCAGATCTCTTTTGCATAAAGTTCCTTCAACCTGTGTGTAGTGCTCCTTTGTCTCCTAGCAGCCGCAGCGTATATTATACAGTCCCTGCAGATCATAATACACTTCTTTGGTGCTACAGTCAGGTTTGAAAATGATAAAGGGAGTTTCCTGCTAATCAATAGTGCAAAGAAATCTTCCCTTTAAGAAGAGGATCTGTAACAGCTAAGGTATGTTTAAGGAATAACATATCTTGCTCTCTACTGTGTGGAAAACGGTACTCTGGGACTCTCTCTTTCATTGTACTAACACCTAGACAATAACTATACCACTGACTGTACCTATGGTATGAGCAGCCACAGGTCAGACATCGTTCATCACACACAGAAAGACTGGGCAGAAGGAGCTGCAGAACCCAAACTAAGTGGCAGTTTTTGATAAATTACAAAAAGTCAGGAGACTGGAAAGCCACTTAAAAAAAAAAAAAAAACGGTCAAAAGTTTTGATCAGTTATGGTGCGTTTACACAGAAAGATTATCTGACAGATTATCTGCCGAAGATTTGAATTCAAAGCCAGGAGTGGATTTGAAAAGAGGAGAAATCTCAGGCTTTCCTTTATGACCTGATCTCTGTTTATAGTCTGTTCCTGGTTTTGCTTTCAAATCTTTGGCAGATGATCTTTCTGTGTAAACTCACCTTTAAGGTCTGGGTATTCAGACCTCCACTGATCACTCAATAAATCAAGAATTGTGAAATAAAAACCTTTAAGTACTTCTTGAACCAAAGGTTGCAATGTAACACCTAGATGTGACTTGGGCAGTCTTAGGGTACTATTACACCAACAGAACTGACAAAAGATTATCTGCCAAAGATTTGAAGCCAAACCCAGGAACAGACTATAAACAGAGAACAGGTCATAAAGGAAAGACTGGATTTCTCCTCTTTTCTCCTGGGTTTGGCTTCAAATCTTTAGCAGATAATCTTTCGTCAGATCTGTTGGTGTAATAGTACCCTTAGGCCCCTATTCCACCAACAGATCTGACAACAGATTATCTGCCAAAGATTTGAAGCCAAACCCAGGAACAGACTATAATCAGAGAACAGGTCATAAAGGAAAGACTGGATTTCTCCTCTTTTCGAATCCACTCCTGGGTTTGGCTTCAAATCTTTGGCAGATAATCTGTCGTCAGATCTGTTGGTGGAATAGGGCCTTTAGTGTTCATCCTTATCTACCCCATTTTCTCAAGATTAAGAAATGGCAGCATGAGTTAAAGCACTGTGGTGTGGTAATCAATTGCATTAGACGTTAGAAGACTAAGCTAGTGAAGGAATCAATGTGTGTGAGGTCTGAAACACCTTGTGCTAGTGAAGCCTAAATCTAAACCGCCTGATAAAATAACCACAAAAAGAAGTTAGCAAACAAGTTGCAATTATATGGTTAAATACTAAACAAAATAAATAGAGGGAAAAAAAATTAAATTTGCAAAATGTATGCAAGGCGCTTCCAGTCTGTTTTGGCTTGGTTAAGCCATGTCCAAAGCGTCAATTGACCTCTCAATTCCCTACCAGGATTTCTAGTAAAAGCACAAGAGTCTTCTCACTAAATAATTTAGCTGTTTGAGCATTCACTGTAATTGTTACTCCAGTCATTCACCGGTGTCCCCCTGAAGTCCAAACTCCCCTTCTTGGTTGGCCCAGACCTTTCTAGATAGTCTGGTAGTGAATCAAACTCTTCTTGTTTGGTTTGTTGGGGCATTGCTTGTGTGATACCCACTGGTTTAACCCTTGTTTGTTTGTGAGGGGTGCCATAATCATAACTATAATCTACATTTACTCTTCTTTGTTCTTCCAGTGGTGGGACACGAGCAAGTTTTTTTGTAGTGTTTTTTCTGGAGTACTGAAAAGAGATGGAGCCCTCCTGAGACTGTCTAGTATTACACTGTAAGAGGTCTGTAGTGTTTGCCATCTGCCTAGTGTTCACTGGCAGCTGGCTACTTGAACTAGAACCCTGAGGCTCTCTGCTATAGCCCTGTTTCATAGGCAGAACTGGTGCATAGGTTTCAAATTGCCCATTTGTTGTAGCAATCTGCTCCAATAGATTCAACTTATTGAAAGCTGATCCTTCTCTAGGCACACCAGAAACTTCACATCGCCAAGAACTCTTCCCATCCTCCCAGGGAACAAGATCATCATAGGATTTTAAGCCACTCTTGGGCATATGCAAAGCCCCAAGCTCTAGATCTAAACTCTCTGTGTCAAGAGACTTGCTTCTTCTGTTAAGTGAAAGTGGAACTGGACTTGAAGGAGTTAGCTTGTACTGATCCAAGTGACGAGGGAGACTTGTCACCCCCCAGTTATAGCTTTGGAAAGAATGATGAGACTCCATTTGCAATAGCTGTTCATCACACTCAGCCAGAGACTCTTGTACACAGCTGTGATCAAAACCTTCAAATTGTGAAACATCTTCATCTGGACTCAGGTCTAGCTGCTGTTCACACTCTCCTTCATTTTCTACATCTACAATATCAAAGGTCACCATAGTAGGAAGAGCACTAAGGTCGTGATGGAATGAGGAGCTTGACCCACCACTACCAAGTCTTTCAGAGATACTGGAAAATAACATGCCATTCTTTGCAAACTCAACCAGGGTCTGAGAAAAGTTCACAGCCTGCTCACATTCATTTTCCTGACTATACCCAGAAATAGAGGAAAAGTCCGAATCAAATACATTCTGAATGTGGTCCATGGGGGTAACATTCTGGTTTGAAAGCTTGGTAACGTTTGTCATTCTTGTGACATCCTGGTCTCGAGTTACAAGGCTATTGACATTCAACTCAAAACCAGAATCTTCTACAAAGCCATTTTCCTTCAGGTCCTGTACGTAACCTTCCTGTTTTATAGTGTCTGTTACGGAGCTTTCCGTGAAGTCTTTCCAACCAAGTTTCTCAGTCTGAGCATGTTGTATTCCTTTATCAGTTTCATCTTTGTTCACATTTGGTAATAAATATTGTTCCCTAATAAGGCAGCTCTTGTTCTTGCCAGGTAAGCTAGCAGTTCTAATTTCACATTCAATGTTCTGCTTTTCTTTGGAAATAATCTCTTTACCTAGATGATCCATTCCTTTCATTGCCGCCTCTCGTTGCCTTTCCCAGAAGAGTAACTGTTTCTGAATCACAGCCAAACGTTCCTCTTCAGTCTCAGTTGCTCCTTCTTTGCTTTCAGCTTTCTGGATTACCTCTCCATCTATAGGAAGGCTAAAGTCAAAAAACTGATTAAATATTTCAGAGCACATTGTTTTGCCGTCATACAGAGACTCTCCCCCGGGTGCAGGGCTCATCAGGCTGTCCTCCGGCTCATAAAACTCATAAAGTGCATCCCCGCTGTAACTGTCTCTGGGAAGACGTTCTTTTTGGGAAAAGCCTTCGCCACCATCTTCATCAGGGCCAGGAGTAGTAGAGTCATAGTATCCTTCATCACTATTTGGGGCAGACTCTTGCTGATCACTTTGAGGCGTTAACAACTCTGTGTTACTAAGAACACTCCTGTCAACAAAAGCATCTTCAGCAGCCATGGCATAAGCATTGGGTTCCAATTCAGTAAAGCTTTTGGACATACTGTCATGCTCTTTCTCATCTTCCATTCCATAACTGGCATCTTCTTCATGGTCATTTCCTAACAGCTGCTGAAGGTACTCTTCCTCCATTTCATCTGGTGTTGCCATCTCTTCACCACCGCCCTGATAAGTAACAAGACAAGAGCTTCTCTTTGTTGCTTCTCTACTTCTCTCTACAGAAACCGAATTATCACTGATGTTGTCAATGTCTTGTTCAGCAATGATGTCTCCACAACCTGTGAGGGAGTCAAAACTCTTTAGGGATGACACATCCTCAAACATCAGGCTTAGCTGATCACCAGTGGAAGGAAGGGGGTCTTTGTCAATAGAATCAGATTTTCCATCGTCTGTAAATGCATCTTTAGGATCAGAACAATCAATAAAATCATCATGTTTAGAGTCTGTGGAGCGATTTTGGTCTACAGAGGGAACCTCATTCGGTTCTACAAGCAATTCATCAGTTTTGTGTGGTGCAATGTCCGGCATGCTAACTGAACAAACTGGTAACACTTCCTTCTCACACTCAACAGGTACATTCAATGAAGACTCTGTGGAGATATCCGAGTGTAGGCTGCTGATCTTTGGTTGCTCACTAATGTCTTGCAGACCACCATCTTCCGAGGAATATCTATTTAGCTGCTCCAATATGACACTCTGTGTAATATGGTCATACCGCTCACACTTGTCTTGGTCAGGGGTTTTATTTTTCTTGTGACGCCGGATGCTACTAAACAATCCCTTCAGTCCTTTCTTTGGTCTGGGAAAAGAGAACGACTTATCGCCATTTAGCTTCTTCTCAAAGCATTCTGTACTTCCCATTGGGGATATATCATGGAAATTAAAGTCAAGCTTAACTGGTGAAGTAATGCCAGAGTCTGCACTATGCGAGCTAGGAAGAGTACTGGGAAGATCTCCTCCATGACATCGGCCGATAGTATTTTCTGAGTAACCTTTTTCATCCTCAGCATGTACATCACTGATGCAATCGTGCGTCTTGCTTTTACTAACTGATTTCCTTGAGTTACCTTTTCCTAAACCTTTGTTCTTTCCTCCAAAGAAGCTGGGTAGAGTGCAAATACTCTTCCTGCTGCCAAAAAATTTGAAAGGATTTTTTCTCTGCTTTGCTGTAATCTGCTGGTCCACACATGATCCAGTCTGTATTGGAAGAATATCTACTTTGGCTGTGTCTCCATCATGAGGACCCTCGACCAGTCTTTCACAGTTTGAAGAGGAAGGCTTCATGGCAGAAGTCTGCTCTTGGCAACTATGGCCAGCTTCCATGACAACTGTTATGTATCAGACAGCGTGCTGATGTGAAGAGTGGCACTGTAGAGACCCGCAGACGAGCTAGGACGGGCCAGGAAACATTTCCTGTATTTCTGTAAGGGACAAGGAGAAGAAAAGAAAAAACGCCATCAGTTGGATGCATAATAACATAGCTGTACCAAACAAATACATATATAGCCTTAAATGCAATCTGCAATAATAGGACTATTTAAATTAACTTTTTTTCATTTATTAAAAAAAAAAGAGTGAAGTGCCACTTATAACAGATCCTTTAAATATCATTAAGGCCTATTTCATATGCGCATATTGGTAAGAATCTATAATACAGATGCACAATACTTGCATATTGCAGTTTAAACTGCATTAGAAAGATGGACTGTCTCCTAGGCAGGAAATCAACTACATGGGACTGCCACTTTGAATAATCTATCCCAATGCTTTTAGACATGGACACATGGCAGCAAAGCTCCAGCAGACTACACCATACAATCTATGGATCAATGCGTAAAACATTAAAGACAAAGTAATCACTAGAGCATTGTTCTATACAAGCTAAAATGGCTTGAAAAGCTTTGTTTTATAAGTATTCTCGCCATTCTTCAGGACTGGGCTACATAAACACGTTTTGTACCACAAGCAATTGGTTTAACCTCTTAACAACGCATGACGGGTATACCCGTCATGCCGCCGTTAACGAGATGCAAAGAGAGCTCCCGTCCCCATCCCTGGTGTCTAGTGGGTAGTGTAGTGTAGGTACACTGCAGTGATCTCTATGAGAGATCACTGCAGTAATAATAAAAGTCCCCCAGGGGAACTAAAAGTTACAGTTGGAAAAAGAAAAAAAAAGAAAAAAAAAAAAAAAAAGGTTTTTCATCAATAAGAAGTCCCCTCCCTAATAAAAGTCTGAATAACCCCCCTTTTCATATTTTATAAATAAAAAACAAACAGATATACATATTTGGTATAGACACGTCATGGCGCAAAAAATGACACCTCACACAGCCCCATAGACCAAAGTATAAAAGTGCTATAAGCATGGGAATGGAGCGATTTTAAGGAAAATATATTTGTTAAAAAAAGGTTAGAATTTTTTACAAGCCATCAAATAAAATAAAAGTTATACATGTTACATATCCTTGTAATCTTCTACTTTCTCAATGGACTAAGGGGCAACCCCTCCCAACACACACACACTACTATGCAATATAGGTGACCAAGTACACTAAGGCCATGTTCACATCTCTGTTTAGGGCTCTGGGGTTTGTTCTATCAACATAAATGGCAACAGTGCTGCTGACAGTAGAACTTTTGGAATGTCAACAAATCTCCATTACAAGGCAATGGGTCTATAAGACCTAATAGCTGTTGTGATCTACTGTAAAGTATAAGGCAGAGCACAACACAGAGTCACATTGTACCTGGTCACCTATAGGACATGTGTAAGGAAGGGAGCACCCTGTGCAGCTAGATGCCTTATAACCCCAGTCAATCAACCACGTGGCGAAAATAGTAAGGTACAAGAGGTAAAAGAAAGTGTCTTGCAGAAAACACGGGTTTTAGAGAGCAACAGAACATCCTGTAAACTAACAAACATTGTAGAAGGGAATAGAATTTATTCCTAACGTAAACATTTTAAGATCATGCAATATTCTCTAAATCCCTGAAGAACTAAAGTTGACATAACGGTCAGAGTATTTTTAAACAACCTGCAAATCTGAGAAGGGTTGGATTCACGCCACTGTCCTAGACATCATAAAAGTGAAATCAGTAACACTTGGTTTACAGTGTGTTAAAGGGATTACCCGGGATTCGTAAAACATAGTACATTGCCCTCAATATTTACATCGGTAACCCCTTTAATTTAGTCTGTCATATACATCGGCACCCAGTCACAAAAGGAATGCTTTCCATATTTATACATTTATCTAGTGAAACTTAACAGAGAGCACTCTGATATCAATGCTAAATAAATATATATGTGTAAGAAGTGTCCCAATGTAGTCAATAGCTATGTCAGGCCCACTGCAGTACCGTGGTATATGTCAGCACCCTTCATTTAACAGGATGTTAATAAATCCTTCCAACAGACTGCATTACCAGTGTGATAACTAGAACATAGAAATAAAAACTACTTACTGTGTGAAGTCAAAGGAAGTGTCCAGTGTAATCAAGGGGGACCCAATAACCCAGGTGGTCATCATCTTCAGCAACAGATAGTTGATACATTGCAAACAATCCTTGTCACCACAGATCTGTTATTTACTTTGGTCATGTCTCCAACCTATGATACAAAAATCATCAAGAGACAGTTAATAACATTTAGGCAAAAACAGGATGTTCCTGGCAACAATCTGTAGAACATCCATGTGAAGAGAGTTTCTGGAATCATGTTCCTATGGTACAGAAACTTTCTGCATAGACTTTCAGCTTCAACTAAGAAAAAAGAAAATACAGCAAAAAAAGGTCTCTTCTTGACATGTCTGCCATTACTAGCAACACCCCTCAGTTGCCTATATTGCTAATGATAAACTGGTGGTGCCCACTTAGTTTAATAACATAATAAAAGGTGCGTTGTTAATCAGTGCCTCTGCCCTATTAACCCATATAAGCAGGTTAGATTCTTAAGGCACTAGGACAATAGTATATACATTTCAGATTAGGGCTGGGCAGTCTGACCAAAAAATAAAATCTTGACCTTTTTTTGTTTGTTTTTTGTTTTTTTTTACATCACGGTCAATTCTTGATTTAAATCTCAATTTACCTTTTTCTTAGTTTTTTTCAAAATAGAGCATTTCTCTCCTTGCAGGTGCCTCACACAGTAACCTAAAGTCCAAATAGTATATAGACTGCTCAGTGCTCCCCTATAGTACAGGAAGTCTTTTCTGTGCATCAATATAGTAGTTGGGCCACTACTATATTGACTTCATTCTTCAATTTCATTGAATAATAAAAAAAAAAACTAATCTCCAAAATACTTGACATTGATCAGAGTTTAGGATCTCTGCTTGCAGTCAGCGACTGGAATTTTTATTTACATCAGGAGAAAACATCTACAGCTGACCATACGTATTAACAACTCTAAACAGGTCTGCTCAGCCTAGTATGTACATTTACTTCAACACTAAAAGCTCTAAAAAAAAAAAAAAACCTCTATTAGGCCCTATTCACACATCCTGTTCCTGTCCACAATTGCAGGTCCGCGGTAAAATAGGACCAATGTATTTCAATGGACCCATACACACATCCGTGTTGTGCACTGGGCTGCAATCCGTTCCGCAAAAAAAAAAAAAAAAAAAAAAAGAACAGGCCCTAGTACGGACAGTAACTGACACACCCAATACAACTCTATGGGGTCCGTATTTTACAGATGCAATACGGATGAAAACTTGTGGATTGCTTACGGATTCAAAATTGTGGATTGGAAAATATACTGACGTGTGAATAGACCCTTACACTGAATGATTATCGGCCGACACACAATGCCAGCTGACCATGTGCATCGTGGATCTGCTGTGCAACGCTTCTCCCCGCTCGCTGTCTGTGCGTGAAATAGCACAGGCAGCAACCAAATACCAAGGGGGAAGCGAGCGCAGAGCTGACAGGCTGGTGCTCACCTCCCCCGAAACACTGGGTCATGTAATACAGCATTAAAAGGGGAATAATCAGCTCATGTCTTTTCTGCCGACCTGCTCACAGTGCAGGAACAAGGGTTAACAGCAGAAGCTACTGGAGGTCAGCAGTGCAGGAGCAGATAAGACATGAATGCCCCCTGCTGTTAACCCTTGATGTGCTGCAGTGGGAGGAGGCACAGGACTTGTCCAGCCACTAAAGTATCTGGAAAAGAAACATCAGAAGAGCCTGGCGAGACGACACTGAAGGGGCAGCAAAGCATCTAGCGTGATGGAGAGGGAAATGTTACAGCTCTAAGTAGTAAACATCATGCCACAGTGCTACAAGACTGAATGTAACATTGTCATCCCTACATCCATGCCTCCTCACTGCTTCACTTTAACACTGAGGGCGCAGGACGCTGCTGGGGGGTGGGGGTCACCCACAGTGAGCAACTACTGCCTACAGCAGCGTAGGGGCCATAGTTTTGATAAATAAAATCAAATGAACTTTCTTTTTTTTTATATAAAAAATGAAACTGAGGCCCTTTAGGGACAAATTCAATGAATGTATTTGATTAATCGCCCAGCGCTATTTCAGATTATGATGGTCCAATGTCTACTGGCACATTTCCCTGATCGAAACTTTATAAAGGATCCAGTCACCTACTAAACTACAGTAATGAGTGAGAGATGCAGACTACAAATCTACCCACTAACAAATGTGGCATGCCTAGAGAGGACAAGAGACACAGTATAATAGAGAGGGTAAGACTAATTTTTACAGGGTTACAGCAGGAAAATCAAGTGTAGAAACATAAAAAGGACAGATCCAGAATTAGCATCTTTTAAACCAGGGGCCTTCAGAGCAGCCTTTTCAGTGTCATGTATATGGGCATCCTTAGGGTCCTATAACAGAAAACTATTTTGTATAATTTTTTGTGTAATAGCTCATGCTGAAAGGCAACGATCAGCCGATATGACGGCTGATCGTTGTCTGTCAACATGTTCTAAAATCATGATCACGATAGCGACGGTCTGCTGCCCATCACCCTGTGCAGACTGCTGCTCTATGGGCCACCAAGAGGATCTAAAGTCAGCCTTCACTTCCTCTTGTAGATCGGGCCGTGTAATAGGGCTCTTAGTGACACATTCGTTGCTGCGGCTTACTAACATCTGGCTATGCTGGGCCATGGCAGCTTCACTGTGAACCGATTGTCATTTGCATTCCTCAAAACAGCTAGTGAAAGGAAGATGTCAGGGCCATGATGAATAAGTAATGGTGGCAGCAGGAGGCCGCCCTGGGATTCTTTCACAAGGTCTAACAGAAGTTCTGTGCAGACTAAACATAAAGGGTAAAAAGGGACATGGAGACTGGATGCGAAACCAGAGAGGAATATGTGAAATTCTTCATTTATTTTGGACAACATTTAGACCCTCATAAAACTACATCCAGCAGCTGTTCTCCGCTCCATGGAGTTACTGCAGCCATAACAGACCAAAGGGATAAGGGGGAGAGAAGTACAGACATGGAAAGAGTCTAGGCAGCCAAAAATGTAAATACATTACTGAATAGAGGTAATATAACCCAAGCCTCAGCATCTCTAAATTCAGACTTAGGGTACAAACACACACGGCATATACGCTGCTTATTTACTGCTGCGATACGCAGCAAATACGCAGCAGATTAGATCTAAATAAATGAACACAGCATCAAATCTGCACCAACAAATCTGCTGCGTATCTGCTGTGTGTGTTTGTACCCTAAGATGGTATGACACAGGCAGGTTAGTGCGGGCATGCAAACACCCATCAGGTAGACCGGCCCACTATTAAGGTTTTTTCACAGCTGTGTGAACGATTGCTGGGGTTGTAGTCACTTGGAGACCTTTACTTCCTTCATCAACAGTTACCCATCTATTACATAGGGCGATATGTGGCTGACAACGGCTTCTCACCAGCAATGGGATGACGGAGGAGAGTATGCTCATTCATCAGCTGATCGCTGGGTCCATCACACAGGAGACATCACCAAGTGCAGTGATAATCCAGGGGTATATATGAACTCCTGGTCACACAATACAGCCTTCACACCATTCATTCTCTAAACTACACTGAAAGTCACCATACTGCTAAAATTATTGTAAAGGTTTACCAGGCTTACCATAACATTGGCAAGGGGGAATTGAAAACTAATATACATATAAAAAACAAACAAACAAAGCTCTGTTTGCTCCTGGTCCAGCACTGCCATCACCATACACTGTGCATGGGACACGGCAGCCAGTCACAGGCCCCATGTACTATTACTGACCAGCTGCAACATCCACTGCTGGGTGTATGGGGTGCCAGTAGGTTACTCCACACCAGGTGCCTAAAGGGCCATTCACATGCAGCAAATGAGTTTCTGATATAATATCAATATGATGGTGCTCTTGTTTATTGCCTTTGGTCAGCTGCAGTGGGTCATGGTTCCCTAGTAGTGGATAGTTACAGTCAGGGGGGGCAAGGGATAGTGTTGAGCAAAATGTCAAAATGTTTGGGTTGGGCAGTACTACCCCAACAATCAGAAGTTGATTCCCTGCGGCTGCAGAAGTTAAACCTTTTTCTCTATAGCAGTGAGAGCCAAGGAGAGACTGCATGGAAATGCTGATATCTGTGACAGTCTGCACAAGAGATACTGAAGCCTATAGAATCACCCTACTGCTGGGGGTATACAGTGCGTCCCGTACACAGGACCGGGGGCTCCACCACAGATACCGACTGCAACATTTCTCCATCAAGCCCTAACACTACATTATTATATGTGGAGCACTGAGTATCATGTACCCGAGCCATGCCCACAATGGCCAGCAGCCTGACCCCAGCCATGCCCACAATGGCCAGCAGCCTGACCCCAGCCATGCCCACAATGGCCAGCAGCCTGACCCCTGCCATGCCCAGCAGCCTGACCCCTGCCATGCCCAGCAGCCTGACCCCAGCCATGCCCAGCAGCCTGACCCCAGCCATGCCCAGCAGCCTGACCCCAGCCATGCCCACAATGCCCAGCCATGCCCAGCAGCCTGACCCCAGCCATGCCCACAATGCCCAGCAGCCTGACCCCTGTCATGCCCAGCAGCCTGACCCCAGCCATGCCCACAATACCCAGCAGCCTGACCCCAGCCATGCCCAGCAGCCTGACCCCAGCCATGCCCACAATACCCAGCAGCCTGACCCCAGCCATGCCCAGCAGCCTGACCCCAGCCATGCCCAGCAGCCTGACCCCAGCCATGCCCAGCAGCCTGACCCCAGCCATGCCCACAATACCCAGCAGCCTGACCCCAGCCATGCCCAGCAGCCTGACCCAAGCACCATGGACCCCAGCCATGCCCACAATACCCATCAGCCTGACCCCAGCCATGCCCACAAGCCTGACCCCAGCACCATGCCCACCAGCCATGCCCACAATACCCAGCAGCCTGACCCCAGCACCATGCCCACCAGCCATGCCCATAATACCCACCAGCCTGACCCCAGCACCATGCCCACCAGCCATGCCCACAATGCCTAGCAGCCTGACCCCAGCACCATGCCCACAATGCCCAGCAGCCTGACCCCAGCACCATGGACGCCAGCCATGCCCATAATACTCACCAGCCTGACCCCAGCACCATGCCCACCAGCCATGCCCACAATGCCCAGCAGCCTGACCCCAGCACCATGGACCCCAGCCATGCCCATAATACCCACCAGCCTGACCCCAGCACCATGCCCACCAGCCATGCTCACAATACCCACCAGCCTGACCCCAGCACCATAGACCCCAGCCATGCCCATAATACCCACCAGCCTGACCCCAGCACCATGCCCACCAGCCATGCTCACAATACCCACCAGCCTGACCCCAGCACCATAGACCCCAGCCATGCCCACAATGCCCAGCAGCCTGACCCCAGCACACACCACCCTCAGCCTGGCACAGTATGCAGGGGCATAGCACACAGGGCACTGCCAGGCTCATTCTTCCACCTCTGGCCTTATTTACAGTAGTCACTACCGGAGCAGCTTATGGAGGGCTCCGCTGCACTCCTGCACAGCCCCCACATACACGCACCCCTGGCCGGCGCCAATGCACACAGGTGCGCTCTACTAAGAAGGTGCGTCTCTTACCGGATACGTTCAGGTGTAGGCCTCGGCGCCTCCGCTGTATCCTGTCCGCTCTTCCCAGACTCCTGCGCCCCAGCACCGCGCACTGATGCTCCTGTACCAGCGCGGCCTCTACCTGACCACCACCCTCAGCCTGTACTGATTGATGTGCAGCTCAACAAATCAGGGAGTCGGAAAACATAAACAGACCAGCCAATTACCTTTAAGCCGTAGTGTCACAAACGCTGAACTGATTGGCCTGTTATATGATTGACAACAACTACGACCAATTAGAGAGGAGAATGAGGGAGCCGGCCAGTGTATGACTGAACTATGTTAGTGTAGTAGTCTGGCCGCTCTGGCAGGCGGTTACAATAATCTGAGGGAATGCAGTCAGTGTGTAAAGCCGGAATCATTGCATGAGGCGTATACACTATCAGCCATGACAGCTGCCTCGTGTGTAGCTCCCCACCTCTCCAGCTGCTGCAAAACTATAATCTCTGTCATTCTTGGACAGCTGGACATGATGGGAGTTGTAGTTCTGCAGCAGCATAGGAGCCACATGTTGAAGAGTGCTGCATAAATCTATAGTACAAGTGAATATAGGACAGGCCCCTTTTCTTCTCTACCCAAATTTTTATTAACTAAAAAAAAAAAAAAAGCTTAAAGGGGTACTCCGGGCTGGGGTTATTTTTATTGTATGGCTGGGGAGGGGGTGGCTATAGACGCTGCTGGTCACTTACCTCCCCGGTTGCAGCGCCGTGTCCTGGATCGCGCCGCCCCATTCTCCTGTCCGCTTCCTGGTCTGAGCTGTGGCTTGAGACGTGACGGCTCAAGGCAGCTCAGCCATTCAGTGTTCCCGAGGCAGGACCCCTCTACGACCGCTGAATGGCTGAGCTGCCTTGAGCCGTCACGTCTCAAGCCACAGCTCTGACCAGGAAGCGGGACGGGAGAACGGGGCAGCGCGATCCGGGTCC
Organism: Dendropsophus ebraccatus; assembly: GCF_027789765.1. NCBI lineage: Eukaryota > Metazoa > Chordata > Amphibia > Anura > Hylidae > Dendropsophus > Dendropsophus ebraccatus. Next base: position 49,427,265 of record NC_091463.1, read on the forward strand.
CGACGCTAAGGTAAGTGACCGGCGGCCTCTATTTTCACCCCTTCCCCCGCAATACAATAAGAATAACCCCAGCCCAGAGTACCCCTTTAACCCCTTCATGACCTGGCTCAAAATGACCCTGTGGACCAATTTT